>NC_133125.1:3974680-4712180 GCF_048418815.1 Hemitrygon akajei
TTTACGAGTCACTTTCCTGTTTATTATTAGATTAAGTTATTTAATAAAATATGCTAGATAATGTACATTATTGGCATAATTCCCAACTTTAGCATTCTATACATAAAACTGTAACCTATACTGTGAAAAGCATTATTGATTTAGATCCAATTTACTGAACTTTCTGCCTCCTTTCGCCCTGCCTTTCATTCCGAACTACTTACCTGATGTGAACAGCACAATAGCTTTAAGACAGCTGTATTCTGCCGAGTCAACGTGGAGAGCTTTCAGTTTTTTCGACTTGTTCCTGAAAGATCCTTATGTGATCCATAAAGGCAACGACTCTATCCGCGGACATCGGCGAGGCATGGAGGCCGGCAGCGGCCAGCAGAGGAGCCACATGCAATGGCATGGAGCACTGGGCAGCGTTCAGCACAAACAGTTCACTCCAAGTCAGCCTTAGCAATGCCACCTGATCTGTGATCTGCAGATCTGGGAAGAAAGGGATATTCCTGGCCCATTCTACAGCGCTGAAGAGCAATCGTGCAGCCAGCTCGCAAATGTTCTCGATGCCCATGATGTTGTTGGGTTGCATACACTGACTTCCATACCGAGAGTTGGGTAAGGCTCGGCCCGCAGTAGTAAGGAGATGTATCCCGACAGATAGCAATGGCCGTTCAGAGGGTCCCCATTCGTCAGCGCGTACTGACCCGGGTTTGGTTGAGTCGGGGGCATTCTTCCTCGCTGAACCGCTGACAGAAAGGAAAAAAGGAGAGGAAATGTACATCCACAGAGCGCAGTGCAACACACCCGCAGCTTCCGAAACGCAGCTTTAATTACATTTATAAATTACATTTTTAAACTCCGCAAATAATCAGTGTAATTTCTCCATGCAAAATTTCAGTACGCAACATGATACAAATTAAACGTATAAAAATCAGTAATACTAAATATAGCTTTACCCGTTGAAGCAGACCACATTATGTCTGTTAAACTAATCCGAAGCACAGAACATTGCCTAAAGAATCGCTGGATTGCAAAAAAAACTCCCCAAACCTGTACCACCCACCCACGGTTACAATTGGAAAATTCTCCAAACATCTAATGCATGAATGCAAACGATTAACTTACAATTACAGGGGGGGAAAAGACCGATATATTAAACCATTTGAATCCACAAAAATTTGCAGCCATGCTTGCAATTGTTAAACTCTGTCAACTTTGAAGCTGGGAGTTCTAGAATATTTTTAACTGAAGCTGCAATATACGTTTTAAGGATCTCCATTGGCGACCAGCATCTTTTTCAGAATTAATTGTATTTTGCAATAAACTGGTTAGATTACTCTGCTATAGAACGTGTAAACGCCAAAGCATTTGATAAGACTGAACTACAACCACGCAGTTAGAGATTTCTGAATTCACATTTACAGCAATGATTAGCAAATAAATATTCACCTTCCCGTCTCATTCCAACTTTCAGGCATTTCTTCAGGCGACAGTATTGACACTGATTACGGTGGTGCTGGTCTATAGGACAATTCCGGTTGGCACGACAAGTGTACGTTAAGTTTCGCCGAACACTTCTCTTAAAGAAACTTTTACAGCCCTCGCATGTGAACTGGCCATAGTGTTTGCCGCTGGATTTATCCCCGCACACGACACACTCAATGTGCTGCTGCTGTTGGCTCGCCTGCTGCTTCTCTCCGCCTGGCTGGACGCTCTGACTGCTACCCTCCGAGCGGGGTGGATGGCGGACCCGGCTGGCCCGGGGTCTGCGGCGTATGAGGGGCTCCCGACGTCGCCTGCTGTTGCTGGCCTGGCTGCGCTTGTGCAGACTGGCCGCTCTGAGCTCCGGCCACGTCGTCCTGAGGATCTCGCCAAGTACTAACTACCATTGCCATATCTCGGCCCCAAAAAGTGCGGGAAAACAAGTTGATCGCACGGGGTTTTTTTTTGTGTCCTGTTGGTAGGGAGCAGAGTTGGATGGTGGTAACAGAAACGAAGAGAGAGAGAGAGGGAGGGAGGGAAAGAGAGAGAAAGAGAGTGAGGGAGAGAGAAAGAGAGAGAGGGAGAGAGAAAAAAAGGAATACTACTGCGATCAAAGCAACTCACCCAGACCACACACACACGCACACACACACATACACACAGACAGACAGAGACACACATACATACACACACACACACTCACACACACACACACACGCACACACACACACACACACACACTCACACACCACACACACACACACACCACACACACACACACACACACACACACACACACACACGCACACACGCACACACACAAGGAACAGTGAATGAATGGGTGAGTGTTGATCAACAGTAGCTTAAACAAATGAGCACCAAAAATAAGAATAAAAAAGATCCCGATCAGGGTAACGCAAGTGTCGGGAGGCCAGACCCAGGGCTGTATGCAGTCAGCCATTCAGGAAAGCAATATAGGAGGGAACGAGGGGTTAAAGATTATGGGAGTTGGGGTGGGTGGTGAGGGGGGGGGGAAGAAAAGAGACGGTCACAATTCGAAGGGACACACACAGCAAAAAAAAAACAACCACGCGATCCGAAGTAAAAGTATGGGCGAGTGTTAAATCCCTTCTTCTCCGAAGATCTGAATTGTCAGAGAAAAAAAAACTCACCAAGACAAAAAAAAGGACGGCCGACGCTAAAACGCCCTATTTTCACCTCTCATGCGGAGTGGAGAGAGAAAGGGAGGAAAGAAAAAACAACTAATAGAATATGCAAGGGGGAGAGAAAATGAATGCGTTTAAACGGGAAGACTAGCGGAGCAATTTTTCCGAAAGGGGGATCTGCGCGAATGTCTGTATATAGTGAACTTTGACACTACTATTGAAACTGACACGTTTCTATGGAGATCGCTGCCTTATATGGAGTTCATGTCAAGGAGCCAAGAGAGGGGCTGTTGGCAACTGATAATCAAAGGCGACTGGTCATAGCCCTGAATTGGGGCTGGGGAGGCTAAGGTTAGCCAGCCTCCTGCTCACTATTGGTTAGCCGTCTTATTTATTACCTACGACGCTCTGACAAGCAAAATTTACATTAGATCTCCTGCGCTGGTATTTACTTTAAGACCTTATTAGTATGGGTCGCTTGTGGTCACCACAAAAAAGCAACACGAGGACCCGGTGCTTGTAATAAAACAAGGCGGCTAGCGGCCTCGAAATTTCAGATGATCAGAAAAGTTAGTTAACAATCAAACTTTCTCTCTTGTATTTTAAAGGACCATTGTTTGAAATAAATAAATAAAACGGGCACCTCCTGTCTTTTGTGTCAAAGGGAGAAAAATCATTCTTTTCTCTCTCTTGCAATATTAATTCGGTGAGCAACCTTTTTATATGTTTCATTTTTATTCTGGTTTGGATTATGCTTTGAGGCCTCGCTCCAATGCCGGTGAGATTTCAGTTATGATTTGCGGAAGACGAAAAGTTACCATTGTCTTACAGGACTGGGGTGCTGTGCTTCTAACTGTAGGATAAGTCCAGCGGAAAGTGTTAACGTGCCTTGTATTTGACGTAAATTAAATCTCGGAACAGCTGTATCCGGCTGCCATCTAGCGTACAGTAGACAATTATCAAATATAATACACACACCCAGCCGGATAATCCACCAGATGGGCTTTTATTGAGGGATTTGTTTAATGCGAATAATTTATTGAATTTTAAAGTAAGTATTTTAAACTTTTAATCCAAATGTTATTAACCCTAAAATTTCAGAATTAATCATTATATGAGCGGGAAAAGCGAACCCTCTATTCAAATAGCAGACATTATTATTTCTTATTGTTCCACTTGTTCTGCATAAAAGAAACTGCGAATTATTTCAAGATGCATCATCATCATCTATTTTCTATAACTTTGACATAACAATACATCTTTTCCCTACGAGAAGCTAACAGACCATCAGTGACAAACAGCGATCAAACGCACAATCCATATGTTTGATAAATGTGCCCCTTCCTTACTCGTAATATTTAGTTCGTGCACAGATAGGATACAATATCCTAAAGTCAAGCATTTAAATACCTTAAAAGATATTTTAGCAAGGTTTTTTTTGCATAGCCTAACGTGGATACGCGCAAATGAATTTGCCCAATTGGTTTAATTTGAATGAAATAAGTTCAGTTCTTGCATTAAGTACTACATACACCCCCCAGCCACCGCTTTTCTATATGCATTGATGAAACGCTATTATTGACTATGCAACAGTGAACTTCGTCTTGTTCCCTCCCTTCCTCTCATTCTCTCTCCCCCTCTCCCTCTCTCTCTCTATCTCTCTCTTTCTTTCTCCCTCTCTCTTTCCTACTCTCTCTCTCCCCCCCTCTCTCTCAATCTCTCTCTCTCCCCCTCTCTCTCTCTTTCTCTCTCTTCCCTCCCCCTCCCCTCTCTCTTTCTCCAAATAAATTCTTAGCCATGGCTTATGTTTAGTGAAAAGGTGAAACGAATAAGATTAGAGAGGACAAAGGGGAAAATCTGTAAGTGTATCATTGGGGTTTCTCCCTCCTCAGAATGGGACGGCGCGGACACTGGAAGGGAGGCGGCCTCTCTTCTTGCAACTTGCTTGAAGTAAAGTAGGCACCTGTAACCGGCACGATCGGGAATCGTCAAAGAACGCGAGCAGGCAAGTTACAACTTCACTTTCATTGTCTCTCTCCCACTTTGATTTTTAGCAATACCCTTTAAAAGTAGCGCATGGCTGACAAATCTTTCCAAGCGAGTCTTAAATAGGCTACTTATGTATTATTTTGCTTATTGATCAGGGCAAATTATTATTACTGTGTATCGCACAAGACGTTAAGGGTGAAAGCGACGGAATAGCCCCTCGCGATCGCAACATCGTTCTTCAAGGCCATTCTGGTGCGTATTTGCAAAATGAAGGGAAGTGCGGCGAATTAACGTTGAACATGTGTTCGGACTTCTACCGATGTTGGTTTTAATGTGTAGACATTCGGGCTATGTACTTATAGCGTAACGAAGCTGAATTCAGTCTCCCTGTGTCAGTGTGAACTTGCAGGGAAAAACTCGAGGGCGGCGTGAAAAGCAAGGCATGGCAAAGTTGCGAGCCTCAGAAAGTAAGCCTCTCACCTGCTCTGGTCACCTAATGGAAAGATCGATCGGCCAATGTTTGGCTAAGTGATAGTGTCAACAGATAAAGGAATACCAAGATGATCGACTGGCCCCGGTATACAGAGACACAATACATACACTGCTACCACCCGTCCGAGCCCGCAGTCGTCTCTCAGTGCTCTCTCTCTCTCTCTCTCTCTCTCTCTCTCTCTCTCTCTCTCTCTCTCTCTCTCTCTCTCTCTCTCTCTCTCACTCTCTCTCTCTCTCTTTTTTTTCTCTCTCCCTCTCTTTTTGTACTGTTCCACTTTAATTAACACAGCAGTGTGCTGTCAGAGGGCAATACAAAAGTACTCAGAGGAAAATGAAAATTCGGCGCCGTAAGTTAAAGAGAAATACCGAGTTCATTGCTCGGTTCGTATCGGAGAAAGAGTGGGGTTGCTGAGGCGTGGGAGGGGGCAGGTTCTGGAGGGTGCGTTGGGGGGGGGCAGGGAAAACTCTTCATCGGGACATGGAATCACTTCAGGCTGGGGAAGAGGTGGGATGAAGCGGTAACTGAGCGCCGTGCAGTCGGTACCTTTCAGGCGTTCTAACTGCAGATATTTCGGTATTCCTGGCCGTACCTAGACTGTTAATCTGTACCTGTCAGCGGACGTTCAGTAGTATGACTTTCTTATTCTTGTACTTTTTAAAGATTCTGAGGTTAAGAGCCGCTTTTCAAGGTGCAATCAGAACCATAAAGGTTTTATCCATATTCGGTTCCCGTCCTGAAAAAGAGAAACAAGCAGATTTCTTGTTATATTTCACATTCGTAAATTGTATATTTTTTTGTGATTACAAATATTTTAAACCACAGGCCATTGCGTCGTCCTACAAATTCATTCCCTTTGCTAAAATAATTAGTATCGTCTCCTGCAGGTTTCAGATGTTACTCGAATAACCTTGAATTCAGCTCACTGAGATATTTCCAAACGCAATCTTCGAAATGTCAAATAAACACTAACGGTGATAATAATGGATACACTGCATCCAGGGAGAAGAATTTTCAGTGCAAAATTAATGCTTTTTTCCCTTCTTTTTCACCATACCCACCCACCAAGCATCTGGTTTGTAGACGTTTGTAAATCTTAAGAGAAAAAAAAGGCTGGTCTTTTAGTTAGATCTCCTCCCCCCAGTTAGGACCGCTGACCTGTCGCATTACCCTAGGTTTTTTTTTGCCGAGCTCCCGAGGGCAAAAAAAAGAAAGAAAGAGAATTTTAACTTTTCCAGCTGTATCGAGTCAGCTACGGTGCAAAACTTTTTTCAAATGTCAACATTTCTCTTGTTTACTCATTCAAATGCAGGCACGAAATGTGCGTTATTTCAAAGAAATCTATGAATTCAGCATCTGATTTTTCACTTGCCTGCATAATCTAAAGGCAGCTAAAAGCAATGGCATCAAAAATAGTCATGATATACACAGGGAGACAACTCGCAACGTCTTTCTAGTTTGTGCTGTATTTTATCTGTGTCGTGCTCAGAGTATTTCGGCTTCAAAGTTGTTCGCATGAACGACGGCCCAGTTATACCGACACTGATTTTGCCTCCAATACGCGTGGGGCGGTTACTTTAGGTAGAATCTAAGTACAAATACGTTATGGCTCCTTGACTGTTCACTTAATATGTTTTGTTTTGTGTTCCTGCAGCTGAACGCCACTGAATTTACTCTGCAATAGGCATGGTGAACCAGTGATTAAAATCATCCCATTCTGAGGTTAATTTCAGTGGCGAGCTGAATCATACATAATTTGGTGTTTCTTTCTTGCGCCCCGTTCTTGCCTAGTAAGTTTTTTTGTAAACCACAACACGAGAATTGAAGTTTAGTAGCGACAGATTCCGAAAGGTTTAGATGTTTATAGAAGCAATGCCGAGTTTCTGGATATTTTTGCTTCAACTGTAAACAGACACGGAGAAATTTTGGGTCACATCGTACGTGTGATAATAACAGCCAGATGTTTAAAACACAAAATATACACGAAGCTTTTTTTTTGCTTTTAAAAAAGCTAACTCTCCTTCTTTACGTCTCTTGAAGCGTCAAAGAGAAGAGGAGGGACCCTTTGTCCACATTCATCTCTGGCCATTCTAGGGGTGAATTTGGTGTGAAAGGGACGAGAAGGTCACTTGACATCGCCTTTTATCTACTGGCGTTTTCTCTGTGGATCATCGGATCTGAATAGACACATCTAATCGCACTTAATGGAAACTTGGCGAGAGAGCGAAAACCCGCCTTCACCTGCATTCACCGTTAGAATCAGCACAGCTAATTGCCTCACCCTCTGCTTTAATATAATCTCAAAACAAATCGAAAGCCTTAGGAATTGGAGGGTTTCTAATTGGCTCGTAATAAACCCAAATTTTAACTCAATTCTCATTCATTGACACGTCTGGTGCTCTAAGTGAGCAAGTTTTTTTTAATGAATGCGTTAGATTTATAGGATAATACCAGTCCGGATGACAAAACAGTTCAGTGTTCCTAACTTTCTGCAAATACGTTGCCACCACGAACTTCTTCGTTGGTGTCACATATACCGGTTTCTATAGGTAACCGATTTAATTCACTTAATCTTTAAAATCTGAATGAATAAAGCCTTCAGTCTTTTATTTTGCTTTCATCTGAGAATATTTATGCGAATAAAGTAGTAACATATTGCAAAACAAAAAGAGGCATATTGTAGGTGGGAATGCACACAGACATTATTATCTGTACTTTGCAGGAACAACGTTAACACACTATATTTCAGTCTCTAGGTGTGTAAATTGATCAGCACATTTAATGGTCCATTCTTATACTGAAGTCGAAAACATTCAGTTCGCTACAATTTAATGCCAATATAAGGCCCCATAAAAGGCAAAAACAAAGAACTGCTTTTAGCAAAGCAACGCCTTTTAAATTTGGGGTACATGTGATGCAAATGAAACACTAAATAGATGTTAGTTGTTTTAGGAAAATAAACACACAGAAACAGCTCAAACTCGAACAGCAGTAGAAGACGCTTGTACACTAAAGTGATGCCGTTCTGCATTCGCAATATAGCTCCTGGAGGTTAATTTAAAATCCACACCAGAAGAAATAAAATAGGTTAACTTGGCTCGGCACAATAATAAGGCTTTAAACTTCCACGAATTGCCGGCGTGAAAGTTTTTTTCGTATGCTTGGGTATTGAAAATGCCTTCAGAACAGAAGTAGTTTGGGAGTATGACATACAAACTGCTGGAGGAACTCAGCAGATCAGGCAGCATCTATGGAAATGAATATACAGTCGACGTTTCGGAGCGAGACTGGAAAGGAAGGGGGAAGGTAGTCTGCGAGTTGATCACTAATTGCAAACAATGATGCTTGGACTACTTTTACAATTAGCCGGTGGTTGGGTCTTGTTGGCAGGACTGTCAGATACAGCAACGGGTAATTGCTTTATTGCTCACAAAACCGCCACCTATTTAGAACATATGTGCTAATTACGGTGGATGGGCGTATAAATAGATACCATAAATCTATTAGGGCCAAAAAAAACACGCCATTGACTGTTTAAGTTAAACCATCTATTGTATTACACATACTATTCGTAAACAATGCTCTATCATCCCGCACCACCAGGTAAATATATGCCCCGTGGAAATGCGATCGCTTCCCAGATGGGGGAAAAACTTCGAGAAATACACATATTCAAACTTTCTCTCCATTCTTTACCCGCCAAATATTCACTGAACTCTGAGAGTGAGCGAGACTGTTTTCAGTTAAGTGAGTTCTGATGATAGATAATGTCAATTGTTCAAGTAAAAGTTTACAAACGTTCACCTTAACACATTAATGGTAATCTTAGCCCGTCAATCGACATTCTTCCCAGCTGTTATTTACTTTGGTGGAAGTAGTCTGTCTTTTTGGTGGTGACCACTTGGTTCTGTAGTCGGATACAGCAACAACTCAATTCCCTTTTCCGAACGTTCATTATATTGGACGTTATTCTATATAATCTGCATTTTTACATGATTTTAGCTTACTTTTCTCTACCAATCTCAGGGAGTTAAAGAAAATACTGCACTGTTAAAGCCAACTTTGCGCGGAGAGTCAGCCTGTTTGATTCAATTGTTTAGTTAGGATTAAATTGTTTATTAATGCAGGGGCATGTGTAAGAAGTTGCTTAAAATTGTTTATAGATTGTATAGCCAAAAAGCATCTTGTACAAATGGAACTTCTAGACATGGAGCTGCCGAGCATGATTTGTGGGAATCAAACGCAGAACAGACTCTTATTACATAGGAATGTCCGGAAGGGAGCTCATGGAAGCAGAATTTAAGTGCTTCGTTTTTAAGCGTGGCTCGCTCGGTTTGTTAGGAGAAGGTTTTTTGTTGAAGCCGCACTTCAGTTGTTTCACACTGAAATACCCGCTCAGTGCCGCATTTTGGAGGCGTTGTTTCGGAATGGACTTTGAACTGAAGTCGTGCCCTCTCAGGTAGACTCGAACATTCCAATGCCACTTCGGCGAAAGAGAGCCGGGAAGTGTACCTGCCACCTGTTTACTCTTAATTCCTTAGCCTCCTGTCAAAACCTGATCACAATCACACCGTTGTTGGCGGGAGCTTGCAATACGCATATTGGCCTTTTCCTTCGTGGAAATAGTAATCAGGCTTCATAAACTATTTCACTGGCGGGAAAACACTTCTCGACGTCCTGAAACAAGTGAAATGCAAGCCCTTTTAAAAATTAACTTCCACATCTAATGGGGTGATGATTGGTCACAGCGCAGCGCAACTGTCCGAGGAGGTGACAGTTCTCCCGAGTGCATTCCCAAAGTGTACAATAAAGTGAGACCCAGGTACTAAATGCTACCTCTCTCACCCATACTACCCCCACTACCCCTACTTCGCCCTCCCAATGGACTGTCAGGAATCACAAAGAACAAAATCCTTTTCTAAACTAGAAGTTATTAGGATAACAGGATATTTATTGACATATTATTAATTATTTTCTTTCCCAAATTCAATAATGGAAAAATATCTTGTAAAACGGGATCCGAAGTTAATCATAAAACCTAATAATTCTTTACAAGTTACATTTTGGCCATTTCTTCATTTTAGAGTCTAATTTATTGGTGAATGAATACAATTAAATCAATTCCCTTACATGTAAACAGGCATATAATAATCAGTATTAAATCTATTCTAGTCTGCTTCTCAAAAATATATTGAACTTTACGTGTATGGACTTGCAGCTACTGTCATTAATAAAGTTCCTGATGCCCAGTTTAGACAGAGTTGAAAGAGTGGGCAAAAAGAAACAAGACTGAATGTAACATTTAATCTATAATTCCATCACTGTAATTTTGTTTTATTCCAATAGATGCGTCGCTGCAGAATTTTATCACGTGACTTATAACATACTGAAGAATGGGCAACATTTGAATCAATATCAATCCCACCCCCCCTCGAGAAACCATCGAATCTCATATAACATATTTTAAGTATGATAGGTACAGATTGTTGACGAATAATAACTAGAACTGTTACTTAAAGAGTTTATAAAACCAAGGTGATCAGGTGATATTGCTGATCAAAATGAATTGACAGACTTTTCAATAATTTAAAATGTTTGTTTTTGTATGAAAGGCGCCAAACACATACGGTCCCCTCTGTGTGCGCATGGGGTGGGGGAAGGGAGAATGTGGGAGATAGATAGCACTATCTCTAGAACAGATAGAAACCAGAATCCAATGTGTGTCACTGGAGCAGAGCTAAATGATTCCTTGTTTTGAGCCCAATGCGAAAAGTTAGATCTGTTTGCGGCAACGATACGGTGGAAAAATTTCACCAGGGTCGATTTAAACATCGCCGCCCCTGTTTGAAAATTAGCTGGTTATAGCAAAGAGCCATAGTTGTTGAATAGCTATCCAAATAAAGAAAACAACATCACTGAATATTAACTATATCAATAATATTCCTTATTAATTTGTCTCAACGTAATAAATTAAGAAAGGAGACGGGCAGAAGTTAAAACATCGAAAACTTGTACACGTCGCGTGGAGGATGAGCGTTGCAGGGAGGAATGGACGGTGGTCTCAGTCTATTTTCAGCTCCCTCTGGAAGCAGGGAGTAAAATTGTTCCATTAGCAGGTCTTCATTGCCCTCTCATCTCACATCTCAGGTGTTTGTACAGTTCCTCCTCTGAGGTTCTCCCACACAAATGACAGGAGAGAGAGAGAGAGAGAGAGAGAGAGAGAGAGAGAGAGAGAGAAAAGAGAAAACTTGCTTTCGTGGTTTAGGTGAAACTGTAGGAATGTCGACAATATCTTATTGAACTATGAAGGTGGCGGGGGAGTGTGAGGAGGTGGGCTTGGCTGGTGATGCCAGAGGTGGGTGGGTTGAAAATCTCATTATTATAGGCAGAACATTGACAATGAGAATAAAGACGTTGGGCGCCGCCAGCAACTCACGTTTGCATTTTAGTTTTCAGAGCTTCACATTGCATTTTCACATACCCCAACGATCGGGACTAATAACCTGCAATAAAGCAACGTTGTTATAAATAACTCGACTAAATAGTGTTTAGAAATATTTTTCATTTAAGAATTTTGCACTTTCTAGAGAAGGAAAAGCGATATTTATGGAAACACGGCGGTAATTTGAGTTATATTTGATTGAACTATTTTATTTTGCCAACTGTTACAATGGTTTAAAATTTAAACTTTTTTTCTGTTACAATACGTCTAAGAACACAAAATGCACATGAGATCCTCTGCCAACTTTACTACAGTATTATTTTACAATCCATCCTTTTGCAAATTTAGTTGAGCGAAGAATGCAAAATGTTAAAACCTTTAAATCCCACTAGACACAATAAGGGGCAGGAGTGAAGTGCAGTCTCTCTCATCGAAACGCGGCAACTTTGACATTCACGGAGAAATGAGCAGTACAGTCTCCTCACACTGGTCTGTCAGCAATTGCAACGTACCTGGTGAAAACAGAAGTGGCCACACAGTTTCTTTTAGTAATACATAGATGGTAGATAATTTGTCCGTTTTATTTCGAAGTCAGAGATATAACGAGTCAATGCGAATATATTTTAGAAACCTAACATGTATGAATTTATTAACACATCTCCCACAATTTCCAATTTCCCGACTGAACTGGCATTTACGTCGCTAGCTATACCTTCAATGATTTCAGTCGTCGGCGTCCACCAGGATTCTGTGACACGCAACCGGCGCTATCATACTTAATAATGTATAGTGCATAATATTGATTTTTATATTATAAGCAGCAAATTCTTACTTTACATACATAATTATTATGCCCACTTTGAGCGATGCGACTTCCAGTGTGATAACACCAGGACGGAATACACGCACACGTTGAAAGTCACTGATTATGCAGCGGGGCTCTGTTATTAATGGTAATTGGCCATTTATGAATTATCTGCATTTCTGTCTTAACAAAGTAACTACGGTGTGACACAGATCCCTCACGAGCGCGTACTTTTCATTGCATTGAGATTATTGTTTCATTACGGAACTTATTTTAACGTGAGACTTTTGTACTGATTTGTGACGATCTGGTACAGCGTCCGTGCTTTTTATATTCCTAATGGCTTGTGGTAAACTGACCAGGTGCAGCTACAGGGAATATACATAGAACGGTTCATTTCATTCAGATTATTGTTCAATTTCCAGTATCTTATTAAGACAGAATTACCTAACTATCCATCTTTCTGATTGATAAGCAATATATGGCAAAAAGCTAAAATTAGGCTGCAGGGAGACAGACCACGTAGAAGATCGATATTTAATCCGTATCTACAACAGAATATGATTCCTTTTCACCCCGTGACATATTTTCAGAAGTTAAATCCAAAGTCATAAAGATAGCTTGCCCGGTTTGTGCGCTCGTCCCAAAGTATCTGCATATGTAGAACGAGGATGGACAGATCTTTGGGGAGTCCCGGAAGGGCACTCTAGCGCATGCGCACCTACAACTACCATATTAAAAATAATCAATATTTTACAGTGTAAATCTGCCTGACGGTTGGGTCGCATTAAACTTCTATAGACCCGGCGTTATGATCGTTAGCTCACGTTTAGTTTTTTTTTGGCTCAGTTGTATTTATGAAGGCAAATGGCTGTTCAAACTATTCTTAATTATTTACCTTGTGAAATGGCCCATATTCGTTAGATCACGCCAGGGTCAAGTTCTACTCACGTGTCCATCTAATTAAGTGAAATACTCAGTCATTTCGGACCTAGTAATAAAAGTCCATTTTAGCCTTGGGTGCCTACTTTTGGGATTAGTGTTTAACCCAATGAAATTATTAGCACTTGGGCAATCAACTCAGAAGGTAACCCAGCCAAATGAAATGATTCCCTGGTATTTTCTTTTCTGTTATATTGTGAGTGTCTATGGTATCCCCCAGGGCTGCTTCTCCCTGCCTGCTCTCTGATTTCATGTAGAAAAGCAGTCCTGAATGATGGATTACTGTGTCATTGCGGCCTGCGAAGGATTAATTTGTTTTATTGATTTCTCTTTAGGCAGAATGCCAGGATTCGCTGCTTCCCACCTTTACAGGATACTTCCAACAGTAATAGACGGTAATAGTCTAAGACAAATCAGCCCATTCTTGTAAAAATAGAACCACAAAGCCCAAATCCCCCAGTTGGCTGCAAGGATGCACCTATTCCATTGCATTCCAAGGACATTAATAAATAAGCTCCGTTTTTTTTACGTTATTACACGTCTTTTGTTTCTCCAAAGTTAATGAGATGAGAAGTTTGCAAGGTATAATCTCTGCAAGCATTCCTAGTTCTGTAAAAAAAAAGGAAAGTTGGAATCTTTGAAACAAGTTAATAGATTTGAATAAACACAAGAGATTTTGCAGATGTTGGAAATCCAGAGTAACACACACACACAACATGCTGGAGGAACTCAGCAGATCAGGCAGCATCTTTGAGGAGGAATAAAGAGTCAATGTTTTGAAGGGAGGGGCGAGATGAAGGTCTTTATTCCTCTCCATTGATGCTGCCAGACCTGTTGAATTCCTTCAGCATTTTGAATGTGTTACTAACCTTGAATAGTTTTGTCCAGATTGTCCACACAAGAGACACATTGGCAAGGAAAACATCAATAAGGAATGACACTTGAATATTAAAGTAAATACACATCCAGAAAAGTATTTTGTGAAAACCATTACAACTAAAAGCAAAATAATATATGCAAAATGACAATTAATGCATTGTGTATGTAAAAATACCAAGTTTTGCAGTACTTGTTCTCTCTTTCTGTAATTACTTCATAATTATTGCAAAGGCATCAACTTTGAAAACTTCGACATTAAAATAGTTTCAGAACATTTTATCTAACTTACAAAATAATATTTGTTTTTATTTAAAGTACCCTCTCAACTATTTAATAAAATAATTTGTGCAGAAATTAGTTTTAAACATACTTTATTAATGAAGTGAAATGCTTGGTGTGAACTTTCATTTGAAATGTATTGTAAAAGTTACAAAGTAATGAACAATATCTTATAAAATCTGGATTAGTCAGTGCACAATATTCATTGATGTAACCATGTTGAAGCAGTTAAGAGCATAAGAGCATAAGGCATAGGAGCAGAATTAGGCCATTCAGCCCATCGAGCCTGGCCCACCATTCCATCATGGCTGATTTATTTTCCCTCTCAACTCAATTCTCCAGCCTTCTCCACATAACCTTTGACATCCTGACCAATCAAGAACCTATCAACCCCTGCTTTAAATATACTCCAAATGACTTGGCCTCCAGAACGATCTGTGGCAATGAATTCCACAGGTTTGCCACTTAGTGGCTAAAGAAATTCCTCCTCATCTCTGTTCTAAATGGACATCACTCTATTCCAAGACTGTGTCCTCTGATCTAGACCCTCCCACTATAGGAACCTTCCTCTCCACATCCACTCTATCTAGGCCATTCAATATTTAATGGGTTTCAGTGAGGTCTCCCCTCATTCTCCTAAACTCCAATGAATGCAGACTCAGAGCCATCAAATTCTCATCATGCATTAACCCTTTGATTCCCATAATCATTCTCATAAATCTCCTCTGGATCCTTTCCAATGCCAGTACATTTTTTTAGATAAGGGGCCAAATCTGTTCACAATATTCCAAGTGCAGCCTGACCAATGCCTCTGAAAACTTCAGCATTACATAAGAGCGTACAATATAGGAGCAGAATTAGGCCATTTGGCCCATTGAGTCTGTGCTGCCATTTCAACATGTCTGATCCATTTTTCCTCTCAGCCCCAGTCTCCTGCCTTGTCCCCATCTTCCTTCATGCCCTGACTTATCAATAATCTATCATCCTCTACCTTAAATATTCATAAAGACTTGGTCTCCACAGCTGCCATCCTTGCTGGCATGTGGCACAGGCAGTGATCCAGAGATTGCTACACTGGAGGTCCAGCTTTTCAGCTATCTGTCTAACTCCATTTATTCCCTCTTCAGGACCTCTTTCCTTTTCCTACCTATGTTGTTGGTACTAATATGTACCACAACTTCTGGCTGTTCATCTTCCTCCTTTAGAATGCTAGAGATCCGATCTGAGACATTTATGACTCTGGAACCTGGGAGGCAACATACATTCAGGTGACTCTTTTCACATCCATAGAATCTCGTGTCAACTCCTCTATGGAATATCCTATGGAAGACTCATGTCAACTTCTCTATGGAAGACTTCAGTCTTCTTCTCCCCACTTCCCTTTGGAGCCACAGAGCCATACTCAGTCCCAGAGACCCTGCTGCTGTGGCTTTCCCTTGGTAGTTTGTCCTCCTCAACAGTGTCCATAGCAGTTTACTACCACTGAAAGTAACAGACACAGGGATAATCTGCACTGACTGCCTATTCCCTTTCCCTCTCCTGACAACCACCCAGCTAGCTGCTTCCTGCAACTTAAGAGTGACTACCTCCCTGTAGCTCCTATTTATCACCTCCTCATTCTCTCATATGAGCCAGAGATCATGTAGCTGCAGCTCCAGTTCCTTAAAATTGTCTTTACTGAGCTGCAGCTCGAAGCACTTCGTGCATATGTAGTTATCAGTCATTCTGGAGGTCCTCCAAGTTTTCCTCATGGCATGCAAAGTACATACCACTAACTCTGGACCCATTCTCACTGCAAAGGCATTGCATGTACGGGGCATTACAGTAATATTGAAATTAACGCATCGCTATTACAACTCAGGTTGTTGGAATTCGAAAGTTCAGTCCCGGTGTCCTCTGTAAGCAGTTTGTATGTCCTCTCCGTGAAAGCATGGATTTTCACCGGGTGCTCCAGTTTCCTCTCACAGACCAAAGATGAACCGGTTAGTAGGTTAATTAGTCATTGTAAATTGTCCTGTGGATTAGGCCAGTGTTAAGTAGGTGGGGTGCTGGACGATGAAGCTTGTTGGGCCGGAAGGGTCTGTTCCACACTGTATCTCAAAATAAACAAAAATATATTAAAATACCAATATGTCAAATTGCTTTCTTCAGAAATTCTGCTAATGCAAAAATAAAGCTGGAGTACATATATTTTGGCAATAAATCAATCCAAACTGCCAAGTTCCCCGAAATTTTTTAGTTTAAATATTTCAGCTCCTGACAGTTTTTAGTATAGTAAGTATATTAAGTTTAAAGGTGGAATACAAAGCATTAATTACTTGAGAATATATTTATATTGTACTTGTTCAGTCATATTTTAAAGTTAATGGGCTTATTAATAGTTAATAATAATGGTGCGTAGTGGTTAGCACAATGCTTTACAGTATCAGCAACCTGGGTCCAGTTCCTGCTGCTGCCTGCAGAGAGCTTGTACGTTTTCCTCAGGACCACGAGGGTTTCCTCCAGATGTTCCGCTTTCCTCCCACAGTCCAAAGATGTATGAGTTACTAGTTTAATCGCTAAGTTGTCCTGTGATTAAACTAGGGTTAATTTGGATTTGCTGGCTGTCGTGGCTCAAAGAGCTGGGGGGGATCCATTCTGTGCTCTATCACTATATATAAATAAAATAATTAATTACATGTCAAACTTCACAGATATTAGTTGGTCCATCTGTTTTGAATAAACTAACCTTTTAAAATACTCTAAAAGAGCTCAACTGCCAACAGGGAACCTAAATAAACAATCACAAATTTTCAGTTACTTTGATCTAAACGAAGATTCAGAGCTTTCTCAGTATAGACAGATGAAAACAGATGCCATAAGACCTCTTATTTTCATTTAGTCACTTACCTACAGGAAAGATGTAAATGAGATTGAAAGAGTGCAGAGAAAATTTACAAGGATGTTTCTGGGACTTGAGGACCTGAGCTATAAGGAAAGTTGAATAGGTTAGGGCTTATTCACTGGAGCAGGGGTTCCCAACTTAGGATTCACAGACCCCTTGCTTAATGGAATTGGTCCATGGCATAAAAAAAGTTGGAAACCCCTGCACTGGAGCGTATGAGTGGAGATCTGATAGAGTGGTATAGACAGGGTAAATGCAAGCAAGCTTTTTCCATGGAGGTTGGGTGGGACTACAACTAGAGGTCATAGGTTATGGGTGAGAGGTGAAATGTTTATTGGGAACATGAGGGGAAAGTACTTCACTCAGAGGGCAGCAAGAAAGTGGAATGAACTGCCAGTGCAAGTAGATGCAGGGTCAATTTCAAAATATACCAGAAATTTGGATAGGTACATGGATGGGGTTTTGTGGAGGACTGTGGTCTGGGTGCAGGTCATTGGAAGTAGGTGGTTTTAAATGGCTTGGCACAGATTAGATGGGCTGAAGGGCCTGTTTCTGTGCTGTAGTGTTCTATTACTCGATGACTCTAAGGCCACTAATAGCTTGCAAAGAAACTGGACAAATCTATCACACATTGTATTATCTACAAAACATCAGTTCCTAAAATTTTAAAACCAGTTGTTTTGTTTCAAGTTTGCTACATTTCTGAGTTACTGTAAGCAGTACAATTAAATGTGCTAAAGAAATTTTGAGTTCTGTTTGGGGTGAGGCCCTCCGTCGAATGGAGTTGGTGACAGATGTTGTGCCCCAGCAGTCTACATGATGCACAAATGTGTACACAAGACAGGGCAGTTTGATATGGGGAGCAAGCTGTTGCCCGCAAATCAGGCTCCCCCCCTCCATGCTGCCAATGAATCCAAATGAATAGCAGAGCCTCATACAGTTCGGCACCAGCGGCATTGCAGGAGTTGCCAGTCAGTGCTGAACTCTATGTAGGACCACCTCAGGGGCTCAGGTTCCAGATCTTTCCTGAGGATTTATTCCCAAAGCCTTCCTCATGAGTGAGTACAGCCTCAAGGCAGGGAAGGCTTAAGATCAGAGATTTTCTTCTTCTGGTTGAGCTACCAACCATGGATGATGAGCCCTATCTGTCTAAAGTGACTGGTTTGAGGTGGCAGTAACCTACCTTTGCCCCTTCTCCTGTCAGTAGAAATGGTTCTGTTAGTAGCTAAGCCACACATGAAGGTCAGGAGCTGGACTTGTTTGTCAGAAGCTTTTCGAGACACACACACAATTGAGAGCATTTAGTAGGTAGTGGAAGTTTATCCTTATTAACTCCCCTGGTTATGACAACCTTAAGGAACCACTGTTTTATAATATGTGGGCAATATACAATACAGAGCCAAAACCAAGTGTAATATTTTAAAAAATTTACCGTATTTGTAATTTGACAGGTCTTTCAATTTGTTCAATAGTTTCCTTCTGCCTTCCTTCGTTTTGGCATCGAGTGAAAAAGCAGAAAAAAAGTAACCAAAGTCTCAATGGCTCTATTTGTCTATGCTGTGAAATGGCCACTTTATTGGGTACACCTGTACACCTCCTCCTTGATGCAAATATCTATTGGACCAACATACGGTAGCAACTCAATGCATGCAGGCATGGTCAGTTGTTGTTCACACCAAACATCAGAATGAGAAGAAATGTGATCTAAGTGACTTTGACTGTGGAATGATTGTTGATGCCAGACGGGGTGGTTTGAGTATCTAAGAAACTGCTGATCTCCTGGCTTTTCAAGCATATCAGTCTCTAGTGTTTACAGTAAATGGTGTGAAAACAAAACAAAAATCCAGTGGGCAACAGTTCTGTGAGCAAAGATGCCTTATTAATAGGAGAGGTCAGATGAGAATGGCCAGACTGGATCACACTGACAGGTAGGCAACAGTAACTTGAATAACCTCACGCTACAACAGTGGTGTGCAGAAGAGCATCTTTGAATGCACAACCTTGAAGTGGCTGGGCTACAGCAGCAGACCATGAAAGTGCACTCAGTGACCACTTTATTAGGTACAATGAGGTAACTAATAAAATGCTACTGCGTGTAGATGTATATTATTTCATCAATATATCGATCATTACTGTAGGTTTAATCATGCATTAAAAATAAATAATATATTAACTCATATCAACAAACCTGATATACAATAAAATCAGAAAGTATAAAACTCTTAGAATTTTGAGAAGCAGTTGTTTACATCAAACAGAGAATAATAAAAGAGAATTGGAAATGAAGTTGGACATAATTATTGATTTTGATTAGTATTTGATTGCCAATGCTTGTATTGTGTTTTAATTCCAGTAATCACATCTAAACCACAAATTATTGTATAGATAATTAGAGTCATAGTCATAGCATGGTCCAGCACAGAAACAAGTCCTTTTGTAGAGATAATTACTTAAATTAGGAGCCTGGAATCTGATTGAACAGGAATATTAAAATTGATCAGTTTGCAGTTGGTCAAACTGGATTTCAATTGTATCTTCTTACAACTTCACGTGGCCCATCACTGAACTGTTCCCACAACCTATGGACTCACTTTCACAGACTCTTCATCACAAGCTCTTAATACTTTTGCTTATTTATTTATTATTAGTACGTAGTATTTCTTTCTTTCATTCTTTCTTTCCTTGCATTTGCAGAGTTTGTTGAATTTTGCACGTTGATTGTTTGTCCTGTGAGGTGTGGTCATACATTGATTTTTTATTGATTGAGATATGATATAGAATAGGTCCACATTCCATGATTTAACCCTAGTCTAATCACAGGACAATCTACAATGATCAATTAACCTACCAACTGATTCTATTGTGCCTCTTGCATTTACTGTGAATGCCCGCAAGAAAATGAATCCCAGGGTTGTATATGGTGGCATATATGTACTTTGAACTTTGCTATTCTTTTTTTCTTATGATTAAATGACAATTAGTTTTTCATAGTACTTAGTACTAATGCTTTGTCATGGGGTATTGTACAAAACACCTAATCTCATACCAGAATACTGGTCTGCAACATTCAGATATATCTGTTAGATACTTGCTGTTGGTCTATTGGAAACTTTGTTTACTATACCAAGCCATTTTCTCTTTCCACTTAAATAGCTTGTAAGCTTGAGTCATTGCTGGACATGAAGAGTGCAATATTCAGATTTATGAAAGTGTAAGGACATTGATCCAAGAATATTCTGCCAGATCTTAGACCATATGACATAGGAGCAGAAATAGGCCATTCAGCCCATTGAGTCTGTTCCACCATTCCATCATGGCTAATCCTGGATCCCACCCAACCCCATAACATCTGCCTTCTCGCCATATCCTTTGATGCCCTGACCATCAGGAAACGATCAACTTCCGCCTTAAATATACCCACAGTCTTGGCCTCCACCACAGTCTGTGGCAGAGTAATCCACAGATTCACTACTCTCTGGCTAAAAAAAATTCCTCCTTACCTCTGTTCTAAAGTGTCACCCCTCATTTTTGAGGTTGTGCCCTCTAGTTCTGGATACCTCCACTACAGGAAACATCTCCGCATCCACCTCATTTAGTCCTTTCAACATTCGGTAAGTTTCAATGAGATTCCCCCCCCCCCCCCACCCCGTTTTTCTAAATTCCATTGAGTACATGCCCAAAGCACCAAAACGCTCCTCATATGTTAACCCCTTCATTCCTGGAATCATCATCTTGATTTAATATCAATGGAAATACTTTTTGTTACCTTTAGAAGATGATTTGGCATCAAAATTTTTATTTTTAAAATTTTACTTATGAAGTTTTCTATGGACGTTTGACAGATATTTTATCTGTATCATTTCTAAGAACGTTAGTGATTAATGACTCGGCAGTGGACTGACTGTGAGAGCAGGAGGGATGGGCATGGGGCTAGCAACCCCATCCTGTAAAATCCCAGAGCTACAGAAATGCCAACAGAAGCTCCAAAGTCCTGGTCCCTGGGAGAGGAAGGATACCACCAACAAAATGGGTTACAACTGGAGACAATGTAAAAGAGCGGCCCAGGATACAGCACTCTAGCGAGCTGCTGTCGGAGGCCTATGCCCCTGTAGGGGTGGGTGACGGGCTTAAGAAGAAGAAGATGAGATTAAAAACAGCTGTGACTGGATAATGCTTTCCCTACTATATTTTACTTCTTATAGTATTTCCTTTCCTAAGAGAAAAGTTCTAACCTTTATGGTCACCTTGCAGTGTTTCATATTTGATCGCTAAAAGGGCAAGCAGTCAACCTGTTTCCAAGACCCTTCTAATGAACCCTGGGAGATTTGCAGCAGCAGCCGAGGTGACCTGTTCTCAGCATCTCCCTCTCTCTCATCAGGAATGGATACTGCAGCAGGGTGCTGCCTTACTTGCACAGATACATTTTCAAATCACAAACAAGGGAGAATCTGCAGACGCTGGAAATCCAAGCAACACACACAAAGTGCTGGAGGAACTCAGCAGGCCAGGCAGCACCGATGAAAAAAAAGTACAGATGACATTTCAGGCCAGGACCCTTTGGCTTTAATTTTCAAGTCATCTTCTTTATTGAATTTACCAAGGGCACTGTAATATTTTGGTTCCTTGAGGTTGTTATGGACATGGGAGCTAGTGTGGACAAGCTCCCGGTGGTGTGCATCTCAAATAGCCTCTGACGACCAAGTCCAGCTCCTGGCCTTCACATGTGGCTTAGCTACTAAGCCCGACGGAACCGTTTCTACTGACAGGAGAAGGGGCAAAGGCAGGTTACTGGCACCTTAACACCAGTCATTTCGAGCAGATGGAGCTCGTCAGCCGTGGTTGGCAACTCATCTATGAGAAGGAAAACTCTGATTTCACCCTCTGCTGTCTTGTGGCTATAACTGCTCATGGGAAGGTTTCGGGAGTAAATCCCAAGGAGAAATATGGAGCTGGAGTCCCTAAGTCAGTCCTACATTGAGTTGAATGCTGACCGGCAACTCCTGCGATGCCACTGGTGCCAAACTATATCAGTCTCTGTTGTTCCTTTAGATTCATCGGCTGCGTGGAGAAGGGGTGCTTGCTCTGCATATCAGCAGGCCCTGGCTTGCATGCAACATAGACAGTTAAGGTGCAATATCCACGGTCAACCCCAGTCAGCGGAGGGCCTTCGTAATATTTCTCAGATCAACATTAAATTTGAGAAATTAGAAATATTAATTTCATTTATGAGACTACAGTCTACTAGAAGGCATTTTAGAACAGTTATATCCACACATTAGTAATCATGATGGCACTCAGACCAAATGTTTTGCAGGAAGCAGAAGCAATCGCATCCCTTGCTGGTGAAAAAAAGTGTTACAAACTGAGTTGCTTAACAGCATAAGATTCAGGAAACTTGACAGAACATTTTGCTTCTGAATAAAGAATGAGATGTGTATCTTGGCTGTAAAATGAGGACAGTTCCTATAATATGTACAGAATTGTGCAATAGTCTTAGGCACATATATATAACTAGGGAGCCTGAGACCTTTGCACTGTACTGTACTAATTCTCTGTATTGCACTGTACTGCTGCTGTGGAAACAACAAATTGTATGACATGTGTGAGTGATAATAAACCTGATTCTGATCTGGGTCTCTACTGTGGACTGAGAGTGGCAAGGGGGAAGGGAGAGGGGAATCATGGTTGGCAATAGGGGTAAGGGAGAGAGGAGGGAGCGGGAAGCACCAGAGAGATATGCTGTAATAATTAATAACCAATTGTTCGGAACCAAATGACCTTGTCTGGTGTCTCAGAGCTGGCTGTGTCTGCACCCATGCCATCCCCCCCACCCCAGCATTCCTTCTCTGCTACCTGTCCCACATCCCTCTCACAGAGCTCCGCCCTTGCCATTCCCATCATCTTTTACACTCGCCAGATTTACAGACTTGCTCTCTGGTCCATTTCGACAAGTACAGTACTGTGCAAAGGTCTTGGGTACCCTCGCTGTGTGTGTGTATGTATATGAATATATGACCCTAAGAATTTTGCACAGTACTGTATGTTATACACGATGCTGGTTTACTAATAAGCAGAATATTTTAATTCTTTGAATATTAGCTTTCACCACTAACTCTTCTATGAATTTAAAATAATTGACCACCTTTGTTCCGAAATATCAACTGAACTCAGATTACATGTATTTACAGGACATGACTACACTTTAGTCTTTACTGAATAACTGACAAAAAACTCCTTTCTCATAACAATCAAGAACAAATCACTCAGAAATGCACAACAATAACATCTTTAATGTGACAAAGTTCTTCTTCACAACATTTTTATGCTCCCATTTTCCAATAGTGCTTTTCCCATAGTTACTGTAATGATAGTAGCTGAAGATTTCTGAAGCAATGTGGCATTCTCCCATCATCCATTGTTTCTCACTTTAGTTTATTTAGAGATGCAGCACGCCCTTCCACCTTCCTGAGTCCCTACCGCCCAATCACACCCACGTGACCAATTAACCTAATAATTCGTATGTCTTTTAGAATATAGGAGGAAACGTTTTTGCCGATGACACAAAGGTTGGGGGTGTTGTGGATAGTGTGGAGGGCTGTCAGAGGTTACAACGGGACATTGATAGGATGCAAAACTGGGCTGAGAAGTGGCAGATGGAGTTCAACCCAGATAAGTGTGAGGTGGTTCATTTTGCTAGGTCAAATATGATGGCAGAATATAGTATTAATGTTAAGACTCTTGGCAGTGTGGAGGATCAGAGGGGTCTTGGGGTCTGAGTCCATAAGACGTTCAAAGCAGTTGCACAGGTTGACTCTGTGGTTAAAAAGTTGTATGGTGTATTGGCCTTCATCAATGGTGGACTTGAATTTAGGAGCCGAGAGGTAATGTTACAGCTATATAGGACCCTGGGCAGACCCCACTTGGAGTACTGTGCTCAGTTCTCGTTGCCTCACTAGAGGAAGGATGTGGAAACCATTGAAAGGGTGCAGAGGAGATTTACAAGGATGTGGCCTGCAATGGGGAACATGCCTTATGAGAATAGGTTGAGTAAACTCAGCCTTTTCTCCTTGGAGCAACGGAGGATGAGAGGTGACCTGATAGAGGTGTATAAGATGATGAGAGGCATTGATTGTGTGGATAGTCAGAGGCTTTATCCCAGGGCTGAAATGGTTGCCTCAAGAGGACACAGGTTTAAGGTGCTGGGGAGTAGGTACAGAGGAGATGTCAGGTAAGTTTTTTACTCAGAGAGTGGTGAGTGCGTGGAATGAGCTGCCGGCAACGGTGGTGGAGGCGGACATAATAGGGTCTTTTAAGAGACTTTTGGATAGGTACATGGAGCTTAGAAAAATAGAGAGCTATGGGTAAGCCTAGAAATTTCTAAGGTAAGGACATGTTCAGCACCTTTGTGGGCCAAAGGGCCTGGATTGTGCTGTAGGTTTTCTATGAAACCGGAGTACCCAAAGGAAACCCACGTGGGCACAGGGAAAATGTGCAAACTCTGTACGGACAGTGGCGGGAATTGAACTCACATCACTGGTGCTGTAGTAGTATTACACTAACTGCTGCAATAACGTGCTGTCTGGACTTTTTTCCATTTTTATCGTCCCTTTTATTAGTCTCTCCTCTTGTAATGTATCGTGTAAAATCTCAAGTTCTGTATCTCAGTATTTTTACATTTTTCTGTTTAATACTTCCCTTATTTTTTCCCTTTCTGTAGAACTCTAAGGCCACAGGATTTCTACTTTTACACATTCATGTAAGCTTTTTGTTTTCGTCTTAATTGTTGACCATGGTTCTTTGTCTTCGAGTCATCTGGCTGCCTGTGTCCTTGAAGATCAATTTAAAAATACTTGTAATTCTGTATAAGGCTCTGAATAATCTAGCTCCTCCATATATTTTGGAGTGCCAATCCTCTTCCGTCCCTAATCGTAAACTTAAATCCCTGAACACTGGTTTGCTTGGTGTTCCGAGACCCAAGCATGTAAGTATTGATGATACAGCCTTTTGCTCTAATGCACCAAAAATCTGGAATATTCTCCTAACTGTGGAACATTTCAAAACACCTCTAAAAACCTACTTTTTAATTTGGCCTGATTATTGGATTACTGTTGATTATGTTCATATAATTAGCTAATGTTACTTATTGATCGATTTATTGAGAAACAGTGCAGAGTAGGGCCTTCCAACCCTTCAAACCACGCCACCCAGCAACCCCCGATTTAACCCGAGCCTCATCACGTGACAATAACCAACTAACAATGACCATGTCTTTGGACTATGGGAGGAAACTGGACCAGGACAGGGAGAACATGCAAACTCCTTACAGACAACAGAGGGAATTGAACCCTGGTTGTCTGTAAAATAAAGCATTGTGCTAACCACTCCACTACTGTACTACCCTAAATATTTGATTATATTTTATTCTATATAATGTTTGTCTTTACTTATGATTTTAGATTTTGTTTAATAATTTTATGACTATATTTATTGATATTTACAATCTATGTAAAGCACTTTGACGCTACAACTTAATGTATGACAGGTGCTATATAAATAAAGTTATTATTATTATTATTATTATCAAGCAATACAGCAGTGATATGAGCACTTCAGGATATGTGGTGCCTGTTCCAGCTTGTGCCAATTCCTACGTTTGGTGCAGATCCCCTTAAGCGCCAGCCCTCCATGTATTTTTCCAAGCTCTTCCTAATGACCCACGTCAACCACTTCCACTGGCATCTCATTCCATTTACTCACCACTCTCTGTGCAAAAAAACAAAACTTCCTTTAAGGTCCCTTTTAAATCTTTCCCCCTCTCACCTTAAATTTATGACCCTTAGATTTGGACCCCTCTTCTTTGGGGAAAAGACTGTTAGCATCCACCTTATCATAAAGTTAAACACTTCAATAAGGTCACCCTGTATTCTCCTACATCCCATGAAATAAAGGCCTAGCCTATGATAAAGTGGATGGTAACCGTTTTTTCACTAATGTTTAAAATTGACTCCCTATAACTTGGGCCCTCTTATAACCATATAACAATTACAGCACGGATACAGGCCATCTCGGCCCTTCTAGTCCATGCCCGTACATTTACTCTCACCTAGTCCCACCTTCCTGCACTCAGCCCATAACGCTCCATTCCTTGTCATGGCAATATCCTCACAAATCTTTCCTGCACTTTTTCCACTTTAATCACATCTTCCCTGTAACAGAGCTGTGGTGAACTACATATACCTGTCTGGACATGCACCCCCCTCCCTGCTAACTGCTCCTGTGGCTCCTCCCACAGACCCCTGTATAAAGGCGATTGGAGGCACTGCTCCTCCCTCAGTCTCCAGGATGTCGTTTGGTGCTCTCTTGCTGCTGACTGCTCTCTTCCAGTGAATAAAAGCCTATATCTCGCCTCACGTCTCCGAGAGTTATTGATGGTGCATCAAGAGCAATCAAAATTGTTAACAACAGTAACAGAACAGTAGTTAAAAAGGCAACAGCCTCTCCTTGCTTATCAGTATCTCTGGCATGCCTGTAGCATGCCATATTCTGACATTCTAAACTTTTACCAGTTTAATATTGTACAAATGATTAATTAAACTGTTTAAAGAGTAAGTAAGTAAGCGTTTTAACCACTCCCCTTAATTAATTTATCATCTCTTGATTGGACATAGCATCAAAGGTTATGGGGAGAAGGCCAGGAACTGGGGTTGAGAAGGAGAAAAAAAGATCAGCCATGACTGAATGGTGGAGCAGACTCGATGGGCCAAATGGCCTAATTCTGCTCCTATGTCTTATGGTCTTTACAATTTGCCCCAAATCAAAAATAACACACACTCCAATGCTGGAGGAATTCACCAGGCCAGACATTTTTTATGGAAATGCAGAAACAGTTGATGAAAGTCGTGAAACATCGACCATTTATTTACTTACGTAGATGCTACTTGACCTGCTGAGTTCTTGCAGCATTTTGTGTATATTACTCTGGACTACCAGCAGCTCTTGTGTTCCAAATCAAAAATGCTTTTAGGTATTTATTGAGACACGGTGTGGAATAAGTCTTTCTGGCCCTTTGAGCCATGCTGTCCAGCAATCCCCTGATCTAATCTTATTTGTCCCTAATCACAGGACAATTTACAATGACCAGTTAACCTCCCAACCAGTGTGTCTATGGAATGTTGGAGGAAACCGGAGCACCCAGAGGAAACCTACATAGTCACGGTGAGAATGCACTAATTCCTTACAGGCAGCAGCGAGAATTGAAACCGGGTCACTGTGCCGCCCACTACACTACCATGCTGCCCTAAATTTGGAGGCCGGTGACAAGAATTAGTGAGTGATAAGGATTTTGTTATATGTACATTTGGTCATAGATTTTCTTTCATTTTTCTATTCATCAGCTACTTTAAATGTCTTCCACAGGAGTTTGGGATCTATTTGAACAGGGAAATCAACTACGTCCTGCCTTAGCCAATCAAATTCATAAATTGTTAATTAGCAGCAAATAATTAATAAAGCACATGAAACAGGAAGGGTGAACGAAAGTGTTAAATTTAATGTTGCATGAAATACATAAATCAGAATCATGCTTATTATCACCGGCATGTGTTGTGAAATTTGTTAACAGCAGCAGCAGTTCAATGCAATACATAATATAGCAGAAAATAATAACAGTAAATAAATATGTAAATCAATTATAGTATACATATTTTATATAGATTAAAAATCATGCAAAAACAGAAATAATATATAATAAAGTGAGACAACAACACACACAAAAGGCAGCTGCCTGGCCTGCTGTGTTCTACCAGCATTTTGTGTGTGTTGATTGAATTTCCAGCATCTGCAGATTTCCTCGTGTTTGCGCTATAATAAAGTGAGGTAGTGTTCAAGGGTTCAAACAGAGTGAAGAGAAGGAAAGGTGACTGAAACAAATTTAATGAAGGATATTTATTTTTCCCATATTTTCAGGAATTAATATATGACAAAATAAGATTCCAAAGCAATTTAAAAAGGTAGAAAGATATTTTAGCATTAACTAAGTCATGTCAACCCATACTAAAATGATAATACAAGTTGAATGATCATACAGTAAAACTTTCCTGCCAAGTTCTGATCTCTTATATATTGAAGTACCAATACTTCACAGCACTTTAATGTTTCTGATTGACAATTTAACAAATTCAGTCTCTGGAAGCTACTGGCCAGTTTACACTGTAATAGCACTGAGCAACATCAGTCTCCCAACACGCCAGTATTTAATTAAGCACAGAATAAACATGGCATCCTACAATTCACTTCCTTTATCTTGTATAAACTGGCAGCTTATTTGTTTTAATAGATAATAGAAGTACTCAACAGATCAAGCAGCATCTGTGATGAAAACAGATTCAGATGTACATTTATTTTTCCCGTGTAATTGAACCAGGGTCAATGATCAGGGCAGCAATCTCCCATCAGAACTCTTCTGCATTTTAATTATTTTAAAGGCACCAAATAATTAGTGAAGTATATTGTGGGTATTTCTTAACAGAGACTGGTATCTCGGTACTTTGGAACTTCAATTAGTTTAATGGTAAAGTCACATGTGGAATAACTATCATCTTTCAGCCAAATTGATTTGTTTTATCTCACTTTTTCATGCTGTTCCACTGATAATCATTGACTTTCACTTGGTCTTTCTATGAGATTGTGGTTCAACACTGAACTACTGATATTTTATTTATTTAGAGATGCCACATGGAATAGGCCCTTCTGGTCTTTTGACCAGGAGCCCCCCTGACTGAACTCTAGCAATTTACAATGACCAATTAACCTAATAACTGGCCTTCAGGCTGTGGGAGGAAACCGGAACACTTGGAAGAAACCCATGTATTCCACAGGGAGGACATGCAGACTCCTTACAGACAATGCTAGGATTGAACTCCATACTCCAAAAACCCAAACAGTAATTGCATCGCACTAACCACTACACTACCATGGTGCTATGTTCACTTTGTTCGAAAGGACTGAGTTCTAATGCAAAGTACAAATGCAGAATACAAAATGGTAATTGTTTCCTTGAACTAGAACTCTTTGTGGATCTTGCTTTGTTTGTGACTGTTCCTTTGAAGTGATAAGTTCTTGGCAGCTTTTTAATTTTCCTATAGAAAGTTACAGAAATGCAGAAGCATCTTTCTTCCCTGTTTTGTTCTTTCTCACTTAATCCACGACACCGCACAACTCCTCTGCCCACTGACTGTTTCCAATTTCCTGGCACTAACTGACTCACCTTCTCCAAGTACGTCTAATCCCTCTGTACAAGGAATATTTATGTTACAGTCTACTCAGGTTTACTTCCAACACTTCTGCTTGAATATATTACGGTAGTGTAACAGTTAGTGCAATGCTCTGGCAGTTAGTCTTTGGACTTCCATTCCAGCGTCCTCTGTAAAGAGCCTGTGGTCCTCTCCATGGAATATGTGGGGTTCCTCTGGTTGCTCTGGTTTCCTCCCACAGTCCAAAGTCATACCGGTTAGTAAGTAAATTGATCATTGTAAATTACCCTATGATTAGATTACAGTTAATCGGGGCTGTGGCATTGCTGAAGCGGTGTGGCTCGAAGGGCCTTCTTCGCACTGTATTACTAAATCAAATAAATCAATAAATATTCAAATGAATTGCTGCTGCTCCCTTGATCCTTATAGAACTTGACAAAACTATTTAAATTTACTACCAATTTCTGTTTGCTCTCACTTTCATACGGGTCATCTTTAACTCACCCCTTTCTTTTCTTGTTTATCTCCACCTCAGAGAAAAAGTCTGTGACCAACATCCGTAAAAGCCCTACAGATTTTTACAGCTATCCTGACTGGACATTCATCCAGATTACCCTATTTCCTGTAAAGACTCCAATCACTTCTTCTAATTACCCCGTATCTTCTCTGATGTTAGAGTGAACGATCTCAGGAATACAAGAGTTAATTTATGAGGAGCTTTTCATGGCTCTGGGCCTGTATTTGCTGGAATTTAGAAGAATGAGAGGGAATCTCATTGGACTTTGAAACCTATTGAATATTCAAAGGTCTGCATAGATTTGAACACGGAAAGGAGGTTTCCTATGGTGGATGAGTCTAGGACAAGAAGTCACAGCCTCAGAATAGAGGGATGTCCATTTACAACAGAGATGACGAGGAATTTATTTAGCCACAGGGGGCTGCATCTGTGGAATTCAATGCCACAGATGGCTGTGGAGGCCAAGTTATTGGGTATATTTAAAGCAGAGGTTGATACGTTCTTGATTATCAGGGCATCAAAGGTTATGGGGAGAGGGCAGGAGAAAGGGGTTGGGAGGGCTTTTATGGTCCTTTCGCACCAGTACCTCTGGGATGTCTCATTGGGATTCCCTGGTTTGCTCTTCATTCACCATTCACTCCTCTCTTCATAGCTGTCAGCCCTGCAACCTCAGGAGATGCATTATGCCGTCTTTCACATATCCATTTCTGCAACCATCATCGTTTATCATCGTTATATGCTGTCTCTTATAACATGGGCAACCATTGTCTTTGACCATGATTATTCTTGGCAAATTTTTCTACAGAAGTGGTTTGCCATTGCCTTCTTCAGTACAGTGTCTTTATAAAACAGGTAGCCACATCCACTATCAATACTCTTCAGAGATTGTCTGCCTGGTGTCAGTGGTCACATAACCAGGACTTGTGATACGTACCAGCTGCTCATTCGACTATCCACTACCTGCTCTCATGGTTTCACATGAGGTGGGGCTATGCAGGTGCTACACCTTGCCCAAGGGTGACCTACAGGCTAGTGGAGAGAAGAAGCACCTTATAACTCCTTTGATAGAGATGAATCTCCACCCTGCCACCCTCTTTGTCCTTATCTAACCTGATCCAGTGCGTTACTCAAGATCTCACTGAGATTTATTTGAACTGAATTGGCTACTGCTGCTGTTTTCCTGTATATAATGATCTTTTTATTTACTTTGAACTCTAACACATTGGAAAAAATATGTCCCCACTGACACACTTAAATTTCCCTCTTTTGGTGACTGACCCAAAGAGTTTCTCCAGCAGTTTGTTTTCTTTGGCCCAGGTACCGGTATCTGCAGTCTTTCATGTCCCCTATCTCCAATTCAAATTCAGATTTATCACATGTGCATTGAAACATACCGAGAGATGCGTCAACAACCAAAAATGAAAACCGTCAGGGTGTGCTGGGGGAAGCACGCAAATTTTGCCACACATTCCAGTGCCAACATGGCATGCTCACTGAGCTTGGCAGAACAACACAAAACACAAGAAGCAACAAAACAACAACAGCCAGACAAGTTCTGTTCCTCCCTCCCATTCACCCACACTTATGGAAATTCCTCTAACTCTGGAACAGGGCACTGTGCATCTAATCTCTAGTCTACAGGCCTTCAGTTATTGCCTTCCAGTTTAACAGATGACAGGAGCTTGAATTCCAGGCTTGCCAACTGACTGGCTCGTGTACCTCCTCGTGCTTTCTGCTTACTGAACATCTGATTTCAGGGATGGCTTGACATCCACAGGTGTCCTTCATCACGTGTCCACATCGCTGATTTTCGAGGGCCATGCAGAGGCCTCATTTGCAGATATCTCCTGTATCCATGTCCATATTGCTTCCCTTGTCTCTGGATGTCCTTAGTCACTTGTTCACATCGCTGGCCTTTGAGGGCCAATCAGAGAGCTCGTCTCTACCTGTCTACATCGCTGACCTTCGAGGACCAATCAGAGATCTCATCTTCACCTGCCTACATCACTGGCCTTCAAAGGCCAATCAGAGTGCTTGTCTCTGCCTGTCCATATTGCTGGCCTTCCAGGACCAATCAGAGGGCTCATCTCCACCTGTCCACATCTCTATCCATATTGTTTTAGGTTATCTCACTGTTCTCTCATGCCCAACTCTAACTGTAAGAACTAATAATGACTATAAGAAATAGGAAAGGAGGTAGGACGTATGGCTCATTGAATCTGCTCTCCACTCAGTGAGAACATGAAGACACTTCTAGATAAACAGTTTTCTTGCCTGCTGATTTATTCCATAATCCTCATTTCCTGGTTTGCTTTTGCGTTCCCTGGAAAGGAGCTTCAAAACCACCAGACAAAAACAAGACCAAAAACTAAAGCTACAAGACCTGCACAAAACCACATGATTACAACATATAGTTACAACAGTGCAAACAATAGCATAATTGATAAAAAAAACAGACTATAGGCACAGTAAAAATAGTCCAAGATGTTAAAGGACTGTAAGTTCAAAAGAAATCACCACAGTTTCCACAAGTCCCCAGGGTCCCGACAGACTCGCCATCCCACGCCGGCGGCAGAAGGGAATAGCCCCACTATAGACTTCCATGGCGCCGCCGGACTCAGCCTCACAGACACAGCACACAATTAAAGCTCCGTCGAAACCAGCCTCGCAGACGCAGCACACACCGAAAGCGACCTGAGTCCGTCGAAAGGACTCCGAGTCCATTGAACCTCCGAGCCGCCGACCATCCCCTCAGGCACAGCTTCTCCGAGCACCATCCTCTGCCGAACGCATTAAGACTGCCCCGCCAATGGCCATCGGCAACGTGACCCCGAGGACTGGGGGCCTGTTCTTCCCAGCAGAGTCCCGGACCTCACAACAGCAGCAGCAATGAAGAAGAAGGTCTTCCTGGAATTTCCCGATGTTTCTCTGTGCTCCCACGTCCGTTTTCAATCGATTATGATTGCTCACGGCACCCCACTTCACAAATAACAGATAATCAGTTCCGGAGTGGCTGCTGCAAGCTGCGTCACGTCGCCATCTTGAATATCCAGAGTATCTCATTTCATAGCTTCTCCCCATTGACCAAATCCTCATGATCAGGTTCCTCTAAGCAGCTCTATCATTCCCCTCACAATCAATTTCTTAACCATAACTTTCCTTGCTCTAGATCCTCTGAAACTTTTATTGGCGCTCTTCCTTTTCCATTGGCACGCCTCCTCTTTCATAACCGAAAGGAAAGTTGTCTGAAGTCACAAACTTTGCCCTGATATGTCAAGTTGACACTCTTTATTTGTACAGGAGTTTAGAAGGAACTCTATCTTCAAAAACCAAAATCACCATCTTGACATTTGAAATATCTTGACACTTCTCTGGCATTTATGACTTTAGATAATCTTCCTTTCTAAACTGTACCTGTAACATCTGTGCATAATTTGACATATTCATCCAAAATTGCATGGAAATTATTTTGGTAATAGTGAATTATAAGTCCTCTGTAAGGATTTTCTGTGGAATTGTGTGTTTTCTCCAGGTGCTCCGATTTCCATGAAGACCTACCGCTTGGTGGGTTAATTGGTCATTGTAAATTGTCCCATGATTAGGCTTGGGTTAAGTCGGGATTTGGTGGGAAAAGCATATTCTGTGCTGCATCCCAATAAATAAATAAATACAAACTTCAGTGTGCCAAGGTAGAAAAGCAAACACAGATTTTCATTATTTTGTGCCAAACATCATCTCCACATCAACTCTATCTAGGCCTTTCAATATTTCATGTGTTTCAGTGAGAACCTCCTAATACTTCTAAATTCCAACAAGTACATGCACAGAGCCATCAAACACTGCTCGTACATTAACCTTTTCATTCCTGGAATCATTCTTGTGAACTCCTGCTGGCCTGCGAAAACTGCTCACAATAGTCCTTATAAAGTTTTAGCATTACTTCCTTGCTTTTATATGCTACTTGTCTGGCTTGGCAGTTTGACTGTTGGTTGCTGCCATAAGCATGTTCTCCCAGCAAGTTGATGAGATGTAGCGTCCTGTGTTGTTCACCTCAACAGTACTTTGTATGTGAAGAAGACATTAACTTGGACAGAACCAATGTGATTTGGGTGAATTGGGACCCCTTGCCTTAAGGCAGATGATTTAAATAAGGCCTCATTTTCAGAAAGGGGGAAAAAAGCATCTGGAGTGTGTCACCCAGTTGGTATATACCAGAGAAAAGTTATCATTGTTTCTGTCACTGTGTCATAGATTGAAATAGTACCTCCACATTAACTCTTCAAGAACTACAGTAGCATTGGCATCGCATCTTAAATAATACAATATAGTATTTTTTCACTTTCCTCTTCTTCTATCCCCTACTCTGTCCTCTTACCTCTTCTCATCATCTGCCAATCACCTTTCCCGGTGCCCCTCGGATTTCCCTTTCTCCCATGGTTCAGTCTCTCTCCTACCACATTTCTTTCTCTCCAGCCCTTTACTGTTCACACCCACCTGCTCTCACTTATCACCTACTTCCCCTCCTCCTACTCCTACCTTCTTTTTCTGGTGTCTTCTCCCTTCCTTTCTAATCACGAAGAAGGGTCTCAGCCCAAAGTATTGACTGTTTATTCATTTCCATAGATGCTACCTGACCTGCACAGTTACTCCAGCATTTTGTGTGTGTTGCTTTGGATTTCCAACTCCGTGGAATCTCCTGTGTTTATAGTATTTTAGGCAATATCCAGTGATATCATGGTAGTTCCAGGGAAAAGAAATGTTGGGATATTATCAGGTGGTGTGAGGTGGGACCATGAACTGTGTGACGATTGTAAAGAAATGAGGTTTAGAACTCTTTGAATTGCTAAATTGATAAACTATTTTGTTATTGTCACAGGTATCAAGGGATTTGGATAATGGGGTGGAGACATGTTTCTATCAAAGGCATTCCTTCCATTTGCTAGCCTGAAGGTCACCCTTAGGCAAGGTGTAGTACATGCTTAGCCCCTCCACCCCCACCCCAATCAGGGCCACGTGAATTCATGGGAGCAGGTGGTGGATGGAAGTATGAACTGCCAGTGCATATCACAATTCCTGGTTATGTGACCACTGAACCCAGACAGACAATCTCTGAAGAGTATTGATAATGGAATCACTCTTCTTGTAAAAACGCAGCCCAGAAGAAGGCAGTGGCAAGCCACTTCTGTAGAAAAATTTGCCAAGAGCGATCATAGTCAAAGACCATGATCGCCCATGTCATACGACATGGCATATAACAAATAATCAACCCAAGGTACAGTGAAAAAACTATTTTGTATGCCATCCACAGAGATCATTTCATCACATTATTGCATTGAGGCATTAAGACCAGAAGTAGAATTAGGCCATTTGGCCCATCGGGTCTGGACCACCATATTATCATGTCTAATCCACTTTCCCTTTCACACCCAATTTTCTGCCTTCTCCCTTCATACCCTGACTAATCAAGAACCTATCAACCTCTGTTTTAAAATACCCAATGACTTGGCCTCCACAGTTGCCTGTGGCAATGAATTCCACAGATTCACAAGCCTCTGGCTAAAGAAATTCCTCCTCTTCTCCATTGTGAAAGGACATCCCTCTATTCTGAGTCTGTGTCCTCTGGTCTTAGACTCCCTCACCACAGGAAACATTTTTTCTACATCCACTCTATTGAGGCCTTTCAACGTTCCATAGATTTCAATGAGGTCATCCCTCATTCTTCTGAATTCCAGTGAGAAGAGGCCCAGAATGCTTATATGACAAGCCTTTCAAACCTGGAATTGTTTTTGTGAAACCCGTTTGAACCCTCTCCAGCTTGAACACATCCAGAACTGCTCACAATACTCCAAGTTAGGCCTTACCGTTCCCTCATAAAGTCTCAACATTACATCTTTGTTTTTATGTTCTAGTCCTCTTAAAGAACTTTAGGAGGCATGGGATCCTAGGAGACATTGCTTTGTGGATCCAGAACTGGGTTGCCCACAGAAGGCAAAGAGTGGTTGTAGACGGGTTATATTCTGCATGGAGGTCGGTGACCAGTGGTGTGCCTCAGGGATCTGTTCCGGGATCCCTACTCTTTGTGATTTTTATAAATGACCTGGATGAGGAAGTGGAGGGATGGGTTAGCAAATTTGCTGATGACACAAAGGTTGGTGGTGTTGTGGATAATGTGGAGGGCTGTCAGAGGTTACAACGGGACTTTGATAGGATGCAAACTGGGCTGAGAAGTGGCGAATGGAGTTCAACCCTGATAAGTGTGAGGTGGTTCATTTTGGTAGGTCAAATGTGATGGGAGAATATAGCATTAATGGTAAGACTCTTGGCAGTGTGGAAGATCAGAGGGATCTTGAGGTCCAAGTCCATAGGACACTCAAGGCTGCTATGCAGGTTGACTCTTTGGTTAAGGAGGCATACAGTGCATTGGCTTCCATCAGTTGTGGAATTGAGTTTAAGAGCTAAGAAGTAATGTTGCAGCTATATAGGACCCACGTCAGACCCCACTTGGAATACTGTGCTCAGTTGTGGTCACCTCACTACAGGAAGGATGTGGAAACCATAGAAAGGGTGCAGAGGAGATTTACAAGGATGCTGTCTGGATTGGGGAGCATGCCTTATGAGAATAGGTTGAGTGAACTCAGCCTTTTCTCCTTGGAGCAATGGAGCATGAGAGGTGACCTAATAGAGTTGTACAAGATAATGATAGACATTGATTATGTGGATAGTCAGAGGCTTTTTCCCCAGGGCTGAAGTGGCTAGCACGAGAGGGCACAGTTTTAAGGTGCTTGGAAATAGGTACAGAGGAGATGTCAGGAGAAAGTTTTTTTTACACAGAGAGTGGTGAGTGAGTGGAATGGGCTGCCAGTGGTGGTGGTGGAGGCGGAAATGATAGGGTCTTTTAAGAGACTCCTGGATGGATACATGGAGCTTAGCAAAATAGAGGGCTGTGGGTAAAGCCTAGGTAGTTCTAAGGTAGGGAATGTTCGACACAGCTTTGTAGGCTGTATGTTTTCTATGTTCTATGTACTAAGAATTCACAGAATGTATGAATGGCTGGTTAAGAGAAGAAAAAATGTCATGATCATGATTGCTGAAAATAACTCAAATTCTATCTCAATAATTTGCTGTGCACCACATTGCACCCTGTTTCCACCACCCAGGTGGGGCGCGAGCCAACAAATGGTGGAAATGTTTGGCTTGGACATTTTCCTTGTGAGCTCTAGGCCCTGTTGGACATTGGTAATGTAGAATACTGCGAGTCCAGTTCACTGGTTCATTAGTGAGACTGACAGCAGGGGAGCTGCGTGACCTTGGTTTTTGTACGGACGAGACCACCATGCATCGGAGTTGCCTGTTGTGATTGCCGGTGAAGGAGATGCCGAAGCTGGTTGTGTGCCGCTGGATTCCATACTGGGTTGTGTGCTGCTCTCCAGTGTTTGCTCGGTGGGTTTGTGTTTATTTGTGATTATTATTGCAGAAGCATGTCTCCAGGGCTACAGGGGAATTAAGAATGGTGGAGAGGAAGGGAGGTTTTACTGAAATCTATCGAATATTGAAAGGCCTAGATAGAGAAGATGTTTCCTATAGTGGGGGGGGGGGGTCGAGTTCCAGAGCACACAGCCTTAGAATACAAAGATACAAAGATGTCTCTTTACAGCAGAGATGAGGAGGAATTTCTTTAGCCAGAGGATGGTGAATTTGTGGAATTCCTTGGCACAGATGGCTGTGAAGGTCAATTCATTGGGTATATTCAGGGTAGAGGTTGATGGGTTCTTGATTAGTAAGGGCATCAAAAGTTATGAGAAGGAGGCAGTAGAATGGGGTTAAGTGGAAAAATAAATCAGCCATAATGGAATGGTGGAGCAGACTTGATGAGCTGAATGATCCAATTTTTCTCCTACATCTACGAATCGTTATGAAAGCCTTTTGCAGCATAAATGTTTCACAGCAGGATGGTCTGTGACAGGGTTTTAGATGCTGTAGCCTGTGTGCTGGTACCAGGATGGACATGATAGTAAGGCCCAGAGCCTGAGTAGATCTGTGAGGACATGACTGCTCAGCGTGGAGATCGTGTATAGTGTGATATGAGGTTAACGCTGTTCAAGCAATTACTCACCTTAAATAATACTGTACATTAGCATTAATAGTTGCTTGCATATTTTAATTGTAGTTTGAGCTTTCTCCAGTCCCAGATGTTATAAAAGAGGACTTTGTTGACCAGGCCACACCTACACTACTATATCTATCGCCAGTTAACACATCAGTTTTAAAAACAGTGTAAGTGTAGTGTCTTAGACATCCATTTTATCATTATTCATTGTAAGACACATGTACAAACACACATGCTCACACGTGTGCGCACACTCATACACACGTGTGCAAACACTCATACACACATGCACACACACACAGGTGCACATATGTGCATGCACACACACACACACACACACACACACACACACACACACACACACACACACACACACACACACACATGCAGACGCACAGACACAGACACACACACAGATACACACACAAACACAGATGTGCACGTGCACACACACACAGGTGCACACACACACACACACACACACACACACACATGCAGACGCACAGACACAGACACACACACAGATACACACACAAACACAGATGTGCACGTGCACACACACACACAGTTGCAGACACTTAGACACACATGCAGGCACACACACACACACACACACACACACACACACACACACATACACGCAGGCACACACAGACATGCACACACAGGCACACAGACACACACACAGAGGCACACACAGACACAATCATACATGCAGACACACACACACGTGCGCGCACACACACAGGCATACATACATACAGATAGACAGAAAGATAGACACACAAACACGGACATACACATACGCACTTACGCACACACACTCACTTATACACACAGGCACTCACACACATGCAGACACACACATGCACACACTCAGAGACACACACACACACTTAGAGACACACAATGACACACACACACAGACACACACGCGCAGACACACAAACACAGACACACACACACAGACGCATACACACACATACAGACACATGTACATACGCAGACACACACACACACACACACATGCAGACACACATAGATACACAAAATCATACACAATGGCCTTGACCTGCTTAAATGCTCATGTAACTTTCATACAGCATTTCTATAAAAGCTCCGTTAAAACTAACATTAGCTTGAGCCCATTAAGCAGAGAGAACAGAATGAAGAATATTGTGGGTGCTACAGAAGGGTAGTGGTTAGCCCGACGCTAGTATAGCTTGGGACAGTGGCGCTCAGAGTCCTCTGTAAGGCAACACACACAAAATGCTGGAGAAACTCAGCTGGTCAAGTGAAAGTGAATAAACAGTTGATGTATCAAGCTGAGACCTTTCCTCAGGACTGGAAAGGAAGGGTGAAGGTGCCAGAAGAATTAAGTGGAGGGGAGGGGAAGGAGGACGTTAGAGGGTAATAGGTGAAGCCAGATGGGTGGAAAGGGTAAGGGGTTGGAGGAGAAGGAATCTGATAGGAGAAGAGAGTGGACCATAGGAGAAAGGGAAGGAGGACGGGACCCGGGGGGAGGTGAGAGGCAGGTGAGGAGAGGTAAAAGAGCAGCATGGGGAATAGAAGAGAAGAGGGGGAGGGAGCATTATTTTAACCAAAGGGAGAATTTTGATATTATGCCATCAGGTTGAGGCTAACCAGACTGAATAGAAGGTGTTGCTCCTCCATCCTGAGGGAGCCTCATCTTGGCACACCTTCTCTGTAAAGACTTTGTGCGTCTTCCCTATGGAATGCATGGGATTTTCTCCAGATGCTCTAGCTTCCTCCCACAGTCCAAAAACGCACTGTAACAGGTAATTGTGAATTGCCCTGTGATTAGGCTAGGATTACATCGGGGTTGCGGTGCTGCGTGGTTTGAAGGGATAGAAGGGTCCAGTCCATGCCATATCTTAAATAAATAAAAAAATAAATTCTCAGATTTGCTGTTCTTGCACAAAACATTCAGCGATAATTTTGTGGCCACTGATAATTTTATTGGGATTGTTGGGAATAACCAGTAACACTGCCTTAAGCTCTTTTTAAATCCTGTTTCACGCTGCCCTAGATTTCTCTTTCACATGACACTAAGCCCAAGTGCAGTGAGGCAGTAGCCCCAGGGGAATCTCAGATCATCCTCAGCCACAACACGACCCTGTTCTGAAGCTCTGCTGCTACGTTGTCACAAATACAAACTAAAACTAGAAAAATCCATACACCAGCATGTCCTGAATAAACATATCATCCATTTGGTGACCTCAGTTAATAAAGCACACACAAAGTGCTCAGGAACTCAGCAGGCCAGGCAGCATCTATGGAAATGAATAGACAGTCGATGTTTCGAGCTGAGACCCTTCATCAGGACTGGAAGGGAAGTGGGAAGATGCCAGAATAAGAAGATGGGGGGAAGGGGAGGAGGACAAGCTAGTTTCCAACCTGAGGTCCACGGACTCTTGGCTTAATGGCACTGGTCCATGGCACAAAACCAGTTGGGAGCCCCTGAGCTAGAAGGTGAGAGCTGAGGCCAGTTGTGTGGGGGTGGAGGATGAAGTAAGAAGCTGGGAGGTGATATGTGGAAAAGGGAAAGAGCTGAATAAGAAGGAATCTGATAGGAGAGCTGGACAACGTATGAAAAGGGAAGGCAGAGAGGCACCAGAGTGAGATGATAGCAGGTGAGGAGAAGAGGTAGGAGAACAGCATGGGGAATTGAAGAAGAGGGAAGGGAGAGGGGAAAAGTTACTGGTAGATGGTGAAATTGATATTCATGCTAATGTGGCTTTGTGTATCAACAGATTTATAATATTGATAATTTACTATTGACATCACCTGAGCTATATAATTTAGTCATTAACTTCCATCATCTGCAATATTATATCTCTGCACTTTCAGCTGTGTACTTCTAAGCATTCAAACCTACAAAATAGTTTCACAGCGTATCTCCAAATATTCCTCATTCTTTAGGTCTTAGAAGTCTCTCTCAATTATATACTACTCTGAAAATCAGCTCATTTGTAATGGCAATCAGTTAGCTTAACTGTTACCAAAATGTTTAACCCGTTTTGATAGGATTCACTCTGTTTAATGCAAACACATCTTAATGCTGCTGATGAATTGATTGTTGGTTATGGAAGAGTTTTGACTGGTGGACTAGCCTAGGGTTTGGAAGTTAAGATGAACCAGTTTTAAAAATGTTGGATTTACATTTAGCAGCTTCAACAATATCTGGATTTTCCAAATGCCTTACTGATAGTGGCAGATATTTGAAAGCTGCTGTTGAAAAAATCTTGGCAATTAATTTCCAGAAACTGTAAATTTCATCTAGTTTTGTAATTTTTAATTGAGGGATAAATCTTTGCTAAGACAATAAGAAACTCCGTCAAGGCCATATGTGAAAGAAGGGTTGAGCATGGGGCTAGCAACCTTTCCCATAAAAACCCAGAGCTACACCTACAGAAGTTCCAAATTCTTCATCCCTGGAGAGGAAGGATACACCAAGTAGACAATGTGAAAGACTATCCCAGGACAGAGTACTCTGGTGAGCTACCATAACAGGCCTATTGCTTCAGATTTTGGTGATGGGCTTAAGACAATAAAGACATCTCAACTCCTATGATTTTAGGATTGCTTGCATCAAAGAGCTTAGGGTTGATGTCTCATAGAATGACAATGCTACTGAAGATGCTCTGCCTGTGTGGTGGCAGAAACAGATACATTAGAGAATTTTAAGAGATATTTAGATAGACACATGAATATGAGTAAATGGAAGGATATGGACATTGATTAAAGTCAAAATCAAAGTATAATTTATTATCAAAGTACGTAGATGTTACCATATTCATTCTCTTGCAGGCATTTACAGGAAAATAAAGAAATTACAACACATAAACAAAGACTGACAAATAATTAATGTTCAAAAGAAGACAATTTAGATAATAATACTGAAGGTTGAGTTGCAAAGAGTCCTCAGCAAATCAAGCAGTATCTGAGGAAGGGACGAAAGCTGACATAACCTGGATGGTGGGGATATTTGATGATGAATATTGACTTTTTGAGGTAGATAATGCCAATGGTGGGGAGGCATATGGGCAAAGTCCACTGCTCTCCGCAGCTTCTTACATTCCTATGCAATCCAATTACCATACTAGACCATTTTCTTAGTGGGCATACTCAATAAATCTATAGAATAATGACATTAGAGAATCAATGAATGATCACACCAACTAGGGTGTTCAACCAAAGTGAAGAAGACAACAAACTGCAAATACAAAAGAAAGGAATATTAATAATAAATAAATAAGCAATAAAAGTTGAGAATATGAGATGAAGAGCCCCTGAAAATGATCAGAAGTGAGAAAGTTAGGCAGAAGGGATGAGTTTAGCTGGCCATTTAACTATTAATTCAGTTGGTTTGGCACAAAGAGCCTGTTCTATTCCATATACATGCAATTGTTTAGCATGTTGCATACTGATGAAATTTTTATCTTGATAGAAGTTTTTACTTTGCTGTTGGACAACAGCTTAACATTTTAACCAAAGCAACCCCACTGCAATTTATTTAATTGCTTTCAACATGATCTAATCCACCTTTCAAGTCACACACACAAAATAAACTGTCAGTGTTTTGGGCTGAGAATCTTCACCAGGACTTCATCACTTTCAAGTGAGAGTTTGATTTTGCAGACATGTTTTATAAGTGACTGCAGCCTCCAGTTTTGGATCCCATATCTAGGGCAGATAAAGGAAATTCACAAGAATGACCACAGGAATGAAAGGTTTAACCTTTAGGAGCATTTGAAGCCTCTGGGTCTGTTCACAGTGGAGCTCAGAATGATGACGTTGAGATCTCAGTTAGATACTGAAAGGCCGGTTGGATACGGGAGATGTTCCCAGTAGTTGCAAATTATGATCTGAAGGTACTGCCTCGGAATCAAGGGATGCCCCTTTAAAACTGAAATGAGGTGCAACTTCATCATCCAGAGGGTGGTGAATTTGTGGAACTTATGCCACTGAAAGCTGAGGAGGCCAAGTCATTTGGTATATTTAAGGTAAAATTAAAAGTTAAAAATTTAATTGAAAAAGTATATTTATTTAATTTACTGTTTACATATGTACTTTTTATATTAGGTATTGCAATGTATTGTTGTCACATAACAACAAATTTCATGACATATGCCAGCGATATTAAAGCTGATTCTGACTCTGATTCAGATTCAGAGAAGGTTGACTCATGGGTTCTTGGCTGATAAAGGGGTGAAGGGTCACAGGGACAACGGAGTTGAAAAAAAGTCAGTCATGACTTTTGATGGGCTAAATGGTTTAATTCAGCTCCTATCCTTCATGGTCTTTAGGCCTTCCAAGTAACATGTCTTTAGCCCTATACAGTTTCAATAGCCATATCCTCCTGGAGGATTGCAAAATCTCTTACAGATCTTTCTGAAAATTGGTATCAATTCAGATTGAGAGACAAAAGAAAACAAAGCTGAAACTGAGCTCCTGACTCAGTTTAAGATAAAGTTGCTTTAATTTGCGCAGCACTGCTATTGCCATGGTGGCATTGCGGTTGCTGTGACATTATTACTCCTTGGAGCATCGGAGTTTGAGGTTCAATCCCAACATTATCTGTAAGGAGTCTCTACATCCTCCCCATGGAAAACGTGAGTTTTTTTGGGTGCTCCAGTTTCCTCCCATTGTCCAAAGATGTACTGGTTAGTAGGTTAATTGGTCATTGAAAATTGTCCTGTGATTAGGTTAGGGTTAAATCGAAGACTGCTGAGTGGCGTGGCTCGAAGAGCTGGAAGAATCAGAATCAGGTTTATTATCACCGGCATGTGACGTGAAATTTGTTAACTTAGTGGCAGCAGTTCAATGCAATACATAATCCAGCAGAGAAAAAAATAATAAATAAAATTAAAAAAATAAATAAACAAGTAAATCAATTACGTATATTGAATAGATTAAAACAATGTGCAAAAAGAGAAATACTCTATATTCAAAAAAAGTGAGGTGGTGTCCAAGGGTTCAATGTCCATTTCGGAATCAGATGGCAGAGGGGAAGAAGCGGTTCCTGAATCACTGAATGTGTGCCTTCAGGCTTCTGTATCTCCGACCTAATGGTAACAATGAGAAAAGGGCTTGCCCTGGGTGCTGGAGGACCTTAATAATGGACTCTGCCTTTCTGAGACACTGCTCCCTAAAGATGCCCTGGGTACTTTGTCAGCTAGTACCCAAGATGGAGCTGACTAGATTTACAACCTTCTGCAGCTTCTTTCAGTCCTGTGCAGTAGCCCCTCCCCCCCAGGCCAGACAGTGATGCAGCCTGTCAGAATGCCCTCCACGGTACAACAATAGAAGTTTTTGAGTGTATTTTTTGACATGCCATATCTCTTCAAACTCCTAATAAAAGTATAGCTGCTGTCTTGCCTTCTTTATAATTACATTGATATGTTGGGACCAGGTTAGGTCCTCAGAGATGTTGACACCCAGGAACTTGAAACTGTTCACTCTCTCCACTTCTGATCCCTCTATGAGGATTGGTATGTGTTCCTTCGTCTTACCCTTCCTGAAGTCCACAATCAACTCTTTCTTCTTTTTGACATTGAGTGCCAGGTTGTTGCTGTGGCACCACTCCACTAGTTGGCATATCTCACTCCTGTACGCCCTTTCGTCACCAGCTGAGATTCTACCAACAATGGTTGTATCATCAGTGAATTTATAGGTGGTATTTGAGCTATGCCTAGCCACACAGTCATGGGGTATATAGAGAGTAGAGCAGTGGGCTAAGCACACACCCCTGAGGTGCGCCGGTGTTGATAGTCAGCGCAGAGGATATGTTATCACCAATTCACACAGATTGTGGTCTTCCGGTTGGTTAGGAAGTCGAGGATCCAATTGCAGAGGGAGGTACGGAAGCCCAGGTTCTGCAACTTCTCAATCAGGATTGTGGGAATAGTTTAAATGCTGAGCTATAGTCGGTGAACAGCATCTTGATGTAGGTGTCAGTGTTGTCCAGTTGGACTAAAGCCATGTGGAGAGCCATTGAGATTGACCCTGCCATTGACCTACTGTGGCGACAGGCAAATAGCAATGGGTCCAGGTTCTTGTTGAGGCAGGAGTTCAGTCGAGTCATGACCAACCACTCAAAGCATTTCATCACTGTCAATGTGAGTGCTATTGAGCGATAGTCATTAAGGCATCCCACATTACTTTTCTTAGGCTTATTCCACATTGTAGCTCAGTAAATAGATAAATGAATAAGTCAGTTTTCACTCCACACACCAAATGGGTAATAAACACTTGCACTAAATTGTCAGGTGAGTGTGAATAAAGAGAACGACCATTCCTGATCAAAAGAATATTAGATATTGCAGATTCTGATCAATATACTGTATTCAGTTTCAGCACCTGACATTCAAGTTGTCACTTACACATTTTTACTGACCATAGGTGAAATAATGATCTAAATCTGTGGCTGCCAATGGTGAAAGGTTGCATTTCCCTCAGCAGCAAACTGAAAGTTATGTTAGAAATGTAAGTAACTATCTGCTGGCATTGGAGAGGATCCAGAGGAGATTCACAAGAATGATGGAAGGGTTAATGATGAGGAGTGTTTGATGGCTCTGGGGCTGTACTTGTAGGAGTTTAGAAGAATGAGGTGGGCTTTCATTGAAATCCATCAAATATTAAAAGGCCTAGATGGAGTGGATATTTAAAGAATGTTTCTGGCACTGGGGGGCCGAGGGATGTGTCAAGGACCAGCTTCAGAATGCAAGGAAGTCTCTTTAGTACAAAGGTTGCCAACCCAGGGTCCACAGACCCATCAGTTAACGATAGGGATCCTTGGCAAAAAAGGTAGGAACCCCTGCTTTAGCACAAAGAGAAGGAATTTCTTTAGCCAAAGGGTGGCGCATCTATGGAATTCATGCCATGGATGCATAGAGGCCGAGTCGTTGGGTATACTTAAAGTGGAGGTTGATGGGTGCTTTATTAGTCAGGATGTCAAAGGTTATGGGGAGAAGACAAGAGAATGGGGTTGAGAGGGATAATAAATCAGCCATGATGGAATGGTAGAGCAGAAACAATGGGCTGAGTGGCCGAGTTCTGCTCCTAAGTCTTATGGTTTTATGCTTAAATTATAAGGCTGAAGGGGAATTTATGACCACAAAGAGCATTAATTTGCTCTGATTTATACTTTCAATTGAGTTACTAGCAGCTTGTCCTCCATCAGTTCTCTGAGAACCTTCCAGGTAGAAGAAAGCATAATAAAAATATATTTAACTGCTGAAGTACTGTCTTGCTGGGAGAAACAAGGTAATCAGTCCTATTTGGAATTAATTACCTTTGTCTGCAGAGCCATTTCAGCTGGAGGGATTTTGTAAGGACATTAGGACTTGGTGAAAGATCCTGGTGAAATTGAAATCCTCTCTTTGCTGCTCTCACTCTTGGGATCTGCCAGATTTTCACCTTGGCCAGGATTAGAACTTTGGTACTTTGTTATTGTGCATTTTCTGTTTATGCCCCTTGTTTTGACCGAGAGGGATACCAAGTGAATTGTCTTGGTTTTATAGAGTAAATATCACAAATACTGTTGTCCTTAGCAGTGTATTGAAAGCGTTATGAGATGATTTACAAAAGGAAAATATTAATGGAAAGTACCAAAATCATACTTTCTAATTAAAATAAGGAAAAATACTTCAGCTTACCCCAGTAAGACATTAAGACAGAGGTTCCCAACCTTTTTTATGCCATGGAACACTACCATTAACCAAAGGGTCCTTGGGCCCTAGGTTGGGAATCCTGTCATAAGACATAAGAGTAAAATTAGGCCATTTGGCCCATCCAGTCTGTTCCACCATTCCATCGTGGCTGATTTATTATGCCTCACAACTACAATTCCCTGCCTTCTGTAATATTTAGAGATACAGCATGGTAGCAGCCCATTCTGGCCCAACCAGCACATGTAACCTGATTACACCCATGTGATTGATTAACCTTCTAATCCGTATGTCTTTGGAATGTGGGAGGAAACCGGAGCCCCCAGAGGAAACTCACACGGCCATTATGAGGACATACAACCTCTTTACAGAGAGTTGGCGATGAACCCGTGCTGTTGGTGCTGTAACAGTGTTACACTAACCACTACACTACTGCACCATCCCTTAACCAATATAATTTGCGTTTTTAAAATTTATTTTATATATGCATTGTAGGAATCAGCCTGAGTGATTTATGTGATTTTATCTGAAGAACAACTAAACTATGCCAAAAAGAATTTATAATGCCTGTCTGAAAAAAGGCCACACTTGATTTGCAAATTGTGATTTTATGAGAAAAACCTTAACAAGACTGCCATGGCATTTGAGTTTCTCTTTTTTCTTTTTCTTCAACCCATCCCTCCTACTGGGAGTTAGGCCACCAACAGCAACTCGGCAGAGTCCTCTGACCTGGGTCAGTCTTTCAAATTGTACCCAAGCGTAGATCATCTTCAATGAGTCTTTCTCTCCCAGGGATGAGGTCTTTGAAGCTTCTGTTGGCATTCTGGAGCTCTGGTTTATCCCATGCCCAACCCTACTCATTTGGCAACCAGGCTTGGTGGAGTTAAGTTTCCTTCTTTGACACTTATAAAATCACAGCCCTTTCTGTCATGGTCGAAAGTGAATGGTGGAGACCGAAGAGCAGAACAAAGAATTGTGAACAGAAGATTCCTTTCAAAATTCTGAACATAGAGTGGAGGGAAGATGAGTCTAATAATGGAAATTTGTAGTAGGTGGAAATTGAGGTGGTCTGTTGAACGTGGAGTAATGAGACCATAGAGTGAAACAAACAAAATCCAGGAGGAGCTCAGCAGGGCAGGCAGCATCTATGGAAATTAATAAACAGTTGATATTTTGGGTTGGGACCCTTCATCAGGACTGGAAAGGAAGGGGGAAGATGTCAGAATAAAAAAATGGGGTCTGGGAAGCTATAAGGTGATAGGTGAAGTCAGGCAGGTAGGAAAGCTAAAAGGCTGAAGAAGAAGGAATCTGATAGGAGAGGAGAGTGGGCCACGGGAGAAAGGGAAGGAGGAGGGGACTTGGGGGAGGTGATAGGTGGGAAAGGTAAAGGGCTGGAGAAGAAGGAATCTGATAGGAGAGGAGAGTGGGCCATGGGAGAAAGGGAGGGAGGAGGGGACTTGGGGGAGGTGATAGGTGGGAAAGGTAAAGGGCTGGAGAAGAAGGAATCTGATAGGAGAGAAGAATGAACCATGGGAGAAAGGGAAGAAGAAGGGGAACCAGGAGGAGGTGCTAAGCAGGAGAGAAGAAGAAGTAAGAGGCCAGATTGGGAATTAGAAAAAGAGGGAAGGGGGAGGGAAAAATTATAGAAGGTGAAGTTAATGTTCATGCCATCAGATTGGAGGCTACCTGATGGAATATGACATGTTGCCCATCCACCCTGGGAGTGGCCTCATCGTGGCAAAAAAGGAGGCCACGACTGTGCTATGAGACTCTATCCTTGCTACCCTTTGTAATTGATGCAGTTACAAAGAAGGCATGGCAACAGTTATATTTCATTAGGAGTTTGAAGAGACTTGCTATGTATGTCACTAAAGACTCCTGCAAACTACTAAAGTTGTACCGTGGAGAGCATTCTAACTCGTCACATCACCATCTGGTATGGAGCAGCTGCCCACAGGATCAGAAAGAGCTGCAGCAAGTTGCAAACTCGGCCAGCTCCATCATGGGCACTAGCTGCACTAGCCTCCAGGACACCTTCACTAGGTGATGCCTCAAAAAGGCAGCATCCGTCATTAAGGAAGCCCATCACCCAGGACATGCCCTCTTCTCATTGCTACCATCAAGGAGGAGGTACAGGAGCCTGAAGATGCACACTCAATGATTCAGGAACAGCCCTTCCTGCCATCAGATCTCTGAAAGGACAATGAACTCACCAACACTAGCTCACTATTTCTTTTGCTTTCTTTTTGCATGACATAATTAAAAATGTAATTTAATTTTATATATTTCTGATTGTATTATTATGTAATGCAATGTACAACAAAAGCAAAACAACAAATTTCATGGCATATGCCAATGATATTAAACCTGCTTCTGATTCTGCTCAGCCCGGGCGGAGTGCAGATGAGAGCAGGAGTGTGGGGTGTAGATGAAGGCTCTCTAACTACAGTGGACAAAAACCCACAGTTCAAAACCAAGGAGGAGATATCAGCGTCAACTGTGCAGAAGGTTTTGCCATCGTATAAAAACAGGGATGTGGAAATTTGGCAAATGAAGTCCTTACAGGAGGTGGGGCATGATGAAGCGTTGTTGAGACAGCTGTGGGACTGTGTAGGCTTGTAATGGATGCTTGCTATCATTTGAAAATGTACTTAGCCACTTCATTGGGCTGCTGTGTTTGGTGAAATGTTTAGATATTAAGTGCTTGGTTTGTTTCACAATAAAGACACGGTAGTGTAATGGTTAGCACAATGGTTTATAGTACAGGTGACCCGGGTTCAATTGCCATCACTGAATTTGCACCTTTTCTCTGAAAGGATTTATTGGATAGGAAAATGTTGGCCAGCTACTTGATTATCATTTCCTATGCTTATATCTGAGCTGTTGGTATCTTTCTCCCACTGTATGAACTGGATGGTTTTGTGAATCACGGTGATGCATTGGGTCCGGCAGACTGACCTTCTTCAGTTACCCATCTTGTTTAGGAGATCAGCTATCAATGAGGATGATGGCTTTCCTCGTGCCAACCTCAATCTGCTGATGAAGTCAATGGTGGGGTCAAAGTCCAAGTCAAAGTAAATTTATTATCCAAGTACAGATATGTCACCATATGCTACCTTGAAATTTGTTTCCTTTCAGGTATCTACAGGAAAATAAAGAAATATAATAGAATGTTTGAAGAACTATAAATAAACAGAGACTGACAAATAACCAATGTACAAAAAAAGACAAATAATACAAGTAAAGATATAATAATAATTCTGAGACCATAAGTTGTAAAGAGTCCTTGAAAGTGAGACCGTAGGTTGTGGAATCAGTTCAGTGATGAACGCGGTTATCCACACAGGTTCAAGAGCCTGATGGTTGAAGAGTAATAACTGTTCCTGAACCTGGTGATGTCGGACCTCCTTCCTGATGGCCTGGATGGTGAGGGTCCTTGATGATGGATGCTGCTTTCCTGCGACAGCAAATGTGCTCAGTGATGGGAGGGCTTTGCCTGTGATGGACAGGGCCGTGTCCATCACTGCCTGTAGATTTCTGTGGGGTGGGAAAGGTTTAATCTTATAACAAAGAGAATTAATTTGGGAGACAAAGTGGCTTCACTTTCAAAAATTGCAAACTGCAGATTGAACAGTTGCACACACAAAATGCTGGAGGAACTCAACAGGTTAGGTAGTATCTATGGAAATTAATAAACGGTTGACGTTTTGGGCTAACACCCTTCACCTGCACTGGTAATGAAGGGGGAAGAGCCAGAATGAAAAGGTGGGGAGAGGGGAAGGAGGACAATCCCGAAGCTGATGGGTGCAGCCAGGTGGGTGGTAAAGGTAAAGGGCTGGAGAGGAGAGTAGACCATGGCAGAAAGGGAAGAAAGAGAGGACCCAATGGGAGGTGATAGACAGCTGAGAAGAGGTAAAAGGCCAGAGTGGGGAATAGAAGAAGAGGGCAGGGGAAGGAAAATAATTTTTACTGTAAGGAGAAATCAATATTCATTGAAAAGTTAATTCTGTCTGTAACTGTAGGAACACGGTGAAACTCTGATTGTAATGTCTCTAGCAATAGTTAATAACACCCAATGTTACTTCTTAGTATAGATTTCTCTTTACAATGGGGGTAGAGATAGGCAAAATAGGTTGGCCTGTATCATTGTACAATGTCATAATAGATTTTGAAATCAATATGGAGTCAATAGGGCATAATGAAATTAACTGAGGATTACCATCCCAGAATTCACCAGGCTGGGCCTACATTATATTTATTTAAAGATGCAATATAGAAAAGGCCTTCCGGACTCTCCAAGGCGTGCCACCCAGCAGCCCCCGATTTAGTCCAAGTCTAATCACAGAACAATACACAATGACCAATTAACCTACTCTAACCAGTATAGCCTTGGACTGTGAGAGGACACCAGACCACCAGGAGAAAACCTGCACATTCCATGGGAAGGGCGTACAGAGGACACCGGGATTGAACTCTGAACTCCGATGCCCTGACCTGTAATAACACTAAGCTGCTGAGGCGCCTTATAGATTGTACATTGATCAAAGTGCTTAGGAGAGAAATTTGTGAAGTGACATATTATAAACTCTGCTATTGAAGATTCATTCAGAGCTATAGAAACTTGGAAGGCTTAAGATTCAAAAAAGAACTATGGTCTTAAAAATAAACAAACTTGGCTCCTCAATCATGAGCTGGTAAAATAATAAAAATGAAGTAAAGAAGTTGAATGGCAGAGAGGTTAGAACAAATCCAAATAAAACTGCGAGAGCTGTTTCTCGTGTAAGCTCCTGTTTAACAAACCTTTTCAACTTCTCTGAAGAAGTGACAAGCAGAGTAGACAAGGAGCTCACGATGATGTGATTTATTTGTGTCAGTAATGTTCTATTGGGGTCCCTTGTGAAAGATGTGTAATAAAACTGAAAACCGCTGGCATCATCAACATGGATTGGATGTGTGTGTGTGTGCATGTGTGAGTGTGTGTGTGTGTGTGTGTGTGTGTGTGTGTGTGTGTGTGTGTGTGTGTGTGTGTGTGTGTGTGTGTGTGTGTGTGTGTGTGCGTGTGTGTGCGTGTGTGTGTGCGCGCGCGCGCCACTTGACAGGTTTGGAAAAATCTGTAACTCCATCATGAGCACTAGCGTCCCTGTCATGTAGAGCACCTTCAAAAGGCGATGCCTCAGAAAGGTGGCGCCCGTTATTAAAGACTCCACCCCACCCCCATCACCCAGGACCTGACCTCTTGTCATTGCTACATCAAGGAGGAGGTAAATGAGCCTGACGACACACACTTTGGATTTCAGGAAAACTTCTTCCCCTCTGCCATCAGATTTCTGAATAGGCAATGAACTCATGAGCACCACCTAAGCATTTTTACTTCCTTTTTGTATGACTTGTTTATACATCATTTTGTATGTTGAAATATATTTTATGTATTGCAGTGTACAACAAATTTCATGATGTTTCAGAATGAGAATAAACCAGATTCTGATATAGAACATAGAAAATTACATCACAGGAATAGTCCATTCAGCCCATCATGTCTGTGTGATGTCATGGGGGCTAACTACACATAAGCCTGAGTATCTTGGTTCTGTTTATTTTCCTTCTGACTGAAGAAAGATCTTTACTGCTTGGCATGCCTGAGATTCAGAGCTCACTGAAACACTGATAATTTATTTTTTTATTTTTTTTATTTTTGGCAGAATAAATAATTAAATAACTTAATGTTTATGATACTTGAGGGACCAGAGATCAAATAAAATCAATTAAGAGTGAAAAATCATTCCTCTGTTTTATTCCAGGGATGTATGCCATAAAAAGTACATAAAAATAATTGATGCCTGATGCATATTTCATTGTTAAAGAGAGATTAAAGGGAAACTAGCTTTACTGTCACATGTACATCAAAACATTGAAACATACAGTGAAATGCATTGTGTGCATCGACGACCAATAGTTCTGAGTATTTGATGGGGGCTGCTGGCAAGAGTTGCCATGCTACTGGTGCCAACATAGCATGCCCACAGCTTACAAACCCTAACCCGTATGTCTTGGGACTGTGTGAGGAAACCGTGCATTCAGAAGAAAACCCATGTGTTCATGAGGAGAGTGTGCAATCTCCTTTCAGACAGGTTATAACGTTGCTGTTTAATATCAGTTCATGAAGCTGCTATATCTTCATGCCCTACATGACGAATTACATGGGTGTCCATTTGTATCCTGAGCCCCATATGTAAGCCCTCAGGTATATTTAAAGTGAAGGTTGAGAAGCTGTTGATTAGTAAGGGTGTCAAAGGTTTTGGGGAGAAGGCAGGAGAATAGGGTTTGGAGGAACAATAATTCAGCCATGATCAAATGGCAGAGCAGACTTGATGGGCCAAATAACTTAATTCTGCTCCTATGTATTGTGGTCTTAGCTGAATCACTGAAAGATTAGCCCGCTACAGAGGACTTCAGTGAGCTGCTGTCAGCAGTCTATGCCCCATTAGGGGTGATGGGCTTAGGAAGAAGAAGAAGAAATCATGCTTAGCTGGAGAGAATAACTTTTCATGATTAAAAAAAGGATCTAGTGCTTTCCTGGCATATATGAGGAATAAACTCTTCTCTGGCTTCTAGTGGGGTACAGATTTCGATTATAACTGACATTTCAATGCCAAACTCTGCCAGCTTCATCAGGATGATGCCTGGGCATGTCTAATCAGTGGTACTTATACCACCCTAGTATGAAGACGGTGGATTTTGTCATCAAAATATCAGTTATTATCGATACCTGTACCTGGCTGGAAGCCCAAAAAGAGTTTATTCAACTTTTCATGGTGTTCATTTTTAAAGACTTTTCAAATGAAATTGCATATATGAGAAGTATTTTGGAAAGCAAACTCAGAACATTAGATGTGAAATATATGTTATCTGAGTAAGCCATAATTTCATATCAACCTTTCCCTTTAAATGTCAAGGCAAATAAAAATATGTCTTTAACATTTTTGGATCGACGTCTTTATTAGTTTCATATGATAACTTTTGGAGAGTGCATATAAGAATTTATTGCACATCTGTTCTGTATTTTGCTTTTTTTATTAGGAAAAAGGAGTGAAACAAATCAATTCCCTCTCCCCGACACCACAACCAACAACCACCCCCACCCCTCTCTTCCTATCATTCCTTTTCTCTGCACAAGGATTATGAGAGGTGGGGCCTACCTGCAAAGGATTTATTGATTATTGCATAAGTCATACTTGAACAACTTGGACTGAGGAAATGAGTTAAGCAAAAGGTCCAAAGGTGTAAGGGAAAATATGAAAAGTGGCTGCCGGTGTTGAAGTCATGCATGGCAATTTGCAATAAGCTAAGGACAGAGCACACATCTTTAATTCAGCACTGTTGAGTAAATAAGAGGAAGGAAAATCAGACTGCTGTAGTTTATCGGTATACATGTGTGGAATTGTATATCAGCTGGATTTCATTTTCCAAGGTTGGGTCAGCTGCCCGACTGGAAACGTCTTTCCAACTCTGCTCTCTCCTCCTTGGAAAACTGTATTTATTTATTTATTTGTTTGTTTATATCTATTGAGATAGAGTATGCAATAGCCCCTTCTGGCCCTCCAAGCCTCTCTGCCCGCAATCCCCCAATTCAATCCTAACCTAATCATGGGACAATTTATAATGACCAATTACCCTGCTAACCAGCACGTCTTTAGACTGTGTTGGAAACTGCAGCGCCTAGAGAAAACCCACACATCCCACAGGGAGAACACAGAAACTCCTGACAGAGGAGACCGACACCTTCAGCTTAAGTCGTCAAGTCACTTTTTTTTTGTCATTTCGACCATAACTGCTGGTACAGTACATAGTAAAAATGAGACAACATCTTTCAGCACCATGGTGTTACATGACACAGTACAAAAACTAGACTGAACTACGTAAAAAACAACATAGACACAAAAACTACACTAGACTACAGACCTACCCAGGACTGCATAAAGTGCACAAAACAGTGCAGGCATTACAATAAAAAATAAACTGGACAATAGGGCAGTAAGGTGTCAGTCCCTGCTTCGGGTATTGAGGAGTCTGATAGCCTGGGGGAAGAAACTGTTACATAGTCTGGTTGTGAGAGCCCGAATGCTTCGGAGCCTTTTCCCAGAGGGCAGGAGGGAGGAGAGTTTGTATGAGGGGTGCATGGGGTCCTTCATAATGCTGTTTGCTTTGCGGATGCGCGCGTAGTGTAAATGTCCGTAATGGAGGGAAGAGAGACCCCGATGATCTTCTCAGCTGACCTCACTATCCACTGCAGGGTCTTGCGATCTGAGATGGTGCAATTTCCGAACCAGGCAGTGATGCAGCTGCTCAGGATACTCTCAATACAACCCCTGTAGAATGTGATGAGGATGGGGGGTGGGAGATGGACTTTCCTCAGCCTTCGCAGAAAGTAGAGACGCTGCTGGGCTTTCTTTGCTATGGAGCTGGTGTTGAGGGACCAGGTGAGATTCTCTGTCAGGTGAACACCAAGAGCTGTAATAGCATTGCCCTGAGTGCTAGACAACTGTGGTGCTCTCGTATATGTACATTATTACCTGACCCGGAGTCAGCCTATAGTGTCCAGATCAAAGATCCTTTTTCTCCCATGGATGAAGTCTTTGGAGTCTCTGCTGGTGTTTCTGTAGCTTTGGATTTTTACGGGATGGGGTTGGTACCCCTCTGCCCACTCTCCTCCTTCTGCAGCCAGGCTTGGAAACGTCCATGGTGGAGTTTTAAACATGACTGTCACACGTTAACTGTGATGAACAAATTGAAACATCAATTATATTAATTGAGCAGGCAGCACATCAATATTTTTATTAAAAAACTAATGACAAATGCATTGGTAATATTACAAATCAAGTCTGCATCCTCACTGCTTTTCTCTGTTGTGCATTTCTATATCTCAATGTAATATAACATTTTCGTATGTAAACATGACTAATCAGGGAACCAACTGTTCCGGAGAGAAGGCAAGAGAATGGGGATGAGAGGGATAATAAATCAGCCATGATGGAATGACAGAGCAGACTCGATGGGCCAAATGGTTTAATTCTGCTTCTATGTCTTATGGTCTTATGGCCTTATCAAATACTGAAATGCCTAGATAGAGTGGATGTGGAGAGGATGTTTCATATAGTGTGGGATTCTAGGACCAGTAGGCCCAGCCTCAGAATAGAGGGATGTCCATTTAGAACAGAGATGAGGAGGAATTTCCTTAGCTAGAAGATGGTGAATCTGTGGAATTCATTCCCACAGATGGCTGTGGAGGCCAAGTCATTAGGTATATTTAAAGAGGAGGTTGATATATTCTTAATAAGTCAGGGTGTCAGAAGTTACAGTGAAAAGGCAGGAGAATAGAGTTGAGAGAGTTAACAAATCAGTCATGATGCTATGGCGGAGCAGTTTGATGGGCCGAATGGCTTTATTCTACTCCTATGGTCTTATGGCCTCATTAATCACATAGCCTGTGGTAGTGTTCAATTCTGTCACTTGCAGGAGGATAAGGTTGTGAGATCGATGGCAGATACATAGGATACACTTCTGGCATTTTTGTTATTATTATTATTTTGTTTTTCATCATTTTCTGTTGTATTTGATCTGGTATACTATGACACTCTTTGCTATGGGTTTGTATGTTCATGGAGGTTACTGCTCCCCTCTGATCCGCTGTAAATCAGGGAAAATCAAGCCTGCATCAGATTGCAGAATCTGCAGGTCTCTTGTGCCTGCCATCTCTTGCATCATTTCTGGAATGGTGAGTAGTTTACACATCGCTTCTAAATTTGTGAAAACTGAAGTTGACGAAAATATACTCTAGACTCATTTTAAAATCGACCTCAAATGCTCAGAAGCAAAGGCTCCATATGTTTGATCTTCAGACTTAACTGCAGAATGCTTGGAATATATGGAGGTCAGGGAAGATAAAAATAGAATTCATGCTGAATCAGAATAGAAATGTATTAGTTTCTAAACAGAATATTTTAATATGAATTAATTCATATTTCAATTGATAAAAAGTTAGCATATTATGTTCATGACTGCAAGTCCTTTGAAAATTGCCGTATATGGCATTAAGGTAACATATACAAATATTGTCAACAGTTTGGTAGAGGCGTACGTAAACCATTGTCCACAAGTATGAGGAGGATTTGATTAACCACTCATGCTCTGTTAAATCTTGGGCAAGTGGATAAGGTGGGTGATGGGCAGATCTCAGCGCTCACACCACATTCCTTCCACGCATCATGGATGTTTTTGGGTGAAGTATGTTTGTGAACTGCTCATCATCTAAGCAGTTGCAAGCCAGCGAAACTTCCCCAGCGGAGTACAGTCAATGCCAGTGATTAATGGCTCTGTGATTTAACATCACAACATTCCTTTTGCGTTGCATTTTGAAAAACCTGAACTGTGGGACAATTACACAGAGTGCACTCCAGTAACTTTTTCGTGAAATTCAGCCTTGCTTCATTGAAACTTTTGGAGCAGGTTTTTGCTTTTGCCACATGGGTAACAATGTGGTAGGGCAGATCACATTTCCATCATATTGCACATTGTGCTTTTATTCCAGTACTTTTTCACATTAATGTCCAGGTGGCAAAAAGTAGAATTTATCCCTTAGAGCAAACGCGAGGAAATCTGCAGATGCTGGAAATTCAAACAACAACACACACAAAATGCTGGTGGGACACAGCAGGCCAGGCAGCATCTATAAGGAGAAGCACTGTCGACGTTTCGGGCCGAGACCCTTCGTCAGGACAGAATTTATCCCTTAGTATTGTTTCAAAAGCATCAGGCTCCTGACTCAGGTTGGTTACATTTCCTCAGCACTCAACTGATTTCAGAACCTGTGAACTCACTTTCAGGGATAATGTCAATTATGTTCTCAGTATTAGCTATCGATATATAGTTTATTTATTATTTGTTATTGACAATGTTTAATTATTTATCTATCAATCAGTCTACCTATTTATTTATTTATCTATTTATCTCTATTTATTCATCAATTGATCTGTTATTTATTTATACATTTGTTCATTTGTTTTTTTATTTATTATTTTTACTTTTTTGTATTTGCACTGTTTGTCTTCTTTTGCACATTGGTTATTTGTCTTTTTGTGTAGTTTTTAATGTTTCTGTCGTATTTCTCTGTTCTGTTGTGAATGCCCGCAAGTAAATGAACGTCAGGGTAGTATGTGGTATACTTTGAAAATAAATTTTCAAAGTATAAATTAAACTTTTGAAAGGCTATAATTTTTGTGTTGGCTTCATTTAGTTGACTCAATCCTCATTTATAAGATCTCCTGTCCTTGTGTGCAGATTCGCTAGATGAGGAGACAAGGACGTGGTTTAACTTCCCTGCTCGAATAAAGAGCAAAGCCAACAGGAGCTGACAATTACAGATGGCAATCACCACATGGAAGAAGCACACCAGGAAATGCCACCATTCTATCACAGCCCATTATTCACTCATTTTCTGACAGGGCTTGGCTTGTGATTGACAACCAGACATCTGCAGAGTGAGTTACACAACACGTTTCATTCATCTCACAATTATGTTGTAATTCTTCACAATACTCGTTTGCTAAAACCCTATTTATAGTGGAACAAAATATAATTAAGGTCCTAGTTTTTGCAAAATACACATTTTTAAACATTATTCACTCTACTACGAAGAATTGCTTCTTTGAAATGTAAGTAACCTTAGTTGCATTATTTCTAGAATTCCACTTTATCTGTCGTAGTTTGTGTCAGTATGGATTCTTGTACTAATACGTGTTAAACCATCCATGATGGGTAATGGCGAACTTATACACTGCCCACTTATTTACTTATTTAGCGATAAAACGGCCCTTGAGCTGTGCCACCCAGCAAAGCGCTTCTTCAACACTACCCTAATGACAGGACAATTTACAATGACTAGGTAATCTACTAACTGGTACATCTTTGGATTGTGGGAGGAAATCGGAGCACCCAGAGGAAACCCACATAGCCCTGGGGAGAAAGTACAAACTCGTTACAGACTGTGCCAGAATTGAAATCCAAACTTTGATGCCTGAGTTAATAGTGTTGTGTTATCTTCTACACCACTGTGACACCATTTTACAAGATAAAGAGCCATATTCCTACCAGAGAGCTGTGGAGGCCAAATCATTGAGTATACTTAAAGCGGAGATTGATAGGTTCTTGATTAATCAGGGCATGAGAGTTTATGGGGAGAAGGCAGAGAATGGGGTTTGAGAGGGATAATAAAGGATGGAATGGCAGAGCAGACTTGATGGGCCAACTGGCCTAATTCTACTCCTATATCTTATGGTCTAATGATGACGACGTACCTGACTTACCGTAATTTGCATAATATTAGCTTAAATAGTTAACTTTGTCTCTTAAGGTGAAATTTAGTGTCACTAATAGATTCTGAAGGAACAGTACCGATTGCCAAGATTATTGTGCATTTAAATTCAAATATAAATTGAGAAATTAATGAAACATGAAAGTTTGACTTTACCTCCATAACTCATGAGAAATTCAAATACTTCCATTGTTTTTCACTGCTACTGCTCCTTCTCTGCAAAGGCTCAGTTGCTTGACCCCTCTGCAGTTCAGGCACCTGATTATAAAACCATTGCAAGTAAAATCCAGTTTTGAAGCTCTGTTGAAATTCTCCCCTTGAAGCCTCCTCTTTTTACTTGGGATTTTCCAAAATGAGATTACAGATGGCATTTTGTACTTAAAAACACATATGGATGTTTTTACCAATCACATCCATGGTACCCTAATTATTTGAATGCCTGTATGCTCAGCTAATTAACTAAGAACAATCCACCTTGAAAGCAACCAGGCCAAATATTCAAAGAACATGTTATATTTCTATGGGCATTAATATGAAATACTAATTTATTTGAGAAAGGTGCTACTGTGAATAATTAAAAGTAATTGTATTATGAATCTTAAGTTACTTTACATATTAAACTTAAAGCTGCATGAAACTTGCTATTTTTTATTAAAATGCTAAAAGAAAATGGTTATTTATTCTTTAGAAGTAATGCAAAACTTATAAGAAATGATAGCTGCAACCTGTTTTGGAAAGAACGCAGACACTGAAATCAGACATGTACAGAATCCAAGGTCTGTTACTGGCATTAAGATGGGCTTGCTTTCAGATGCTTCTCAGACAATGAAGGATCAGGTGAACTCTATACATCTTCTCACACCGTTTCTGAGGAATAAATTGGCTGTTTGTGTACAGGATGCCTGGCTATCCCTTCTGCTGATTTCCATCCCTAAAACAAATTGGGTGACAGAGTCATAGATCGGAGGTTAGAGGTGAGAGGTTATCCTGAGCATTGCTGAGGCACACTTAAGAGCTCTACTCCGTATGTGGACTGTGAATCACCAAGAATGTTCCAGTGAAGCAAAAATACGAGGAAAAATGGAGTAAGATTCATTTGAAGTTGTTTTGAAACAGCGCCTTTCTTTATTATATCTTTGGGAAAAAAATAAAATAATGTCGACAATATGTCAGTTTACTGTTTTGTTTTAAATCTGAACATACTGCTACCTAAACAGAAACACTTGTTTGCTTTGCAGTTAAGAGAAAGCTGGTCATGAAATTCCAGTCTGTGTTGCTGGCAGGCAAGGCTTCCTGCTGGCAGTGCACACTTGTAAAACTACCCCTACAGAGTAATGGACACCATACAGTGATGTTGCAATGATATAATCAAGACCACTAGTTTACAGTACACGATAAAGCTTTATCACATGGGAGTTGGGGATTTTTTTAAATTAATGGTTTGGGGATTGCATACTGTGAATCTCCATTATTAATTAGGACCATTGGTTTATGATGACTGAACAAGTTAATTTTCACTTTACTACAAGGTTTTCAAGATTTTTTTTGCCAGAGAACATATCCCATGATTGTAGCCATAGTTGTGATCTTAGCGATGATCTAATTGAGCCATTTTACTGACACTATAAATCACTGCAACTGATTCACACAGTGAACGATTGGAGTTAATTCATTCCTCATGGAGCATGAGATTTTGTCGCCATTGATTGTAAATGTGTTACTTTGTATTGCAAATTAAAATGGAATTATTTTATAATATTTTAGAATTTATTATTTAGAGATACAGCGTGGAACAGGTCCATCCATCCCTCTGAGCCATGCCACCCAGCAACCCCTGATTTAACCCTAGCATAATCACAGGACAATTTCCAATGACCAATTAACTGACTAACCAGTACGTCTTTGGACTGTGGAAGGAAACCGGATCACCTAGAAGATTGCCACACATTTCACAGGGAGGATGTACAGACTCCTTACAGAGGATGCCAGGACTGAACACCAAACTCTGTCACCCCAAGCTTTAATAGTGTCGCACTATTAAGGAATTAAGGAGATTGAGAGGGGATCTGATTGCAACATATAAGATTATTAAGGGATTGGACAAGATAGAGGCAGGAAATATGTTCCAGGTGCTGGGAGAGTCCAGTACCAGAGGGCATGGTTTGAGAATAAGGGGTAGGTCACTTAGGACAGAGTTAAGGAAAAACTTCTTCTCCCAGAGAGTTGTGGGGGTCTGGAATGCACTGCCTCGGAAGGCAGTGGAGGCCAATTCTCTGGATGCTTTCAAGAAGGAGCTAGATAGGTATCTTATGGATAGGGGAATCAAGGGATATGGGGACAAGGCAGGAACCGGGTATTGATAGTAGATGATCAGCCATGATCTCAGAATGGCGGTGCAGTCTCTAAGGGCCGAATGGTCTACTTCTGCACCTATTGTCTATTGTCTAACTACTAATGAATTTCGGACTCTCATGCACAGAAAGTGGATTAGATAAAAAATGCAGTTTTTTAATGCATCAATTATGCAAAATTGAGGTTAGTGGATATTTTGAAATGTCTGCATTTATTTCCAGTTGAGGTTTTGATCATTTGGAAATTAGATTGGCCAATCCCTCATGATACTTTGTGTATGTGATGACATCATTGTCATGCATCAGGTCCTTATCTAACTTACTGTTGCAAAGTGAACAACATATTCAGGACACAAAAATACAACTGCAGATGCTGTGGATCAAAGAATATGTACACAATGCTGGAAGAACTCAGCAGGTTCCTGATGCCCATTCCTGATGAAGGGTCTCGGCCTGAAACGTTGGCTACTCTTTTCTCACGGATGCTGCCTGACCTGCTGAGTTCTTCCAGCATTGTGTTCGTATTCAGGACATACAACTTTCATTGTTGACCACACAGTTAAACAAGAAGTTCATCATATACTGTTGATAGTTCAGAACCATATTTGAAGCAAAGGGACAATATCACAGCATCTCAAAGTCCAAAGTTTAAAGTAATTATCGAAGTATGTATATGTCATCTTACACAACCCTGAGGTTCGTTTTCTTGCAGGCATTCAAAGTAGAACAAAGGAGTACAACATAATCAATGAGAAGCCACACATGAAGACTGACAAATGACCAACGACTCTAATCCCAATGCTGTGACTGGTGTGATCGATATGGAATGACTTCATCATAGTACAGGATCATTAAATGGTGTTCGAAACCACCCCCCGCCCCTTCTCCCACATTTTTCTTCTTCAACACTTCTTTTCTCTCCACTTTCCCCTTCCCTCACAATTCTTTCTCTCTTCCATCCTCAAACCGAACTGTCCCTTCACTCTCTCTTTATTTCATTCCATAGCACTCAGTGTGGGTGAGACAGAGAGACCACTTTCAGAATCAGAATCAGCTTTAATATCACTGGTATATATTGTGAAATTTGTTGTTTTGTGGCAGCAGTACATTGTAATACATAATAACAAATACAGTACTGAACAATAGTTTTAGGTACATATATATACTGCTGCCCCAAAAAATCCACAGATTTCATGACATATGTGAGTGATGATAAACCTGATTCTGATCTGTGTCTCTATATGGACTGAGAGTGGGAAGAGGACAGGGAGAGGGGAATCATGGTTTGGAAAAGGACAAGGGAGAGGGCAGAGAGTGGGAAGTGCCAGAAAGACAGCCTGTAATGATCAATAAACCAGCTGTTTGGGATCAAATGACCTTTCCTGGTGTCTCAGGGCTGGATGTGTCTCCACCCATGCCAGCTCCCATCTCTGTCATTCCTTCTCTGCCACCTGTACCGCACCCCTCCCATGGCACTCCACCCTCACTATTCCCAAAAACCATTGCTCCTGCCAGATTTACAAATTTGCTCTCCGCTCCACATTGCCAAATACAGTACTGTGCAAAAGTCTTAGTCAGACTAGCTGTATGTGTGGAAATTTGCCAGGCATCTATGAGTCACCTCTCAGAGAGAGCTAGCTGGGTCCTATTGCTCTTGGGGGGTGGGGGGAGGCGGGGAGAATCACAACAACTATTTCTAAAAAAGAGAGGATCCCAATCATTGAATTTTTTTTCAGGTGACATCCAATATGGCTATGGGGCAAGTTATGTGTCAACCAAAAGTAATCATCATTAGACAGGCAATTACAGTGAAATGTCAGACAAATATGCTTTGGGGTAAGATTTCAAACAATTATTTTGTATTAATATTGAAGCTTTGTATTAATATAGAAATTTCTATTTTACAGCAACAGATACTTCAAAGTAGATGGCATATACATACACAAGTGATTATTGTCCTTTATGACAGAATTAAAGCTACTTTCATGGGGACGGTTTATTCTCAGCTGGTAATATTTTGTGAGGATGGCAGGATGGAGATACAGTACGTTCCTACCAAAGAAGGTGTAAGATGCTCCTTCTCTCCACTGGCCTGCTGGTCACCCTTGGGCAAGATGTAGCACCTGCTTAGCTCCTGATCAGGGTCACGAGAAGCCATGGGAGCAGGTGGTGGATGGTTGTATGAGCAGCCGGTGCAGATCACAAGTCCTGGTTATGCGACCACTGATACCAGGCAGACAACCTCTGAAGAGGATTGAATAATGGCTGGGATCACCCATCTTGTAAAGACACTGCCCAGAAGAAGACAATGGCAAACCACTTCTGCAGAAAACTTTGCCAAGAACAATCATGGTCATGGAAAAACTATGATCGCCCATGTCCTATGACATGGCATATGATAAACAAACAAATTATTTTGGGAAAGATGACACAACCATGGCTAACATGAGAAGTCAAAGCCAACATAAAAGCCAAAGCAAGGGCATAAAATAGAGCAGAAATTGGTGGGAAGTTAGAGGATAGGAAAACTTTTAAAAACCAACAGAAGGCAACTGAAAAACTCATAAAGAAGGTAACGATGGAATATGATTGTAAGCTAGCCAATAATACTAAAGAGGATGCCAAAAGTTTCTTTAGATATGTAAAGAGAAGCATGAGTGGATATCGGATGGCTGGAAAATGATCCTGGAAAGGTAGTAATGGGGGACATTGAAATAGCAGACAAACTGAATAAATACATTGCACCAGTCTTTACTGTGGAAGACACTAGGAATATAGTGGAATTCCCAGGCATCAGGGGCCATGAAGTGTGTGAAGTTACCATTATTCGAGAGAAGGTTCTCGGGGAAATGAAAGGTCTGAAGGTAGATAAGTCATCTGGACCAGATTGTGTATACCCCAGAGTTCTGTAAGAGGTGGCTGAAGAGATTGTGGAGGCATTAGAAATGATCTTTCAAGAATCACTGGGTACTGGAATGGCTTTGGAAGACTGGAAAATTGTAAATATCACTCCAGTCTTCAAGAATAGAGGGAGGTAGAAGAAAGGAAACTCTAGGCCTATTAGTTTGACCTCAGTGGTTGGGAAGATGTTGGATTCGATTATTAAGAATGAGGTCTCAGGGTACTTGGAGGCACATGATAAAATAGTTTGTAGTTGTAATGTATAGCTTTGTTTCTTTTAGAGCAATGTCTCCCCATAACACTACGTATGGTCTGTTGGTTACATATGCGTTTTGATCCATTATCTGTGCATGCATATTGATCTCTCCCTTTCTGTCTCTCTGCAATGTGAGTACACCAGTTAAAGCCATCTCCCGCATGCATGATTTATCTAATTGATATATAGTTGTGCACAGACAACAGTAGTCAGCATGGTTTCCTCAAGGGCAAGTCTTGCCTCACAAATCTGTTAGAATTCGTTGAAGAAGTAACAAGCAGAAAAAACAAAGGAGAATCAGTAATTGTTGTGTACTTGGATTTTCAGAAGGCCTTTGACAAGGTGCCACACATCATGCTGCTTAATAATCTATGAGCCCATGGTATTCCAGGAAAGATTCTAGCATGGATAAAGCAGAGGCTGATTGGTAGGAAGCAAAGAGTGGGAGTAAAGGGAGCCTTTTCTGCCAGGCTGCCAGTGATTGGTGATGTTACACAGGGGCCTGTGTTGGGACTAGTTCTTCTTACATCATATGTCAAAGATTTGGATAATGGAATTGATGGCTTTGTTGCAAAGTTTGAAGATGATATGAAGATAGGTGGTGGAGCAGGTAGTTTTCAGGAAGTAGGCTGGAGAAGGACAGACAGATTAGGAGAATGGGCGAAGAAATGGCAGATGGAATATAGTGTCGGGAAATGTATGGCCATGTACATTGGTAGAAGAAATGAAAGAGTTGATTATTTTCTAAATGGAGAGAAAATATAAAAAACTGAGGTACAAAGGGACTTGGGAGTCCTTTTGCAGGATTCCCTGAAAGTTAATTTGAACGTTGAGCCTGTGGTGAGGAAGGCAAATGTCATGTTAGCATTCACTTCAAGAGGACTAGAATACAAAAGCAAAGATGTAATGTCGAGTTTTTATAAAGCACTACTGAGGCCTCATTTGGAGTATTGTGAGCAGGTTAAAAACGTTGCAATTTGAGGAGATTACAGGTAAGGTAGATAAAGGGGATGCAGTGGTTGTTGTATATGTGGACTTTCAGAAGACCTTTGACAAGGTGCCACACATGAGGCTGCTTTCCAAGTTAAGAGCCTGTGGTATTACAGGAAAGTTACTAAGATGGTTAGGGGGTTGCAGGGGCATTGTGGCTTGAAGAACTGGAAGGACTGATTCCACACTGTCGCTAAATAAATGAATAAAATATTTGAAACAACTCAGGAAGAGTGCTAAAAATGAAAGTAATAATTCAAAACTATTTATCATTCTTTTATTTGGTTGCAGCATGGAGAAAATGCTCTCACTTCAGAGCACAAAACTTTACTATAAAATAATCATGTGACTTCTTGGAGTGGCAACTGGATTGTAAGATCAGAGTTCCATCAGCTTAGTTTCTGACATCAACTCTACTGCCAGGGATAAGAAGTATTGGAGAGAGGGTTCCTCACAGGGAGAAAGGAATCTCACTCCACATCCTATTGGGACAGAAATGGGAGTCTTTCACTCTCTTTTGTTCACATCAAGGCAGCCTGAGGAAAACCCAAAAGGATCAGGGAGAAAACAAAAATAAATTTTTAAAAAATATTGGCAAGATTCAAGCTTTGTTTGTTGAAAGATTTTATGGACCTTTGAAATACCATTCAAACTCTAGCTAAGCAGTTCCAAGTGTTTACATGTGCACAGTTGTGCTTTTCAGGGTATTGACAGTATTTAGCTCTCCCGAGATGCTCCAGGCACTTATTTAAATTTAATGCTGGGGGGATTAAAGTTTCCTAGAATGATCAAGAGGAAATTTATGATTGAAACTCACTGCAGATGTATATTAATGAATGAATCAGAGTCATTTCTTTATCATATGTGCATCCAAACATACAGTGAAATGCGTCGTCTGTGTTAACGACCAACAAAACCAAAGGATGTGCTGGAGGCTGCCCGCAAGTGTCACCACACATTTGATGCCAACATCACATGCCCACAATGTTCAGCAGAACAACACAAGCAACAACAATGTGACAACAAGAACCGCACGCCAATTAAACTGAGTTGTTAACCCCCTTCTGGATTGATGTGTATTTATATAGTGAGTTTTCTGCCTTCCTGACCATTGAAAATTGCATATGTTCATTTGTTTGTTTGTTACGTGCATGTCCTTTGATGTTAGGGGGCTAAGCAGGTGCTACACCTTGCCCAAGGGTGATCTGCAGGCTAGCAGAGGCAAGGAGTGCTTTATGCTTCCTTCGGTAGAGATGCATCTCTACCCCACATGAGTAAGGAGATGAAATGGTAGAGGGTAAACTTTGTTGCATCATCAGAATGAAGTAGATTTAAAGTGAATGGACTGCATGTTTTATGCAACATATGAATTTAAAACTTGGAACATTGTTGTAAACCAATTTCATATCCAAGGTTCATAAATTTTAAAGAAAATCAAGGCTAACGTGCTTTTCTGGATAATAAAAGTTAACCATTTTAAATAATTAACTAATACTTTGAAGGTTGCTGCTTCAAGATTCATTTATCATGTGTACATTGAAACATACAGTGAAATGTGTCATTTGCATTAACAACCAACACACCCGAGATGTGGTGGGAGGCAGCCTGCAAGTGTCGCCACATATTCCATTGCCAACATAGCATGCCCACAATGTTCAGCAGATTCCAGAGCACAACACAACTGCAAGGGAGGAGGGATGTTTTCCAGGATATAAGATTTAATCTGAAACTCAGATACATTGAATTCTGATTCATTGGGAAACACTGGGACCAGTGCATTTTGACCCAATTAAGCAGCTGTTCCAATTAACGGAAGTTTCAAGGAAATCCATTATGGACAACCAGGGACATTCTCTCCATGACCTACTGAATAAGCAGCAGAGCACCCTTTCAAACAGACATTCAGCTCCGCTGAATCATTACAGAAAATCTTTCCTACCAAATGCAATCAGCATATACAACAGTTCATCTCTATATGGCAGAACACATATCATAGTACAATAGTCTCATTTTATTATTTTATACATCATTATTGCACAGTATTGCACATTGGCAAATTATTATTGTGTATATTATTATTCTGTATTTTATTATTAGTTAATATTATTATGTATTATTATTGCTAAGTGTGTTTTAAAATGATGCTGTTGTAACAAAATAATTTCCCACTTGGGATCAATAAAGTACTTGCTATAATTATTATCAAATAGGTAAAAATGTATAAAACAGACAGACTGAGTAACAAATTTGAATATGGCATTGGAGCTGTACTTAGCCACACAGTTATAAGTGTAAAGCGCGTAGAGCAGAGGGAGAAGCACACGGCCTTGTGGTTCACCTGTGCTGATGGAGATTGTGGAGGAGATGTTGTTGCCAATCTGAACTGACTAGGGTCTGCAAGTGAAGAAACTGAGAATCCAATTGCACAATGAGGTATTGAGGTCATGTCTAGAAGCTTATTGATTAGTTTTGAGGGGATGTTGGTATTGAATCCCAAACTTTAGTCAATAAAGAGCACCCTGATGTATGCACCTTTACTGTCCAGATGTTCCGAGGTTGAGTGAAGAGCCAATGAGTTGGTGTCTGCTGTGGACCTTTCGCTCAGGTAGGCAAATTGGAGTGGATGTAAGTTGCTTCTCAGGCAGTTGTTGATATGTTTCATCACCAACTTCTCAAAGCACTTCATCACTGCAGGTGTAAGTGCTACTTGGTGACAGTGATTGAGGCAGGTTCCATGTTCATCTTAGGCATCTGTATTATTGATACTTGCTTGAAACAGGTGGGTATCTCAAACTGCTGAAGCGAGAGGTTAAAGATATACTGCCTGAGTATATCCTGAGATATCCTGAGTATATCCTGAGAGGTTAAAGATAAAGATTAAACACTCCAACCAGTTGATCAGCACAGTCTTTAGTAATTGGCCAGATACCCATCTGGCTGGATGCTTTTTGTGGGTTTACTCCATAAGACCATAAGGGACAGGAGCAGAATTAGACCATTAGGCCTTTCAGTTAAGGTTGATTCTTTTTCTCCCCTCCTCAGGCCCACTCCCCGGCCTTCTCCCCATAACCTTCGATGTTGTGGCCAATCAAGAACCTATCGATCTCCGTTTAAATACACCCACTGACAGCTGCCCTGTGGTAACAAATTCCTCAAAGCCACCACTCACAGGCTAAAGAAATTTCTCCACAACTCTGTTTTAAAGGGTGTGCTATACCCTCTATACTGAGGCTGTGCCCTCTTGTCCTAGATTCCCTCCCACCAGCATGGGAAATATCCTTTCCGCATCTACTCTGTCTAGGCCTTTCAATATTCAAAAGGTTTCAATGAGATCCCACTCATCCTTTAAATTCCAGCGAGTACAGACCCAGAGCCTCAAATATTCCTCACATGATCACAATTTCATTCCCGGAATCATCCATGTGAACTTCTTTTGAACCCTCTCCAATGCCAGCACATCTTTTCTTAGATGAGGGGCCCAAAACTGTTCACAATACTCAAGGTGAGGCTTCGCCAGTGCCTAATAGAGCCTCAGCATCACATCCCTGCTCTTATATTTTAGACCTCTTGAAATTAAGCTAACATAGCATTTGCCTTCCTCACCAATGACTCAACCTGCAAGTTAACCTTCAGGTGTTCTGCACAAGGACTTCCAAGTCCCTTTGCATCTCAGATTTTTGGATTTTCCCCCCGTTTAGAAAATAGCCTGCACATTTTTTTCTTCTACCAAAGTGCACGACCATGCATTTTCCAACATTGTATTTCATTTGCTACTTTCTTGCTGATTCTCCTAATCTGTCTAAGTCCTTCTGTAGCTTCCCTGTTTCCTCAACACTACCTGCCCCTCCACCAATTTTCATATCATCTTCAAACTTGGCAGCAAAGCCATCTATTCCATCATCTAAATCATTGATATACAGCATAAAAATGCGGTTCCAACATGAACCCCTGCAGAACACCACTACTCACTGGCAGCCAACCAGACAAGGATCCTTTAATTTCTACTCATTGCCTTCTTTCCAATCAGCCAATGCTCTAACCATCTTAGTAACTTTGCTGTAATACCACAGGCTCTTAACTTGGCAAGCAGCCTCATGTGTGGCACCTTGTCAAAGGCCTTCTGAAAGTCTAAATGTACAACATCCACTGAATCCCCTTTATCTGTCCTACATGTAATCTTCTCAAACAATTCCAACAGGTTTGTCAGGCAAGGTTTTCCCTTGAGGAAACCATGCTGACTTTGTCCTATCTTGTCCTGTATCACGAAGTAATCCATAACCTCATCCTTAACAATTGACTCCAACATCTTCCCAACCATTCATGGGCGAACAGGTCTGTAATTTCCTTTCTGCTACCTCCCTCTCCTGAAGGCTGCTCACACGCCAGCCTGAAGGGACTAAAATCACGGGGTGAAGGGGCTGTGGGAGCCTGTGATGGTTCCTCCATATTTTGACAGTCAAAGTGAGTATAGAAGGCATTGAGCTCATCTACAAGCAAGGCCCTATTGTTGCCAATGTTGCTTGATTTAACTTTATAAGAGGTGACAGTATTCAAGCTCTGCCACAACTGTCCAGCATCCCTCATTGATTCAAGTTTAGTCCAGAATTGCCGATTCACCCATGAGATGGTTTTGTGGAGATCATCCCTGAACCTCTTGGACTTTCTTGGTCACCAGACATGAATGCCACTGATTTGGCCCCCAGCAGATTGTGGATCTTGTAGTTCATCCAGGGCCAAGTCAAAGAGGGTGCAGTGCAGGATGAGAATATGTCTGTGAGTTGGGGACTTGTGCTGGAGTGTGGCAGGGTATTCAGACAGTATGTACATGTGTGCTGGGTGGCAGCAGGCTGCTAACTAGGTTTCCGAAGATTTCCAGCACTTGCAGAAACTCTTGTGTTTATAATTGTTCAACTTGTTTTGTTTTCTTTGAGGAGTCACACAGCTTTGGGGACCATTTATAAAATAGCAAAGGTAACTGAGAGGGAAATTTATGGGAAACATTTCAGGGCAGAATTCTCTCAAAATCTCTCATGTGTGCTAGCAATATCCACAGAACAGAGTTCTGATATTCTCAAAGTTCCACTGCAACACACAAAATGCTGGAGGAACTCAATAGGTCACACAGCATCTACAGAGAGGAATTTTGGGCTAAGACCCTTCAATAAGCCTGGAAAGGAATGGGGAAGATGCCAGAATAAAATTGTGAAGGGAGGGCAAGGAGAACAAGATGGCAAGTAATGGGTGAGGCCACTCATTCACCTCTCCTTCTGGCCTTTGTCCTTTTTCAGTTCTGATGAAGGGTCCCGGTTCAAAATGTCGACCGTTTATTCATCTCCATGAATCATGTCTGACTTGTCAAGTTCCTCCAGCATTGTGTGCATTGCTCTAGATTTTCTGCATCTGCAGAATCACTTGTGTTTAATATTCACAGAAGCGTTTATCCATTACAATTCTGATTGTAGGCAAAGAAGCCCCAGGAAATTTACACTTATTTTTACTTCTGGTGATTATCCTATTTCAGAAGTATTTTGTAACCATGAGATGGAAGGGTCTTCCATCAGGGACATATATAAAGGTACCAGAAAAGGGCCAGTAACACCATGAAGGATCCCACTCACCCTGCTCATGGACTGTTTGCCCCACTCCCATCAGGGAGGAGGCTACGTAGCACCTTTGCCAGGCCCACCAGACTCAAAAACATTTACTTTCCCCAGGCAGTAAGGCTGAATTACACCTCCACCCAGTAACTCCACCAATAATTTATTATTCCCCTTCAGTCACCTTATGAACAGCCTAGCGTCACTTTATCGACATGCAATCAATCTATGTATATAAACTATTTTATGTGTTTATATTTACTGTGTTTTAATTATCATTATTATGTTCCTTATCTTTTGTGGTTTTTATTTGGTGCTGCATTGGATTGAGAGTGACAATTATTTCATTCTCCTTTATACTTCTGTGTAGGAAATGACATTAGATAAACAATTTAATGTATTTAGATAAAAAAAGCATTGCCCAATTTTATTTCAGATTTATAATATCCATATTTTTTATTGCTTGCTCACTAAATTATCTACGTCGATCTGTTAGGGTTTACAAACTTTACTTATATTGATCACTGTTCATTAACATTAAATAACAAGACATTAAACAATCTTGAATTTTTGGGGGAGTGCATTAAATGGTAAACAAGTTGAGTAAGTCCAATCACAGGTAGGCTTCCCCCTTTCCACGTCCTGTCACATTTCATGGCTGTAATAGACTGGATCAAGATGAACCTCAGACACGTTTGGACTGCTTTCTACAAGTCAAAGAAATCCCTCCGGAATGATGCTGTACTGGGTTTAAGGACAGCTTCTCTTTTTGTTTTTTTCTTATTCTTCAATCAGAGCACCAACAGATGGCTGGTATTTCTCAGTGACTCTGAAATGATGTGAAGATTGAATGCTGACGTTCACATACATGACATTCTTTTCAGTTGCTTCCATGCAATTGGAATACTTCGACAGGATTGCATACTGACATGAACCTTCTTGCCCAGGCTGAAAGACTAATTGCAAAAAGTGGTGACCCTTCCAGGTATTCTTTGTTTTTTTTTGTTCTGGTCTTTTAATCTGAAACTTCAACACACATTGAAAGATAAATTGTACTTGCTAAAAAAATGAATGGTTCTTTATTGACCCTCTTCTCAATCAGGGAGATTATTCTGAGCTTTATAGCATGTAACTAGCACCACTTCCTTCAAACTTTAATACAATTTATTTAGAATTTTTTACTTGACTTCTAAGGTCCAGCCTGGAAACGAAAGCATATAATGTACAAAACAGCCAGCCGGCGGTGTACTGCCATCTGCAACCAAATTCAAGGTGAGTAGTCCTGGGTTCGAATCCAGCTGACTCCTTGCACGCTTTCCATCTGTGCTTGGTTGAGCATTGAGCTAGCAACTCGGCCTTGTAAAAAACAGTCAAATGCTAAAGAAATGGTAAGGATATTGCCAGATGCGCCACAAAATACTAAAGGTATAACAACCATGTACAATACAACACAAATATAAAATACATGTATGTGACAAGCACATATTTAAAAAGTTATGATTACATATCAAGGTAAATGCAAAAAAATCCACCAGTAAGTTAATGTTTTCTATTTTCAATTTCTAGATCATAACTTAAAATGTAAATTGGCTATGTAAACTTATCACATTGTAGTTACACCTTCCTATTGCTGGGGGCACTGTGGCAGTTTGGCAGATCCCAATTTTTCTCCTGAACAAATTATCAATGAATATGTTAACTCAGATTTAATTTCTTTATTTATTTTACTTAGAGATGCAGTGTGGAATAGGTCCTTTTGGCTTTTTGATCTACGTTGCCCAGCCACACCTGACAACCCCAATTTAATCATAACATAATCATGGGACAATTTACAATAACCAATTAACCTACCCGGTATGAACTTGGACTGTGGGAGATAACTGGAGTACCTGGAGAAAATGGGGAGGACATATAGTGAGTCCTTACTGAGGACATTTGAATTGAACTCTAGACTCTAACGTACTGAGCTGTAATAATGTCGTGTTAGATGCTCAGCTTCTGTGGTGACCTAATTTCTTCCACTTGGATATTTGCTGTTCCTCCTGGAAAATGTGGCTACTGAAATTATATCCAGCAAGTTTCTTAATGACAACAGTAAGAAAATGAGGTTAAAATGTATTTTGTTTACCTAATTTAAAATAAACAAAGCCTTAACACTTAAAAATGTGAAGACTAGTTCATTCTGCTAATGTTCCAACAATTGTTGTAGGCTAACTGTAGAGACAATATTATAAGACTGAAATTGGATTAATATCTATTATCTAAGCAGAAACTTGGTTGATTGGATCATGATGTGACAATTGCTGTGCTCGAAGATGGGAGCAGGAGCAGGAGAAACATTTTGGGGGGGTTTCTGGGAAAGAAGAAAGAAATCTGGGAAGTATGGAATGGGCACTTTGAAGGCTTGTCAGCTTTCTGTGAGATAATCCTCAGTTGAAGAAAATGGAAGACAGGAGGAAATGCTGGGGCAGACATTAGGAATGTTAGAATAGATTATACAGTATATTAAAATATTGATAGTGAGACAGAGCACTTAGCACGGAAGAATCAGGCTCATCCCCAGAAATGAAGATGCAAAAGCTGAAGAAAGAAAGTTAAGATTTGGAGATGGGCTGTTTGGTCAGGTCTGGGATCAGCTGATACCGGGGTCAATGGATATTCCGGTTCACAAAGAGAGCAGGAAAAGTCACTGGCACATTAATCTATGTTCTGGAAAACAAAGCAATTGAGTGGATCTGAGTAAAAATGGAAGAAAGAATCTTTCATGTACAGCGCAAAGAGATAGGCATAGCCAGATCTTATCTGCATTCCCATGGCATCACCTTCCATCCAGAGGAAGTGAGCAGACAGAAAAAAATTGGCCAATGTGAAACCATGTTCACCCAGTAGGAAAAGGGGAGTGGACGAGACCATAAGGCCATGGGACATAGGAGCAGAATTAGGCCATTCAGCCCACTGAGTCTGATCTGTTATTCAGTCATGGCTAATTTATTATCTGTCTCATCCCTATTTTTCTGCCTTCTCCCCAAAACCTTTGTACACCTGACCAATCAAGACCTTATAAACCTCGGCTTTAAATGTACCCAAATGATGGCCACCACAAGCATCAGTGGCAATGAATTTCACAGATTCAGCACCGTCTGGATGAAGAAATTCCTCATCTCTGTTCTAAAGGGGCTTACCTCTATTCTGAGGCTGTGTGGGTTCCTAGGCTCATCTACACAAAACATCTTCTCCACATCTACTCTATCTTCCATCTGGAGCCACTGTCAGGGTGGAGGAACAACACCTTGTATACTATCTGGGGCCATGCTCAGAGTCGAGGAGCAACACTTGTATTCCATCTGGGTAGTCTCCAACCTGATGGCATGAATATTGATTTCTCCTTCCAGTAAAAAAAAAATTCCTCCACTTCCCCTCTTCTTCTATTCCCCACTCAGGCCTCTTACCCCTCCTCACCTCTCTATCTCCTCCCCCTGGGTCCCTTCCTCCTTACTTTTCTCTCATAGTCCATTCTCCACTCCTAACAGAGGGAAGAGTTAGATTGATCTTAGAGTAGATTAAAAGTTTGGTGCAAATCTTGAGCTGAAGGACCTGCACTGTGCTGGAATGTTCTATGTTCTCTGTAAGTTGCAGCTAAAAGAATTAAGAAATGAAGAAAATCAGTTTTAGGGGCAACAAGTGACGGGTTTGGAAGATTATCAGTTCAGGAACCATGAAGGGAAGGAGCAGGGATGTCGTGTGTTATTGAGATAAGGTTTTAGCGGCATGGTGTTCCACCTTCATAGGATGAAAATTTTCATTAAAGAAGAACAGGCTGGCAGGTTTAAAGATAATGTTACACTTTAAAGATTAATGTTACAGAAGACAACAGTTTTCAATAGATTAATTTTTCAAAACTCAGTCAAGTACTAATTAATGAAGAAGACATTTTAAAGTCTCATTAAAGTCATTACATTAAATAAATTGTAGATATAGTTTTAAAAGGATTAATTCAAGATGAATCTTAGCAGAAGCACTTATGCCGTGTCAGACAATTGTGGATTTCTGTGTTTCATTCCAAACTAGTGAGCAAAGAACTTCACCCGACAGTACAACTTCTTATTTAGAGCAGGTTAAAAGGTCAGCACAGCACTATGGGCCAAAGGGCCTGTATTTTGTTGTGTTCTATGTTCTATGACAAAATACTTTTTCTGGTTACAGCCTCCTGTATTAGCAAAGTTTACATCATACGTTCAGGTTTTAACTGTTATTTTAATGAATGGGCTTTCTCCACTGCCCAATATTGACCCAGTCACATAAAGTTTTTATCCTTTATAGAATCTATTTCATTTTGGCTCAAACAATGTTCAACGATCTCTAGAGGCTGTGTGAACCAGTTCTTATGTATAATGCATGTGTATAGAGTATGTATGTATGTGTAATATACTGTAAATATGTCTAATGTGTGTATGTGTAACGAGAAACCTCACATTCACTTCAAGTTGCTATAAAATATTAGTCAGCATTGAATAAACATTCTCATGGTCACACCTCTGAGGACTTTGTTTCCTTGCTGTGACCTGAAATCAGTCAGAAAGGACCACAACAGTGAGGTTGATCTCTTCCTTTCAACTTTTAACTGGCTGATGCAGTGGCATAACAGCAACCTGGCTTCAATTAAGGAGTTTATAAGTTCTCCCTTTGACCCGTGTGTTTCCTTTGGGTGCCTGAGCTACCTCACACATTCTAAAGATGTACCGGTTGATAGGTTAATTGGTGACAAAGGTGTCATTGGCGCTGTGGGCTCATTGGGCTGGAAGGGTCTGTTACCATGTTGTATCTCTAAATTAAAAAAAATAATTAATATAGGATTTGGAAAAAAAAACATTTCTTTCTGTTTAGCTCAATCACATTGACAATCCAGATGTAGCTGCCCTAGAGATTTTTGTGCTTGGAAGACAATTTTCAGTCTGGAGCAGACGACAGATGTTTCTGCAGTATTCGTTGTAAAGGATCCACAGTGCTGTTTTTAGAGAGTTTTGGGGCTTTGGTTCTGAATGAGAATTCATGCTAACTTCCTTATCTTCTTCTGACATTTGCAAAAAAATTTCAAGTCCGTTACTAGTTAAGTGCCATGAAGTGCCGGAGCCCTAAGTCCCAATTACAGAGAAGCCTCTGGTTACTAATTCAGTTCCAGCCCCTTTAATGATCTACTGAACTGAGGCTTTCCTACACTATTTCATGTTCCTAGTCTTAGGGACATCAGCAATATCTGACAAATTCCAGCAGGATGTTGGTGGCTGCCGTAAATCGAATTTACACCCTTTGAGTATATTGATAAGGAATCTAACACTTATTTCAAGGGAATTCATAAGACACCAAGGGCAAAATTCATCTTATTCTGCCCATGTGAACTTGTTAGGAATGCAGACTTCCCTAAAGTGCAAGGACACCGCACAGCAATCCTGAACAGATGACTGCTGGACTTCTCAATCGCTCTGAGGTGGCAGGAAATGTCACGCTCATGAGCCTTCTCAGCCTGGGGAGGTGCTTGTCGAGCCCTAAAGTCTGTGAAATTGCATCCAAGTTCGAGCCCACTGGAGGCTGGATGCCGAACATAGCGGTCTTTCCTGGGGTTGGACGACGGTGTGTGTGTGTAGGTGGGAGGGAAAAATGGAGCTTGCCATTACTAGTTGTATACTGTGTTGTTCAGTCAGGCATGGTGGACACGCACTATTTCTGCTGGAATATGTGGTAATACTTGTAGGTGGCTGCCAACATGCCCTCGGGTGTGTTGGTTGTTAACACAAATGACACATTTCACTGTATGTTTTGATGCACACATGATAAATAAACTTGAATCTTGAACCTCCTCTTCTGCCTTGTGTACAGATTGCACACAGAAACCAAGTGTTGAGAGAATAGCAATCACGAGGAAATCTGCAGATGCTGGAAATTCAAACAACAACACACACAAAATGCTGGTGGAACACAGCAGGCCAGGCAGCATCTATAAGGCGAAGCACTGTCGCCATTTCGGGCCGAGACCCTTCGTCAGGACTAACCGAAAGGGAAGATAGTAAGAGATTTGAAAGTAGTGGGGGGAAGTGGGAAATGCAAAATGATAGGAGAAGACCGGAGGGAGTGGGATGAAGCTAAGAGCTGGAAAGGTGATTGGCGAAAGTGATACCGAGCTGGAGAAGGGAAAGGATCATGGGATGGGAGGCCTCGGGAGAAAGGGGGGGGGGGGGAAGCACCAGAGGGAGATGGAGAACAGGCAAACAACTAAATATGTCAGGGATGGGGTAAGAAGGGGAGGAGGGGCATTAACGGAAGTTAGAGAAGTCAATGTTCATGCCATCAGGTTGGAGGCTACCCAGCCGGTATATAAGGTGTTGTTCCTCCAACCTGAGTTTGGATTCATCTTGACAGCAGAGGAGGCCATGGATAGACATATCAGAATGGGAATGGGACGTGGAATTAAAATGTGTGGCCACTGGGAGGCTCTGCTTTCTCTGGCGGACCGAGCATAGCTGTTCAGCGAAACGGTCTCCCAGTCTGCATCGGGTCTCACCAATATATAAAAGGCCACACCGGGAGCACCGGACGCAGTATACCACACCAGCCGATTCACAGGTGAAATGTCGCCTCACCTGGAAGGACTGTCTGGGGCCCTGAATGGTGGTGAGGGAGGAAGTGTAAGGGCAGGTGTAGCACTTGTTCCGCTTACAAGGATAAGTGCCAGGAGGGAGATCGGTGGGAAGGGATGTGGGGGACGAATGGACTAGGGAGTCGCGTAGGGAGCGATCCCTGCAGAAAGCAGAAAGGGGGGGAGGGAAAAATGTGCTTGGTAGTGGGATCCCGTTGGAGGTGGCGGAAGTTATGGAGAATTATACATTGGACCTGGAGGCTGGTGGGGTGGTAGGTAAGGACAAGGGGAACCCTATCCCGAGTGGGGTGGCGGGCGGATGGGTTGAGCCTGGAGGCTGGTGGGGTGGTAAGTGAGGACAAGGAGAACCCTATCCCAAGTGGGGTGGCGGGCGGATGGGGTGAGCCTGGAGGCTGGTGGGATAGGGTTCCCCTTGTCCTCACTTATCACCCCACCAGCCTCCAGGTCCAATGTATAATTCTCCACAACTTCCGCCACCTCCAACGGGATCCCACTACCAAGCACATCTTTCCCTCCCCCCTCTTTCTGCTTTTCGCAGGGATCGCTCCCTACGTGACTCACTTGTCCACTCGTGCCCCCCATCCCTTCCCACCGATCTCCCTCCTGGCACTTATTCTTGTAAACGGAACAAGTGCTACACCTGCCCTTACACTTCCTCCCTCACCACCATTCAGGGCCCCAGACAGTCCTTCCAGGTGAGGCGACACTTCACCTGTGAGTCGGCTGGTGTGGTATACTGCGTCCGGTGCTCCTGGTGTGGCCTTTTATATATTGGTGAGACCCGACACAGACTGGGAGACCGTTTCACTGAACACCTACGCTCGGTCCACCAGAGAAAGCAGGATCTCCCAGTGGCCACACATTTTAATTCCACGTCCCATTCCCATTCTGATATGTCTATCCATGGCCTCCTCTATTGTCCAAATGAATCCAAACTCAGGTTGGAGGAACAAAACCTTATATACCGACTGGGTAGCCTCCAACCTGATGGCGTGAACATTGACTTCTCTAACTTCCGTTAATGCCCCTCCTCCCCTTCTTACCCCATCCCTGACATACTTAGTTGTTTGTCTGTTCTCCATCTCCCTCTGGTGTCCCCCCCCCCCCCTTTCTTTCTCCCGAGGCCTCCCATCCCATGATCCTTTCCCTTCTCCAGCTCAGTTTTACTTTCACCAATCACCTTTCCAGCTCTTAGCTTCATCCCACCCCCTCCGGTCTTCTCCTATCATTTCGCATTTCCCTCTCCCCCCACTACTTTCAAATCTCTTACTATCTTTCCTTTCAGTTGGTCCTGACGAAGGGTCTCGGCCCGAAACGTCGACAGTGCTTCTCCCTATAGATGCTGCCTGGCCTGCTGTGTTCCACCAGCATTTTGTGTGTGTTGTTGAGAGAATAGCACATGTTCCCGACTTCTAATGAAAAGCTACTGATCTGAAATGTTAATTCAGTTTTTTTCCACAGATGTTTCCTGTTCTGGTGGGAATTCTTCATATACACTTGTCATTTGATTTTGTAAAATGTTGTGCTGTTGTCTCTTTTTCACAGGCACCAGTGTGGACCAACTTATATCCCTTTAGGTTAGGGATACTCAGACGTCTGCGCTTGCAGGGGTAGTCCCTGTATACAGTGGAAGATAATGGGACAAAATTGCTGCCATCACGATTGGTGATTAGATGCCACAGAGTATATGCAGTAATGTCAAATGTTGGATAAGACCCATTCCTCAGCATGTTCCAGTAAGACCTGCAAACAGCCTGGGCCTTGATCACCTCCATCCCTGGTTCTAAGGAGCAATATTAACTTACTTGAGCTGAGTTGTTTAAGAAACCTGAAGTATCTTGTGGAATCTCAGTCACTGGGAGAATGTACAAACTCCCCACAAACAGAATCAAACTGCTGTAAACACAGCTCTCTATTCTTCTATAAGAAAGGAAAAGCTCTTCAATTTGATGAGATGATATATGTTCATTGCCATTTCTAGGCAGCAACTACTCTCCATGTAGAACTAAAATAAATCCTCAAAATTTAATTGAAATCCATGTACCAATTTTTGCCCTCTTTGCCTGGTGAATACTCACAAGTTATTTCACCCTTCCCATTGTTGGGTGAGCTGAACAACATGACGTCTGAGCTCTTTTACTCAGACCCATAGAGCACTATAGCAGGGAATCCTTTCGGCCCATCTAGTTCATGCAGAACTATTAATGTGCCTAGTCCCACTGACCTACACCTGGACCACAGCCCTCCATGCCCCTCTCATCAATGTACCTATCCAAATTTCTCTAAGTGGTGAAATTGAACCTGCATCCACCACTTCCACTGGCAGCTCCTTCCACACTGGCACCACCCTCAGAGTGAAGATGTCCCTCCTCAGGTCTCCCTTAAACCTTTCACCTTTCACCCTTAACCCTTAATCCAGTGCACTGTCACAAATCTTATCACAGCAGGAGATATGGAACGTGCCCTTTTGGCCTTCTGATCCACACCACTCAGCAACCCCCAACTTAACCCTAGCCTAATCATAGAACAATTTACAATGACTAATTAACAAAATAACCGATATGTCTTTGGACTGCGGGAGGAAATCAGAGCTCCCGGAGTAAACCCACACATTCTGCTGGGAGGGCGTTGGAATTGAAATCCAAACTCTGATGCCCTGAGTTGTAATATCATTGTGCAGGCCACTATGTTATTGTGGCTTTGTGTTTAATGCCTCAGCAAATAAAAACAAATTGCCTTTAGTATCCCCTTAATTTAGCTCCCTGTCCAGCTAACTTCAGAGGTCTGTGAAAATGCACCCATAGATCTCTCTTTACCTCTGTGCCTCCACACTTCTTTCCAGGTCTTGGCCTGAAATGTCAGAGTTGGAACAGAATTAGGTTTTATGTCTCTCACATATGTCATGTATTTTGTTTTGTGGCAACATTACATTACAATGCATAATTACAGAAAAACTACAAATTACAATAAGCATATATGCAAACATTAACTTAAATAAATAGTGCAAAGAGAGAGGGAAAAAAGTGAGGATTCATTGTCCATTCAGAAACCTGATGCAGAGGATATGAAGCTGTCTCTGAAATGTTGAATCTTCAGGCTCCTGTACCTCTTCCCTGATGGTAGCAATGAGAGCTATAACTGTTTATTTCCCTCCATAGATGCTGCCTGACTTGCTGAGTTTCTGCCCCATTTTGTGGGTGTGGCTTATACATTTGTGTCTGAAGTTTAACATGGAACTCACAGGTCTGCCCTGTGGGAACTAACTTACATCGTCTTCCTGTGATTATCCTTTGGTTTCTGCCATGGATCTAATTTTAAATTGAACCTTCTATTTTTCCCTTGGACCTCATGAACTTTTCAAGTTCAAATTTAGTTTATTGTCATTCAACCATATACATGTTTACCACCAAATGAAACAATATTTCTCCAGACCAAGGTGCACAACACAGTACATATAACTCACACACATAACACATAAAGTAATATTATCATAAATAAATTAACAAATAGTAAGGTGCATTTACAACACAAATTAAAAAGTAAACAGTATAACATTACTGGTGCTGACCTAGGTGGTGTCTGGGTGTATGGTAGTCTTACGGCCTGGGAGAAGAAGCTGTTTTGCATCCTAACTGTTCTTATCCTAATGCTATGATGGCTCCTGCTTGATGGGGGGGGGGGGGGTGAAAGACATTGTTGGATGGATAGGAGGGATCATTGACAATACTAACAGTCCTGCATATGCGGTTCTCCTGAGATATATCTCTGATTGGTGGATTTGATTTCAATGTATGGTTTGGATCTTTGTCACACCTTGCTGAAATCATTGTTTTACATCCTATGAACCACTGTCATTAACAACTGAGAGTTAATAACAAAACCATGATTATTGACCCACTATAATTTATATCAGATTTCTGCATGATAAGACATAAGAGATGAATTAGGCCTTTTGGCCCATCGAGTCTGCTTTGCCATTCAATCATGGCTGATCCTTTTCTTCCCTCCTCATCCCTACTCACCAACCTTCTCCCCATAACTTTTGATGCTGTGTCCAATCAAGAACCTATCAATCTCTGCCTTAAATACACCCAATGACCTGGCCTATAAGACAAAACAAATTTCCTTTCTTCAGCTGGTCAAGAGTCTTTGATTCTCTTCCTCCAATCGTGGTGGGTACAAAGTGATTGAGTGTTTTTAGGAGGTTCGCAAGGACTGTCCCAGGAGTGAACCGCTTGATGTATGAGGAGCATTTGATGTCTCTGTGCCTGTACTTGATGGAGTTCAGAAGAGTGAAAGAAGATTTCTGTGAAACTAACCGTATACTGAAAAGCCTGAGTAGAGTGAGTGTGGAGAGGATGTTTCCATTAATATGAGAATCTAGGATCCCAGGGTATAGCCTCCGAATAAAGACATGTTCCTTTTAAACTGAGATGAGATGCAATTTCTTCAGCCAAAGTGTAGTAAATCTTTGGAATTTGTTGCTACAAAAAGCTGTGTAGGCTAAGTCATTCTTGATTGTTAAGGGGTTAAGGGTTACAGGGAGAAGGCAGAGGAATGAAGCTGAAAAAAAATTATTTAGAGATACAGTGTGGAATAGGCCCTTCCTGAACAACGAGCTACACCACTCAGCAAATTGCCTTTTTAACACTAGACTAATCACAGGACAATTTACGATGACCAAATAACCTGCTAACCATTGTGTCTTTTGACTGTGGGAGGAAACTGGCGCATCGGAAGGAGAGCCATGCACTCATGGGGAGAACGTAGAAACTCCTTCCAGATGGCACTGGAAGTGAATGCCCGAGCGGTTATAATGTTGTGCTGACCACTACACTACCATCATGGTCAGCAATGGCAGAGAGGTCTGATGGACTGAATGGCCAAATTCTGCTCCTATATCTTGTTATGGTATTATTATAGTCTGATAATATTGTAGACTTCAGGCTGAACTAATAGCTCTCCTGCCTGCTGGAGGGAACCCAAACCTAGTGGTGTCACAATGACAATTATTGTAGAAGGTATTCACTGCGGGAGATGAAGGTAATGTGTTTTGAAGATGAACAGCTTGTTTATGTATTTAAGTTGTACTCCTATAAACAAGAGTAGGGCATGTGTAATACCATAAGACATTGGACCAGAATCAGGCCATCCGTCATGGCTGATTTATTATCCCTCTGAACCCCATTCTCCTTTTTTCTCCCCATAACCTTTGACATTCTTACTAATCAATAACCTGTCAAACTCCACTTAAAACATATCCAAAGACTTGGCCTCCACAGCCATCCATTGCAGTGAATTCCACAGATTCACCACCTTCTGGCTGAAGCAATTCCTCCTCATCTCTGACCTCCATTCTGAGCCTGTGTCCTTTGGTCCTAGACTCCGCCACTGTACGAAACACCCTCTTCACATTCACTCGGTATCATACCGAGTTCACTCTTTACAATTATGCTAATAATATGTGTGGACAGGGAGAGGTGACTTCAGTTCAAATGGCTCACGATTCAAAATCTAACTTGATTTGATCAAATTATCCCAATGTCAACATCTCAAACTGCATGCAAAATGTTGGACTATTCAAAAAATAACATCAATTATGCACTCTGATGTTTCTGTGTAATGTTTTCTGGTGAAAATAATTAGAAAAATTATTTTCATATATTTACTTTGAGTGCCAATTTCATTACCTCGATGCTACAGCAAGATGTTGACACTCAGTAATATGCTCTCTATTGGTTAAAATGCAAAACGGGGACTCTGTATGAGACCAATTAAAAATATTTAGTCAGTAGCAGACTGAATGATAAAACTGCCAGCACGCTATAAAGTGCTTTTTCTCATTTCAGCTCTGGCAAGCCAGCCTAAAATGGATTCAGATTGTATGGGGGTGGATGTCCAGCTTGCAGTAAATAAGCTCTTGAGCTTCAACACAAGTAGTCACATGGTTTCTTGATAAACTGGTAACCTCTCAGACCTGACAGAAACAAGGGGAGGGATGGGTAGTTATTATACATCGTGTGGGGGTGTCAATGATACAACAGTGGTTTTTTGACAGCAATGGATCCACTTGAGCATTCAAAGGCAGATTCTGTCTAATTATTATTAATTCTTTCTTTCTGTATTTATACAGTATGTTGTCTTTCGCACATTGGTTGTTTGTCTATCTTGTTGGTATAGTCTTTCATTGATTCTATTGTGGTTCTTGTATTTACTGTGAATCTCCGTGTTGTATATGGTGACATATATGTACTTTGATAATAAATTTCCTTTGAACTTCGATTAGAATTAAGCAGAATGGAGGGGGTTTATTTGGGGGAGTTTATTGTACTGGCCATCAAATAGGGCAGACCGGCCGGCAAGGTGCAAGAAGGAGAAAATTATAGTAGAATGACTATTGTAAACAAGAGGAATTCTGCAGATGCTGGAAATCCAAAGCAAAACACACACAAAATGCTGTAGGAAGTCAGCAGGTTAGGCAGCATGAATAAACAGTCGATGTTTCAGGCCGAGACTATTAGACCATAAGTCCATAAGACATAGGAATAGAATTAGGTCAGTTGGCCCATCGAGTCTGCTCCGCCATTTCATCATGGCTGATCCAATTTCCACCTCAGCCCCAATCTATAAGACCATAAAATATAGGAGCAAAGTCAATACAGAGACCCTTCTTCAGGGCTGGAAAGGAAGGAGGAAGTGACTAGAATAAAAAGGTGTGGGCAGGGGAAGGAGGACTAACTAGAAGGTGATAGGTGAAACCAGGTGGTGGGAAATGTCAAGGGCTGGAGAAGAAGGAATCTGATAGGAGAGGTGAGTGCACCATTAGAGAAAGGGAAGGAGGAGGGGATCCAGGGGGAGGTGATAGATCAGGAAAGAAGAGAATCCAAAATTAGAACTTGCCAAATAATTAAAGATACAGGGAATAAAATTTAACAAAGGAAATTTAACAGAGGATTAACAAGGTCAAAAGTTGCCAGGTGGAACAAAGGAAACTGTAAAACTGAGCAACAAGAAGAATGACTAATAGATTAGCTTGTAACATAAATATCAGATCTGCACTGGCAGGCATCTCCCAGTCTCATCCCAGCTAACAGAATTCACGTTCCACAAACAAGAGAAAATCCAAGTAACACAGACAAAATGCTGGAAGAACTCAGCAGGGCAGGCAGCATCTATGGAAAAAAGTACAGTCCATGTTTTGAGAAAAATAGATGAAAAATAGATATAAAAGCTGGGGGAGGGAAAGAGAAATACAGGGAACAGGTGAAACCGGGAGGGGGCGAGGTGAACTAAAGAGCTGGGAAGTTGATCGATGAAAGAAATACAGGGCTGGAAAAGGGGGAGTCTGAAGGAGAGAACAGAAGGCCAATGAAGAAAGAAAAGGGAGGAGCTCAACCACTTGTTTCCAACTAATTACCTGCAGCCTATTTAAACCCAGCTCTTATCCACAGCCTTTTGTTCACCCATCAAACCAGCCAGCCTCAACCAGTTACTCCTAGCATCCAGTTATCGTGTTGTCTTGTCATGTTTAGTATCTGTTCTCTCTTGTTCTTATGCCTCTTGTGGCTTTTTACTTTGCAGTTTATTAGTAAATATCGTTTACTGCTAAATCACCTGTGCTGCACTGCTTTTGGGTCAATCCTCCTCACAATAAAAGCACATTAATAGTCTGGTAAAATATATAAATGATAAAAGAGCTGAGTGCTGGTGATGGAAGAGTGTCATCAGACGACAGAATGATTGCACCACTGTTCAAGAACATGAGCAGCTAGATAAACTCAGAACTTGTGTGCAAGTTCCGAAGTCAATCACTGTGCTTTAGAATGGAGAACAAATATGGTGCGATACCAAAAAAGAAAGCTTTCAATTTTGTGGAGAGACTGGAAGCATTGGACTGTTCTCATTCAAGCAGAGCAGGTTGAGGGGAAAAGAGATTGAACTGTCCAGTCAAATAAGATGGAGTTACTTCCTGTGGTGGATGGGTCAGAGGTGGAATGAAGTAACTTTCAAAATTTAAGGAAAAGTTACTTAGTATATTGCTAAGATTCTTCCTACAACGCACACAAAATGTTGGAGGAACTCAATAGGTCAGCCAGCATCTATGGTAATGAATAAACAGTTGATGTTTTGGCCAGAGATCCTTCAGCAGGACTGGAAAGGAAGAGTGAAGATGCTAGAATAAGAAATTGGGAGGGGGGAGGAGAAGAAGAACAAGCTAAAAGTTGAAGCCAGATGGATAGGGAAAGGGGATAAAGTAAGATGGTGGGGATAAAGTGAGAAGTTGGAGAAGGAAACGAGCTGGACAAGAAGAAATCTGAAAGGAGAGGAGAATGGACCATGGGAGAAAGGGAAGGAGGAGAGTCACTAGGGGTTGGTGATAGGCAGGTGGTAAAAGGCCAGATTGGGGGAATAGAAGAAGAGGGAAGGGGAAGTAGGAGAAATCAATGTTCATGCCATCAGGTTGGAGGCCTTCTATATCCTAGTACAATGGTTCACATTCCACCCACCATCCCGGCCTCTGTGCACTACTAGTCACCAGCCTCCTGGTATTGTGGCGTGCTACACATGTGAAAGGCCATTACTAATCAAACACACTCCACCAATCAGTTGCCAGCCTATCATGTTAAGATGGTTCATCCAGTCCTTGATGGTACTAATACATTCCAAGCCCATATATGTCAGGAAATGTAGCAGAGGCTTGACCCTAACACAGAGCAGTGGAGGTGATTTAGCGGTGGGAGATCACTTTACTAATAAACTGCAAAATAACAAACCATGAGGGGCCACAAAACGAAAGAGAACAGAAACTAAGCACACAAAGCAACAAGGTAACTGAAGGCTAGCAGCAAATGGCTGATGATGGCTGGTTTCGATGAGCAAACAAGGACTGTGGTTGAGAGCTGTGTCTGCATCGGCTGCAGGTGATGAGTTGGAAACAAGTTACAGGTGATCTTGCTTGGCTGGGTGGAGACTCAGAGGTGCACAGGCCTGAAAATATACTTAACTTTAAGCCACTTCCTCTGCCTTTTATCTGAGTATTAATACTAAAAAGGTAGACTGTTTCTATCCACTTGAAATTAAATCTCTAAGCTGAATCATGAAGTGAATTGAAACTAGATTAAAAGTGCTTTTTTTGAAACTCTGTGTCTCAAATATCTCTTGAATGAAGATTGAAATTGGAAAGGGTTACTTAGGCAGAGAGAGAGACAGTGCTGTGCACATCTTTACCGCATCCCTTTTCCCTTCCTGTGGAGGGTCCATCAGTTTGGAATAGCTCTTGTCCTCTTTGAAGATCTCTCCAATTTCACTGAAATCAGATTCCTTATTCCCATGGCGCTGTTCTGCAATGCCAGCATAAACAACTATCAACAGCTGTAGAGAACTTTGAAGAGTTTGGGAAAACAATGCCGAACTGTGTGTGTATGAATCAACTTCCTCTTAAAGTAGCATTTCAGCACCTCAGTGCTAAATATGTCATTTAGATATTGTTTAGTGAAATAGGTCAACCATGACACTCCCAAATTCCAAAGGCAGATGTTTATGTTCTCTTAACACACAATCATGATGATAAATAACCGGTCTAATTGCTGACAGCAGAACCAAAGAAAATGAATAATAAACATAACTATCCACACTTGCAATGTTCACTCCTCTAATGTAAGTGCAGTGGAATCTTGGAACAAAATGTGAAAGTTCATAAAAGTTTTTGCTTCACTAGAACACAGTTGTCCCCAAATCAGTTTTTCAGCATGATATCCTGAATACTTTCAACTAGCTTTGCCGAAAGCAATATACATCGCAGACCATGATCTGTCCACATCGTTTAATTGATGTATTTTGGAGACCAAAACCTCTCTGTATTCCCGGTTATTCACCAGAATTTTGCTTATAAAATATCATCTCTTTCCCACAATCCACTACGACTCATTTATCTGAGCGTTACATAACTAAGACCACAAGACATAGGGGCAGAACCAGGCCTTTCAGCCAACTGAGTTGCTCCACCATTCCATCAAGGCTGATTTATTTTTATTCTTAGTCCCCATTCTCCTGGTTTCTCCCTGTAACCTTTGACATCCTAACTAATCAACCTCTGCTTTAAATATACCCAATGACTTGGTTTCAACAGCTGCCTGTGGCAACAAATTCCACAGATTCACCACCCTCTGGATAAAGAAATTCCTCCTCATGTCTGTTCTAAAGGGGCACCTTTGTGTTCTGAGGCTGTGCCCTCTGGCCCTAGACTTTACTCTGCACATCCACTCTATCTAGCCCTTTCAATCTACCATAGATTAGTTAGAAATAAGGGCTAATATCTTGTTATCAAATATTTTACCAGTTAAAAATATTTAAAAAACATTATATCTGTATTTTTTTTTGTTCAGTGTCTGCATTTTAAACCAAAATCTTGGAGGCTAGTATTTCACCTTCACTTGCCAATGATTGACATTCTGTTCCATTTTTATCAATGGAATTTTGGAAATCAGTACAATGGACAGAATCACATTTAATATGACCAGCATATGTAAGACCATAAGACATAGGAGTAGAGTTTGGACATCTGGCCCATTGAATCTCTTCAGCCACTCAATCATGGCTGATCCTTTTTTTTCTCCTCCTCAATCCTAGTTCCTGGCCTTCTCCCTGTAACCTTTGATGCCATGTCCAAACAAAAACCTATCAATCTCTGCCTTAAATTTACCCAACAACCTGGCCTCCACAGCTGCATGTGGTAACAAATTCCACAAGTTCACCACACTTTGGTTAAATAAAATTTCCACATCTCTGTTTTGAAAGGGTGCCCTTCTATCCTGAGACTGTGTCCTCTTGTCCTAGACTCTCCCACCACAGGAAACATCCTCTCCACATCTACTATGTCTAGGCCTTTCAATGTCTGAAAGGTTTCAATGAGATCCCCCCCCCCCCCCCCCCATCCTTCTGAATTCCAGCAAGTACAGGCCCAGAGCCATCAAACGTTCCTCACATGATAACCCTTTCATTCCTGGGATCATCCTAGTGAACCTCCTCTGGACACTCTCCAATGCCAGCTCACCTTTTCGAAGATGAGGGGCCCAATACTGTTCACAATACTCAGGGTGAGGCATCACCAGTGCCTTATAAAGCCTCAGCATCACATCCCCGCTTTTGTATTCTAGACCTCTATGAATGCTAACATTGGTTTTGCCTTCCTCACCACCGACTCAACCTGCAAGTTAACCTTCAGGGTGTTCTGTACAAGGATTCCCAAGTCCCTTTGCATCTCAGATTTTTGGATTTTTTCCCTATTTAGAAAATAGCCTGAACATTTATTTCTACTACCAAAGTGCATGACCTTGCATTTTCCAATGTTGTATTTCATTTACCACTTTCTTGCTCATTCTCCTAATCCAAGTCCTTCTGCAGCCTACCTGTTTCCTCAACACTACCTGTCCCTCCACCAATCTTTGTATCATCTGCATCACATGTTGTGAAACTTGTTGTTTGGCAGCAGAAGTACAGTGCGATACATAAAAATCCTATAAAATACAGTAAGTATATACATATATAATACATAAATTAAATAATTTGTGTAAAAAGAGAAGAAAAATAGTGAGATAATGTCCATGATTAATTGTCTATTCAGAAATCTGATGGCAAAGGGGAAGAAGACGTTCCTGAAACACTGAGTGTGTGTCCTCAAGCTCCTGTACCTCCTCCTTGATGGTAACAATGAGAAGAGGACATGTCCTGAGTGATGGGGGTCCTCAATGATGGATGTGTCTTTTTAAGATGGATGCTGGGGAAGCTAGTGCACAACTTTCTGCAGCTTTTTCTGATCCTGTGCAGTGGACAGTCACTGCAGTACTGTGCAATTATTGCAAATAGCTGTGGAGGGATTTACACCTTTGTGGGATCTCCTATCTAACAATGTCATTTATCATGAAGCACTTTGACACAGGTAACTTACTCAGGTTAATATTATGTTAATGGACGCAGCACTGAGGTAATCTCCTGTTGTGATATAACCATATAACCATATAACAATCACAGCACGGAAACAGGCCATTCCGGCCCTCCTAGTCCGTGCCACAGTATGATACAGTACTGTATCATACCGTGATACAGTATGACTGGGAACAAGAGTAGAAGACATGGATTACAGGGTAAACCATTAAAATAATGACATTCTTTTATTTATTTATTTATTGTTTGTCTGCTTGTTTATTTATTTATTTACTTATTTAGAAATACAACGGATCCTTCCAGCCCAATGACCTGCACTGCCCAGCAAAGCACCTACTTAACAACCTAATCACAAGATAATTTATAATGACGAATTAACCTACTAGATAGAGGAAGGTCCTTCATTATTTTCTGGCCAGGAGAGATCTTCAACCATGCCCTACTCCTTCAGTGTCATCAAGAGGACATGGCCGCAAGCATCATGAGGAAACATTGGAGATGGATTGGGCACCTGATGAGAAGAGAGGCCAACTCTATCATCAAGACAACATTCTATTGGAACACAGAACATAGATCATAGAAATCTATAGCACATTACAGGCCCTTTGGCCCACAATGATATGCCAGCCACATAACCTACTTTAGAAATTGTCTAGAATTTCTGTACCACACAGCCCTCTATTTTTCTAAGCTCCATGTACATATTTAAGAGTCTCCTAAAAGAATCCTATTGTATCCGCCGCCCGCAGTGCATTCCATGCACCCACCACTCTCTATGTGTAAAATGTACCCCTGACATCCCCACTTTATCTACTACCAAGCACCTTATAATTATGCCCCCTTGTGTTAGACATTTCAGCCCTGGGAAAACGCCTCTGGCTATCCACACGGTCAATGCCTCTCATCATCTTATACACCTCTATTATGTCACCTCTCATACTCCATTGCTCCAAGGAGAAAAGGCCGAGTTCATTCAACCTACTCTTATAAGGCATGCTCTGCAATCCAGACAAAGTCCTTGTAAATCTCCTCTGCACTCTGTCTATATTCCACATTCTTCCTGTAGTGAGGGTGACCAGAACTGAACACAGTACTCCAAGTGGCATCTAACCAAGGTCTTGTATAGCTGTAACATTACCTCACGGCTCTTGAACTCAATCCCACAGCTGATGAATGCCAACACACCATACACCTTCTTAACAACATTCTCAACCTGTGCAGCAGTTTTGAGTGTCCTATGGACACAGGCACCAAGATCTTTCAGATCCTGCACACTGCCATTAATATTATATTCGGTCTTCAAATTTGACTGACTAAAATGAATTAGTTCACACTTATCTGGGTTGAACGCCATCTGCCACCACTCAGCCCAATTCTACATCTTATCGATGTCCTGCTGTAACCTCTGACAACCCTCCAGACATTCCAAAGCACACCAAACTTTTGTGTTATCAACAAACTTACTAAACTAGCCTTCTACTTCCTCATCCAGGTCATTCATAAAAATCACAAACAGGAGGGGTCGCAGAACAGATCGCTGCAGAACACCACTGGTCATCGTCTTCCATGCAGAATATGACCCATCTACAACCACCTTTTGCCTTCTGTGGGTAAGCCCATTCTGGATCTACAAAGCAAGGTCTCCTTGGATCCTATGTCTCCTTACTTTCTGAATGAGCCTTGCATGGGGAACCTTATCAAATGCCTTATCGAAATTCATATACACGACATCTACTGCTTTACTTTCATCAATGTGTTTTGTTACATCCTCAAAGAATTCAATCAGGCTCATAAGACATGACCAGCTCTTGACAAAGCTATACTGAGTATCCTTAATCGGTTTATAGAAACACCGAAAACCTACAGCACAATACAGGCCCTTCGGCCCACAAAGCTGTTAAGTTTTTCCAAATGCTCATAAATCCTGTCTCTCAGGATCTTTTCCAACAACCTGCCCCACTACTGCAGTAAGACTCACTGGTCTATAATTTCCTGGGTTATCTCTACTCCCTTTCTTGAACAAGGGAACAACATTTGCAACTCTCCAATCCTTTGGTACTTTTCTTGTCCCTATTGATGATGGAAAGATCATTACCACAGGATCAGCAATCTCCTTCTTCACTTCCCACAGTATCTTGGGGTATATCTCGTCCTGTCCCAATGACTTATCCAACTTGATCCTTTCCAAAAGCTCCAAGTGTTTTAGTCTGCTGTAGGCCATCCCACAATTACCAAAGTCCTTTTACCTGGTGAATACTGAAGCAAAGTATTCATTAAATACCTCCGCTACCTCCTCCAATACCATGTACATGTTTCTACTATCTCACTTGATTGGTCCTATTCTCACACGGCTCATCCTCTTGCTCTTCACGTATTTGTAGAATGCCTTAATGAGATTTTCCTTAATCCTGCTCACCAGGGCCTTCTCATGGCCTCTTCTAGCTCTTCTAATTTCATTCTTATGCTCCTTCCTGGCAACCTTGTAATTTTCTAGAGCTCTAACAGTACCTAGTTCCTTGAACCTTTCGTAAGCTTTTCTTTTCTTCTTAACTAGATTTTCCATGTCCTTTGTACACCATGGTTCTTTTACCCTACCATCCTTTCCCTGCCTCAATGGAACATACCTATGCAGAACTCCATGCAAGTGTTCCCTCAAGATTTGCCACATTTCTGCCGTGCATCTCCCTGAGAACATCTGCTCCCAATTTCGGCTCCAAAATTCCTGCCTAATATCATCATATTTCCCCCTACCCTAATTAAGTTTTCCCAAATTGTCAGCTCCTATCCTTCTCTAGCACTGTGGTGATGGAGATAGAGTTTTGATCACTACCTCCAAAGTAATCTTCCACTGAGCGATCTGACACCTGACCAGGTTCATTTCCCAATTGCAGATCAAGTACAGCCTCTCCTCTCATTGGCTTATTCCTGAACACACCTGACAGTCCACCCCACCCAAACCCCTTGCTCTAAAGAGATGCCAGTCAATATCAGGAAAGTTAAATCTCCCATCACAACAACCCTATTATTATTACACCGTTCCAGAATCTGCCTCCCTATCAGCTCCTTGATATCCCTGTTACTATTGGGGGGGGGGTCTATAAAAACACCCAGAAGAGTTATTGCTCCCTTCCTGTTTCTGACTTCCACCCACAATGACTCAGTAGAGAGTCCCTCCATGACTTCCTCCTACTCTGTAGCTGTGATACTATCCCTGATTAGCAGTGTCACACCCCCATCTCTTTTGCCTCCCTCCCTTTCTCTTTTGAAACATCTAAAGCCCCAGCACCCTCCGAGGCCATTCCTGCCTCTGAGACATCCAAGTCTTTCAAACCATCTGGGTGAGTGCATTGTTGCTCTATCATCTGCCTATCCCTCCTCACAATCTCCCTACAATCTGTCTCCACTTGTGCGCCAACCACCCCATCCTCTGTCTCTTTACTTCAGTTTCCACCCCCCTGCAAGTCTAGTTTAAACTCTCCCCAGTAGCATTAGTAAACCTCCCTCCCGGGATATTGGCTCCCCTCCAGTTCAGGTGCAACCTGTCCCATTTGTACAGGTCACCCCTTCCCTAGAAAATGTTCCAATGATTCAACCTAAAACCCTGCCCCTGCACTATCTCCTCAGCCATTCTTTCGTCTGTGCTATCTTCCTGTTTTGACAATCCTTAGCTTGTGGCACTGGGAGTAAACTGGAGAGTACCACGTTGGAGGTCCTGCTTTTCAGCCTCCTTGGACCTCTAAATGGTGGTGAAAACATAAGAGACCAAAGACAACTTGGTGCTGTATCACAGAGGCAGAAATATGGACCCTGAAGCACAATAAAGAATACGGCCAATGACAGACAGAGATGGAGAACCTTCGCTGCTGCCCTCCATGTAACGGGCAGTAAGTAGGCAAGTCATTAACCTGCTAACCGGGTTGAGTGTGGGAGGAAACTGGAGTTCCCGCAGGAATCCCGGCTTTACAGATGGCACCGGCATTGAATTCCAAACTCCGGAATGCCCTGATCTGTAATAGCATGGTACTAACTGTTACACTACTGTGGCATACTGTGCTTCTTACCTTGGAACTAATACACTGACACTGAAATTGCTTGATATTAATCATAAGCCTACCTTGAAGAAAATGAAGTTGAGCCAAAATGTATTTATTTTTGTGAAGATTTAAAAATAAACAGCAGCTTTGTTTTAGTGACAATTCTGTGGATGTCAGAAGTGTAATAATAGATTCAAGTGTCACGTTTACATCAAAACAAGCAGAGAAATGCATCATTTGCATTAATAACCAACACACCTGAAGATGTACTGGAGGTAACTCACAAGTGGTGCCACACATTCCAGCGCCAATGTCATACTGTCAACCATGGATAGAAAATTACCCTCTTCACAGGGCAAGTTTGTTATAAGGAGCAACAGCATACTGTTAAACACCCCTTGGTCACTGTTTTCCAACTGAGCTTGATGTGCCTTTGGAACCATCAAAATGGTTTCCATGATGTGTTATTACTGTAGGGTGGACATCATATTTGTGAATGCTAAGTGAAAGTTTGCATCCAGGTAAGATCATAAATTCAATGAATATGTCTTATTGATTGGATGCTATTGGTGCATCCAATTTTTATCTCATTGATTTATTTTTTATTTAGAGATATGACATAGAATAAACCCTTCTGGCCCTTCAAGAATTCCACAGATTCACCACTGTTTGGGAAAAGCAGTTACTCATCTCCATCCTAAATCTACTCCCCTGAATCTTGAGGCTATGTCCCCTAGTTCTAATCTCACCTACCAGTGGAAACAACTTTCCTGCCTCTATCTTATCTATCCATTTCATAATTTTATATGTTTCTCAAAGATCTCCTCTCATTCTTCTGAATTCCAGCGAATACAGTCCCAGGAGACTCAATCCCTCCTCAGAGTCTAATCCCGTCATCTCTGGAATTAACCTGGTGAAGTCATTGAAAGAGTAGATAGAGTAAATGTGGAGAGCATGATTCCTACAGTGCGGGAGTCTAGGACTGTGGGCACAACCTCAGAATAGAGGGATGCCTATTTAGAACAGAGATGAGGAGAAATTTCTTTAGCCAGATGGTGGTGAATCTGTTGACTTCATTACCATTAATGGCTGTGGAAGCCAAGTCATTGACTAAATTTAAAGCGGAGTCTGAAAGGTTCTTGATTAATTAGGGCTTCAATGGTCTTATGGTTTTAACCTTGCATAGGTTCAGGGATTACAATTATCCCTCCCTTCTATTGCGTTCATGACCTGCTAACAGTAATAATCTACTGTTTACAAATAATTTCTTTCGGATACACTTCCACAGGTGTTGGATACTTTCTATAGATGCTTCTCTTGCTGGTCTGGTAGATGTTGAGGACTTTTTGTTTATTTCAAAGTTTCTGCACCAATTAGTTGCTCTCAGATATGCTTACATTTTCAGCCAAAATGTCTTTGAATAAAGTAACAAACACAAGAGGAGCTCAGTGGGTCAGGCAGCATCTGTAGAAATAAATAAAGAGTTTATGTTTTAGGCCAAGGCCTCCTTCCCTTTCTACCATGGTCCACTTTCCTCTTCTTTCTGATTCCTTCCACTTCAGCCCGTTACTTTTTCCACCTATTATCTCCCAGTTTCTTACTTCATCCTCTCTCCCCCACCCACCTGCCTTCACCTATTACCCACAAAATGCTGGTAGAACGCAGCAGGTCAGGCAGCATTTTGTGTGGTTACTTGAATTTCTAGCACCTGCACATTTCCTCGCGTTTGCCTTCACCTATTACCTCTAGCTTGTCCTCCTTTCCTACCCTGCACCTTCTTGTTCTGCATCTTCCCCCTTCATTTTGAGTCTTGATGAAGGGTCTCAGCCCAAAAAGTCAACTCTTTCCATTTCACTCCATAGATGCTGCTCAACCTGCTGAGTTCTTCCAGCATTTTGTGTGTCTTGCTTTGGATTTCCAGCATCTGTAGAATCTCTTGTTTTTGAATAAGGAAGGACAGGCTGTGAGAAGTGGGGGGTGTGGGAGGGGAAGGACGCTCTCATTGGAAGAACAAATCCATGGAGAATGTTCTCCCATCTGAATCTCAATGAGGAACAATGCTTAAGATACCAGTTCCCAGAACTGTAAAGTTTCATATTTTATCATTCAGATTGTCTTAAGGGAGACTAAGCTGCAGTAAGTGGGTGGTTGGCTTTATAGGATTACAAATGCACCATGGTGCAGGATGCCACTCTTAAAGTTAATCATGCTTAGTTTTTAACCATTTTCAAAAAAGCCTTCCACCTACTTATCACTCAGCTGATGCAGCCAAGTATCAACAGTCACGATGCCTGCTTTCTGCCGGAATGTGCTGCCAGCTGCACTCCTTGGATCAAATCAAATCAAAGTCTGATCATAAAGTGTGGAGGACTATCCTCTGCTGAACTGGCTGACCAGAGGATACAGCATCAGAATACAGCGGTGTCCTTTTAGAATGGCGATGAGGAGGAATTTCTTCAGCCAGAGAGTGGTGAATCTCTGGAATTTGTTGGCACAGGTGGCTGTGGAGGTCAAGTCATTGTGTATATTTAAGGCACAGGTTGATAGATTCTTGATTGTTCAGGTCATGAAGGAATACGGGGAGAAGGGAGGAGATTGGAGCTGAGATGGAAAATGAATGCAGCTCCCTGTATTCTTTTCATCGGTGCTGGGTTGAGTGTCAAGATAACAACTCTGTTTCACAGATGAGGTAAATGCCAAAGAAACAGCAAAGTTGCCATCCAATGTGCTAAACAGGGGCAGGGAAGAACATGATGAAATGGCAGAACAGACTTGATGGGCCAAATGGGTATAATTCTGCTCCTGTATCCTATTGTCTTATGGTCTAATTCCATTCCCATGTCTTATGTCTTATGGTCTTACGACACAAGGCATTCTCGAATGGCAATAAACATAATATGAAAGCCATTCTGTCTCAGAAAATCTCATAGATTAGATCAATGGCATAGTGCATAAAATTTCTAAGTTAGCACTTGTATTGGTATATTAGTGTTTGTATCATGTATCAAGATACAGTGAAACGTTTGCCTTGCATTATGTTCACCAGGGCTTCCAACCTGAGGTCTATGGACCCCTTGGTTAATGGTAAGGGTCCATGTCATATAAAAGGTTGGGGACCCCTGATGTAGATCAAAACATTACACAGTGTATTGAGTTGGAATAAGGTAAAACAAAAACAATGCAGAATAAAGTGTCATAATGAGGTCAATTGTGAGGTCAAGAGTATATCTTATCATACAAGAGGTCCATCAAGTGTCTGATAACAGTGAGATAGAAGGTGAAAAGTTCAAGTCAAGTTAGAGTTTATTCATCATTCAACCATTCATGAATGTAACCAAATGAAACAGCAGTCCCCTAGGGTTAAGGTGCAAGATACATTACCAACAGCACACAGTACAAATAGCAGATATGGTCCTTGAGCCTGGTGGTATGTGCTTTCAAGCTTTCATATCTTCTACCTGATGGGGGAGGGGATAGAAGAGATTGTCAAGTTGCCTGAAGTGGGTGAGTGGGCTCTTTGAGTAGCAGACTGCTTAGCTGAGGCAGTGAGATACTTCTTTCTGGGTTCTAAAACACCAAACATAATGATCCTCTAATGTGTTTCATGTTAAGTGGAACATTGTGATGAAGTATTCCATATATAGGAGGGACTGACATAAATTGATCAAATTGTTGTCACCTATTGCTTCTTTCTTATTGGTTCTTCTTCAAAACTCGCAGATGATCTGCAGAAACAAGGATGAGGAGCTCAAAGTTCAAGGTTTGAAGTAAGCTTATTATCAAAGTACATGTATGTCACCATATACAACCCTGGGATTCTCTTTCTTGGGGGCATACTCATAATGACAAGAAACACGATAGAATCAATGAAAGACCATACCCAACAGGATGGCCAATGTGCAAAAGGCAACAAACTGTACAAATATAAAAAAAGAAATAATAATAGTAATAATAAATAAATAAGCAATAAATATTGAGAACTTGATTCTTGGAGCCTTGAAAGTGAGTACATAGGTGTGTAATGGGGTGGATGAAGTAATCTCCTTTGGTTCAAGAGCTCGGTGGTTGAAGGGTAATAACTGATCCTGATGGTGGTGTGGGAACTGAGGCTCCTGTACCTTCTTCCCAATGCAGCAGCAGGAAGACAGCGTGGCCTGGATGGTGGGATCCTGAGGCTCCTGTACCTTCTTCCTGATGGCAGTGGTGAGAAAACAGTTTTCCCAGGATGCTGAAGTCCTGGGGTTCCTGGACCTTTTTCCTGATGGCAGCTGAGTGAGGATCAGAAGGAGGACCAAGAGGAAAATGGAAGTCAACATTAAAACAGCCCCTGGAACAACATAGAACAACACAGGATCAGACCACTCGGCCTACAATGTTGTGTTGAACCAAATAAATTAGTAATCAAATTATTAATTTACCGTGCTACTATGGGCGCCACAGTAACATAGCAATAGTGCGATGCTTACAGTTCAGGGCATCGGAGTTCTGAGTTCAACCCCAGCGTCTTCTGTAAGAAGTTTGCATGCCTTCCCCATGTAATGCTCCAGTTTCCTCCCACCGTCCAAAAACATATCGGATAGGTTAATTGGTCATTGTAAATTGTCCTGTGATTAGGTTGGGGTTAAACTGGGGTTGTCAGAGGTTGCTGGGGTGGTGTAGCTTGAAGGGACAGAGGTGCCTACTCCGCAGAGTATCACTAAATAAATACATAAGTAAGTAGCCAATGAAACTAATCTCTCCTGCCAACACAATATGTGTAACCTTCCATTTTCTTTACATTCATATGGCTCCTATTTACCAGCCTTGTTATAACAATGCATTGATTGTGTCACCTGCAAACCCGGGCAAATTCCTCCTTCACCAGTAAATATTGCCTCCCTCTAACATTCATTTTTACACAGCAATACACACAAAATGCTGGAGGAACTCAGCAGGTCAGGCAGCATCCATGGAAGTAAATGAACAGTTGACGTTTTGGGCTGAGACCCTTCACTGGGACCTCTACTTGTTTAGTTTGGCTACAAATGGAGAGATACAAACCTCTGCAATTGCTGCTGGAAGACCAATTATCTTCAATGAGGTATTGTAGAAGATGGGTGATAGCTGTAGGTGTGGTGTCGGAAGCTGTTGCATCTGTCATCTGTTAATGATGCATGGTTTGGTTCAGAAATGTGTTATTGTAGATAATGTCCACTTTCATGCTAGAAGATATGGGCTACAGGTCAAATCATGGGCCAGATTGGTGCTGGAGTTTGTAATATACTGTATATTAACAAAATTGAATTTTAAAATTCTATCTGTTTACTTAGAGATGCAATGTGGAACAGGTCCTTCTGGTCCAACGAGCCACAACGCGCAGCAACCCACCTATTTAACACTCCCCTCATCACAGACCAATTAACCTACTAACTGATATGTCTTTGTACTGTGGGAGGAAATCGGAGCACCTGGAGGAAACCCATGCGGTCACAGGGAGAATATAAAATCATTTTAAAAACAGTGCAGGAATTGAACTCTGATCATTGACTCCCCGAGCTATAACAACTACGCTACCAGGTCGTTAGCAGTGAGTAATATGAAGGATTGATAAGACAATGACTATTTGTGATGAGTAATGCACTTTCTAGGAAATAGTGCTCATGTTGCATCCATTGTGAGTCAGCATTCTTGTATGGTTACATAAACATAGAGGTGGCAGAGTAGTCCAGTGGTTGGCTCAATGCTTTACAGCACCAGTGACCGTGTGAGTTTTCTCTGAGCTCCAGTTTCTTTCCACAGTGTAAGAAGATGTATTGGTTGTTAAGTTAATTCATCATTGTAAATGGTCCCGTGATTAGGCTCTGATTAAATTGGGGGATTTACTGGGCAGTGTGGCTTGGAGGGCTATGCTGTGTCTCAATAAATAAACAAGCAAATGGACAAACAAACAAACATAGAATATTACAGCACACTGTCACCTCCACATCAAAACATACAGTGAAATGTGTCATTTGTATTAAAAATCTAAGAATGTGCTGGGGGCAGCCCACAAGTGTCATAGAAACATAGAAAAACTACAGCACAATATAGGCCCTTCGGCCCACAAAGTTGTGCCGAACATGTCCCTACCTTAGAAATTACTAAGCTTACCCATAGTCCTCTCTTTTACTAAGCTCCATGTACCTATCTAAAAATCCCTTAAAAGACCCTATCATATCCGCCTCCACCACCATTGCCGGCAGCCCATTCCACAAACTCACCATTCTCTGAGTAAAAAAACTTACCCCTGATCTCTCCTCTGTACCTACTCACCAGCACCTTAAACCTGTGTCCTCTTGTGGCAACCATTTCAGCCCTGGGAAAAAGCCTCTGACTATCCACATGATCAATGCCTCTCATCATCTTGAACATCTCTATCAGGTCACCTCTCATCCTCTGTCGTTCCAAGGAGAAAAAGCCGAGTTCACTCAACCTATTGTCATAAGGCATGCTCCCCAATCCAGGCAACATCCTTGTAAATCTCCTCTGCACCCTTTCTATGGTTTCCACATCCTTCCTGTAGTGAGGCAACCAGAGCTGAGCACAGTACTCCAAGTGGGGTCTGACCAGGGTCCTATATAGCTGCAACATTACCTCATGGCTCCTAACTTCAATTCCAGGATTGATGAAGGCCAATACACAGTATGCCTTCTTAACGACAGAGTCAACCTGCACAGCTGCTTTAAGCGTCCCATGGACTCGGACCCCAAGATCCCTCTGATCCTCCACACTGCCAAGAGTCTTACCATTAATACTATATTCTTCACACTTATCTGGTTTGAACTCCATCTGCCAGTTCTCAGCCCAGTCACCACATATTTTGCGCCAACGTAGCATACCCACAATGCTTGGCAGAACAACACAGAACAAAATAATAACCACACACACACACACACACACACACACACACACACACACACACCCTCCCCCCAACCCGAGGATAGCCTGTTTTACCAGTCTCTGTGTAAAACCTACCTTTGACATCCCTCCTATACTTTCCTCCAGTCACCTTCAAATAATGCCCCCTTGCTTTAACCATTACCACCTTGGGAAAAAGGCACTGTCTGCCCACTCTGTCTTATCTTATACACCCCTATCATCCCCCTTCATTTCAAAGTGAAAAACTCTAGCTCACTGAACCTTTCCTTACAAAACCCAAGTTTAATTTGGGACATTCACAATGCTGGCCCTGTGTTGACTCAAGTATAAACCATAAACAGATTATTTGGGCGGTCTCGGAAGCCTACCCAGGAACAGGCTACTTTAGATTTGACCATATGTAGTGAGGTAGGATTAATAAGTAATCTTAATGAGAATTCTTCAGGGATGAATGATTACAACATGACAGAATTCCAGATACAATTTCTATGACTCTATGGCAGTTTAAATGGTCCAGGATGGACCAGATGGACTGAAGGACCTGTTTCTATGCTGTACTTTTCTATTTCTAATTTGAGGATGATTATTGTGGATTCAAAACCCACTAACCTCAACTTAAAGAAAGGCCATTACACAGGAATCAGTAAACAGTTTGGATGGACTGGGAAAAGAGTCTATAGGAAAGGGAAGTAAATGAGCAGTGAGAGAAGTATTAAGCAGGCATTTCTTATTTCTGAGCAGAAATTAATCCTAATCATGAAAGGGGGAATATTAGAAATATAAGCCTTTTGCAGTTAACAAAGGAGGTCGAGGACAGTAATAAAATCAAAACAAAAGTACTCAAATTGTCAAAAACTGATTCTGGCATCTTCCCCCTTTCTTTTCAGTCCTGAAAAAGGGTCTCAGCTTGAAACATCGGCTGTTTATTCATTTCTATAGATGTTGCCTACCTGCTGAATTCCTCCAGCATTTTGTGTGTGTTGCCGTGATAGAATCGAGAACTTTTAAAAAAATATATCAGAAGCTAGCAGTAGCAAACCTTCATGCTGATAAGGAGAGGAAAACTGACTATGAGAATAATGGAACATTAGAAGAATACAGCACACTATAGGCCCTTCAGCCAAGGATATTGTGCCAACCTACAGGATATAAACACACTCCAAAATCATTCTAACCCTTCCCTCCTTCAGAGCCCATAACTCTCTAGAATGAGAATCAGCTTTAATATCAGTTGTGAAATTTGTTGCTTTGTGGCAAGATATAAAAGTACTATTAATTATAAAAAGAATAAAATATATATAAATGAAACAAGCAGAGCAAAAAGAGAGCAGAACGGTGAGGTAGTGTTAATTGGTTGCTGTCAGAAAGTTCGTGAATCCTGCAGAATTTTCTCTATTTCTGCATAAATATGACCTAAAATGTGATCAGATCTTCATGTAATCCTAAAACTAGATGAAGAAAACCCAATTAAATAAATAATACCAAAACATTATACTTGTTCATTTATTTATTGAGAAAAAATGATTCAGTATTACATGTATATATTGAAAAAAATGTGAACCTTTGGGCAATGCCTTCTACAAAAGCTATTTGAGTCATTGAGATGAGGTTGGAGTTGTGGGTTATAGAGGTGCCCTGCCCTATAAAAAATGACACACAAAGTCAGGTTACTGTCAGAGCCTGCTCTTCTCTAGAAAGATCTGTTTATGTGCACCATGCCTCGATCAAAACAACTTTCAGAGGACCTTAGAAGAAGAATTGTAACATAGAAACATAGAAAACCTACAGCTAGAGATGCATGAAGCTGGAAAAAACTACAAAAGCATTCCTAAAGACTTGAGTGTTCATCTGTCCACAGTAAGAGCAATTGTCTATAAATGAAGGAAATTCAGTACTATTGCTACTCTCACTAGGAATGGGCATCCTGCAAAGATCACACCAAGAGCATAACATTCAATGCTGAAAAAGAAGTCAAGGGTAACAGCAAAAAATCTGCAGAAATCTCTAGAACTTGCTAAGTTCTCCGTTCATGTGTCCACTATAAGAAAAACACTGAACAAGAATGGTGTTCATGGAAGGACACCACGGAGGAAACCTCTGCTCTCCAAAAAAAAACATTGCTCCATGTCTCAAATTTATAAAAGACCACTTAGGTGCTCTATAATGCTTCTGGGACAATGTTTTGTGGACAGATGACACAAAGTTTAATTTTTTAGCAGAAATGCACATTGCTATGTTTGGAGGGAAAAGGGCACTGCACACCAACACCAAAACCTCATCCCAACTGTGAAGCATGGTGGAAGGAGCATCATAGTTTGGGGCTGCTTTGCTGCCTCAGGGCCTGGGCAGCTTGCATTGTTGAACAAGAACAAAGAACAATACAGCACAGTACAGGCCATTTGGCCCACAATGTTGTGCCGACCCTTAAACCCTGCCTCCCATATAACCCCCCACCTTAAATTCCTCCATATACCTGTCTAGCAGTCTCTTAAATTTCACTAGCATATCTGCCTCCATCACTGACTCAGGCAGTGCATTCCACGCACTAACCACTCTCTGAGTGAAAAACCTTCCTCTAATATCCCCCTTGAAATTCCCTCCCCTTACCTTAAAGCCATGTCCTCTTGTACTGAACAGTTGTGCCCCGGGGAAGAGGCACTGGCTGTCCACTCTATCTATTCCTCTTTCATTGAGGGAACAATGAATTCAAAATTGTATCAAGACATTTTACAGGAGATTGTCAGGGTAGCAGTCCATCACTTGAAGTTCAATAGCTGGATAATGCAACAAGATAATGATCCAAAAGACAAGAGTAAATCAACAACAGAATGGTTTAAAAAGAAGAAAATTGGGCTTTGGAATGGCTGAGTCAAAGTCCTGACTTCATTTCTATAGAAATGTTGTGGAAGGACTTGAAACAACAGTTCATGCAAGGAAGCCACCAATATCACAAGAGTTGAAGCAGTTTTGTAAGGAGGAACGGCCTAAAATTCCTCCAAGCTGATGTGCAGGACTGATCCACAGTTACCAGAAACATATGGTTCAGGTTATTGCTGTACAAGGGAGGGTCTCACTTGTTACTGAAGATAAAGGTTCACATACTTTTTTCAACAAATACATATATTATTGAATCATTTTTCTCAATAAATAAATGGACAAGTATAATGTATTTCTGTTATTTATTTAATTGGGTTCTTTTTATCTAGTTTCAGGACTTAAGTGAAGATCTGATCACATTTTAGGTCATATTTATGCAGAAACAGAGAAAATTCTACAGGGTTCGCAAACTTTCTAGCACCACTGTACACCTCACCATATACAGCCCTGAGATCCATTTTCTTGTGGGCATACTCAATAAATCCAGAATAGAATAAGAACCCCAATAGAACCAATGAGAGGCTTTACCAACTTGGGTATTCTACCAGCATGCAAAAGACAATAATCTGTGACAATCCAAAAAGAAAGAAGTAATAATAATATATAAATAAGAAATAATTATCAAGAACACGAGATGAAGAGTCCTTGAAAGTGAGTCCATAGGTTGTGGGAATATTTCAATGATGGGGCAAGTGAAGCTGAGTGAAATTATCCCCTTTGGTTCAAGAGTCTGATAGCTGAGAACATTGAAATCTACATCATATTACAGGCCCTTCAGCCCACAATGTAACCTACTCTGGAATTACCCTACATTGCCCTCTATTTTTCTAAGCTCTAGGTACCTATCGATGAGTCTCTTAAAAGACCCTATTGTATCCGCCTCCACCACCGTCGCCAGCAGCGCATTCCACACACCCACCACTCTGTGTGTGAAAAACCTACCCCTGACAGCCCCTTTGTACCTACTTTCAAGCACCTTAAAACTGTGCCTCCTCATGTTAGCTATTTCAGCCCTGGGAAAAAGCCTCAGGCTATCCGCATGATCAATGCCTCTTATAATCTTATACACCTTTATCAGGTCATCACTCATCCTCTGTCACTCCAAGTTCACTCAATCTATTCTCATAAGGCACACTCTTCAATCCAGGCAACATCCTTGTAAATATTCTCTGCACTCTAGTAACTGCTCCTGAACCTTCCCATACCTTCTTCCTGATGGCAGTAGAGACAAGGGATCATTGTCTGGGTAGTAGTGTGGGGGCCTTGATAATGGATGCTGTGACAACACTCCATGTAGATATGCTGAATAGGGGGATGTCAGACCATTGTAAATATTTAATCTATTTGTTATATTATAGGAATGATGTAGAAACTTTAGAGAGGGTGCACAGATTTGCCAGGATGCTGCTTGGATTTGAGAGCATGTCTTATGAGGATAGGTTGGGTAAATAAAGAACGATGAGAGGTGATTTGACAGAGGTGTACAAGATCACAAACACGAGAAAATCTGTTGACGCTGGAAATCCAAAGCAACACACACAAAATGCTGGAGGACCTCAGCAGGCCAGGCAGCATCGATGGAAAATAATTAATAGTCGACATTTTGGCCCGAGACCCCTCATCAGGACTGGAAAAAAAGAAATCAGAGTAAGAAGGTGGGGTGAGCAGCGGAAGATGTACGATGACTGGTGATAGGTGAAACTGGGAGGGGTTGATGTAAAGAGCTGGGAAGTTGATTGGTGAAAGATATAAAGGGCTTGAGAAGGGGAATTTGATAGGAGAGGGTAGAAGACCATAGAATAAAGGGAAGGAGGAGCAGCAGAGGGAGGTGCTGGGCAGCTAAGGAGATAAGGTGAAAGAGGGAGACAGGGATGGGAAATGGTGAAGGATGGGGTGCAGGGGTAATTACCTGAAGATTGAGAAATCAATGCTCATGCCATCAGGTTGGAGGCTACCAGATGGAATATAAGGTGTTGCTCCTCCAACCTGAGTGTGGCCTCATCGTGGTAGTAGAGGAGGCCTTGGACTGACATGTCGGAATGGGAATGGGAATGGGAAGAAGAATTGAAGTGGGTGATTACTGAGAGATCCTGCTCTTTCTGGCAGGTGGAGCATTAGGTTTTCACTGGAGGGAGTTCTTAACAAGAGGACATGTTTGCTGGTTAAGGGGACAGTCATGTAAAAGTGAGGTGTGTTAGAGTTCCTTCTCACAGAAGGTGATGGAAACTGTTTAAAATTCTCCATGCCAGATATATTGGATGCTAGATCAGTGAAGGTTGTTAAAGAGGAGGAAGACACACTTTTTTAAAAAGACAGGGTAATTGAGGGCCAAGGGAAACGTACGCAGAAGAAATTGATGCCTGGGGCAGACCAGCCATGATCATGTTGGGTCGGGCAGGCTTGAGGGGTCAATAAAAGCACCACAGTTCTTACCTTTTTGTGTAGATCAATACAAAACAGGGGCAGAGTTTGCACACTAATCAACCCATGTGGGATGTTCATTCACTATCTCTCCAGTTTCAGTATGTTACTTCCCATACTCTGGAGAGGGACCCTTGGGGTGACTCCAGGGGAAAGGAAAATCTAAAGGCACTGTAATGTCATTTTCACTCAGTGGCCACTTTATTAGGTACACCTGTACACCTGCTCATTAATGCAAATATCTAATCAGCCTTTCATGTGGTGCCGAGTCAATAAATGCAGAGTTGGCCAAGAGGTTCAGTTGTTGTTCAGACCAAACATCAGAATGGGGAAGAAATGTGATCTCAGTGACTTTGACGGTAGGATGAGTGCTAGTGCCAAATGGGGTGCATTGCGTATCTCTGAAACTGCTGATTTCCTAGGAGTTTCATGCACAACAGTTTCTAGAGTTTACAGAGAATTGTTTTGAAAAACAAAGGACATTCAGTGAGCAGTAGTTCTACGGGTGAGAATGCCTTGTTAATGGGAGAAGTCAGAGGAGGACACCCAGGCTGGTTCAAGCTGACAGGAAGGTGTGCAGAAGAACACCTCTGAATGCACAACACATCAAACCTTGAAGTGGATGGGCTACAGCAGCAGAAGAGAATGAACACACACTCAGTGGCCACTTTATTAGGTACCTCCCATAGCTAATAAAGTGGCCACTGAGTGTATGATCCCAAGATCAAAGTTCAAAGTAAATTTATTATCAAAGTACATATGTCACCCTAGAGATTTATTTTCTTGCAGGCAATTCACAGTAAATTCAAAGAAACACAATAGAATCAATGAAACCACACACAAGATGGACAAACAACTACAATGCAAAAGACAACAAACTGTGCAAATACAAAAAAGTAATAAATAACTAAGCAATAAATATCACGGATGTGAGATGAAGAGACATGGAGTGACAGAGAAGTACAGCACAGAAACAGGCCCTTCGGCCCATCTAGTCCATGCCAAAACTATTTAAACTGCCTACTCCCGAAGACCAGCACTGGGACCATAGCCCTCCATATCTCTATTATCCATGTACCTGTCCAAACTTCTCTTAAACATTGAAATCGAGCTCACGTAGACCACTTGTGCTGGGAGCTTATTCCACACTCTCATGACCCTCTGAGTGAAGAAGTTACCCCTAATGTTCCCTTTAAAATTTTCACCTTTCAGCCTTAAGCCATGACCTCTGGTTGTAATCCCACACAACCTCAGTGGAAAAAGCCTGCTTGCATTTACTCTAGCTACACCCTTCATTGAGTCATTGAAAGTGAGTCAGTAGGTTGCGGGGTGCAGTTCAGTATTGGGGTGAATGAAGTTGAGTGAAGTTATCCCCTTTTATTCTAGACAAAAATCTATGCTGAAGACATTTTCAGGATGCTATGATCTGTATTAAAGTCTATCCCTGTGATTGGAGAATGAATCAACCTTTCAGTGGATCTGAATCAGGTGCTGTTGGAAATAGAACAAACTGAAAGACTGAGGAAAAATCTAAGTGCTCCTGAAGCTTTTGAATTCCAGCATTAAAAATGCAACAAGAAGCCTAATGCAAACTGGCACAGAGTGCAGAAGTCGTTTTTAATTAGAGCCTGACTGTTCAGACTGTTTCAATAGTTCAGAAAGAGATTGTGAAGTGGTTACGAAGCCTCCATTTAGGACTGTGTTGAAACCAATATCCCCCAAGGAGCAGAGTGGAGAGAGATATCACTGCTCTCCAAGAGCTTATTTACAAAATAATCCAAACAGTGTACCAGTTCCCAAGATCTATAACTATCAGTGGATTCTCACAACCCACATTCAATCAATAGCCATTATTGTGAGAAATGTCCTGTTTGGGGAGTCTGGATTTCAAGATTGAAGATTCAAGATTGTTTTTTGTCTTTCTTCAGTACACAAATATAAAGGAGAACAAAATTATTGTTACTCTGTATCTGATGCGGTATAAAAAAACACAATATGTATAAAGAATCCAGTAAAGAAAAATACAAGAAATAGAAGTACAAATGCAAAATCCTATAAAACACCGTACAGGTAATTGTTATATACATAGACTGTATGTATATAAAGTGATACTGGGTGTAGTGGTGGTTGGGGGTGAGGTGGGTTGGGTTAACAGGTGGAGTTGTTGATCAGCCTTACTGCTTGAGAGAAGTAACTGTTTTTGAGCCTGGTGGTCCTGGCTTGGCTGCTACATTGTCTCTTCACTGATGGGAGTGGGGCACACAGTCCTTGAGCAGGATGGGTGGGATCCTTCATGAGTTCGCTAGCCTGTTTTTGGCATCTTTCTAAAAAAAATTTTTTGCAGGCACCCACAAAACAAAGAAGCACAATAGAATCCATGAAAAACCTTTCACAGCAAAGTCCAATGTGTGAAAAAAAGAACAGATCGTGAAAATAAACTCTAGAGACTGTCGTGTGTGAGTTTCAGGAGATCTGCAGTTTCTGATTACTCAAATCACTCCACCTGGCATCTGCAATCACTCCACAGTAAAAGTCACTTAGGTCACATTTCTGCTTCATTCTGATATTTGGTCTGAACAACAAATGAACCTCTTATGATTTGATAAACAAGAGAAACTATGCAGACAGACAGACAGACAGACAGACATACTTTATTGATCCCGGGGGAAATTGGGTTTTATTACAGCCGCAGCAAACAAGAATAGTATAGAAATATAGCAATATAAAACCATAAATAATAATAAATTAATCATGCCAAGTGACAATAAGTCCAGGACCAGCCTATTGGCTCAGGGTGTCTGACACTCCGAGGGAGGAGTTGTAAAGTTTGATGGCCACAGGCAGGAATGACTTCCTATGACGCTCAGTGTTACATCTTGGTGGAATGAGTCTCTGGCTGAATGTACTCCTGTGCCTAACCAGTACATTATGGAGTGGATGGGAGTCATTGTCCAAGATGGCATGCAACTTGGACAGCATCTGGACAGCATGCAGATGCTGGAAATCCAAGCAATATACACAAAATGCTGGAGAGAAAGGGATGAAGTAAAGAGCTGGGAAGTTAAATGGTGAAAGCGACAGAAGGCCATAGATGAAAGGGCAAAGGGGAAGGAGCACCCAAGGGTGGGCAAGGAGGTGAGGTGAGGGAGGGAAAAGGGGTTGGGAAATGGAGAGGGTGGGGGGGTAGGGGGCATAACTGGAAGCTTGAGAAATCAATGTTCATGTCATCAGGCAAGTTCCATCAACCACACCTCCCATTTCTACCTCCTACCCAAGATCCACAAGCCCACTTGTCCAGGCCGACAGATTGTTTCAGCTTGTTCCTGCACAACTGAACTCCTATCGACATACCACAACTCTATTATAACCCTGCTAGTCCAGTCTCTTCCTACCTACATCCATGACACCTCACATGCTCTGGATCTTTTCAAGGATTTCAAATTCCCTGGCCCCCATCATCTCATTTTTACCATGGATGTCCAGTCCCTATAGAGCTCCATCCCCACCAGAAAGGCCTCAAAGCTCTCCGTCTTTCTCTGGACACCAGACCCAACCAGTTCCCCTCTACCGCCTAGCAGAACTTGTCCTCACTCTTAATAATTTCTTCTTTGGCTCCTTCCACTTCCTTCAAACAAAAGGGTAGCTATATTGACAACTGCATTGGTGCTGCTTCCTGCACCCATGCTGAACTCATCAACTTTTTCCACTTTGCCTCCAACTTTCACCCTGCCCCCAAATTTATCTGGTCCATTTCTGACACTTCCCTGCCCTTTCTTGATCTCACTGTCTCTATTGCTGGAGACAGCTTATTCACTGACGTCTAATACAAACCCATGGACTCCCACAGATACCCAGATTACACCTCATCCCACCCTGCTACTTGTAAAAAAGCACCATCCCCTTTTCTCAATTCCTCCATCTCTGCCGCATCTGCTCTCAGGATGAGGCTTTTCATTCTAGAACATTTTAGCCCAAAACATCAACTGTACTTTTCTTCATAGATGCTGCCTGGCCTGCTGAGTTCCTCCAGCATTGTGTGTGTGTTGCTCTTATGAATTGAGTTGCTGCCTCATGATTGGCTGATTAGATATTTGCATTAACGAGCTGGTGTGCAGATGTACCTAATAAACTGACCACTATATATATATATATATATATATATATAATATGCAAAAGACAATATGCAAAATAATAATAATAAATAAATAGCAATAAATATTGAGAACATGAGATGAAGAGTCCTTGAAAATGAGTCTGTAGGTTGTGGGAATAGTTCAGTGTTGGGGTGAGTGAAGTTGAGTGATGTGATCCCCTCTGTTCAAGAGCCTGATGGTTGAGGGGTAATAACAGTTCCTGAACCTAGTGGTGTGAGTCCTGAGGCTCCTGGCAGCAGTGAGCAGAGAGCATGCCCTGGGTGGCTGGGGTCCCTGCTAATGAATGTTGCTTTCGTGTGATATTGTTCCTTGTAGATGTGCTCAATGGGGGGGTGGGGAAGGACTTTACCTGTGATGGGCCAGACTGTTCACCTATTTATAGGCTACACACACACACACACACACACATACACATCTCTCTCTCTCTCTCTCTCTCTCTCTCTCTCTCTCTCTCTCTCTCTCTCTCTCTCTCTCTACATATATATATATACATACACACACATACACATCCATATATATGAAACCACGAAAACAAATAACTATGCCTGGCACCATTCATTCAGCTGAAAGGCAGTATTTTGTGAGCAGTTCCACAATACTAATTGCAACTTGTTGAACACTGACCTCTTTTATCTAAAGTAGGAAGGCTGGGTTTGATTTTCCATTAAAATCCTATTTACTGAGGCGTGTTGCTTTTGCTGCGTCCCCCTTATCACTGGGCCGAACTAAATAGTTCATGTTTCCTCTTCCATCCTTGAACGGCCAGGGTGCTGAGGGATTGACAGATAAGTGGAGTGTGTACATCTCACACACAGGGACTTCAAGTACCGGACCTGCAAGGGTTTTAATCACTGGAGTGCTGATGTCAGGCCTGGGAAGGCTCACCTTTCACATACTTATTCAAACAAACAGTAAACATTGCCTCCAGTGCTATCCCAGACATTTCCTGCTCTCTTTCCCATTGCTGAAGGCATTTGCTCTGATACTGGGTTTCTCTTTACAAAAGTCAAGATGGATAATTAACTGTAACTAAAAATAGCTGGCAATAGGGAATAGGGTGCTGTGGTAGTGTAGTGGTTAGCACAATGGTATTACAGCTTGGGACATCAAAGTTCCAACGGCATCTCTAAGTAGTTCGTACCTTCTTCCCATGAATGTGTGTTTCCTGCGGGTGCTCCCGTTTCATCTCATAGTCCTAAAATGTACCGGTTAGTAAGTTAATTGGTCATTCAAAGATTCAAATATTCCAAATAGATCTTATCAAAATATGCCTGCAGTGTACAGCCTGAGATTCATCTTCCCACAGACAGCCAGGAAACAAAGAAACACAATGGAAACCATTCAAATTGTGCAAATGGCAAAATATGAGTGAATAACACACAGCTTAAATTTACAAAGGTAAATTGTCTTGTGATTAAGCTGGGGATAAATCGGGGGTTGCTGGGCTGGAAGACCCTGTTCCACATTGTATCTCTAAACAAAAAAGCAAGCCAAGCATGTCCCATGGAAACAACATGTAGAGTGCACGATAACTAACAGAATTTGCTGATTCAACCTTTTATTGAACTTCATAATGTGTGGAACTTTTTTTTATCAAAGGGCAATAAATGATAATAAATTCTGTCAATCAATATGCACTATCACTCAATTCCTTGGCATTTGCTTTGCTGCGTGACTATATGCACTGCTGTATCATTACAGCTGTCACATCTCTACACTTCCCTGCTGCTTTAAGATTGTTCAATTTCCTTTCAGACCTCTAAATATTTAGTTGAAGTTATGTCACTGTGAAAACATCTGGAGCATTTTGGATGTTTTTCTCACTAGCATATGAGACTCGATGAAATGCCATTGGTAAAACCAATAATGTTTTTATATTGACACACACAAAATGCTGGAGGAACGCTGTAGGTCAGCTGAAGGGCTTCATCAGGACAAGAAAGGAAGGAGGAAGGAGCCAGTGAAAGAAGGTGTGGAGTTGGGAAGGAGTACAAGCTGGCCGGTGACAGGTGAACAGGTGATTCTGCAGACACTGAAAGTCCAGAGCAACACACACAAAATGCAGGAGGAACTCAGCAGGCCAGGCAGCATCAATGGAAACAAATAAACAGTCGATGTTTCTGGCCTAGACCCTTCATTGGGACTAGAAAGGAAGGGATGTGATAAGAAGGTGAGGATGGGTAGGGAATGAGGGCAAGCTAGAAGGTGATAGGCGAAGCCAGGTGGGCGGAGGAGGTGGGGATGAAGGAGGAAGCTGGGAGGTGATAAGTAGAAAAGGCAAAGGTCTGGAGAAAAAGGAATGTGATAGTAGAGAGAGTGGACTATGGGAGTTAGGGAAGGAGGAGGTAAGTAACCAGAGTGAGGAATTGAAGAAGAGGAAGAAGGAGGGAAAGATGACTGGAAGTTGGCAAAGCCAAGAGAAGGGGAAGGTAGGTGGATGGATAGATAAGCACAACCCCAATTCCGTATTTAAATTTGCTGAAGACACCACTGTCATTGGCAGAATCAAAGGTCGCGAAGAATTGGCATATAGGAGAGAGAATGAAAATATGACTAGTGGTGCCACAATAACAACCTTTCACTCAGTCTCAGCAAGGTCAAGGAGCTGATTATTGATTACCGGAAGAGGAAACTGGAGGTCCACGAGCCAGTACTCATTGGGAAATCAATGGTGGAGAGAGATGGCAACTTCAAATTCCTCAATGTTATTATAGCGGATGATCTGTCCTGGGCCAAGCAAGTAAGTGCAGTTATGAAGAAAGCATGGCAATGCTTCTACTTCCTTAGAAATTTGTGAAGATTTGGCATGACATCAAGACCTTTGACAAACTTCTATAGTGTAGTGGAGAGTATATTGACTGGCTGCATTACAGCCTGGTGTGGAAACACCAGTGCCCTTGAATGGAAAATCTTACAAAACGTAGTGCATACGGCCCAGTCCATCCTGGGTAAAGCCTTCCCCACCACTGAGCACTTCTACACAAAGCATTGTTGCAGGAAAGCAACATCCATCATCAGGGACCCGCACCACATAGGATATGCTCTTTTCTCACTACATCCATCAGGAAAGAGGTAAAGGAGTTTCAGGACTCACAGCATTAGGACCAGGAACAGTTATTATCCCTCAACCTTCAGGCTTTTGAACCAGAGGGGATAACTTCACTTGCCTATCACTGAACTGTTCCCACAACCTGCAGATTCACTTTCAATGTTTCTTTATCTCATGTTCTCAATATTCATTGCTTTCTTATCGTTTCTTTCTATTATTGTTAATGCCTGCAAGAAATCAATCTCAGGGTTGTATATGATGACATATATGTATTTTGATAATAAATTTACTTTGAGATTTCCACTTTGAGTGGGGGGAATGAAATGAGAAGCTTGGAGGTTATAGGTGGAGGGCAGAAGATGACGGAAACTGATCGGAGAGGAGAAATTGGAGACCATAGGAGAAAGGGAAGGAGGAGGGGCACCACAGAGGGTTGATGGGCAGGTGAGGAGAAGAGGAGCAAGAGGTTAGCCAGAATGGGGAATGGAAAAAGAGAAATGCAGGAATGGGGGAGAAATTACCAGAAGTTGGAGAAAATGACATTCATGCCATCAGGTTGGACAATACCCAAATGGAACTTGAGATATTGATCTTCAAACCTAAGAGTGGCTTCTTCATAGCAGTAGAAGAGGGCATGGACTGGTATATCAGAATGGGAATGGGGATTGGAATTAAAATACTTGGTCACCGGGAAATCCTCCCTGTTGTGGATGGAGAGAAAGTATTTCACAAAGAAGTCCCGCGATTTATGTTGGGTCTGCACAATTATTTTTATAGTATCTATATTTCATCACCGATGTTGTAATGCAAATTTACCTATTAGAATTATGGCTACTCACAGATGTTACACATTTCTGATGTCATAATTCAGATTTACCTATTAGTATTATGGTCATGCAAATTTGAAATATGAAAGTATGTTTATTTACTTTATTGTCTATTTAAAGACTGAAACAATGACCATTGACGTTGTCACTTGAGCAAAAACAAAAATTGCTTTGTCATCTGGAGATGAGATATGAGCAATATTCAATGGATTGAATTCTGGAATCCTCTCTAGAATCTCATTAGATTAATCATGAATAATCATGAATTACCATAACTGGCAACATTATGTAACTTCCTGGATTGAAATGAAATGTTAAACTTTTGAAGTGGATGGAACTCCAGTAATTTTATCATTCTTTTCCATTAATGGTAAGTTGATCAAAAATTCCAGAACTATTTTCACCAGTAATAAGTTTTCAGTTTCCAAGATAAGTTTGTTTGGCACATGCCTGGTGGGAGGTGATCATTATGGGAGGACAGAAATACTGAATCACCATTTAGACACCATAGAAGGTTGATCAGTCATTATGCTGGAACATGTTGACATTGCGAAAGAGGATGGCTTATTTATTTATTTATTTATTTATTTATTTATTGATTGATTGATTGAGGTACAGGATGCAACAGATCCATCAGGTCGTTTGAACTACGACAAATCAGCTTGACCCTAACCTAATCACAACACAATTTAGCATGACCAATTAACCAATTAACCAAAAGAAGTACCGGTTGGTCGGTTAATTAGTCATTGTAAACTGTCCATGATTAGGTTAGGGTTACGTTGCTTTGTTGCTGGCGTGCAGCTCAAACGTCCTGAGTGACCTGTTCTGTACCATATCTTTAAATAAAATATATTACCTATTAACTGATAAAAACCTGATGGCATGAACATTGATTTCTTGAACTTCTGGTAATGCACCCCCCGACTTCTTTGGCATTCCCCATTCACATTTCCCTCTCTCACCTTATCTCCTTACCTGCCCATTACCTCCCTCAGGTGCTCCTCCCTCTTTTCTTCCTTCCAAGGGCTTCTGTCCTCTACTATCAGATTCCCCTTCTCCAACCCTGTATCTCTTTCACCAATCAACTTCCCAGCTCTTTACTTCACCCCTCCCGGTTTCACCTATCACCTTGTGTTTCCTCCTCCCCTCCTACCACTCCTCACCTTTTCTCTCCAGCCTTGATGAAGGGTCTCAGCCCGAAATGTTGACTGTGCTCTTTTCCATAGATGCTGCCTGGCCTGCTGAGTTCCTCCAGCATTTTGTGTGTGTTGCTCGGATTTCCAGCATCTGCAGATTTTCTCTTGTTTGAGATTTACCTTTTAACTGGTATGTCTTTAGACTGTGTGAGAAAACACATGTATTCCACAGGGAGGATGTACAAACTCCTTACAGAGGACACCGTGGGATTTAACTTGGAACTGCTATGCTCCTGTGGCGTGATGTGCTGGAACTGTTTGAAAAACATTAGGTAGGTAAGTCCCTGGGGCTAGATGGGATATATCCCAGGTTACTACAGGAAGGAGGGAAGAAATTGCTGTGCCTTTGGTGATGAACTTTGCGTCTGCACAGACCACAGAAGTTTGGGCAGAGCTTTGGAGCTAGCAAATGTTATTCCTTTGTTTAAGTGTTAGATAGATCTTGGAGTAGTTTGAAAGGCCAGCACAACATCATCGACTAAGAGGTTTGTTCTGTTTTGTATATCCATGTTCTATATCCATGCCATTAGAAAAAGAGCTCTCCAATCTAATCCTACATTCCTACACAAGATCCCTATAGCTGAAGACCAGATAAAGTACTGTTTAAATTGATTTAAAGAGCAAGGGGAAATAAACCTGAGGGGGAACCTTTACAAACAGAGAGTAGTAGGTGAAAGCAGCTGCCAGAGGAAGCTCTAGAGACAGGTATAATGATGCTTAAAAGACATTTGGACAAGTATTAGTATTGTTACAAGAATCACCCCTTGTAATAATCATCAGAGAGGCACAGAGAGATCTATATTTACCGACAAGTACCTTTATTGCTCAAACTATCATATATGTGAATTCATACACTAAATACCTTGTGTGCACACCCACTAGGTTTCCTGACTCTCCTGAATAGTTAAAGAAGAGCAAAGGTATTACCTGGGCAAAGGAGTCTACACTGGCCAGGCATAACGATTCACTTGCTGTGTGTTCCACACAGGGTCACTCATGCTTGTATCTACGATGGTTATTCTTCGAAGTTACCGCTGCCAGCACACACACAGCATCCACTTTTATAACCATTTTATCAGTTCAAATGTTGCATTCCAGTCTCACTGGCCACAGGTCACTTATCTGACTTTTAACACCTTGTTATTGGCTCTGCTCCAAGCCAGTATCCATTTATTGCCCTTTTCCCCCCAAGCGATATTCAATAATTTATTCAACACACATAAAATGCTGGAAGAACTCAGCAGGCCAGACAGCATCTAGGAAAAGAGCACAGCTGACGTTTCAGCCCGAAATGTCGACTGTACTCTTCTCCTAGATGCTGCCTGGCCTGCCAAGTTCCTCCAGCATTTTGTGTGTGTGGTGAACTACATATACCTGTCTGGACTGCTCCTGTGGCTCCTCCCACAGACCCCTGCTGACTGCTCCTGTGGCTCCTCCCACAGACCCCTGTATAAAGGCGATTGAGGCCTGAGACCGGCCTCATTCTCCAGGATGTAGTGTTGTTCATTCTTCCAGTCAATAAAAGCCGATATCTTGCTTCTTACGTCTCAGAGTGAGTTATTGATGGTGCATCAGTGTGTGTTGCTCAGATTTCCAGCATCAGGAGATTTTCTCTTGTTTTTGATAATTTATGGCTCTTTGCTCTCAATTAGCAACCAGCTCCAATCACTCCAGGCAGCCACTTATCTCAAAATTTATAAACCTCATGTTATATCCAACCAAAGAACATTTCACAAATAACTTCTTATTTGGAAATAATCTCTAGTCCAGCAGATTACCTCAAGTATCATTGTGTCTTCTTTAAAACATTGATAAAACCAGGCACTTCAAACTCACAAAATGGAGAACAGAGTGTTTTCACAAAATGGCAGCCTCCATCCCCAAGCATATGTCAAGAACAAAGACAATTAATCTGTCTGCTTCCACTGTCTTCGATTCATTCTAATTTACTGATTTTTCTCACAAATTTCTACAGAATCACTAAGTGAACAATAAAGAAAGGGAAGATAGATTCTGGAAATAAACTAGCACAAAATATAGAAATGGATCATAAAAGTTTTTATAATTATACAAAGCAGAAAAGGGTGGCCAAATTGAATTAGGTCCCTTGGAGGACAAAAAGGGGGAATTGATATTGGGTAATGAGTAAATGTCCGAGGGTTTGAATGACTACTTTGTGTCGGTCTTCATGGTGGAGGACACATCTAACATGCCAAAGAGAGATGTTATAGATGCAGTTGGAGGTGAGGACCTTGATACAATAGCTATCAGTAAAAAGGTAGGGCTGAGCAAACTTGTCGGACTGAAGATAGACAAGTCCCCTGGTCCTGATGGAATGCATCCCAGGGTACTGAAAGGAATGATAGAAGTTATAGTAGAGGCTTTGGTGATAATTTACCAAAATTCTCTGGACTTTGGGCAGGTCCCGGTTAGATTAGAAGAAGGTGAATGTCACACCACTGTTCAAAAAAGGATGTAGGCAACTATAGGCCAGTTAGTTTAACATCTGTAGTTGGGAAATGCTTGAAACTACCATTAAAGAAGAAAAAGTGAGGCATCTGGAAAGAAATGGATCCATCAGACAGACGCTGCATGGATTCAGCAAAGGCAGGTCCAGTTTGACAAACTTACTGGAGCTCTTTGAGGATATAACGAGCGCAGTGGAAAGAGGGGAACAGACGGATGTTATTTACTTGGATTTCCAGAAGGTGTTCGATATGGTGCTGCATAAAAGACTTATCCATAAGATAAGGATGCATAGAGTTAGGGTGATGTATTAGCATGGACAGAGGATTGGTTAGCTACTAGAAAGCAGAGAGTTGGGATACATTTGTGTTTCTCTGGTTGTCAATCTGTGGTTAGCTGTGTGCCACAGGGATTGATGTTGGCTCTGCAATTGTCCACAATATACATTAATGATCTGGAAGAGGGGCCAAGGGTAGTGTATCTAAGTTTGCTGATGACACTAAATTGAGTGGGAAAGCAAATTGCATAGAAGATACAGAGATTCTGCAGAGAGGTATAGCTAGGTTAAGTGAGTGGGCAAGGATCTGGCAGATGGAATACAATGTTGGTAAATAAAAGGCTATCCACTTTGGAAGGAAAAATGGAAGATCAGATTATTATTTAAATGGTAAAAAATTGCAGCATGCTGCTGTACAGAAGAACTTGGGAGAGTTTGTGCATGAATCGCAAAAGGTCAGTTTGCAGGTGCAGCAGACTCTCAAGAAGGCAAATGGGATGTTGGCTTTCATTGCTAGAGGGACTGGATTTAAGAGCAGAGATATTATGCTGCAACTGTACAGGGTACTGGTGAGGTCACACCTGGAGTACTGCGTGCAGTTCTGGTCTCCTTACTTGAGGAGGGATATACTGGCTTTGGAGGCGGTGTAGAGGAGGTTCACCAGGCTGATTCCAGAGATGAGGGGATTAGCACCTGGGACAGTATTCACTGGAATTCAGCAGGATGAGATGAGATCATATAGAAACATATAAGAGTATGAAAGGGATAGATAAGATAAAGGCTGGAAAATTGGTTCCACTGGTAGGTGAGAGTAGAACTAGGGGATATAGCCTCAAGATTCAGGGGAGTAAATTTAGGATGGAAATGAGGAGGAACTGCTTTTCCCAGAGAGTGGTGAGTCTATGGAATTCTCTGCCCAATGAAGCAGTGGAGGCGACCTCAGTAAATGTATTTAAGACAAGGTTGAATAGAATTTTGCATAGTAAGGGAATTAAGGATTATGGGGAAGAGGCAGATAGGTGGAGATGAGTCCATGATCAGATCAACAACAATCTTATTGAATGGTGGACCAGGCTCGATGGGCCAAATGGCTGACTCCAGCTCCTACTTCTTATGTTCTTATGTACCATTGAGAGCATTCAAACTGGTGGCATCACCATCTGGTATGGAGGGGCCAATACACAGGATCAGAAAACACTGCAGAATGTTGTAAACTCAGTCAGCTCCATCATGGGCAGTACCCTCCCCAGTATCCAGGACACCTTCAAAAGGCAATGCCTCAAAATACTGGCATCCATCATTAAGGAACCCCATCACTCAGGACATGCTCTCTTCTCATTGCTATAATCAAGGAGGAGGGACAAGAGCCTGAAGACACACACTCAGAGATGATAGGGTTATGGAGGGCTAAGGTCCCAGAGCAAGCAGATGGGAGTAGGCAATTCAAGTGGCTCAGCATGGACTGGATGGACTGATGAGCTCGTTTCTCTCCTGTACTTATCTATGACTCAATGTATGATTCAATGTGTCAGGAACAGCATCTTCCCCTCTGCCATCTGATTTCTGAGTGATCTATGAAACTACAAATTACAGTAAGAAGTGTATGTACTTATACACTTCTTACTGCAATTTATAGTTTTTTTATTGTTATGCATTGCAATGTACTGCTGTTGCCAAACAACCTATGCCAGCCATATTAAACCCGGTCCTGATTCTCACTCTGAAGCACAGGATTAGAAAAGGCTTAGAGCAGGGGGTGCCAGCCTTTTTTATGCCATGGACCCCAGGTTGGAAACCCCTGGTTTAGAGAGATATGGCCAAACACGGGCAACTGGGACTAATTTGGCATGGATTTGTTGGGCCCAGGGGACTGTTTTTAGACCTCTATGACTCTAAATGTGATAGAGTTTTTACTTCTATGATCCTTTCAGGAAGTAAATGGCAGCCCCTCAATGTGTGGAAAACCTTTCCCTGAGCTCTCCTCTAATCTGTGGTTTGGAAGCCATTTCCCCTTATTTATGACCCCTCTGCTCTTCATTTCAAGAGGACTACAATATAAACGCAAGAATGTGATACTGAAATTTTGTAAGGCATTTGTGAATTTCACTTAGAGTATTGTGAGCAGTTTTGGGCCCCATATCTACGAAAGGATGTGCTGGCACTAGAGCGAGTCCAGAGGAGGTTCACAAAAATAATCCCAGGAATGAAAGGGTTAACATGTGAGGAGCATTTGATGGAGTTTAGAGGAATGAGGGGGGATTTCATTGAAACCCTTTGAATATTGAAAGGCCTAGGATAGAGTGGATGTGGAGAGGGTGTTTCTTATAGTGAGAGAGTCCAGCGTCAGAGGGCACAGCATCAGAATAGAAGGACCTCCATTTAGAACAGAGATGAGGAGGGATTTCTTTAGCTAGAGGATGGTGTGGAATTCATTGCCTCAGAAGGCTGTGGAGGTCAAGTCATTGAGTATATTTAAAGCAGAGGTTGATAGGATCATGATTAGTCAGGGCACAAAGGTTACGGGGAGAAAGCAGGAGAATCGAGTTGAGAGCGATAACAAATCAGCCATGATGGAATAGTGGAGCAGACTCAATGGGCTAAATGGCCTAGTTCTGCTCCTATGTCTTATGGTCAAAACTTTGCAAGTATTCAAGCTAAATTTGGCTTTGTAAAAATTGAACCTAAGGAATAGGGTTTCAAACTCTTTTGTTTGAATCTGTGTTGAGACGTGAATTACTGAACAGATTCTTGGCAAGACAAAAGGATATCCTAGAGAATATTTCCTCTGCCTAGCCATTGTCAATGGGTTCTGGCTCATCGCAGATCAATAGAGCATTGTTTTAAATTTTAGTCAATTATTATTCAGGATTGTAATTTTTTTTAAAATGCAGTCTAAAAACAAAGCTAGGAAAAGTAGCTCCTCCAGCATGTTGTGTGTGTTGTACAACTACAGATATCATTATATATTAGCTAAGTATATTTACAAATGAACTCTGTATGTAACTGCAGAGTTGGTAAGAATTGTTAATTTAGAAATTGCCCAACAAGAGTTAGTAGTTCAGCATAGGAGTTAAGGGTGTAGCAGTTCAGAGTTCAATCCTGATGTCATCTGTAAGGATTCTGTACGTCCTCCCTGTGGGACACATGGGTTTTCTCCAGGTGCTCCAGTTTCCTCCCACACTCCAAAGACATACTGGTTGGTAGGTTAGTTGGCCATTGTAGATTTATACAAGATTAGGCCAGGGTTAAATCTAGGGTTGCTGGGCAGTGTGGCTTGAAGGGTAAGAGGAGCTTATTCTGCACTGTATCTCCAAATAACTAAATAAAATAAAATAAGTAGATCTCAGATTTCTAAATTATACAAAACATATCACATAAGTCTGGCAGTAAAAGAAATGAAGTAGCTCTTTCTTCCTTCAGCCCTGCTGTGAAAAGGAATTTCTGGGCCCTGAAAGATTTGTCCTACATTCCTAAAGGTACAATGGCATGACTGCATCTGGAACCTGAATAACTTATCAGCAGCATTTGTTTATATTAAGGGCAAGTGTGGACTATAATAAGCTCACTCAGTAACCAGCACAAGATTCCGTGGAAGGCCAAGACATGGGATTGCACACACAACAGATAGTTTTTTGGAATGGGTTTGGAGGTTCTTCGGAGAACAAATTACTTCCCATTTCTTTTGTTTAAATTATAAATCTTGCAGGGAAAACATGAGCAAAAGCTGTAAGTTTTCAAAACTGATCTGCAAGTGATTGTGCAGGACACATTTGCTTTGATACTTCCTGTAGACCACATAACTTCTACAGGAAACAGATGATATATATTTTATTTTCTGTGTTTTCATTTAAATCATGAAGTCTTTGCTAGCTGGAAAAATTACTGACAAATCAGGTACCACAGTAGCATAGCGGTTAATGCAACACTAATACACCTCAGGGCACTGGAGTTTGGAGTTCAATCCTGCTGTCCTCCATAAGGAGTCTGTACATCCTCACTGTGGGATGTGTGGGTATCTCCGGCTGCTCCGGTTTCCTCTCACAATCCAAAGATGTACCCATTGGCAGGTTAGTTGGTCATTGTAATTTGTCTTGTGATTACGCTAGGGTTAAATGGAGGATTACTAGACAGTGCGGTCTGGAAGGGCCAGTTCCCACCATGCTTCTAAATAAATACAAAAGATTAAAAGATTGGTGACGTTTACGTGAGACTCAGGTTCACATCAAACACTATGAAGAGAACATGAATGGCTTAATCTCATTTCTGGGCTCTAATAATCATAAATCAATGAATAACTTTTTCATTTGAGCCAATGAATTTACAAGGATGTTGCCAGGACTTGAGGGTCTGACGTATCAGGAAAGGTTGAATAGGTTAGGATTTTACTCCCTGATGCATAGCAGAATGAGTAGAGATTTGACAGAGGGAAACAAAATGCAAGCAGGCTTTTTCTACTGAGTTTGAGTGGGACAACAACTAGAGGTCATGGGCTAAGGGTGAAAGACAAAGTGTTTAATGGGACCATGAAGAGACAACCCTTCACTCAGACAGTGGTGAGACTGTGGAATGAGCTGCCAGTGGAAGTGCTGGATGTGGGGTCAATTTTAACATTTAAGAGAAATGTGGATAGGTACATGGATGAGAGGGGTATTGAGGGCAATGGTCTGGGTGCATATAGATGGGACTAGGCAGATCAGTAGTTTGGCATGGTCCAGATGGTTAAAGCATCTGTTTCTGTGCTGTAGTGTTCAATGGCTCTTTGACTATATAATACAGGGACGTCCTCTTTCAGAAAGAAGGTATTTTTAAGTTTTAAATTACTGATGAGAAAATAAAGCGACTCTCTGATATTTCTTCTGTTGTTTACAATAACTCATCAAGAATCAGGTTTCTGTGCATAAACGGGGAGCAATATAGCCAGGTTTCTGTTTCTCTTTAGAGATATAGCAATGTAACACAATGCAGGCCCTTTGGCCCATAATGCTGTGCTGTATGTGCACTTAATTAGAAGTTACTAGGCTTACCCATAGCACTCTACTTTTCTAAGCTCCATATACCTATCCAGGAGTCTCTTAAAAGACCCTATTGTATCCGCCACCATTGCTGGCAGCCCATTCCATGCACTCACCACCCTCTGAGTAAAAAACTTACCCCGACATCTCCTCTGTATCTACTTCTAAGCACCTTAAAATGATGCCCTCTCATGCTAGTCATTTCAGCCCTGGGAAAAAGCCTCTGACTATCCACACGATCAATGCCTCTCATCATCTTGTACACCTCTATCAGGTCACCTCTCATTCTCTGTCGCTCCAAGGAGAAAAGGCCAAGTTTACTCAACCTATTCTCATATGGCATGCTCCCCAATCCAGGCAACATCCTTGTAAATCTCCTCTGCACCCTTTCTATGGCTTCCACATCCTTCCTGTTGTGAGGTGACCAGAACTGAGCACAGTACTCCAAGTGGGGTCTGACCTGGGTCCTATAAAGCTGTAAAATTACCTCTCGGCTCCATGGTTGATGAAGGCCAATGCATCGTATGCCTTCTTAACCACAGAGTCAACCTGCACAGCAGCTTTGAGTGTTTTATGGACTTGATCCCTCTGATCCTCCACACTGCCAAGAGTTTTACCATTAATGCTATATTCTGTCATCATACCTGACCTACCAAAATAAACCACCTCACACTTATCTGGGTTGAACTCCATCTGCCACTTCTCAGCCCAGTTTTGCATCCTATCAATGTCCCACTGTAACCTCTGACAGCCCTCCACACTATCCACAACACCCCCAACCTTTGTATCATTAGCAAATTTACTAACCCATTCCTCCACTTCCTCACCCAGGTCATTTATAAAAATCACGAAGAGAAGGGGACCCAGAACAGATTCCTGAGGCACAACACTGGTCACCGACCTCCATGCAGAATATGACCCGACTACAACCACTCTTTGCCTTCTGTGAGCAAGCCAGTTCTGGATCCACCAAACAATGTCCCCTTGGATCCCATGCCTCCTTACTTTCTCAATAAGCCTTGCATGGGATAGCTTATCCAATGCCTTGCTGAAATCCATATACACTACATCTACTGCTCTACCTTCATCAATGTGTTTAGTCACATCCTCAAAAAATTCAATCCGTCTCGTAAGGCACGACCTGCCTTTGACAAAGCCATGCTGACTATTCCTAATCATCTTATGCCTCTACAAATGTTCATAAATCCTGCCTCTCAGGATCTTTTCCCATCAACTTACCAACCACTGAAGTAAGACTCACTGGTCTATAATTTCCTGAGCTATCTCTACTCCCTTCCTTGAATAAAGGAACAACATCCGCAACCCTCCAATCCTCTGGAACCTCTCCTGTCCCCATTGATGATGCAAAGATCATTGTCAGAGGCTCAGTAATCTCCTCCCTTGCCTTCCACAGTAGTCTGGGGTACATCTCGCACAGTCTCGGAGACCCATCCAACTTGATGCCTTCCAAAAGCTTCAGCACATCCTCTTTCTTGATGTCTATATGCTCAAGCATTTCAATCTGCTGTAAATCATCCCTACAATTACCACGATCCTTTTCCGTAGGGAATACTGAAGTAAAGTATTCATTAAGTACCTCTGCTGTCTCCTCCGGTTCCATACACACTTTTCCACTGTCACACTTGATTGGTCCTATTCTCTCACGTCTTATCCTCACGTCTTACCTGTAGAATGCCTTGGGGTTTTCCTTAATCCTGCTCACCAAGGCTTTCTCATGGCCCCTTCTGACTCTTCTAATTTCATTCTTAAACTCCTTCCTGCTAGCCTTATAATCTTCTAGATCTCTATCATTACCTGGTTTTTTGAACCTTTTGTAAACTTTTCTTTTCTTCTTTATTAGATTTTCAACAGTGTTTGTACGCCATGGTTCCTGTACCCTACCATCCTTTCCCTGTCTCATTGGAACATACCTATGCAGAACGCCATGCAAATATCCCCTGAACATTTGCCACATTTCTGCTGTACATTTCTCTGAGAACATCTGTTCCTAATTTATGCTTCCAAGTTCCTGCCTGATTGCTTCATATTTCCCTTTACTCCAAATAAAAGCTTTCTTGTCTGTTTCTATCCCTCTCCAATGCTATGATAAAGGAGATAGAATTGTGATCACTATCTCCAAAATGCTCTCCCGCTGAGAGATCTGACACCTGACCAGGTTCATTTCCAAATACCACATCAAGTACAGCCTCTCCTTTTGTAAGCTTATCTACATATTGTGTCAGGAAACCTTCCTGAACACACCTAACGAACTCACCACCATCTGAACCCCTTGCTCAAGGGAGATGGCAATCAATATTTGGGAAATTAAAATCTCCCACCACGACAACCTTATTGTTATTACTCTTTTCCAGAATCTGTCTCCCTATCTGCTCCTCAATGTCCTTGTTACTATTGGGTGGTCTATAAAAAACACCCAGTGGAGTTATCGACCCCTTCCTGTTCCTAACTTCCACCCACAGGGACTCAGTAGACAATTCCTCCATGACTTCCTCTTTTCCTGCAGCCGTGACAATATCTCTGATCAGCAGTGTCACGCCTCCACTTCTTTTGCCTCCCTCCCTGTCTTTTCTGAAACATCTAAAGTCTGGCACTCTAAGTAACCATTCCTGTCCCTGAGCCATCCAAGTCTCTGTAATGGCCACAACATCATAGCTCCAAGTACTGATCCACGCTCTAAGCTCATCTGCTTTGCTCACAACACTCCTTGCGTTAAAATAGACGCATCTCAAACCATTGGTTTGAGCGCATCCCTTTTCTATCACCTGCCTACCCTCCCTTTTACACTGTCTCCAAGCTTTCTCTATTTGTGAGCCAATTGCCCCTTCCTCCGTCTCTTCAGTTCGGTTCCCACCCCCCAGCAATTCTAGTTTAAACTCTCCTCAATAGCCTTAGCAAACCTCCCTGCCAGGATATTGGTCCCCCTCGGATTCAGGTCACACCTGTTCCAAAAGAGGTCCCAATGATCCAGAAGTCTGAATCCCTGCCCCCTGCTCCAATCCCTCAGACACACATTTATCCTCCACCTTACTCCATTCCTATACTCACTGTCACGTGGCACAGGCAGTAATCTCATGATTACTATCTTTGAGGTCCTGCTTCTCAACTTCCTTCCTATCTTCCTGTAGTCTGTTTTCAGGACCTCCTCCCTTTTCTTACCTATGTTGTTGATACCAATATAAATTAGCAAAAAAAGTGACACACCTGAGGACTGGGAGAAATTCAGAGACCAGCAGAGGAGGGCTTAATTATGAAAGGGAAAAAAGATAATGAGAGAAAGCTGGCAGGGAACATAAAAATTGACTATAAAAGCTTTTATAGATACGTGAAAAGAAAAAGATTGGTCAAGACAAATGTATGTCCTTTACAGTCAGAGACAGGTGAATTGATCATAGGGAACAAAGACATGGCAGAAATCCCCAGGGCCAGATGGTCTGCATCCCAGAGTGCTTAAGGAAGTAGCCCAAGAAATAGTGGATGCATTAGTGATAATTTTTCAAAACTCCTTAGATTCTGGATTAGTTCCTGAGGATTGGAGGGTGGCTAATGTAACCCCACTTTTTAAAAAAGGAGGGAGAGAGAAACTGGGGAATTATAGACTGGTTAGTCTGACATTGGTGGTGGGGGAAATGCTAGAGTCGGTTATCAAAGATGTGATAACAGCACATTTGGAAAGAGGTGAAATCATTGGACAAAGAGCATGGATTTGTGAAAGGAAAATCATGTCTGATGAATCTTATAGAATTTTTTGAAGATGTAACTAGTAGAGTGGATAGGGGAGAGCCAGTGGATGTGGTATATTTAGAGTTTCAAAAGGCTTTTGACAAGGTCCCACACAGGAGATTAGTGTGCAAACTTAAAGCACACGGTATTGGGGATATGGTATTGATGTGGATAGAGAATTGGTTGGCAGACAGGAAGCAAAGAGTGGGAGTAAACGGGACCTTTTCAGAATGGCAGGCAGTGACTAGTGGGGTACCGCAAGGCTCAGTGCTGGGACCCCAGTTGTTTACAATATATATTAATGATTTAGATGAGGGAATTAAATACAGCATCTCCAAGTTTGCAGATGACACGAAGCTGGGTGGCAGTGTTAGCTGTGAGGAGGATGCTAAGAGGATGTAGGGTGACTTGGATAGGTTAGGTGAGTGGGCAAATTCATGGCAGATGCAATTTAATGTGGATAAATGTGAGGTTATTCACTTTGGTTGCAAGAACAGGAAAACAGATTATTATCTGAACAGTGGCCGATTAGGAAAAGGGGAGAAGCAACGAGACCTGGGTGTCATTGTACACCAGTCATTGAAGGTGGGCATGCAGGTACAGCAGGCGGTGAAAAAGGCAAATGGTGTGTTGGCATTCATAGCAAAAGGATTTGAGTACAGGAGCAGGGAGGTTTCTACTGCAGTTGCACAAGGCCTTGGTGAGACCGCACCTAGAATACTGTGTGCAGTTTTGGTCCCCTAATCTGAGGAAAGACATTCTTGCCATAGAAGGAGTACAGAGAAGGTTCACCAGATTGATTCCTGGGATGGCAGGACTTTCATATGAAGAAAGACTGGATCGACTAGGCTTATACTCACTGGAATTTAGAAGATTGAGGGGGGATCTTATTGAAATGTATAAAATTCTAAAGGGATTGGACAGGCTAGATGCAGGAAGATTGTTTCCGATGTTGGGGAAGTCCAGAATGAGGGGTCACAGTTTAAGGATAAAGGGGAAGCCTTTTAGGACCGGGATGAGGAAAAACTTCTTGACACAGAGAGTGGTGAATCTGTGGAATTCTCTGCCCAGGAAACAGTTGAGACCGGTTCATTGGCTATACTTAAGAGGAAGTTAGATATGGCCCTTGTGGCTAAAGGGATGAGGGGGTATGGAGAGAAAGCAGGTACAGGGTTCTGAGTTGGATGATCAGCCATGATCATACTGAATGGCAGTGCAGGCTCGAAGGGCCGAATGGCCTACTCCTGCACCTATTTTCTATGTTTCTATGTTTCTATGTACCATGACCTCTGGCTGTTCTCCTTCCCACTTCAGGATATTGTGGATGCGATCAGAAACATCCCGGATCCTGGTACCTGGGAGGTAAACTACCATCCGTGCTTCTTTCCTGCATCCACAGAATCGCCTGTTTGACCCTCTAACTATAGAGTCCCCCATCACTACTGCCTTCCTCTTCCTTTCCCTACCCTTCTGAGCCACAGGGCCGGACTCTGTGTCAGAGGCACGGCCACTGTCGCTTCCCCCAGGTAGGCCATTCCCCCTCAACAGTACTCATAGAGGAGTACTTAGTGCTAAGGGCGACAGCCACAGGGTTACTCTGTAGTATCTGACTCTTGTCACCTGCTTACCCACTTATCTGTCTCCCGAGGCCCGAATAAATAAAAGGAATAAAATAAATAAAATATGATTGAAAAATATAATGTCTTTGTTTGCCTAACTTTCTTTCCTGTCCCTCATGTGACTTAATATTTGGATAGTTATTTCCCTTTTGCCATCAAATCTGATTTCAACAACAGATACCTCATAAAATGAGTTCCTAGCACATCCAATCTGTTGCCCATTTCTTGTCCTCTTTGTCTCCAAACACACATAGCTTCCTAGATATGTATCCACTTTTGTTATTTGCATGTTTCACACCAGATACCCATCCCTGCCACAGTATTATAATATTTATAGAAATTAATACTGACCTATGTGAACGTGACAAAGAAAATCCTCCCCCTATTTGTCGATGTGTTGTAATCCTAAACTAGCTGACTGTACCATCTTCTTCCAAATGCTCCTCACCGTCACCTCATGGTGGACCACACTCCGTTGGTCCCTTTATTGATTCAGTTATAGCTGCAGAATTGCTTGCACTTCCAGGTCGTTACCTTTGGTGTTTCCCAGAGATCTATTCCACATTTCCTTTTATTTCTCATCCACAGACACTTCCTTTTCCTTGTAGCATTATCTGAAATAATGGTATGAGAATTCAGAGATAAAAACCCAGATTTACCCAATATCAATTTCTCATTACTACTCCATCATTTCTAACTTGTCAGATTACTTGGTTGATATCTAATATTGGATATGAAAAAAAAATTGGAGAAATAAATTCTATTCCCTAGCCACAGTCTCTGACCCTCTCCCTAGCAACTATCTAAAATTGAACTGTAATGCTCAAAACTTTCATTTCACATTTGAACCTGTGATGAGTTTGGATTAGATACATATCTAACAATGTTGGAAAGGGAATTGTTAGAATTTAGTGTGAAGTGTATAATGACAGGGGTGGGTTGGGGGGGGGGGGGTGTTAGTTTGCCAAATGGGACAATGGAAATTCTCTAACGATATGAACCTAGGATGCCCAGGGGTGCGGGGGAGTGTGATGAGATGTGAAGGACGTCACTAGGTTATTGGGCTCAGACAGGGCCTGCACTTGAGGTATCATGTCATGTTTAATCTTCTCACCTTAAAGAAGGACACATGCAGGTTCCTTACCTGTTTTCATAAAATTGATTGCATTTATGCACTATTTCTCTATTTCTTTATTTTTCTGTAAGTGCCTGCAAGTAAGTGAATCCAGTGTAGTATACTGTGACAAAACCATAAGCCCATAAAGTACAGAAGCAGAATAAGCCATTTGGCCCATCGAGTTTGCTCCACCATTTCATCATGACTGATCCATTTTCCCTCTCATGCCCAATCTCCTGCCTTCTCTCTGTATCCCTTCATACTTTGACTAATCAAGAATCTACCAACCTCAGCCTTAAATATTCCTGATGACTTGGCCTCCACAGCTAACTTTTTCAACGAATTCCACAGACTCACAGAATCACCACTCTCTGGCTAAAGAAATTCCACCTTATTTCCATTCCAGTCCCTCTCTTCTAAGACTGTACTCTCTGGACTTGGGCTCCTCCATCACAGGAAACATCCACTTCACATCCACTCTAAATCGAGGCCTTTCAGCGTTCTCCTGAATTCCTGAGAATACATGCCCACAGCCATCAAACGCTCTTCATATGAGAAGCCCTTCACTCCTGGACGTATATGTACTTTGACAATAAATTTACTTTGACTTTGACTTACCATGAAAAGGCCCTGATGTGGAGACTTCACTAAAATTGTCAATTACCCCTTTGCCTTAACAGATGCCCTGAGCCTTTGAGTTCTTGTAGCAGTCTGTTTTTTAGCTCCAGGTTTCAGCATCTGCAGTCTCTTGTCTCCCAGAAAGGTTGCAGTTGTCATACCTACTTCAGTATTCAGTAACGTCATGGTGGATCTGACAGCAATCTCATCTCTGCATTCCCAACAACACTCAGAAGCCTTTCCCTCCATTTCATCCCCAAGAATCTATCTACCTGTGTCTTAAAAATAGGCAAAGACTGCTTCCTCCTCTCTTTAAGAAAGAATGTTCCAGAGACTCTTGATTATTTGAGAAATATAAATACCCAGTATCAGTCAAAATCAGGGGTTCCCAACCAGGGTCCATGGCATTAAGAAAACTGGAAATCCCTGCTCTGAATGAATAATCCCTTGTTTTTAAACTATCAACTAGAGCCTTCCATAAGAGGAAGCATACCCTCGACATCTAGCCTGGTAGGACCCCTCAAAATCCCAAGTTTCAAATAAGTTGCCACCCATTCTACATACCATCAATAAATTGAAATCAAGTTTATGCGCTCTTTTCAATTCCTGTGGACCCATGCCTTTCCTGACCCACCTTTCCTCAAGGGACAGTCCATTCTTTTAAGGTATTTATCTAGTGAACCTTCCCTGAATTATGTCCCCATGCATTTATATCCCATTTTCTTTATGTATAATACATCACCAGCATTCCAGATGACATTTTATGTTAACAGTTAAAAACATTTTAAGTTTTAGGCATTCCTATCAGCATTCTTGTTCCAAAAGGAAATTAAATTAACCAGTTACAAGGAGTGGGATGACAGATTAGCACAAGTATACCCATCCTTCTGGGATTGCTTCTGGTCAGGAAAGTAGCATTTCCAAATAGTTAATTGGATCATTTCACGAGAGCTGTGTAATCTCCACCACTGGTTAAATATTATATTTGAGTAGTTTGAGGGGATTTGGTTTGTCACCAAAAATAGTTGCAAATTTCTACAGATGTAATGTGGAGAGCATTCTAACAGGTTGCATCACCATCTGGTATGGGGAGGGTCACTGCATAGGAACAAAATAAGCTGTGGAGAGTTATAAATTTGGTTAGCTCCATCAATGGCACTAGCCACTGTAGTATCAAGGACTTCTTCAAGGAGTGATGCCTCAAAAGATTGGCATCCATCATTAAGGACCACATTACCCAGGACATGCCTTGTTCTCATTGTTACCACACAAAGGAGGTACAGAAGCCTGAAGATACACACATTCTGTGATTCAGGAACAGCTTCTTCGCCCCTGTCATCAGATTTCTGAATAGACCTTGAACCCATGAACACCACCTCACTACTTTATTATTTCAATTTTTGCACTATCTATTTAACTATTTAATTACTTATTGTACTGTACTATTTAATTACTTACTGTAATTCAGTTTTTTATGTTTCGCATTGTACTGCTGCCGCAGACGACATATTTCATGGCATATGCCTGTGATATTAAACTTGATTATGATTTTATATTTACTATTTAAATTTGGCATATGCCAAATTAACATCAAAGACCTACAAAATCACTAATGCTGTAAAAATGCCGTGATTATCAGTTTTGGATAAAACTTGGCCAAACACAAAACTTGTGAACAATTGGTGTTTTGATTAACAAGAACTAACATGACCAAGAGAGAATGAAATACACTGGACAATAATATTTTTCAAAAGTGTTGCTTCCTCAGAATAGTTTTTTTGTTTATGATACACTGCTTGAAACTGAACACAAATATAATTTTAGATTTCTTGTATCACTTAGGAATTTGGAGAAACAAGGAATTAACTTCTACCGACTATAATGTGTTTAATTGCATTAACAGTGTTGACGCTTTAAAACCATAAGAACATAAGACACAGAAGCAGAATTAGGTCATTCAACCCAGCGAGTCTGTTCCGCTATTCTATCCTAGCTGATCCCAGATCCCACTCAACCACATTCATCTGTTTTCTCACCATAACCTTTGATGTCCTGACCGATCAGGAAATTATCAATTTTCACTCTAAATATACCCATGGATTTGGCCTTCTCATCTGTCTGTGGCAGAGCATTTCACCGATTCATTACTCTTTGGCTAAAAAAATCCTCCTTACCTTTGTTCTACAGAGTCACTCCTCAATTTTGAAGCTGTGCCCTCTGGTTTTGGATACCCCCACAATAGGGAACATCCTTTGTAATAGTTCAACTAAACTAAAAATGTTTTGTTGATGTCTTTCATATTTACTCAGTGTCTGAAACTTCTCACTTAAGTCCAACAATAATCACCCAGCATTGATGGATTCCAGTTGCCCTGGTACTGTTTCTCCATGACTACAATGTCCTGATGAAATCTTTCTCCACACTCGTCATTGACAGCAGCCAATATTTGCAGGGAAGAAGTCTAAATGGGAAATCAGAAAATGAATCTTTAGTAACATGTGGCACTTCATGATTTTGTATGCCTGAAGCATGTTGTCAACCAGTTGCATGTAGTTTGGTGCTCTGCAATTGCCAATAAAATTTTCAGAACATCCTTGACTACCCTCTATGCAATTTTCTCCAGTCTCACTAGGAGTCCTTCAAATTAACTGTCATTGATGACCCATTTGATTTGTGAACCAATAAAAATGCCTTCCTTAATCTTGGCAAATGTTCTGACTTGAATTATGAATTGAAATACCTATTATAGGCTATTTCAAAAAGTGGTGTGTGATGGAGTAATTTCATGGTGATGTTTCTGATCAGCAGCCCAAATCTATAAGATACACCCAAAAGTACTCAGGAAGCCAAATATTTGTCGTCTAGTGTTATTAACAGATGATTCCCAAGGATTGGATAAGAATGACTAAATGCTGCAATGCAGACTATAAAACTATAACTAAGCTGTTGAATGTTGAAAGGCCTAGCCAGAGTGGATGTGGAAAGGATGTTTCCCATGGTGGGGGAGTCTAGGAAAAGAGGACACAGACTCTAGATAGAGGGACATCCATTTAAAACAGAGATGTGAAGGAATTTCTTTAGCCAGGGGATGGTGAATTTGTGGAATTTGTTACCCCAGGGCGGCAGTGGAGGCCAGGTCATTGGGTGTATTTAAGGGAGAAAGCGATAGGTTCTTGGTTGGCCACAGCAACAAAGATTATGGAAAGAAGGCTGGGGAGTGAGGCTGAGAAAGGGAAAAAGAAAGCATCAGCCATGATTGAATGGCGGAGCAGACTCGATGAACCAAATGGCCTAATTCTGCTCCTATGTCTTATGGTGTTATGGTCTAAACTAAATAAAATCTTGTCCCAAGATTTATATGCAGATAGCATACTGTACATATGCTGCCTCCATTTAGGGCAGCACATAAGCCGTCCATCTCTCTCTGTCCTTGGCCACACACAGATGTAGATGATTCTTTATTGCTGTTTTTGTAACAGTTTTGTTTCACCAGTCAGGGTTGTAAAGCTTGAGATGAACCCCTGAAAATGGACCACTCTAAGTCTGGCCTCTACCCTTTGACCTGTTTGGCATGAATGACCCTACCAAGAGCCAAATTGTAAATCCCTGACTTTAGCCGGCATTTGGAGGTGTGGGTGTCATTGAGATACCCAAACCTCCAAACCACAACAAGGACAAGTTTGTGGTCCTCTTGGAGGTAGTTAGGACTCAAAAATTTGAAAAAGTGGTACTTAATAAGGTAAACAGTCTTGAAGGAATATTCAAGACTATGGTTCCTTATGTAGTCAAATTGCCACCAACCAAGATGTATGAATAAGGCAGAGCTGTAGAGGTAAGTTGCATTCATGAAATAGACCAGTAGAAAATGGTAGGTGAAGGGGAGAGAGTACAGACTGGCTGGTTATAGGTGGGACCAGACGAGGGGGAAGTGGGTCGGGGAGGGGGTGACATAAGAAAGTGGGTGAAGGGGAGAGAGTACAGACTGGTTGGTTATAGGTGGGACCAGACGAGGGGGAAGTGGGTCGGGGAGGGGGTGACATAAGAAAGTGGGTGAAGGGGAGAGAGTACAGACTGGTTGGTTATAGGTGGGACCAGACGAGGGGGAAGTGGGTCGGGGAGGGGGTGACATAAGAAAGTGGGTGAAGGGGAGAGAGTACAGACTGGCTGGTTATAGGTGGGACCAGACGAGGGGGAAGTGGGTCGGGGAGGGGGTGACATAAGAAAGTGGGTGAAGGGGAGAGAGTACAGACTGGCTGGTTATAGGTGGGACCAGACGAGGGGGAAGTGGGTCGGGGAGGGGGGTGACATAAGAAAGTGGGTGAAGGGGAGAGAGTACAGACTGGCTGGTTATAGGTGGGACCAGACGAGGGGGAAATGGGTCGGGGAGGGGGGTGACATGAGAAGCTGGGAAATGGTAGGTAGAAGAGCTAAAGGGCTGAAGAAGAAGGAATCTGATAGAATTTCTTATCTTTATTCCCACCTTCTTATTTGGGCTTTTGCCCCCTTCCTTTCCAGTCCTGATGAAGGGTCTTGGCTCAGTTCCTCCAGCACTTTGTGTGTGTTCCTCAGGATTTCCAGCATCTGCAGAATCTCTTGTGTTGGACCGACTTTGAATATTTTCTCTGGCGTGATAGAGGCTGAGGGGCAACTCCACAGAAGTATGTAAAATTATGGAAGTCCTAAAAAAGTAGACAGAGCCCTCTTCCTAGGGTGAAAATGTGAAATTCTCGAGGACAGTTTCAAGGTGAGAGATGGAATATATAAAGGAGACTTTATAAAGCAAGTGTTTTGTTGCACAGAGAGTGTTAGGCGCCTGGAACCCAGGATAGGTGCTGGACGTCAATACAATATACCACATGTTGATACCGCACTTGGAATATTGTGTCAGTTTACCTCTTTAGAGGAAGGATGTGGAAGCTTTACAGAGGGTGCAGAGGAAATTCAGGAGGATGCCATCTAGATTTACAAACATGTCGCATGATTGCAAGAGCCAGGGCTCTTCTGTTTGGAGCGATGGAGAAGGAAAGGTGTCTTGATAGAGTTGTATAAAAGGTTATGAGAGGCATTAATAGTGGGGAGATAGCCTGCACCTTTTCCCCAGGGCAATACCAGAAGACATCTCTTTGGGGCAAGAGCTAGAAACTTTAGGAGTGATGTCAAAGGCAGCTTTTTTACTCTGTCTGGTGGTTGAACTTCTGGGAGCTGATACAACAGGAACATTTAAAAGACTCTCAATAGATAGACATGTGAATATCAGAAAAATGGAGGGTTATGGGCTGTGGGTTACAGGATGGTGGGGTGGAGATATGTCTCTATCAAAAGAGGTGTAAGGTGCTCCTTCCCTCCACTAGCCTGCAGGTCACCGTTGGGCAAGGTGTAGCACCTGCTTCGCCCCCACACCCCTCCATACAATGTCACGTGAAGCCATGGAAGCAGCTGGTGCATATCAAAAGTCCTGGTTACGTGACCACTGACACCAGGCAGACAGTGTCTAAAAAGTATTGATAATGGATGGGGTCACGCTGCCCAGAAGAAGGCAGTGGCAAACCACTTCTGTAGAAAAATTTGCCAAAGCCATTCATGGCCATGGGACCATGCTGATCCATGCTGTATGGCATTTAATGATGATGATAATGAGCTGCGTAGGAGGGAAGGGTGAGATTGATTGTGAAGTAGGTTTTTGTAGGCTGGCCGCAGAGCCTGTACTGTTCTATCTGCCATGTTGTAACAGCAACATTTAAGAGGCAGTTAGATGTGCATATGAAGAGGCAGGGAATGGAGAGATAGAGAACATAGGCAGGAAGACAGGACTCGTTGAAATTGGTGAAAGGGTCAAAACCGTTGTGATGGGCTGAAAGGCTTATTCTGTACTCTACTGCTCTATATTTTATTTTTCACAATCAAGATGCAGGGTCAGCAGAATCACAGAGACCAGCTGGTGAAAAATTGCAGTGTGCTGATGCCTTGCCCTTTCACCTCAGAACAAAAGCAAAATCAGCCCCGAGATAAATGAAAAGTCTCTTTTCTCTATTAGATGCAGATGTTTCAAGTGGAAGCTGTTTCAAATGAATTCCTAATATATGCGAGTCCAGAAAACAAATCTAGACACTCTCTCAGGGGCCACTTTATCAGGTACCTCCTATATCCAACGAAGTGGCCACTGAGTGTACGTCTGTGGTCTTCTGCTGCTGTAGCCCGTCCGCTTCAAGGTTCGATGTGTTGTGCATTCAGAGATGCTCTTCTGCACCCCACTTGGTTATTTGAGTTACTCTCAGCTTGGACCAGTCTGGCCATTCTCCTCTGACCTCTGTCATTAACAAGGTCTTTCCACCCACAGAACTGCTACTCACCGGATGATTTTGTTTTTGTTCTTCACACCATCCTCTGTAAACTCTACAGACTGTTGTGTGTGAAAATCCCAGGATATCAGCAGTTTCTGAGATACTCAAACCACCCTGTCTGGCACCAACAATCAATAGATCTCTAATTAGATATTTGCATTAACAAGCAGGTGTAACAAGGCCACTGAGTGTAAATCTGAATGATTTTCAGATTGAGTGATTTTAAAATCTGAATGAAATTAAGACTCATGCTAAATGAGTTTGTGTGTGCTGCAGTGCAATAGTGGGAATAGAATGGAATCTTCACAGGTAGCAGGATGGGAGGAAAAATAATCCTTGTGCTTTGTGCGAGTCTTTGGGCCTGTTGGTGACTTACTTATCCCTGCAGTGAAGATGAAGAGATCCAGGGAGTGACAGAAAGAGTCAGAGATGGGCCATGTGAAGATGGGAGCTTTGTGGAAATTGGCAGTAAAAGTGACATCATTTTCATGTTCTTTACTAGCTCACCAATATAGTCATCAATCGAGGCCTCTGTTGATTAGAGTTGACCAAGGATATTGCATCCGAGCTGTCTGGATATGCGGTATGATACAGAGAGCAAGCTCCCCATCTCCAGGTATCTAATGAATCCAAAGGAGCAGCAGAGACCAATACAGTTTGGTACCTGCAGTGCTGCAGGAGTTGTCAGTCAGTATTGAGCTCATCATAGGGCTGCCTTAGAGACTCCAGCTCTAGATCTTTCCCTTGGGATTTACTCCCAAAGTCTTCCCCAAGAGTGGGTATAGCTGCAAGGCTGTGGGGGTTTGAGATCAGAGTTTTCCTTCTCCAAGGTGAGCTGTCAACCGTGGCTGACAAGCTCCATTGGCCCAAATATATAGTCGTCAATGTTCAGGAGAAAGAATGGGTAGGAGGCCTGAATTAGAGTGAGACAAAGATTCTTCCAAAGTACAAAGTTCAAAGTTCAAAGTAAATTTATTGTCAAAGTGCTTATTAAAATACTTCAGAAGTTGCAGCTGGATTGTCCCTCTGAAATGATATGACATTATAAACCAGCGACATCATAAAAATAAAATTTTTCTCATTTATTAGTTCTCTGAGTATAGAAATGTCATACTTCGTATTTAGTACTTCCACATATGTCTGCATTGCAATGAAACACCAGCCGGCATGAAAAGGCTGAGGCAATTTCAATGACAACACGGGTTTTATTGCACAGGATAGATATTGCTGCAGTGAAAATCACAATAGCAATCTAAAGGAATATTCAATATAAAAGTTTGCACATTACGGAGCTGGTTCTCAAATACAACTTCAGTTTAACTTTTGTTCCACTTAACAACTGTTAAATTTCCCTGGAGTAGTTTTTTTTTGTTTAAAACTCCAAATATAAAATTTTGAAATTATACTTGAGGCAAACTGTAACTGTAGTTATTTCAAAGAAAAAAAAACAACCTAGAATTTCAATCACTAAGTGCAATTTTTGTGTGTAGTGAAAGTAAGTTGTTGTATAAAATAGATTGTGAATGCTACCTTGGCCTAACCGCATCCATCATACACAATGTGGCTTTGATCACAGCCTCCCCTATAACAGTGACTCACCCAAGTGCAACTGGGACTCATTGTGGGCCAGGCAAAGGAAAAGAGATCTGAAAAGCAGTTACAAGCACTATCCCCGCACTATTTGAAACTTGAATCTTGATATCAAAAGAAAAGGTTTATTTCAGGCTTTCTGCATCTGCTGCTGCATTTTTGCTTTAGCATAGTAATACAGGTCAACCTTCACTAATCCGGCACCATTGGAACCTGCGGAGTGCCGGATTAGTGAAAATGCCGAATTACAGAAGGATCACATTAAGCAATAGCTAACCGCCTCATCATACCTTTAAAATATCATGTAAATCAGTACAAGTTAGATAATAATGAAACAGAAATATTAAATGAGTAGTAAGTGAAATTTTAGTAAAGTAATATATTGTACAGGCACAGATAAATAAAGGGTTCAGGTAAACGTACAATAATTAACTTGTACTGAACAGTTGAGCACATCCGCTTCTGAAGTGAGATATTTGCAAGTGTGGGGTTGTCAGGATCATCAATATCTTCATCTTGAAAAATGAGTGAAGCATCAGGAACTGGTGCTGAAACTGGCTCAACAGTTTCTTCAAAAACTGTTGATGTTGGTGGCAGCACATCTGGGTGAGCAGAAGCAGAAGTTGGAGAAAGGAGGTCTTCTATATGCCACATTTCACGCGACCACCAGGCGGCCGGGGATTTGGCGCTGGGGTCTTCCCTCTTCACACGCAATTAATGAGGGAATTCTCTATATTTTCTTTTCTTCTGCTTAGTAATATGCTTAAATTCAGCGGGTTGCCACATCTGATCTGAGGTCGTAGGCAGAAGAGAACGGAGCGCAGGCCGGGCGACGCCGGAGGGCAGTGCGTAACTACTGGCAGGTGGGTGAGAAGGCAGACCGACCCAGTGCGGCCGCGCGTCGCTGCAAACGATATTAATAAATACAGGAAAACAAGCAGGATTTGCCTGTCTGTGCCAACATGTGAACAGATCTAGCGCAACCAAAACAATGTGCAGCAGATTGGAATGGTGGCCCAGGACATTTGAAATTATTGTTGCGCGGAAAATTTGAAATCAGTGCTGAATTATTGAAGGAACCGGATTACAGGTAGTTAGATTAGTGAAGTTGACTGTACTTGGAATTTGTTTAAGATTCAAGATAGTCTAATGTTATTTCTTGCACACAAGTGTAAAGGAGAATGAAATAATTGTTACTCTGGATCTGATGCAGTACAAGAAAACATACAATAGATAAGAACACAATAATAATAAAAACACAATAAATATAAATACTTTAGATAGCTTATATACATAGATTGATGGTACTGTCTGTCCACAAAGGGACATTAAGCTGTACTTACTGACTGACTGAAATAATAAAGTAGTGGTGGAGTTAGTGGGTGGAGGTGTTGATCAGACTTACTGCTTGGGGAAAATAACTGTATTTGAGCAACACACACAAAATGCTGGAGGAACTCAGTAGGCCTGGCAGTATCTTTGGAAAAAAGTACAGTTGACCATTTACAAAAAATTATTTGTATTTAATTATTTATCTATATTTGAGTCTGGTGGTCCTGGCGTGGATGCTATGTAGCCCCCTTCCCTGATGGGAGTGGGACAGGCAGACCATGCGTGGGGGGGGGGGGTGGGATCCTTCATGCTGTGACTAGCCTTTCTCTGGCACCTTTCTGTATGTACTACATGCTTTTGATGGCACGTGGTCTGGTGATGTGCTGGGCAGCTTTGGAGAACTTTCTGTCCTCTACAGAGCAGTTTCCCTACCAAGCAGTGATGCATCTTGTCAGGATGCTGTCTGCTGCACGTCGGTAGAATGACATGAGTAATTACATAACTATATAGTAGTAACTGTAACAGTCTCCAGCACCTATTACTGAACACACCTGTGGAATTGATGAATGGATACACAGCCCAGAATACGGGGTTAATGGAGGGATTTTTAGCGGAGTGGAAGCGAGAGGGATCCTTGTGTTCACGTCCACAGATCTCTCAGACTTGCCACTCACTCTCATAGAGTGGTTGAAAAGGCCTACGAAGAATTGGCCTTCATTAGTTGGGAGGCTGGATTCAAAGCCGCAAGGTTATGCTGCAGCTCTATAAAACACTGGTTGGACCACATTCGGAACATTGCTCTGCCGGCTATGCTCACCTGGCTTAGCCTGTTTGCCGAAGCGGTGTACCGGGGTGTGGCCGCTCTCCAATGGAGTCACAGGTGAGAGCTGAGTGTCCAGCGGGGACCAAAGGTGAGTGAGCTTCCTGGAGTGGAATGGACACAACAAGTCTCTTCATCTCCCACCCTTCCCTGGATCCCCATACATCCCTCAACTGCTATACCAGCTGCTCAATATAATAGAGATGAGTTCAAGTTCATCGCTATCTGAAGGCAAATCATAATCATCTGGTTTATACTGATGTGCAGATATATGTGAATGTGCTTGCAGTGATGCATTTTATAGCCAGCATGGATGTAGAAATAATATTGTTATTGCACAAACTGTTTCATGTTGAACAATTAAAGCTATTGAACATTGCACCTACACAGACATGGTAGGAGTTAAGTTTGTTGCCGGTTAAATCAAAACCACTGGCAAATTGCCTGACTTCTACTGAAATGATTGTCACGCAGGGAGAAATAAATTTCACTAACCACCAAACTGTCATTGTTTTCAACCTTTCTACTTCAATAAAGCTGATGTGGCTGAAAATATAATGTCACAACGGTTAATAATCTACCAGAAATTAAAGTAACCATAATAAATAATCTGAATATATAGGATTTCTACTTCGGGCTACTTAGACTTCCTATAATATCTGGAAACATTTAGAATGTGAATAGGTGTAATATCACAGGCATACTGTATATCGTGACATTTGTTGTTCAGTACACTGCAATACATTATAACGAACACAGTAAAAAATATATATAAGAGAGAAAAGAGCATGTCCTGGGTGGTGGGTGTCCCTGATGAAGCATGTCACAGAAAAAGCAGCATCCATCATCAGGGACACCTACAACCCAGGATGTGACTCTGCTCGCTGCTGCCATCAAGAAGAAAGTACAGGAGCCTCGGGACTTACACCAAGTTCAGGAACAGTTACTACCCCTCAAACATTAGGCTCTTGAACCAAAGGGGATAACTTCATTCAACTTCACCTGCCCCATTATTGAAATGTTTCCACAACCAATGGACTCATTTTCAAGTACTCTTCATCTCATGTTCTCGTTATTTATTTATCATTTCTTTCTTTTTGCATTTGCACAGTTTGTTGTCTTTTGCACTCTGGTAGAACACTCAAGTTGGTGTGATTTTTCATTTATTCTAGTATGTTTCTTGGATTTACTGAAAATGCATACAAGAAAAAAACTATGGTTATTTTTCTATTATAGATTTATTGAGTATGCCTGCAATAAAATTAATCTCAAACTTGTATATGGTGACATACACAGTATGTATTTTCATAATAAATTTACTTAGAATTTTGAACTTTGGATATAAAGAAAATTAATTTTAAAAGTAGTGTAGAAAGAGAAAAATATTGAAGTAGTATTCATGGGTCCATTCAGAAATCAGATGGTGGAGGGGAAAAAGCTGTTCCTGAAATGCTGAGTGTGGTTTCAGGTTCCTGTACATATATATTAAAAAGTACAATTGATGTTTCGGGCCAAAATCCTTTCCTGCTGAAGGGCTTCGGCCCGAAATGTTGACCATACTCTTTTCCTAGAAGCTGCCTGGCCTGCTGAGTTCCTCCAGCATTTTGTGTGTGCAGCTAGAAAGGATGTGGAAGGTTAAAGTCAGAGTAATTCCGGTGGTGATAGAAGCACTTGGAGCTGTGACACCTGGACTGGGAGAGTAACTCCAATAAATCCCAGGAACAACATTAGAGATCTCAGTCCACAAGACAGTACTACTAGGAATAGCAAGGATACTGCACTAAACCCTCAAGCTCCCAGCCCTCTGGTAGAGCACCTGAGATTGAGGGAAAAATACACATGCATCACTACCCATAAGAGGTGAGGGAAAAAAATGTGCACAGATTTTCGTACAGTACTGTACAGCCCTGAGATTTGTTTTCTTGGGGGTATACTCAGTGAATCCAAGAAATGAATAAATAAATAAGCAATAAATATTGAAAATGTGAGATGAAGTGTGTCCATAGGTGATGCACCATCAATAACTCTCTGAGACGTGAGGCGAGATATCGGCTTTTATTGACTGGAAGAAAGAACAAGCAGCAATTGACCACCATGCTACATCCTGGAGACTGAGGGCAGGGCTCAGGCCTCAATCGCCTTTATACCGGCGTCTGTGGGAGGAGCCACGGTCAGTGGGAGGAGCCACAGGAGCAGTCAGCGGGGGGGCGTGTCCAGACAGGTATATGTAGTTCACCACAATAGGTTGTGGGAACAGTTCAGTGATGGGACAAGTGAAGTTGAGTGAGGTTATACCCTCTGGTTCAAGACCCTGATGTTTGAGAGGTAATAACTGTTCTAGAGTGTGAGTCCTGAGACTCCTGTACCTTCTTCTCTCCTGCTATGACCAAGGACAAAATATATAACATTCTCTTCCTGTGTTTTTACTTTCCTTTGCCTACCTTCCTTCTTTCTTCTTCCTTGTGAGATTCTCTTAACCATTTCAGGACTACAAGTTTCAAGATTAGTGCTGTGGTTAGTGTGACGTTACTGCAATTTGGGGCGTTGGAGCTTGGAGTTCAATCCTAGCATTCTCTACAAGGAGTTTGCACGTTCTCTCCATGGAATGTGTGTGTTTTTCACCCCAGGTGCTCCGGTTTACTTCCACTGTCTGAAGATGTACCGGTTAGTACATTAACTGGTCATTGTAAATTGTGTGGTGAGGATAGGGTTAAATTGGGATTATTGGGGGTTGCCCTGGTGGCACTATTTGAAGATCTGGAAGGGCTGTATTTTTAAATAAATAAGATTCAAGATTATTTAATGTCATTTCCTCTACACTTGTGTAAAGGAAAATGAAATCCAGATCCGATACAGCACAAAAAAAAAATCACAATAAGATAAAGAACACAGTAATAATAAAAACCCACAATAAATACAAATAAATAAGATAGCTTATCTGCATAGATTGATTGTATGTCCATCGAGTGATGCTGGGCTGCACATAAGGTGACTGACGGGAAATAATAAAGTAGTGGTGGGTTAGTGGGTGGAGGTGTTGATCAGACTGATTGGGGAAAGTAACTGATTTTGAGTCTGGTGGTCCTGGTGTGGGTGCCATGCAGCTTCTGCCCTGATGGCAATGGGTCAAACACTCTGTTAGCAGAGTGGGTGGGATCCTTCATGATGATACTAGCCCTTTTCAGGCACCTTTCTGTACTTGTCCTTGATGGTGGGTAGGCTGATGCAATGGGCATTTTGACTACCCGTTGTAGAGCCTTCCAGTCCTCCGCAGTGCAGTTTCCGTACCCAGCAGTGATGCAGATCGATATATCACTGGAGACAAAAATAAAAGAAATCTATATTATTTTGAAGGATCTTGGCACAAAATGTTGACTGCTTATTTCTCTGCATAGATGCTGCCAGACCTGCATTTTGTGTATGTTACTCTGGATTTCCAACATCTGCAGTCTCTTGTATTTAGTATTTTGAATAACATTTATCATTGTTACAATCTACAGTACACCATTTACATACTTATCTAGAGAATCAGTGCAAAATAGCTCCGTCCAGCCCAACAAGCAGCACTGCTCAGCAACCCCTGATTTAACCCATGCTTAATCACAGGACAATTTACAATGACCAATTAAGCTACGAACGTAGAGTTATAGGAAAGTACAGTACGGAAACAGGCTATTCATCCCATCTAGCACATGCTGAGCAATTTAAAACACCTACTAACCGGTAAGTCTTTGTACTATGGGAGAAAACAGAGTGCCCAGAGAAAACCCACACATTCCATGCGGAGCACATACATATTTTGAACTCCAACACCTTGACTTAGTGTCATGCTAACTGCTACTTACCGTGATTGTATAGATTTTGGCAATCTTCATGTTGAGCAGGAATTAATTCCAGTAGATAATATATAAAATTAAACATGCATTTGTCTAATACAGCACTTGACGGGTTAACTTAAATTTGCTACTTAAGTGTCTGTGTAGTTTCTCTTCTGCATTTTTAAACCATTCAGTCAAGCTTGCAAGAGGAGAACAGCCCTGTGTTCATGTGGTACAAATTCTGTTAGCCATTGGGAATGCATCTATGTGATGGCCAATTGTAATCCACACCGTGCTAATCTGAGTCAGTAAGTATTGATCTACATTATCTTACACATCAAGAGCATGTGTTCACATGCTGAGGAAGATGGTCATAAACTCCAATTCCTTGTCGAGGCTCATTAACCCTATTTTGGAAGAAACGCTAAAACCATTATAAATGTCAGGCCAGCCAGTCTCTGTGACGAGAACAGACAAGACCTGTCAACATTTATTAGTAAGATCTTCCAGACTTAACTAAGAGTCCACACACCTGAAATGTTGAATTGTAACTTCTCCCCAAAGCTTCTAAGAGATCTTTCTAAATGTTTTCTAGCATCTGCTGAGTTTGTTTCAGGCTCCTGGCGTCAGCTGCAGTTTTACAGTCAAAGTCAAAGTAAATTAATTATCAAAGAACTTATATGTCACCATATACTACCCTGAAATTCATCTTGCAGGCATTCACAGTACATGAAGGAAATACAATAGTCAGTGAAAAACTATACACAAAGACTAGCAAACTGTCACAGAACATAGAGGAGTCTTGACTCGAATTCAGAGCAGCAGAGATAATAGAGCGATGAACAATAACTTTAATAATAAGCTCCAAAATAACAAGATATGAGGGGCCACAAAACAATAGAATACAGATACTAAACACACAGGCAACAAGGTAACTGAAGGCTATTAGCAACTGATTCAGGTTGGCTGGTTTGACAGGTGAGCAAGGACTATGACTAAGTGCTGGGTTTAAAAAGGCTGCAGGTGATTCATGTTAGCTGGGTGGAGACTGGGAGGTGATCGCCTGTGGAGGCCTGACACAGACAATCAATATGCAAAAGAACTCTGCAAATAATAATAAAATAATAATAATAATAAAATCAAATAAATAATTAAGTAAATAATCCTAACGTGACTTGTGGAGTCCAGCAGTTGTGGAATCGATTCAGAGTTGAGGTGAGCTGGGCATCCACATTGTTTCAGAGGTAGTAACCGTTCCTGAACCTGATGGTGTGGATCCTACAGTTCTTGTACCTAACTCTAATGTTCGGAAGATACAGTTTAATATTTTTAGTGTGAGACTTTCTCATTATCCTGTTTATTCTTTCTTTGTTGTGAGGTGTTATTTTTAAGGAAAAGGAAAATGATTTTGGAGCATAATTCATTGAACGAGCCTCTGGTAAAATGATATTGAGGGAGTAGAAGTCACTGATAATTTAAAACAGGCTGAATATCTCCTAATGCTGTTTCCCACCCCATATGGTGGAACTGTGCCAAACCACAACCACTGTGAAAGGAGGAATACTACATTCTGACATTGTTAACGGAAGTTATGTATCTTGGGGCATTGTTTTTTAATCAGAACCAAGTTGTAATGAATAGAATTATGTCTAAATCACAACAGTTTAGCTACCTTTGAATTTGTGATTTTTGGTTTCTAGTTGTTTTAGAATAATACAAATAAAATACAGCCTCGGTGTTATAGCATAGTTCTACAGGTCAGCTCTTGCAGTGACAAGCTCTTTGCCTTCTCCGGATGTGGAGGGCTGAGTGAACTGACTCTGCCCCAAAGAGACATCCGGTGAAGCAGGTCAGGCCCTAAGAGATGAGTAAACCTTAGGCAGTGCATCTTTCGGGCCCCACCCTGTGAAAGTGCTTGAAGACTTTGGCAGCTCATCATTGTGTTTCTTGAACTGTAATTAACATCTCAAAGTTCAAAGTAAGTTTATTATTGGACCATGTACTGTATATATCACCATATACTACCTTGATATTTAGTTTCTTGTGGGCATTTACAGGAAAATAAAGAAATTTAATGGAGTTTATGAAAAACTTTACATAGGCTGCGGAGCCAGTACAGCATTGAGGTAAGTGAAGATATCCTTGATTGTTCAGGATCTTAATGACTATTGTGGGGTAATAACTGTTCCTGAACCTGATCAGGACAGGAAAAGAAGAGGGTAAAAACCAGAAAAAAAAGGTGCAGAGGGGAAGAAGAACAAGCTAGAAGGTGATTGGTGAATAAAAGAGATTCTACAGATGCTGGAAATCTAGAGCAAAACACAGCACCACAGATCCTGACTGACCTATTCCACATGGCTACTGGGACCAGTTGCTCCATTCCACCCTGGAAAGAATTCTGTCAGCCTCCATGTCATCTAGCTCACTGGCTGCTTTATCATGGATGGTATAAGGTACTGGTCAGGCTTTGTAAAACTAGGGTGTGACATTTTCATTTCATACTATCTTTGTCCTTGATATGTTTGAGTTTTCCAATTCCATTCTTGAACACTGCTGTGGCATCATCCAGTAACTTCCTTAATTCATTTTCAGTTAACTCTATTGCAGGGGGTGTGGCAATGGATCTCCAATCAAGTTGTGGTTGTCTCAGCCGATCACGTCCCCATAATGCTGGCCATCCTGTTTTTATCACATACAAACTCAATGTTGCTTGTGGGTTGTTGTATTTCACTGTTACAAATGTCATTCCCACAGGACTTATCTTTTCTCCAGTTTAAGTACTTAGTTGGATATCTTCCTGTTTCAGTTTAGTATCTTTGAAATGCTGTTCTAACTCATTTTGTGAAATGACTGAAAAAGTGGAACCCATGTCCAATTCCATTTTAATTAATTTGCTGTTCACTCTGGTGCAAGCCATATTGCTTGTCTACTGCAATGCACACTAAATGATGGCGGAACTCAGCAGGTCAGGCAGCAACTATGGAAGGGTATAAGCAGTCTATATTTCAGGTTGAGATGAAGCGTCTTGGCCGAAAATATTGGCTGTTTATTCCCCTGAATAGATGCTGCCTGACTCACTGAGTTCCTCCAGCATTTTGTGTGATCTACTGTTTTAACACATCAGGACCATGGTAAAGTGGGGGAAATGAGAAATTGAATTCCTACATCTCTGGTAAATTTCCTCCTGAAAGCACAAAATTTGTCTGTGTAATGTCAACGTAGCATTAGTGCCAACATAGCATGGCTGCAACTGGACGTAAGGGGTACATCTTTACATCTTTGGGATGTGGGGGGGGGGGGGGGGGTGGACTGTAGTACTTGGAGGAAATGCACGTGGTCACAGGGAAAATTTACAAATTCCTTACATTCCTTAAAGTGGTGAGAACTGAACCCAGATCACCAGCACTGTAGTACGCTAACCGCTACACTACCATGCTGCCACCAATATTTAGTAACATTCTTTCCTTTTTTTAAACCACAAACAAGCAGGAAGGGAATATTGAACCATTGCTCCAATTGGAAGGTTCTGGGTGAAACGCTGGTTGTTATGAATGTCAGCCTGGGTGAGATTCTACTGGGCTTTGCTGGCTCTGAAAATGTATCCGATCTTCACTATCTATCTTCCATGACAAGAGCTGGGTAAATCATCAGGAAAATCTGTGACTGCGCTTGACAACAGCTCTGGTCTTCATGCCGGAGCATGACTGAAATCTCATTCAGGTTCAGCCAATCTTACACCGAACTGCACTCTGGCGGATGGGGTGGCTCTGCAATGGGTGGTCAAAACTGCTCAACGCATCACCGGTGCTAGCTCACCCACCATAAAGCTGCTGGAAAACAGCCAGAAACCTCATGAAGACTCCCACACACCCTAGGCATCACACCCTAGGCTGGAGGAACTCAGCAGGTTGGGTAGCATCAATGGAAAAGAGTAAACAGTCAACTTTCAGGCTGACACAAAACTGGTTGCTTTCCCCAAGCAGTAAGGCTGATCAACACCTCCACCCACTAACCCACCCCTCCACATCTCCAACTACCACTACCACTACCGTCAGTCTCCTTATGTACAGACACTCCAGTGCCTAGCGTCACTTTATGGACATGCTGTACAATCAATCTGTGTATATAGCTATCTTACGCATTTATAATTCTTGTGTGTTATTTTTATTATTATTGTTTTCTTTACCTTTGTGTTTTTTTTGTGCTGCATCAGATCCAGAGTAACAATTATTTTATTCTCCTTTATACTTGTGTGCAGGAAATGTCATTAAACAGACTTGAATCTTGAGTCTTGAACCAGATGATCGGAAGGTGCTGAATCTCTGCCTGTGGCAATAGCCGAGGCGTAAGCAAATCCATTGGTGAGTGAGTTCAGTGATAAGGGACAAGTACAACCCTAAGGGAGGATTGCATCTGTATGCATTCTCTATCAAGGGATTTGTGGTTTTGGTAAATCCAGGCCAGAACAGTGGAGAAAGGTGATACCTTAGATTTCCTACGCATATTGCATGTCGAAAAAAAACAGTCAGTCTTCCCACTGTGCACTGCAGGTATGTAAAATCATACCGTCCTGTTATTTAAAATTGCAGGATTCTAATTTAATGGAGATTTTATAGACATATATTCTCCAAGTGCCATACATGATACTTTTTATTGGACCAACTTAATGGGTGTGTAGTACAAATGCTTCACAGAGCACAGGATATCATTCATCTCGTGAGAGAGAGCAAAGCCAAGAGCAAATGAATGGATTTTAGGTGTCTACTGAAATCTGCAAGCAGCCACTTCCATCACTGAACGTTCAGTTGGTGACATTATTTAAACATTTTGCCTCGCTGCTTTAATTATTAACAAGGTTGTTTTGTTGCCAAATCCATTGGAGAAAAAAAGACCTTTATCCTGCACGCAGGCCATCCGTTGGACGGTTTTGGGGGGGGGGGGTGTGGATTTGTGCAGCTTTACATCCTGTTGTTTTGTACACTGTTGCCCCTAAGCTTGGATACACAGCTGCTTACGGGATGAGGCGGATTCACATTTAAAGCCACCCTGTACCTTCGTTCTTCACCTAATTGTATGAGAACTCCACCTCATGGGATGACACAGGAGTTCTGCAAATCTCTGTGAGACTGCTGGGGAAAATCAAAGTCTCAACGTCTGCTAGTCCACAAAGCTGAAGGGTGGATGTGGAGAGGATGTTTCCTATGGTTGGGAAGTCTAACGTCCATTTAGAATGGAGATTAGGAGGAATTTCTTTAGCCAGAGAGAGGTGAATCTGTGGAATTCATTGCCACAGGAGGGCAAATCATTGGGTATATGTGTGTATATATATGTCAAGTGTATAAGATGATGAGAGGCATTGATCGTGTGGATAGACAGAGGCTTTTTCCCAGGGCTGAAATGATTGCCACAAGAGGACACAGGTTTAAGTTGCTGGGGAGTAGGTACAGAGGAGATGTTAGGGGTAAGTTTTTTACTCAGAGTGCATGGAATGGGCTGCTGGTAACGGTGGTGGAGATGGATATGATAGGGTCTTTTAAGAGACTTTTGGATAGGTGCATGGAGCTTGGAAAAATAGAGGGCTATAGGTAAGCCTAGTAATTTCTAAAGTAGGGACATGTTCAACACAACTTTGTAGGCTGAAGGGCCTGTATTGTGCTGAAGGTTTTCTATGTTTCTATTTAAGGCAGAGGTTGATGGATTCTTGATTAGTCAGGGCATGAAGGGATATGGGGAGAAGGCAGGAGATTGGGGCTGAGAAGGAAATGGATCAGCCTTGATGGGCCCAAGAGCCTAATTCTGCTCCTATATCTTATGTGAACCCCCCTTTTTATACTGGGCATCTCTAGAGATGTGGCTCATTAGCTCCTTGCTATTAGCTACCAGACTCCGACGTGAGAAAAACACCTTTCGCAGACTCTGTACGCCTAGGGTCCCACCAAACCCAGGAAGCTGGGATGTGTCGCTCAGGCGAACCCTGGTCTGTGTGAACACTGTGTAACTACTGCCCCCATGCAATTGCCCATTGGCAAGAAATAAAAGATCATTATAAAGAAAGTATATTTACAAATGGCAGCTTTATCGACCAGTTAGTAGGAAAAAGAGAAGGAAAAAAATAAAAAGGGCCTATTGCAGTTAACCCAGTCCAAATGTGCACGTAGGTTGGAGCTCATCTTGAACTTGTCTTTAACTCATGCACCGGACTCACAGCTTGTGTAAAAGCCACTCACCACTTTCCAAATGTCACTCGAAATTCACCTCGAGTAAATGGATTCCCCCATGGGAGTGATGTTCCTTCCTCCTTGAAGCTGCTCACTTGCAACAGGGATGGCCTCCTCAGCCATCCTCCCTCCTGTCTGCTCCCAGCTCCCGCCAATTAGACTCCGACCCGCACCAGCGTCCATTAACAAAACTTCTCCACCCAGCGTTCTCTGGAACCTTCTCCCAATTCCACCATCCTGACAGGCTGACACAACATAGTCTTTAGCTCAAACCCATACATGCTGAAAGCAGAACAGCCTACTCTTACAGAGCTGCTAAAATGTAACACCTACAGTATAGCAGTAAAGATTTTAACCAGGGTGTTCCATCTTCTGGTTTTCTGGTCTGCCATGGGGCTGCGGGATTGTGTGTGTATGTGTGGGTAGGTGGGCAGGGAGGAGGAACGGGGATGTTGTGCTGTTGTTGTTTTGTCACTTGGTATGGTCTGTGTTGTTCTACCGAGCATTGTGGTCACCAGAATGTATGGCGACATTTGCAGGCTGCCCCAACACATCTTGGGTTGTGTTGGTTGTTGACACATTTCACCGTATGTTTCAGTACACAGGTTGTAAATAAATCTGAATCCCTCCGCTCTCCATCAGCATCACAATCAAGTTTGGCTTTCCATCAATATTAGGGCTACCTACTTCATCACCCACTCTGCCAAGGATGTTCCCAAGCCTGGCTGCGGAAGGAGAAGGGTTGGGCATGGGGCTAGCAACCCCATCTCATAAAAGCCCAGAGTACAGAAATGCCAACAGAAACTCCAAAGACCTCATCCCCGGGAGAGGAAGGATCTTCACCTAGGAGGCATATGAAGTTTTGTGGTGAAAGTGAAAGCTACAGGGCCGATCAGTCTTTGGCCAAAGACAGAGCACTCTGGTGAGCTGCTGTTGGTGGCCGATGATCTAGTAATCTGATGTTGCTTAAGTAGAGGAGGAAGAATTTCATCATCATTGCAGGATTATAAAGCTCAGTCCAGAATGAGAGAATGTTACATGAGAATATTTGTAGTTATTTTGTCTAATTCTATTTGCATTTTCTATCTTTATTTATTAAAATTTAGTAATACTGTGGGAGTAAGCCCTTTCGGCCCTTTGAGCTGAGCCTCCTAGCAACCTCCAACCCTAACCCACTCATGGGCCAACTAACAATGACCAATTAACCTGTTTGTCTTTGGACAGTGGAAGGAAACTGGAGCACTCTGGGAAAGATCACATATTCCACGGGGAGGACGTACAGACTCCTTACAGAGGACATTGTGATTGAACTCTATATTTGAATGCCCTGAGCTGTAATACTGTCACACCGTGGTGCTCCTTGTAAATGTTTCTTCAGTATTGTCATATTGCCTAGCTTTTGCTGAAACATTATGATTGGTTAGTTTTAGTAGTTCATTGCAAGAATGCTTTGTTTTCCTAGGTTTGAAATCCTCAACACATCTCATCATCTATTCATTTATTTGGAGAGATAGCGTGGAAAAGGCCTTTCCAGCCCTTCGAGCCAAATTGCCCAAAAACCCCCATTATGACCTGAACCTAATCACAGGACAATTTCCATTGACCAATTGACCTACCAACTGGTACAGCTTTGAACCGTAGAAGGGAACTGGAGCGCCTGGATAAAAGCCACACATTCCATGGGGAGTACATGAAGAGGATAGAAACATAGAAAATAGGTGCAGGAGTAGGCCATTTGGCCCTTCGAGCCTGCACCACCATTCAGTATGATCATGGCTGATCATCCAACTCAAAACCCTGTACCTGCTTTCTCTCCATACCCCCTGATCCCTTTAGCCACAAGGGCCATATCTAACTTCCTCTTAAATATAGCCAATGAACCGGCCTCAACTGTTTCCTGTGGCAGAGAATTCCACAGATTCACCACTCTCTGTGTCAAGAAGTTTTTCCTCATCTCAGTCCTAAAAGGCTTTCCCTTTATCCTTAAACTGTGACCCCTCGTTCTGGACTTCCCCAACATCGGAAACAATCTTCCTGCATCTAGCCTGTCCAATCCCTTTAGAATTTTATACGTTTCAATAAGATCCCCCCTCAATCTTCTAAATTCCAGTGAGTATAAGCCTAGTCGATCCAGTCTTTCTTCATATGAAAGTCCTGCCATCCCAGGAATCAATCTGGTGAACCTTCTCTGTACTCCTTCTATGGCAAGAATGTCTTTCCTCAGATTAGGGACCCAAAACGGCACACAATATTCTAGGTGCGGTCTCACCAAGGCCTTGTACAATTGTAGTAGAACCTCCCTGCTCCTGCACTCAAATCCTTTTGCTATGAATACCAACATACCATTTGCCTTTTTCACCGCCTGCTGTACCTGCATGCCCACCTTCAATGACTGGTGTACAATGACACCCAGGTCTCGTTGCTTCTCCCCTTTTCCTAATCAGCCACCGTTCAGATAATCATCTGTTTTCCTGTTCTTGCAACCAAAGTGAATAACCTCACATTTATCCACATTAAATTGCATCTGCCATGAATTTGCCCACTCACCTAACCTATCCAAGTCACCCTGCATCCTCTTAGCATCCTCCTCACAGCTAACACCGCCGCCCAGCTTCATGTCATCCACAAACTTGGAGATGCTGCATTTAATTCCCTCATCTAAATCATTAATATATATTGTAAACAACTGGGGTCCCAGCACTGAGCCTTGCGGTACCCCACTAGTCACTGCCTGCCATTCTGAAAAGGTCCCGTTTACTCCCACTCTTTGCTTCCTGTCTGCCAACCAATTCTCTATCCACATCAATACCATACCCTCAATACCATGTGCTTTAAGTTTGCACACTAATCTCCTGTGTGGGACCTTGTCAAAAGCCTTTTGAAAATCTAAATATACCACATCCACTGGCTCTCCCCTATCCACTCTACTAGTTACATCTTCAAAAAATTCTATAAGATTCGTCAGACATGATTTCCCTTTCACAAATCCATGCTGACTTTGTCCGATGATTTCACCTCTTTCCAAATGTGCTGTTATCACATCTTTGATAACCGACTCTAGCATTTTCCCCACCACCGATGTCAGACTAACCAGTCTATAATTCCCCGGTTTCTCTCTCCCTCCTTTTTTAAAAAGTGGGGTTACATTAGCCACCCTCCAATCCTCAGGAACTAATCCAGAATCTATGGAGTTTTGAAAAATTATCACTAATGCATCCACTATTTCTTGGGCTACTTCCTTAAGCACTCTGGGATGCAGACCATCTGGCCCTGGGGATTTATCTGCCTTTAATCCCTTCAATTTACCTAACACCACTTCCCTACTAACATGTATTTCCCTCAGTTCCTCCATCTCACTAGTCTCTCAGTTCCTTATTATTTCTGGAAGATTATTTATGTCCTCCTTAGTGAAGACAGAACCAAAGTAGTTATTCAATTGGTCTGCCATGTCTTTGTTCCATATGATCAATTCACTTGTTTCTGACTGTAAGGGACCTACATTTGTCTTGACCAATCTTTTTCTTTTCACATATCTATAAAAGCTTTTACAGTCAGTTTTTATGTTCCCTGCCAGCTTTCTCTCATAATCTTTTTTCCCTTTCCTAATTAAGCCCTTTGTCCTCCTCTGCTGGTCTCTGAATTTCTCCCAGTCCTCAGGTGTGCTGCTTTTTTTTGCTAATTTATATGTTTCTTCTTTGGACTTGATACAATCCCTAATTTCCCTTGTCAGTCATGGGTGCACTACCTTCCCTGGTTTATTCTTTTGCCAAACTGGGATGAACAATTGTTGTAGTTCATCCATGCGATCTTTAAATGCTTGCCATTGCATATCCACCATCAACCCTTTAAGTATCATTTGCTAGTCTATCTTAGATAATTCACGTCTCATACCTTCAAAGTTACCCTTCTTTAAATTCAGAACCTTTGTTTCTGAATTAACTATGTCACTCTCCATCTTAATGAAGAATTCCACCATATTATGGTCACTCTTACCCAAGGGGCCTCGCACGACAAGATTGCTAACTAACCCTTCCTCATTGCTCAATACCCAATCTAGAATGGCCTGCTCTCTAGTTGGTTCCTAGACATGTTGGTTCAGAAAACCATCCTGCATACATTCCAAGAAATCCTCTTCCCCAGCACCCTTACCAATTTGGTTCACTCAATCTATATGTAGATTGAAGTCACCCATTATAACTACTGTTCCTTTATTGCACGCATTTCTAATTTCCTGTTTAATGCCATCCCCAACCTCACTACTACTGTTAGGTGGCCTGTCCACAACTCCCACCAGCGTTTTCTGCCCCTTAGTGTTATGCAGTTCTACCCATATCGATTCCACATCCTCCAGGCTAATGTCCTTCCTTTCTATTGCGTTAATCTCCTCTCTAACCAGCAATGCTACCCCACCTCCTTTTCTTTCCTGTCTATCCCTCCTGAATATTGAATATCCCTGGATGTTGAGCTCCCATCCTTGGTCACCCTGGAGCCATGTCTCTGTGATCCCAACTATATCATATTCATTAATAACTATCTGCACATTCAATTCATCCACCTTGTTACGAATGCTCCTCGCATTGACACACACAGCCTTCAGGCTTGTGTTTACAACACTCTTAGCCCTTATACAATTATGTTGAAAAGTGGCTCTTTTTGATTTTTGCCCTGGATTTGCCTGCCTGCCACTTTTACTTTTCACCTTACTACTTTTTGCTTCTACCCTCATTTTACACCCCTCTGTCTCTGTGCACTTGTTCCCATCCCCCTGCCACATTAGTTTAAAGCCTCCTGAACAGCAGTAGCAAACGCTCCCCCTAGGATGCTGGGATTGAACTCCAAGCTCTAACACTCCGAGCTGTAATAGTGTTGTGTTAAGTGCTACGCTACCGTGGCACTCCTCAGAGGAAAACAAAACTTCATATCTCCAATACAAAGATGGAGAAGGATGGGTGATGGATTGGTGAAAGACATCAAGAGAGGGTTAGAGCTGAACGTTCCAAAGAGGCAGTCTGATGAGGAAAGGCAAGACAGAACCTGGGCAAAAGTCCAGATTATATGTACAAAATTAAGGGAGGGAAGTTTAGGGGAGACATCAGGGGTAAGTTTTTTGCACACCGGGTTGTGAGAGCCTGGAATGACTTGCCAGGGATAATGGTGGAGGCTAAAACATTAGGGGTATTTAAGAACCTCTTGGACAGGCACATGGATGAAAGAAAAATGGAGGGTTATGGGGTAGTGTGGGTTTAGTACTTTTTTTTTAAGGATTATATGGGTCGACACAACATGGAAGGCTGAAGGGCCTGTACTGTGCTGTAGTGTTCTATGGTTCTATGGTTCTATTCCACTTTGAGAATGTGAAAACTCTATTCCATTCCACCATTACATAAGAACAGAAACATCAACTTTTTGGCCACCCTTTTGAACAGAGATGAGGAGGAACAGTGGTGAATCTGTGGAATTCATTGCCACAGACAGCTGTGGAGGCTGAATCATTGGGTACATTTAAAATAGAGGTGGATTGTTTCTTGAATAGTCAGGGCATCAAATGTTAGGGGGAAGAAGGCAGGAGAATGATGTTAAAAGGGATAATAAATCAACCAAGATGGAATGCTGGAACAGGCTCGATGGGCTGAGTGGCCTAATTCTCCTCCTGTATCTTAAGATCTTATGATCACTACTGTGCATAAGTGGGATGTTGATTACATTATGGGAAGTCTTATGGAATGTGTGAGGAAACCTGAACGCTTGGAGGAAATCCACACTGTCATGGGGAGAGACGGGAATTAAACCAGAGTCGCTGGTGCTGGAAATTGTTATGCTAACCTCTATGCTAACATGCTGCCTTTAGGCTGAAGATTCCTTGCCGTTAGGCTGAAGAAGATAAGCCTATGGCAGTCTATGTCCTGGGGCACAGGAATAAAATGAAGATTAGGAAGGACAGGGTGATAGCTTTCTGAGGGTGCTGGGTGGAGATGTAGTATGTTTCTACCAAAGGAGGTGCTCCTTCCCTCTACTAGCCTGCAAGTCACCCTTGAAGGTGTAGCTCCTGTTTAGCCCCTCGATCAGGGTCAAGTGAAGCCACGGGAGCAGGAGATGGATGATTGTATGAGCAGCTGGTGCATATCACAAGACTTTGTTATGTGTCTGCTGACACCAGGCAGACTATCTCCAAAGAGTATCGATAATGGCTGGGGTCACCTGTCTTGTAAAGACTCTGTCCAGAAGAAGGCAATGGCAACACACTTCTGTGGAAAAATTTTCTGTGGAAAAAGACCAATCATAGTCATGTAAGGACACCTTACAGCTCCCTTGGTATAGACATATCTCCACCCAACCACCCCAGCAATGGATGAAGAGCTCTTTCACTGCATTGCTCAGTATAAATTGGATGGAAATAAACTTCACAGGAACAGAACTGTGTTTATCTGTGGGAAAATTTCCAGTTAACATCATATAATCCAGTTTAATTGTAGAGAGGGCACCATGGGTAGCGTAGCACTGAGAATAATGTTATTACAGTTCAAGGTGTTGGAGTTCAGAGTTCAATCCCAAGGTCCTCTCTATGTCCTCCTCATGGAATGCATGGGTTTCCTCCAGGTGCTCCTGTTTTCTCCCACAGTCCAAAGATGTACCCGTTAGTAGGTTAATTAGTCATTGTAAATGGTCCCATGAGTATTGACTTCAGGACTTCAGCATGGTTCGGGAGGGTTTAAACTAATTTGCAAGGGGGATGGATTAGAGAGTATGCATTATGATCAGAGAGTAAGGGAGCTAGGGGTTTACTCTTTGGAGAGGAGGAGGATGAGAGGAGACATGATAGAGGTGTACAAGATATTAAGAGGAATAGATAGAGTGGACAGCCAGCGCCTCTTCCCCAGGGCACCACTGCTCAGTACAAGAGGACATGGCTTTAAGGTAAGGGGAGGGAAGTTCAAGGGGGATATTAGAGGAAGGTTTTTCACTCAGAGAGTGGTTGGTGTGTGGAATGCACTGCCTGAGTCAGTGGTGGAGGCAGATACACTAGTGAAGTTTAAGAGACTACTAGACAGGAATATGGAGGAACTTAAGGTGGGGGTTTATATGGGAGGAAGGGTTTGAGGGTCAGCACAACGTTGTGGGCCAAAGAGCCTGTAATGCACAGTACTATTCTATGTTCTATGTTCTAGGACAAGGAAACCAGGGGTCCATGAGCTTGTCCTCATCATGGGATCAGAGGTACAGAGGGTCATCAACTTTAAATTCCTCAGTGTTATCATTTCAGAGGACCTGCTCTGGGTCTGGCATACAAGTCCAATTATGAAGAAAGCACAGCAGCACCTCTAGTTCCTTAGAAGTTTGTGAAAATTTGGCATGATATCTGAAACTTCGACAAGCTTCTATACATGTGCAGTGGAGAATATATTGACTGGCTGCCTCACAGCCTGGTATGGGAACACCAAGGCCCCTGAACAGAAAATACTATAAAAAGTAGTGGAAATGACCTAGTCCATCATGGATAAACCCCCCCACCATTGAGAGCATCTACACAGAGTGTTGTCACAGGAAAGCATCATCTGTCATCAGAGCCAACAACCACCCAGTTCCTGCTGTCTTCTTGATGTTGCTGTCAGGAAGAAGGACAGGAGTCTCAGGCTATACACAACAATGTTCAGAGCAGAATCAGGTTTAATATCACTGGCGTATGTTATGAAATTTATTTTGTGTTAAATTAAAGAAGTAGTGAGGTAGTGTTCATGGATTCAACGTCTATTCACAAATCTGATAGCAGAAGGGAAGAAGCTGTTCCTGATTCACTGAGTGTGCACCTTCAGGCTGTTGTACCCCCCCCCCCCCGCCCTCGATGGTAGAAATGAGAGGAGGGCATGCCCTGAATGATGGGTTCCTTAATTATGGATGCAGCCTTTTTTTGAGGCATCACCTTTTGAAGTTGTCTTGGATGCAGGGGAGGCTAGTGACCACGATGGAGTTGGCTGAGATTAAAACTTATTGCAGTTTATTTCGATCCTGTTCAATATCTTCCCCCCCCCCCCGCCCCACAATACCAAATGTGATGCAGTCAGTTAGAACACTCTGGAGGGGGTACACTCAGTCACCTTCACTTGCACCATCACTGAAATGTTCCCACAACCTATGGAGTCACTTTCAAGGACTCTTCATCTCATGTTCTCGATATACTTTTCTTATTTATTTATTTTTTCTTCTTTTGCATTTGCACAGTTTGGTGTCTTTTGCACATTGGTTGTATACCCTGCCGGTGTGGTCTTACATTGATTTGATTATGGTTATTGGAATTATTGAGTATGCCAGCAAGAAAGTGAATCTCAGGTTTAATATGGTGACATATATGCACTTTGATAACAAATTTCCTTTGAGCTTGGAAATGGACTAGGGTTAAATTGGTGGGTTACTGGTAGCACGACCAGTTGGACCAGAAGGGCTTATTCCACTCTGTATCACTAAGTAATTAAATAAATTATCACCATATGCTAAAGTACTCAGCCAAGGATGGATGTAAATGAAATAATAGTAACACATACAAAATGCTGGAGGAGCTCAGCAGGCCGGCAGCATCTGTGGAAAGGAATAAAGAGTCAACGTTTTGGGCCGAGACCCTTCATCAGGACTGGAAAAAAAGATGAGGAGTCAGAGCAAGAAGGTGGGGGAGGAGAGGAAGACGTACAAGGTGGTAGGTGATAGGTGAAACCGGGAGAGGGAGAGGGGGATTGGTGATGGAAAGAGCTGGGAAGTTGATTGGTGAAAGAGATAAAATGCTGGAGAAGGGGATATCTGACAGCAGAGGTTAGAAGACCATAGAAGAAAGGGAAGGGGCAGGAATACCAGAGGCGGGCGATGGACAGGTCAGGAGATAGGGTGAGGGAGGGAATCAGGCATGGGAAACGGTGAAGGTGGGGGAAGTTACTGGAAGTTCAGGAAATCGTTGTTCTTGCCATCAGGTTGGAGTCTACCCAATGGAATATCAGGTGTTGTTCCTCCAACCTGAGTGTGGCCTCATCGCGACAGTAGAGGAGGAGGCAATGGATTAACATATCGGAATGGGAATGGGAAATAAATTGAAACAGGTGGCCACTGGGAGATCCCACTTTTTCTGGCGGACAGAGAGTAGGTGCTTGGTGAAGCGGTCTCCCAATCTATGTTGGGTCTATGTTAGAACTGTGTCATACAATTGGCTTATTTGGAGGAAGGGGACATACGCAAATTATATTCTGGAGTGAACAGGTGAGAAGCTCTTGGGGACAGTTACTGAATAAGACAGATGCACAGTCACAACCATGCAAATTGGTGTCTTCAGAAAACCTATATTCAAATTTAAGGAAGTGAGACTAGTCAGGTATCAGCTTGTCACAAGGCTCTGGGTGTATCTACTAAAGTGGAAGTAATTATCATCGCCAAATAGGCAGATGCATCTGCTTTCATTGTAAAGTTGAGCTTTACTTGCCACACACACATCGAAACATCAAAACGTATAATAAAATATGTCCTTTTGTGTAAATGACCATAACAGTCCCAATGATGAACGTGACCAGAGGTTCAGATATGACTTACAGAAAGCTATTTTAAGAATAGGAAAACAATTCTGATTGAAGTTAGAAATGGAATTGGATGCTTGTCAGCTGTGGCATCGTTTGCAGGCCATTACTCCTACAAGGGGAAACCTAACTTAACATCGTGAATGGCTGTGATGCTTCACTCCCAGATGAGCTCAACACCTTGAAAGGGAGAATAAAACTGCACCTGTGCAAATCCCTGCAGCATCTGGTGACCTTGTGTCCTCTGTCTCCGAGGCTGGCATCAGAACACCTTTCAAGAGGTTGAACCCTCGCATGGCTTCAGGACCTGGTAGGGCACGGAAAAGCTGTGCCAACCCCCGGGAAGGAGTGTTGAAGGATATCTTCAGTCTCTCACTGTTGCAGTCGAAGGTTCCCACCTACTTCAAAAGGGCAACAATCATACCAGTGCTCAGGAAGAGCAGGGTGAGATGCCTCAATGACTATCACCCAGTTGCACCACACCTACTGTGGTGAAGTGCTTTGAGAAGTTGGTCATAGCCAGAATCAACATCTGCCTAAGCAAGAACATGGACCCGCTGCAATTTACCTGTCACTACAGTGGATGCAATCTCATTGGCTCTCCACTCAACCTTGAATCACCTGGACCACAGCTATACCTAAATTAAGCTACTGTTTACTGATTACAGCTCAGCGTTCAACACAATCATGCCCTCAGTTCTAACAACTAACATCAAAACCTGGGCCTCTGTACCTCCCTCTGCAAATGGATCCTTCACTTCCTCACTGGGAGACCACCGTCAGTGCAGGTTAGAAATAACACCTCCTTCCCACTGACAAGTAACTCTGGTTTACTACAAAGATGTGTGCTTAGCCCACTGCTCTACTCTTTCTGCACCCATGGATGTGTGGCTAGGCACAGCTGAAACGCCATCTATAAATTTGCTGATGACGCAACTATTGTTGGCAAAATCTCAGGTAGTGATGAGGAGGTGTACAGGAGCAGGATAAATCAGCTGGTTGAATGGTGTAACAATAACAAGCTTGCACTCAATGTCAGTAAGACCAAGCAATTGATAGCGGACTTCAGGAAGAGGAAGTCAAGAGAACACACTCCAGTCCACATTGAGGGATCAGAAAGGGTGAGCTGTTTCAAGTTCCTGGGTGTCAATATCTCTGAGGATTTATTCTGGGCTCAACATATTAATGCGATTACAAAGAAGGCATGACAATGGCTATGTTTCATTAGAAATTTAAGGAGAATACGTGTATCACTAAAGTCACTCACAAATTTCTACAGATGTACTGTGGAGTGCATTCTAACTGATTGCATCAGCGCCTGATGTGGGGAGACCACTGCACAGGGTCGGAAAAAGCGACAGAAAGTTGTAAACTCAGCCAGCTTGATCATGAACTCTACCTTCCCCAGTATCACGGACAACTTCAAAAGGTGATACCTCAAAAAGGTGGCATCCGTCATTAAAGATCACATTTACCCAGGACATGCCCTCTTTTCATTGCTACCATCAATGAGGAGGTACAGGAGCTTGAAGACACACACTCAATATTTCAGGAACAGCTTCTTTCCCTCCACAGTCAGATTTCTGAATGTACAATGAACCCATGAATAGTACTTCACTATTTTTTCTTCTTTTTCACTCTATTTCTGCACTAATTGAACTTAATTTTTAAATATTTTTTATTTTATTTTATAGTTTTTTTATTATTATGTGTTGCATTGTATTCCTGCCACAAAACAACAAATTTGATGATGTGCCAGTAACATTAAACCTGATTCTGGTTTAATGTAGTGGGTGCAGCCTGCAAGAGTCACTCACACGTCCTGCAGCAACCTACCACGCCCACGATTTACCAGTCCGAACTGTACATCTTCAGAATATGGGAGGAACCAGAGCGTCCGGACCAAAACCCACGTGCTTGAGGGTGACCATACAAAATTCTCACTGGCAGTGGCTGGAACTGAGCCCTGATTGCCGATTGCTTGTGCAGTGAAGCGTTACACTAAGCATTATGCTATGGTGCTGCCTCAAGTACAGCCCAAGTAGCAACAACTTAAAAATCTGGGTGGAACACCATTGGTAAATGCACGTGTAATATGTGGACAAATCTTGAAGGTCTGTGGGCGCACATTCTAGGAATCCATTCAAAAATACAAGAGAGTCTGCAGATGCTGAAAATGCACAATAACAGAAAACAGATTTATGGAGGAACTCTGCAGGTCAGGCAGTATCTGTGGAGAGGAATAAAGAGTTGATGTTTCGGGCTGAAACCCCTCATCAATTTTCAAAAAAGGCAGCATCTATCATTAGGACGCCCATCACCCAGGACATGCCCTCTTCTCACAGCTACCATCAGGGAGGAGGTACAGGATTCTGAAGGCACATGTTCAGTGATTCAGAAATAGCTTCTTCCTCTCTACCATCAGATTTTCGAATGAACATTGAACCCATGAACACTACCTTTCTACTTTTATTTCTGTTTGCATTACTTAATTAATTTAACTTTTTAAAATATATATATATATATACTTTAATTTACATTTGTTATTGTTATGTATTGCAATGTACTGCTGCTGTAAAACAACAAATTTCACAACTTGTGTCAGTGATATTAAACCTGATTCTGATTTGGATTCCACTGGACCAGCTCTTTCCCATTATGGGTATTGGTAATTAAGACCTCTAGAATATCTTTAGCTATTTAATAGTAATAATATTAGCAAATTTTCTGTCAAAATACTCAAAGGTCTGCAAGTTAATACCCAGTGAAATCCATTGGTAAAAGAGACACATCTTCCTTCTTGAACGTACCATTAGCCAAGCTAGCTCGACAATAAAGTTTGCAGTATTGCTCAAATCTAATAACCCTTGGCATTGTGTGGAGAAGTCTCACCTTATTTTTTAGGCATTGTTTTACCTTACCAAAGAGATATATTTCTTTTCTTTTTTTTTGTCTCTCTCTTTTTGATTATATGGCGACTCTTAATCAAACTAAGCCTGGCTTCCGTATCCCTGGGGCGGCATCTCTTAGTTCCCTGTCAAACTGTGCTGAAACACAATCAATCTTGCTCTTGTGCTTGGATGGCGGAAGTGCCAGAACACGAACAGTGTGCTGCTATGCTCACGCCGTGAAGCTTGGGTGACAAAAGTTTTTACAAGAAGCTGACTGTACTTAGGGTCATGAATATGCAATGATTCTCATTAGCATTGAGGCGCTGGAGCTGGGGCTGACACCCTGAGCCACTTTTGGTTGCTGCTGAATTGTATAATGAATTGTCTCTCTTTCAATCAAAATCTTTTCTGTCATGACTCCCCTTCCAAAGGAGGTAGCCAGTCCAAGAATGCCAGTCCGCGGCAGAAATTAATTGCAAGTGCCCCAGTTGTTTTTGTTAAACAACATTGCGATAGTGCTCCAAATGTCAAAATAAAAAGATATATTAACATTTTTGTAAGCCGGGGTGGAGGCAAATAAAACCACATGAAGGCGGTTAATGTGACGAGAGACACAAAGCATCCACCGGCTCAGCTGTCCGCTTATTGTTGTTTTGTTGAATAGGAGTGATTCCAGCAAGGTTACTCAAAACTAACTCTCAGTATCTCCTTGTTTGTTCTATTCTCCTCCGACAAAACACCCTCCTTTCCATCTCCCCAACTCAAACGAAGGCTAATTTGCAGTGATTTCATGCATACATTATAAACCTATTCTGTAACATAAAAGATAACATTCTTTTCCTCTCAGAAAACTGTGCCTGATTCTCTTTCCTCAAATGTGCTAGTGAGCTCGGCTTACCTCTCGACCTGCACCCCAACAGTACAAATTTCCAAAGGGCTGAAGAAAAAAGATAATAAAAACAGAAACAATATATACAGGTTGAAATTAAATATCAAACGCGGGTCTGGTGTAAAATAAATGCAGTTCTGACAAAAGTATCTCAAGTATCATACATCAAACACTTGTTACCTCGACTGGCCTTTGTGATTCCACATGACTCGGAACAAGTCAGTGATAAAATGTGAAGAGAGATGAAACCAATCCAGCCCTTTTTAAAGATCATCAATCACTCGACGCAACCATGATATTATTAGTTCAAGTAAAGCCCCGCTCTTCCATTTTATGGACATCATAAAAAGCCTAGCTCTTCAGCTACCATGGGAATTCATTTTTATGAGAAACATCTTAGAAAGAACCAATCAGATCTGGGGCATAACAAGCTACTGAATAATTCAGAATCCTTCACCATCCTGTATTTTCAGCACATCCAGTGAGGCAACGTTTAATTAGTATACGTTAGTGTTTTTGAAACAGATTACCACAGAACTACCGAGAAAACATAACAAATTAATGTTCTGTTATTCACCCTGTAATCTGTGTTATACTTATATTAAAACAGGTAACACAATAAAACTCCCCAGGAATTGATTTGCATGGTGCAGTTTCATTCACCATTGAGACTTTTTAAAAAAAAATTTGGGAATGAAACACAAATGTGATTATTTCCAGATTGTTTTGTGGCATTTTGTAAAACTGACCAAGTCCTTACAGGTGTGACTCTCGCTTTGATGAGAAGAGAAAACAGAACATATTAGTTTAATGCAGGTAAAATGATGGAGTGTATTTTTAAATAAGTAGATCAAGGAAGTTAGAAATTGGACTGGATACAAAGTTGTGAAAGGGGAAGCTCATTTTTGAGAAATCTGAGTGAGATTTTTGAAGTTGTAATTTGCATAATAGATAAGGGCAAACCAATAACTGTGGTGTGTTTGTGCTTTTAGAAGGCCTTTGGTAAAGTGTCACACAGAAGGTATTAGATGAAATTTTCAATTGGGGCAAAGTTATTTATTTATTTATTTATTCATTTGTGTATTTATTTAGAGATACAGCACAGAATAGGCCCTTCCAGCCTTTAGAGCCATGCCTCCCAGCAACCCTTGGTTTAACCCTAGCTTATTCACAGGACAATTTACAATGTCCAATTAACCTAGAAAACTGGGACGTCAGACAGCAGTGGAAATTGAACTCGCATCACTGGTACTGTTAAGTATTGTGCTAACCACTACACTACTGTGCTGCTCAAATAATATTTGGGGTGTATCAGGAATTGGTGAATGGAAAAAAAAGAGAGAAGGAAATGGGTCATTTTTGGGTTATGGAAAGGTGACAGGTGAGGTGATCATAGATTGACTTTACCTCACAGCCCATTTGGATGAAGGAATCAAATCTCATATATCCAAGTTTTCAAAGGCTATAATACTGGGTTGCTATGAGGGCAGTCAGAGAGGTGCCAAGAAACTGCTAGAGAACTTATATAGATTAAGTGAAAGGATAAGGATATAGCAATGTAGAAAGTAGGAAATCATTCACATCAATGGAAAAAATAGATCAGGAAGCAGAGCAATTTTTAAATGGTAAGATGTTAACAGATGTTGGGCTTTAAAGGGGATTGGATGCACATGATTCACTCAAAGTTAACATACAGCACAGCAGAAATAGGAAAATAAGAAACAGTTTGCAATAAATTATAAATTAGAGTTAAAATGTCCTGCTTCAAGTATATATAGGCATCTGGTGACTAATGTACACAGGTCTGGTCTCCATACCCAAACAAAGATTTAAATATGATAGGGGAATGCCGCCATTTTGTCTCTAGGGATGTAGGTTTTTCAGATGAAGAGAGTTTGTGGAGTTTGTGCCTATAGTCACATGTTTAGAAGAATGAGAAGAGATTCCCATTCCAAAGGGCTAGAGGGAGGGTAGACGGAGGTGTGGTGTTTCACTCACTTGGGATGTTTAGTACTGCAAGTCTGGTTCACGGGTTTATTGGTGAGACTGATTGGCAGGGCAGCTGTGTGGCCTTGGTTGTAGTGCGGACTAGGACTGATGCCGTGAGATTACCTGATGCAGCTGCCCAGGAGAGGAGATGTCAGAGGCAGTGTGGCACGGTGTCCATGCTGGGTTGGAGGCTGGCCCCTCCTATCAGTTCTATCCCCCAGCTTTTGCTTAGTAGAAGACAAACTGCACTACATTCGTCTGTGGACTTTTGTTGGCTTGTTCTCATAGACAACATCCATGCACCATCAATCTGCAGGACAGGATACTCAGGAATGGGCCATATTATATTTTTTGTGCGACTGTATGTTTACTGCTATTTTATACGTGCTATGTGTGCCTTGTGCTGTGTGACCGTTGGTATTCTGTTTTGTACCTTGGCCCTGGAGTAATGTTGTGTTCATGGGTGATCATGTATGGTTGAATGACAATTAAACTTAAACTTGAACTACTTGAGAGTCACATAAAGGATTCAAATAAGGGTTTAAATGTACGGTGGGTTAAGAGTAAAGAATCATATTCTGGAAGAATTAGAGAACTTTTATTTACAGTCATAAACAAATACGTCTTAACCCAGCCACATGCTGGAATATTCTAGCAATCCTGCACGTGCTCAGTGCTCTGTCCAATCATGTACTGGCACATCATTGCACGTGATATAACTACATCTTCCTTTCCTTAAAAAGAAAAAGCAATTAACAACGTTAATCAAGACACATCTATATCAGATAACTGAAACTCTGAAGTTGGCTCTTTCTTAAGGTCTTTGTGATTTCTTCTTAACACAGTTCCCTCCTCTGTTTGGACCATGTATGATCTGGTTTGTGTCCATGTGTTCATTTTATCTTGTATCCTCACTTTGTCTCCTTGTCCTTCAGACAAATGTCTCCTTAGATCAGTCAATTCACGTTCCACTTCCATTTGTAATGAAATAAGAATCTTCTTTTCTTCATCTAATTCATTCATTAACTGTGTAATCTCTTTTTTATGTTGAAACTTCATCATTTCAATAATACTTCTCAATTCCTTCACTTGTGCTTTCACTTCTTCCTTATACTGTGCCCACTGTGAGCGTTCTTGCTCTAGACGGTGATGAAACTGAATCTCAGATTCTCTCAGTGTCTCTTTCATTATCGCTTGCATTGAAGCAACCTCCTCCTGCCATTGCTTTTTCACATCATCAGTTGCCTCCTGTTTGGTCATCTCAGACACCGTAGCTACTGTTTTTATATTCTCCATGTCAGCATTTGCCTCCATGAGCTGGACCTGCAGTCGAGTTACATCACCTTCTGCTGACTGTAATGCAACGTTCTGTCACTTCAGCTCTGTGTCATTATCCAAGACTAAAAGTCTTTTCACCAAATTAAGTCTTTCACAGGCAGATAAACCCAGAATTGACTGTACATTTTTTGGCACGACCACAAATGAAAGCGTGTGTACAATATTTTTGCACCTGAATACCCAGTCACTTTTATATTCATCAGATGTACCTTTGATCTTGGCTTTAAAGCATTGAACTCAGATTCTGCAAGAACATTTATTTGCGCTCTGGTATCAAGCTTAAACAGAATATTGTTTTGATTCACTTGCAACGGAATAGTCCAGTCATTCTTACTTTGTTTATTTTCACAAAGCACATCGATATAAAATTCCTCACGTTCATCTTCAAGCACAGCATTTACTTGTTTCATTTAATTCTCCTTCTTTCTATTTTTACAACAGTGTGAAAAATGATTAATCTTACCACACCCATTGCAAATTTTACCATATGCTGGACACTGATTTGGATGATGTTTCTGCGTACAGCGATCACATGACTTTTTTCTTTCTTTCTTTTCCAATTTTTTTATTAGTTTCTACATAGAAGAATATAGAGTACAAGAAAGTGTATATAAAAGATCAAAAAGATTTTAAAAACTATCAATTACATTATATCTGTTCATAATAACAATCTCATTACCCCATATTCATGTAAGTTAATAAATAGTTATATTGAAATTCACTGATTTATTACAAAAAAAAAGAATTTAACCCCTACCAAGACTGAAGCTGTTCATTAAGGATAAAAGAAGGTAAAATACCTTTTCATATAATAAAACTTAATAATTGCCAACATCTGGGTTTAAACAACGAATTGAAGGTTTTGAAAGTAATTCAGAAAGGTCCCCACAACGTCTGAAAGTCTTGATGAGAATCAGAAATTGAACAACGAATCTTCTCTAAATCTAAACATGACTTAACGTCACATAACCATTGAGCATGAGGAGGAGGAAAAACATCTTTCCATTTAAACAAAAGCGTCCTCCTAGCTATAAGAGAGCTAAAGGCCAAAATATGTAAATCAGATGCCTTCAGCTTAATATCTCGTCCTGCAAAAGTACTGAATAGGGCCGTCAGAGGGTTAGGCTTAAAGCTGACTTTAAAAAATAAGGAAAAAGTTTGAGAAACTTCTGATATTTTTCAAGATTCGGACAAGTCCAAAACATATGAATTAATGAAGCTTCTCCATTATTACATCTGTCACAGTAGGGAGATATATCAGAATAAAAATAAGATAGCTTATGACTAGTCATATGAGCTCTATGACTTTTTTCTTTCAAATGCCGTCTTGTTCTGTCAGTTTTGTCGATGTATTATTATATTTCTTGATATATTTGCACTTTTTACAGCATTTACATTGCAGTTTTCGACAAAAAGCTCTTCAGCCTGCAATGTCATGGTCTCAGAAGCTTTGCAAATCGCCAAAGCTTTTTCAAAATTTAAATCTTGCCCTCTCAACAACCTTTCTCTCAGAGCATTATCTCGAATGCTACAAACAGTTCTATCTTTCATGAGAGAGACCGTGAGCAATCCAAATTCACATGTTCTACTATGCTTTCTTAACTCAGTAACATACTGATCAATTGTTTCAGCAGCTCTCTGCGCACATGTGAAGAATTTATATCATTCATATGTTAAATAACACAGGTATACAAAATACTTCAAATCTGTCCATTATTGACTTTAATTTGAAATTATCTCCATCTTCAAAGACAAAATTATTATATACCTCTATTGCATCATTCCCAATTACATGGAGCAGAAGCGCAGCTTTGGTTTTTTCTGATTTTTCTTCATAATCGATGGCAGATAAGTACAGTTCAAACTGTTGCTTGAATATCCTCCGATTCTCAGCTACATTGCCAGTCAGCTGAAGTTTTGATGGGGGTTGTAACCCATTTTACCGTTTACAATTCTGACTTTTCTTTTCTTCTTTTTTTGACTATCTTTGATCCTCGATTCTCTGGTATTATTCTTCCAGAACCACTCCTGACACCATGTTATGTTACTTCTGTTTAAACGTACCATGGGTTAACAGTAATGAATCATATTCTGGAAGAATTAGAGAACTTTTATTTACAGTAATAAACAAACACGTCTTAACCCAGCCACGTGCTGGAACAGTCTAGCAATCCTGCACATGCTCAGTGCTCTGTCCAATCATGTACTGGCACATCATTGCACGTGATATCACCACAAGGGACTTTCTGTTTTGTACAGAAATGAGAAGTAAATTTTTCACTCCAATGATAAAGAATCTTTGAATATTCCTCTGAAGAGGATTGCAGAGCCAGAATAAAGGAGTATATGTAAGACAGTGATCTTTGCACATCCATAATCATTTCATTCAATGGGTGTGCAGTAGAGATTTATTGTGGCAAGCTGGATCACTGTTTCATACTGTGGTGGACAGGAAAGATCTACAATGGGTAGTCAAAACTATCCAATACATCACAGGCATGCCTACCCGCCATCAAGCACATATAGACAGAAAGGTGCTGGAAAGGGCCAGCAATATCACAAAGGATCTCACCTAACCTGCTTATGGACTGTTTGTCTCACTTCCACCAGGGAGGAAACTACATAGCATCCAGGACCACCAGACTCTGAAACAGTAACTTTCCTCAAGCATTAAGGCTGATCAATGCCTCCACCATGACTTTGTTATTTCCCATTGGTCATCTTATGGACATATAATCAATCTACTATGTATATAAAGAACACAATAATAAAGAAACACAATTAAATATAAATACATAAGATATTATCTATTTGTATGGAATCATGATTTTTTATTATTGTGTTCTGATCTTTTGTGTATTTTTTATGCTGCATCGGATCTGGAATTACAATTATTTTGTTCACCTTTACACCTGTGTACAAACTATGACATTAAAGAGTCTTGAATAGAATTTTTTGTTCGTAAATGAATCAAGGGATTTGGTGCGGCAGAGTGAAATTGGAATTGGTGTATTATTGTCACGCATACAGTGAAAAGCTTGTCTTGCATACTCTTCATACTGATCAAATGATCACACACTGAGGAAAGAGGTCAGCCATGATTTTATTGACCAGCGGAGTTGAGACGGCAGTCGGGGGGGTGGGAGGGGATGCTAAATGATCTCCACTTATTGGTGGGCTCATGCAGTTATGCTCCTGCAACTAGAATTTTTTTTTGCAGCATTATGGCTGAACTTGAACTGTGCTGTACATGTTCCAACTGTCAGTGAACGCTTTTGGAACAATAAACATGAGAAATTGTGCAGATTCTGAAAATCCAAAGCAAAACACACAAAATGCTGGAGGAACCCTGCAGGTCAGGCAGTGTCTGCTTATCTGTCAACTGCATCTATTGACTGATTGTTCATTTCCACAGATGCTACCTGACCTGTTGAGTTCCTCCAGCATTTTGTCTGTGCTGCTTTTGGAACAAGCTGGTTTTCCAGACACTGGCTCCGCTGTTTCAGTCATTCCACAAAATGAGTTAGAACAGCATTTCAAAGATACTAAACTGAAGCCTGAAGATATCCAACTAAGAACTTATAATGGAGAAAAGATAAGTCCTGTGGGAATGACATTTGTAACAGTGAAATACAACAACCCACAAGCAACATTGAGTTTGTATGTGATAAAAACAGATTGGCCAGCATTATGGGGATGTGATCGGCAGGGACAACTACAACTTGATTGGAGATCCATTGCCACACCCCCTGCAATAGAGTTAACTGAAAATGAATTAAGGAAGTTACTGGATGATGCCTCAGCAGTGTTCAAGGATGGAATTGGAAAACTCAAACATATCAAGGACAGAAATAGTATGAAATGAAAATGCCACACCCTAGTTTTACAAAGCCTGACCAGTACCTTATACCATCCATGATAAAGCAGCCAGTGAGCTAGATCACATGGAAGCTGACGGAATTCTTTCCAGGGTTGAATGGAGCAACTGAGCAATTCCATTGGTCCCAGTAGCCATGTGGAATAGGTCAGTCAGGATCTGTGGCGATTTTAAGGTTACCATCAACCCAGTACTGCAAGTAGATCAATATCTTCTGCTCAGGATATAGAATATCTTTGCAGAATTTTCTGGAGGGAAACACTTCAGCAAAGTGGACTTAGCTGAGGGCTACCTACAGATGGAAATGGATGAAGAGGCCCAAGTGTTTCTCACCATAAAAACTCACAAAGGGCTTTATTAGTATAATAGGCTTTTTTTTGGAGTAGCATCTGCACTTGCACTCTGGTTAAAAAGCTATGGACGAGGTGCTACAAGACTATCAGGCACTAAGTTTAACCTGGATGACAAGAACATCTCCAAAATCTCAAAACAGTGTTAAAAAGATTAGAAGATTATAGGCTCAGAGTAAGGTGTGACACGTGTGAATTCTTTAACCTTTGCTGTGGTTACACCATTGACACACAAGGATTACACAAGTATGCTGAGAAAATTCAAGCAGTGGTGGATGCCCCAAGACTAAAGGCTGTGTCTCAGTTGTGGTCCTTTTTAGGATTTGTCAATTACTATAACAGATTCCTGCCAAATCTGAACTCATTACTGCAGATCTCAAAGAAAGGCAATGGACAAAACAAAGGCTTTCAAAATGGCAAAAGAAATGATGATGTCAGACACTGTATTCACACATTATGATCTACACCATCCAGTGAAGTTTGCCTGTGACACCTCGCCTTATTTATAGGTGCAGTCATGTCACATGTTATGAGTGATGGAAGAGAATGCCTCATAGCTTTTGATCACATTCCCTTACACTACAAAGACAAGTTGCACATAAATTGACAGAAAGGCCTTGCGACCAGTTTGGGATACAATATATTTCAACCAGTACTCATTTGAGAGAGAGTTTACCCCCATTACTGATCATCAGCCACTAGTGTCCATTTTCAATCCATAGGAGAGTGTTCCACGAACAGCAGCAAGCGAGCTAGCTGGAGTGTTTGCTGACATCTTTAACTGCTCCCTGCTTCAGTCTAAGATCCCCTCGTGTTTTAAGAAGGCAACGATAATCCCAGTGCTGAAGAAAAGCAAGGTGGCATGCCTGAATGACTATCGACCTGTGGCTCTGACATCAATTGCTATGAAGTGCTTCGAGCGATTGGTTATGGCACACATCAACCATAGCCTACCAGTCAACGTTGACGCTTTGCAATTCGCCTACTGGAGCAACAGGTCAACGGCAGATGCCATCTCTCTGGCACTACATTCCTCCTTAGAACACCTGGAGAATAAAGACGCATATGTAAGGGTCCTTTTCATCGACTACAGCTCTGCCTTTAATACCATCATTCCAAATAAACTGATTCCTAAGCTCCGGAACCTGGATCTTAGCACTCAGATCTGCAGCTGGATCTTCAACTTCCTCACAGACAGGACCCAGGCTGTAAAAATAGGGGACAAGCTCTCCTCTACAATCACTCTGAGCACCGGTGCCCCACAAGGCTGTGTACTCCGCCCCCTGCTGTACTCACTGTACACCCATGATTGTGTAGCCAAGTTTCCATCAAACTCAATACATAAGTTTGCTGATGATACCACAATTGTAGGCCGCATCTTGGGTAATGATGAGTCTGAGTACAGAGAGGAAATTAAGAACCTGGTGGCATGATGCAAAGACAATAACCTATCCCTCAACGTCAGCAAGATGAAGGAATTGGTTGTTGATTTCAGAAGGAGTAGCGGACTGCACGACCCCATCTACATCAGTGGTGCACAGGTGGAACAGTTCAAAAGCTTTAAGTTCCTTGGGGTGAATATCACAAATGACCTGACTTGGTCTAACCAAGCAGAGTCCACTGCCAAGAAGGCCCACCAGCGCCTTTACTTCCTGAGAAAGCTGAAGAAATTTGACCTGTCCCCTAAAACCCTCACTAATTTTTATAAGTGCACTGTAGAAAGCATTCTTCTAGGATGCATCACAACCTGGTATGGAAGTTCTCCTGTCCAAGACCGGAAGAAGCTGTAGAAGATCATGAACATAGCCCAGCACATCACACAAACCAATCTTCCATCCTTGGACTCACTTTACACCACACACTGTCGGAGCAGTGCTGCCAGGATAATCAAGGACACAACCCACCCAGCCAACACACTTTTTGTCCCTCTTCCCTCTGGGGGAAGGTTCAGGAGCTTGAAGATTCATACGGCCAGATTTGGGAACAGCTTCTTTCCAACTGTGATGAGACTGCTGAACGGATCCTGACCCAGATCTGGGTCATACCTTCCAAATTCTGGACCTGACTTGCACTACCTTACTTTCCCTTTTCTATTTTCTAATTATGATTTATAATTTAAATTTTTATTATATTTACTTCAATTTGCACTTCAGGGAGCGCAAAGCGCAGAATCAAATATTGCTGTGATGATTGTACGCTCTAGTATCAATTGATTGGTGACAATAAAGTAAAGCAGTGTGAATGCAGAGATTGGCTGTTTCTTGGAGGACACAGTTACAAGATCAAATTCAAGAGGACAGCTTAACGTGGAGATGCTGGTGGATTGTCCTATTTACTCTTGGGAAAGGAAATATCTGAAAAATTGCCAAAAGAGGACATTTCTCTTGACATATTCTCCCTATTGCAAATTGAAATTCTCTCTATAACAGCAGAGATGACTCAAAGGGAAACCAGAAAAGACCCCACACTGTCTCAGGTCTACATAGCAACTCAAAATGGCTGGAATGTGCCCCAGAAATTCCAGTTGCTCCAGTTTTACCAGAGCTGAGGCGAACTTGCCCTTGTCAGGGGTTGCCTTATATGGGGATTCAGAGTTAATGCACGATCCAAGCTGAGAGCTAAAGTGTTTGAGTTAACATGCCAATCATCTAGGCATGGTCAACATGAAAGCATTGGATTGAACCCGGGATAGATCAGCATGTCAAGCACTACTCGGATCCATCATGTTCAAAAGATGCCAAGAGCGACACCTCGCCATCTCTGGGAATGACCTGTATTACTCTGGCAGAGTGACCCCTGTTTTCAGGAAACATGTTATCCCAGAATAGTAAGGAATTCCTAATGGGACAATTTATAACTTACTATACTGCAGATGTCTATATAGTAGTTGTATTATATAGTGTATTGTGTACATAAGGACTATATGTTACATATTTGAGTTGAGATGCATTCTGTATTGAGTTGGAGTTTAGCTAAGCAGGGAGGAGTGTTATGTAGTTAATATTTGAGTAATATTGTGAATATATTGTTTGATTAAGCATTCTTTGTTGTTTACATAATCTGTTACGGGTTATGTGTATGAAGTACGTCGATGACCTACATCATTATGTCCACCATGTCATTATTGTGCGCCTCACTGAAAGTGAAAACTAAGTACACACGTTTGTCCCTGGGATCCCGGGTTTTTCTATTAATTAGTTTTATGTTTTGGAGTTACAAAGTGTAACAGGCATGTGCTATAACAATAGGTTGGACAAACTTGTTTTTTTTCTCTCTGGAGCGGTGGAGGCCGAGGGGAGATCAGATGGAGGTTTATAAGATTATGAAAGGCACAGATAGAGTAGACAGATAGGATCTTTTTCCCAGGGCTGAAATGTCTAATACCAGAGGGTAAGCATTTAAGGTGTGAGGATCAAATATTTTTACACAGTGTATGGTGGATGCATGGAATGTGCTGACTGGGGTTCTGGTAAAGGTAGAAGCATTAGAGATTTTTAAGAGATGTTTAGATAGGCACATGAACATGAGGAAAATGGATGTTAAGTAGGAAGAAGAGATTAGTTCAGTTAGCCATTTGATTACTAATTTAATTGGTTTGGCATAATATTGTTGGCTGAGGGGTCGGTTCCTGTGCTCTATTGTTCTGAGTTCTTTGTTCTAATTCACTGACTTCATTACAAAGTTGGAAAAAGTCTTCAAAACATTGCTTCTATTTCACTCTTTCTATGGAGATTTTCAGCTAACAGGATTTACCTGGGAATATGCAGTCTGGTTTCAGATTTCACTTAATGACACTGCTTTGAGTTGCCATGAGCTATTTGACTGGGGCAAATCTCCTGCTTGGGAGAGAGTGCTTTTATCAACTTTTGCCTGCTTTCCTCTGTGGAGCAGCAAATGATAAACACAAAAGATCCTGTAGATGCTGGAAATCCAGAGCAACTCACACAATAAAATGCTGGAGGAACTCAGCCGGTCAGGCAACTTCTACGGAAATGAATAAACAGTTGATGTTTTGGGCCAAGGCCCTTTATCAGGACTGGAAAGGAAGAGGAAGATGCTATAATAAGAAGGTGGGAAGAGGAGAAGGAGGACAAGCTAGAAGGTGATAGATGAAGCCAGGTGAGTGGGAAAGGTAAAGGGCTGGAGAGGAAGGAATTTGATAGGAGAGGAGAGTGGACCATGGGAGAAAGGGAAGGAGGAGGGGCTGCAAAGGGAAAGACTCTGTAGGGCCAAATGGATTAAGAAGGCAGGGCGCAGGCTATCGGGCCAAGAGGTGAGGGTCTAGTCACTCCTGCTCATTTCTCCACACTTACCCAGCTCTGCGATGAACTGGGGCTGAGGCTCTGACCTGCTCCGGGATTTGTATCTACAGATTCACTTTCGTTCGGAATGCTGTGCTTGCTTTAATTGTTTGCACAATTAGTTTTTGTTCTCTGTCCACGTTGGGTGTTTGACAGTATTTATGGGTTCTTTTGGTTTTCTTTGTTTTGTGACTGCCTGTAAGGAGATAAATCTCAATGTATACATTGTCGTTCCTTTCCGTGCCTTGTGGCACAATGGACAGCAGCCTTGCCGTTTCATTAGCGTTTTTTTTTCTTGAGGCCAAGTTTCTAGCTCAACACAACCCAGCGTGGATGGAAAGCCCGCAAGGATTCTACAGATGCTGGAAATCCAGCGCAACACACACAAAATGCTGGAGCAGCTCAGCAAGTCAGGCAGCATCAATGGAGGGGAATAAACAGTCAACGTTTCATGTTGAGACCTTTCATCAGGAAGTGGGGAGATGCCAGAATAAGAAGGTGTGGATATAGGAAGGAGGACAAGCTAGAAGGTGATAGGCGAAGCCAGGTGGGTGGGGGAGGGGGATGAATTAAGAAGCTGGGATATGAGAAGAGAAAAAGGGCAAAGGGCTGAAGAAGAAGGAATTTGATAGGAGGAGAGAGTAGATAATGGGAGAAAAGGAAGGATGAGGAACATTAAGGTGAGAAGATAGGCAGGTGAGTAGAAGATGTATGAGGCTGGAATGGGGAAATGACAAAAAGGGAAATGGAGGGAAAAATAATTCCTGGAAGTTGGAGAAATCAAAATTCACGCTGTCAGGTTGAAGGTTACCTAAATGGAATATGAGGTGTTGCTCCTCCAAAAAGTGATTATAAGAAGTGATCAACTACATTTACTGAGAGTAATTTCTGTTGTATATTGCCTGTTGGTTGTTTTTTTTAAATGGATCTCGAAGTTGTATAATGCATACATTCTTTCTTGAACTTTTGAACTTTGAACAAATTATATGCAAGTTCAAGTTCAGTTTGTCATTCAACTGTATAGATGTACACTGTCAAATGAAACAATGGTCCTCTGGACCAAGGAGCAAAGTACAGTACATATATCTCACATACATAACACATAATGTAATATTACCACAAATAAATTAACAAATAATAAGGTGCATTTATGACACAAGTTAAAAAGTAAACAGCATAAAGCTACTGGTACTTCATTAGTGATGAACCCTGTTTGATGACAGGGAGTTCAGTAGTCTTACGATCTGAGAGAAGAATTATAATTCTGAAAGATAGTTTAAAGATATTGTTGGTTTTGTTATTTTACTTCCCCTCTTAATCACCTGGTTGTTTTCCAACTTTTATTTAGTTTCCAGTAAAGTGTTTAAAGTGTTGATTAAAAATGGTGCTGTTTTTTTTCTGGTTAAAGCTTCAGTGCTATGGTCTGCTCAAACATCTAGTTGACCTCACTGTCACTGATGAGGGATCCCACTGACCTGACTCCTGAGTGCAAATAACATGAAAAACGTTTCCACTGGGTTTACTGGCAAACCTCACTGAAAATCTGGGCCATTCATTTATTCCAAGATGCTTAAATGCAGATTTTGGTTTAGTGTCAGAATCAGGCCGATTATCTCTGACATATGTTGTGAAATTTGTTGTTTTGTGGTTGCAGTACATTGCAATCAAAGTTAGCTCTGGCAAACTGGGGAAATGAGATCTACATTGAGACTCAATGGCCAGGAAGATGGCTCTGCAACTTTCTGTGGAGAGTGGAGGGCACGATGAGCACAGACGACATCATGGTCATCCACTAAAACCAAGGAAGACCCTAGTGTGACAGTTGATTGTACCGCTGGACCCAGATCTCTGAGGTTGAGAGAATGGAACTGCCCAGTGCAATGGCTTTTCTGCTTTGAAAACTCTCCTGTACAGGTTTGCTGTCATTGTTGGACATGCTGGACAACTAACACTGTGCAATACATAAAATATTCCATAAATTATAATGAATTTATAAATCTTTATGTGAAAAGTAAAAACTGTACTTGTGTCATGATTCTTTGCATGCTGTGAAATGTATCATATTGCTCTGAATCATTTTCTTCAGTAATCAGACTCAACCCCCATGTGGTGTATTATTATTAATTTCTGTGAAAAACTGTAAAGAACATAGTGGGGCAGGGAATGTGGTTTCAAGTGCAGTATATAATGTATAACCATGTGCCTGCTTCAGGCTCTGTGAGGCACCAGATGGTACTTCAACAGTGAAATTGATGCACAACACTGCAAGGCAAAGACTCGCTCCCATTCAGCAATGAGATACCGAGAGTCAGCGTCAGCACTTCCAGTAGTGCAGCTATTTTGCAATCCTCCTCCACAAAACCAACATTCCAGAGACTCGAAAACAGGATCCAGGCTCATCAGTACTGAATAACTTCTCTAGACATTTCAACAGAAATCAGAGAGTGAATTTAAAGCAATCATCAGGTTTCAGTATAAAATTCATTCTATGTGGACAATTTAATTATTCAACAGATTTTTACATATATGGAACATAGAACTTTACAGCACAGTACACAATGTTGTGCCGACTCTTTAAACTACTCGATGATCAATCTAATCCTTCCCTCCTATATAGTCTTCCATTTTTCTTTCATCTATATGCCTATTTAAAAGCCTCTTAGATGCCCATAGTGTACCTGCCTCTATCACCTCCTCTGGCAGCATGTTCCACATACCCACAAAATACCTACCTCTGACTTTTCCCTGAAACCTTCCTCAAATTTTCTTAAAGTTATGTCCCCATTTCTGTCCTGGGACAAAGGCTCTGGCTGTCTACTCTATCTATGCCTGTATATCTCTATCGAGTTACCTCTCAATCTCCTTCAGTTCAAAGAGAAAAGCCCTAGCTCACTCAACCTATCCTCAAAAGACATTCTCTCTAATCTAGGCAACATCCTGGTAAATCTCCTCTCCTTCCTCTTTAAAGCTTCCACAAACATGTAAGCACAAGAGGTCTGCAGTTGCTGGAAATCCAACACACCACACACAAAATGTTGGAGGAACTCAGCAGGTCAGGCAGCATATATGGAGAATTGAATTGAATTTCAGTTTATTGTCATTGAGAAACCACAACCTCAATGCAGTTAAAAAATGAAACAACATTCCTCCAGAATGATATTACAAAAGCACACGACAAAACAGACTACACCAGAACATCCACATAACGTTTGGCAATTCCCAAATCCAGAGTCCAGAGAGGCTGCTGCGTATTAATATCGTGCTACCATCTTAGCACGTTCCCCGGAAAGGAGCTCCAATCCCACCAGACAAGACAAGACTACCCAGACACACCAAGTCAGGAGACCAACTCTACCACCCAACAAACCAAAAACTAAAGCTACAAGACCTACACAAAACCACATAGTTACAACACACACAAAATGCTGATGGAACGCAGAAGGCCAGGCAGCATCTACGGAAAAAAGTAAAGAATCAACGTTCCAGGCCAAGACCCTTCATCAGGACTAGAAAGGTCTCTCCCCTTCCTTTCCAATCCTGAAGAGGGTCTCGGCCCAAAGCATTGACTATTCACTCTTTTCCATAGATGCTGCCTGACCTGTTGAGTTCTTCCAGTGCTTTGGATTTCCAGCATCCGCAGATTTTCTCATGTCAGTGATCATTCATTCTCTTTTAACATTAAAAAAATCATAACAATTATAATTCTCTCTGTGATTAATTTGAATCAATGATTTTATATTTTTAGATGTGGGTTCAGAAGGAGCTTTCAGACAAGTAGCAACTTTTGGGTATTCTGCAAACAAGGCAATTACTGAAAGAATTCTTCATGGGTGAAGGACTGGATGCTTTATCGTCTGACACCTGTCATGGTCTAACAGAGCAGAGGAATGAGAAAACCCCAAAATACTAAAATCAATAATTTACCAGCAAGAATGCAGGCTATTTTGTACTCCATGCATGATGTCTTTATGCCGACGTTTATTTAACCCTGGCCTGACTTAGAAAGAGCATTATAAATTGAGTGTGAGTTCAATACTTGAGCAAATAGATGGAGTCTGTCCTAGTTTATCATCTCTTCATGATCTCTTACTTTAAAATGATTGGAGGAAAGTGTCCGGGGGTTGGGGGGGGAGTGAGGGAGGTTTTCTACACAAAGTGGTGGGTGCATGGAAAATGCATCCAGAGCTGGTGGTAGAGACAGATACACCAGTGACATTTAAGAGACTCTTAGACAGGCACATCATCATCAGCACCACCATCGTGTCATATGACATAGGAGATCATGGTCTTGGCCAAGATCATGATTATTCTCGGCAAATTATTCTACAGCAGTGGTTTGCCATTGCATTTTTCTGGGCAGTGTCTTTACAAGATGGATGATCCTAGCCATTATCAATACTCTTCAGAGATTGTCTGCTTGGCATCAGTGGTCACATAACCAGGACTTGTGATATACACCAGTCGCTTGTACGACCACCCACCACCTGCTCCCATGGCTTCAGGTGACCCTGATCAAGAGGCTAAGCAGCTCTACACCTTGCCCAAGGATGACCTGCAGGCTAGTGGAGGGAATTGAATGAATGCCTTACACCTCCTTCACCACCCCGACACCCCAGATAGGCAAATGGATGATAGAAAAATGTGGGACTCAGGTGTACTAGCTTGTCTGCTTTTGCATTTTTTGTTAGACTCAGAACATTATACAATGTATTGTAAATGCAATCTCATGCCTTTCTTGCTCTTTATGTAGTACTTGGGGTGTCTATTATGAGGCGAAAGGAATGGACTTTTAAATAGAAATGAAGATCATAAACACGAGAGATTCTGCAGATGCTGGAAATCCAGAGCAACACACACGGAAGATCAGGGAGCATCTATGGAATGAACAAACAGTTGACGTTTCAGGCCAAGACCCTTCTTCAGGACTGAAAGGACGATTGTACTTTGTGAACACATATGCAACCTTTGCTCAGCACATCACTGGGTCACAGCTACCGGACGTGGAGACAATCTGCATCTCTTGATGCTGACAGTATGTTTGTAACATCATTAAAGTCCCAGCCCAACCCAGCCACTGTCTTTGGTAGGAGATACAGAAACATTTTAGCCAAGACAATAAGACAGAAAAGCAGCTTTTTCCCGAAGGCTGTTGTGCAGTTGAATAATGCTACACCCTGGCTTGCCAATGGACCTTGAGTGCTATGGACCATTGAAGTCACTTGTTGCATGTAATTATGGGATTTTAAACAATTAAGCTGTACCACATGCATTGTATGTATCTGTTTTGCAAGGTCTGGAGTAGCACCACAATCTCGTTGTTTTGAGCAATGACAGTAAAGTACTAATATGTTTTTGTCCTTACATTGGAAGTTAATGCTTTGTTAATAAAAGTTAGGTAAAATAATGTGTTATTCTGAACTTCAGTGAAATTTTGACATCTATTACTTTGAATCGTAGTTCTGATACTGCATCGAGAATCGCCATCTTGTTGCGGTGGAGAGGCTTATGAGTTACTGAGATCCCAAGAGTGATGTTGTCTGGATCTTAGCTTCTGGTTGGGTTACCCATGGTGGAAAGGTCAAGGAGGAGATTCCATGCAATGAGCAATCCAACCAAGACCTCAGCGATGGAGCTGGCAGAAGATGATGACATATTACAATGGCAGTGAAGATGGAGGAAGATTGCAGGGTCCCCAGTCATCTTGCATTCCATGCCACAGAACCCTGAGCCTGATCTGGCAACGACTGCGTGGTGGACACTTCTGCATCAGTGTCCTCACATTAAAATACGTCACACACAGGCATTCCCCAATGGGGAAAACACCCATTTGTATTTATAATGGACTATTGAGTGTTATAGATTTCAAAGTCACTTGATGCATGTAAATATGTGAAAAAACCCTTATGACATAAAACCTTAAGTCTGCTTCTCGTCAGATGCTGCCTGACTTTCTGAGTATATTCAATAGTTTCCTACTTTTTATTTTTATTTATTGAAAGACACAGTACATTAACAGGCCTTTCCAGCCCAATGTGTTCATGCCGCTGAATTACGCCCTACTAACCAGAACACCTTTGGACTGTGGGAGGAAACTGTAGCACCTGGAGGAAACCCACATGGTTACAGAGAGAACCTACACACTCCTCATAGACAGTAGCAGGAATTCGACCCGGGTCACCGGATCCTTTATGCTACCATGCCACCCAACTTCTGTTTTCATATTACTTTTGAAAAGTATTGAATTTTTTTCAGCAAAGCAGATGGATACTCACACTCTCAAATAGAACAGCCACTAATTCATATATTAAGCTATCCATTCAGAAATAGAGCGTGACCCCACAGCAGATGTTGAACGATACTTTGAAATGAAGTGCTCAGATATTTTAAGAAGTATCAAGGATGGTCTTTCAAAAATTTGTCTTTGGTAAACATGCACACCATTCCCAACCCGACTCCCCCCAATCCTTACGCCTATCAAATCCTGGCGTTCTGACAAATTGCTTGCTTCTGATGAGTATATGCAGACTTTTTAAAAATCTAGTGTTGCTTTACCAGACCAATCAGCATTGCCTTGAAAATTACTTAACATCTGGCATAATCAAATCACGTGAAAGTTAATGGCAGATCCTGCCCCTAACATCAATAACATTCAAAATTAGCCTCCCTGCAGGTGAAAAGGTCAGCTTGCCTGTTCCACAAAAGAACATTTCTTTGTCATTATTTTACATTGAACAGATTTTCTCAACAGTGCACAGAATAAGTTAAGAATGACAAAAATAACTTGCAGCAAAGTAACAATTTCCACACTTTGGGAAAATAATCCCATTGCTCGTTTTGCAGATGACTCCTCACTGAAACAGAGAACAGACATGCAAAGTTTACCAGAGCTGGTGAGCATTTTTACATGCTTAAACATGCAGACATCATCTACAATGTCTTGAAAATTCTATGGATAGAGTCCCCTGTGAAAAAAATACTGTGAATTATTTGCATAGATAAAAAAAATTGCAGTGTCTCAGCACTAGGGTTCTTTAATGTGCTTTGTCACAAGCTATCATCGAGAGAGTACGGATTAAATTACTGCAATAACTAGCCACGTTAAAGTGCTTGTGCCCTACACTAAAAGTAGCCAGGTGTGTTTGTTGGCAACTGCTTTCTAATGAAAACCTGATGTTTAGCTGTAAGCTGTAATACATGGTTCTCTGAGGATTAAACTGCCTGGAAAGGCAATCTAGAGCAACGAAAAGCCGAGACCTAAGACACAGCTTAAATGTATAAAAACAAAGCAAAAATCTGCTCCAGCTCTTAAATGAACACGTAGTTTCAAATGCCTCAGGGAAAGGAATACGAACAGCACTTCATGAACAAGATCTCCGAGATTATGGCCCTGTTAAATTCACAAAGCTGTCACAGAGCTAATTTCTAAAATGATACTTCATGTAAATTAGTTTTTCCATCTTTAAATGCTATTTTCTTCTTTAAATTATATTAAATAGGAGTTTGCAATTGATACAGTGGAAACTTAGGTTGTATATTTGCTCTCACACACACACACACATGCATACACACACAAGCATGCGTGCGCTCATAAACACACGTGCGTGGGCACATAAACACACGTGCACGCGCACACACATACACACTCTATACATCATTACAGTGAGCAGTTTCAAACATGTGAGAGTGCACATCTTGCACAACCTCGCATAGTCCCATAACACATCTTACACAATCAGGAAAACTCAGTCATGCCTCTGTTTTCTGAGGAGGCTGAAGAGAGCTGGACACTGTATATTTATACTCGGGTCATTCCACAGATGCACGGTAGAGAGCATCCTAACAAGGGAGTAAACGGGACCTTTTCAGAATGGCAGGCAGAGACTAGTGGGGTACCGCAAGGCTCAGTGCTGGGACCCCAGTTGTTTACAATATATATTAATGATTTAGATGAGGGAATTAAATGCAGCATCTCCAAGTTTGTGGATGACACGAAGCTGGGCGGCAGTGTTAGCTGTGAGGAGGATGCTAAGAGGATGCAGGGTGACTTGGATAGGTTAGATGAGTGGGCAAATTCATGGCAGATGCAATTTAATGTGGATAAATGTGAGGTTATCCACTTTGGTTGCAAGAACAGGAAAACAGATTATTATCTGAACGGTGGCCGATTAGGAAAAGGGAAGAAGCAACGAGACCTGGGTGTCATTGTACACCAGTCATTGAAGGTGGGCATGCAGGTACAGCAGGCGGTGAAAAAGGCAAATGGTATGTTGGCATTCATAGCAAAAGGATTTGAGTACAGGAGCAGGGAGGTTCTACTGCAGTTGTACAAGGCCTTGGTGAGACCGCACCTAGAATATTGTATGCCGTTTTGGTCCCCTAATCTGAGGAAAGACATTCTTGCCATAGAGGGAGTACAGAGAAGGTTCACCAGATTGATTCCTGGGATGGCAGGACTTTCACAGGAAGAAAGACTGGATCAACTAGGCTTATACTCACTGGAATTTAGAAGATTGAGGGGGGATCTTATTGAAATGTATAAAATTCTAAAGGGATTGGACAGGCTAGATGCAGGAAGATTGTTTCTGATGTTGGGGAAGTCCAGAATGAGGGGTCACAGTTTAAGGATAAAGGGGAAGCCTTTTAGGACCGAGATGAGGAAAAACTTCTTCACACAGAGTGTGGTGAATCTGTGGAATTCTCTGCCACAGGAAACAGTTGAGGCCGGTTCATTGGCTATATTTAAGAGGAAGTTAGATATGGCCCTTGTGGCTAAAGGGATCAGGGGTATGGAGTGAAAGCAGGTACAGGGTTCTGAGTTGGATGATCAGCCATGATCATACTGAATGGCAGTGCAGGCTCGAAGGGCCGAATGGCCTACTCCTGCACCTATTTTCTATGTTTCTATGTTTCTAAGTTGCATTACTGCACGGTATGGAAACCGCACTACGGTGGACAGGAAAACTCTACAATGGGTAGTCAAATGTGCCAAAGCATCATCAGCACCAGCATACCCATCAGTAAGGACATATGTATGTATAGAAAGGTGCCAGAAAAGGGTCAGTCATTTCAGAAACTATCCCACCCACCCTGCTCATGGACTGTTTGTCTTACTCCCATCAGGGAGGAGGCTATGTAGCAACCACACCAGGATCACACGTCTCGAAAACAGTTACTTTCTCCAAACAGTAAGGTTGATCAACATCTCAACCCACCAACCCACCTCCTCCACACCCCCAACCACCACCACTTTTTTTATTTCCTGTCTGTCACCTGATGTACAGACACTCCTATGACTGGCATCACTTTATGGGCATACAACCTGTCAATAAAAATAAGCTATCTTACGTATTTACTGTACATTTATGGTATTATTTATTGCTGTGTTCTTTGTCTTATTGTGCTTTTTTGTGCTGCATCAGGTTCGGAGTAACAATTGTTCATTCTAATTTACACTTGTATACGGGAATTGACATTAAACAATCTTGAACCTTGAATAACTTTCCCTCTATATTTTTTACAGCTGTGTGGACGAACCATTGCTCTGAGTAGGAAATTCTTACATGGCCTGAAATCTGCATGACGCTTTAAGTGTTTATGAAAATTTAGATCAAAAACTGAAAAATCATTTTTTTAAATCAAACACTAATCACAACTCACAATACAAGTAAACGACGTCAGGCAGTCAAAATGACTGACAGGCACAATGGCAAAAGTAAAATGTTTTGACTAGACAGTGTCAGCGTTCAGTGGGCTAGCAGTTAATGAACTATGAGCTTCAGATTTCCATTCTGTGTTTATTGTTACAATTTGTAACAGTGCTGTAACTTGAAACACTGTCAATGCCGATACATTGAAGCTTTAAAATGTTTCAAAGTAAAGGCTGAGGTATGTTTAATATTTAGAAAAATATGGATTATGTTTAATAACACATAATTAATTAAGGTTATTTCACAATTATATTAACATAGATTACCAAATTATATTTGCATGATTTCAAACTTATATTAACATTATATAAAAGAAAATTCCAGCTACTCAGCCACAAAGGGCATGTGCACAGGAGCATCTCAGTTACTGCATGGCTGCACACCCTCACATCTTAGTGATCTTGAATACACAGTAAATATACTATATAGTCATTGAAAGTGAGTCTGTAGGTTGTGGAATCAGTTCAGTGTTGAGCTAAGTGAAGTTGTCCGCGTTTGTACAGGAGCCTGATGGTTGAGGGGTAAGAACTTTTCCTGAACCTGGTGGAGTGAGACCTAAAGCTTCTGTATCTGTTACATTACAGCAGACACCAAGAGAACTTTAGCCTATTGAGTATGTTAATAAGCACATATGTAAAGAATTTAGCACTGGAAAATAATGAACAGTAATGGATCTTTCAGATAATATCTGTCAGGTTTAATGCCTGTGAATCCATGCTATGGGCTTGGGCACCTCTTGATAACAGGGCATGAAGCACTTGTGTTTAGTTTGGACATCAATCCTGGCATATACCTATTACCCAAGATGAGGTTTGCATTTCAAATTGGCAGTTACCAAATTTTACAACCATTTTCATCAAGGGAAATTATTTGACATAAGTGACTGTCCAGGAGATAAAATCCATTGGAAGAACATTATTCAAGCAGAATAGGAAAACGGTTCACTACACTTGAAAAGGATGACAAAAGGCCAATCAGACCCTGTTCAGTAATCCTTGGCTGAAAGGACTCTTGAGAGCACTTGTAGGAATTATCAGAATAATAATTATAGAAAATAAATGTATTACAAATTGTTCAAAATCATCCAGTGTAGAACTAAATTACAGTAATGCTTTTATCACCCTGAATTAACAGGGAATAGGTTCCACTCATCAATGCCACGGTAACGTGTTATTTGACTATTAGTTTATAAATTCTTGTGAAAATAGACTATTTTCTGCACAGCAAAGCTAAGAAATAACGTCCATTTTGTGAAGAGGCTGTGATTATGCTACTAACATTCTATGGCTTTGTTGCTAGTCCTTTCAGCTTCCATTGCTACATTTGCACACAGATTCGGCATGATCGTTCAATTTCTCCCTTTTACATTTCACTCACAGGTTTTATGTCCGAATGCTGTATGTATTCAAATTTTGTTTTGTTCATAACATTTCTGGTTCCATTTTGGAAAAGTGGTTTGGAGTACTTAGATTGGAGACAGATTAGATTAGCTTTACACTCAGTGGTCACTTTATTAGGTACACCTGTACATTTTCTTGGAAATGCAAGTATCTAATCAGCCAATCATGTGGCAGCAACTCAATGCATGCAGATGCGGTCATGAAGTTCAGTTGCTGTTCAGATCAGAATGGGGAAGAAATGTGATCTAAGTGCCTTTGACAATGGAATGATTGTTGGTGTCAGATGAGGTGGTTTGAGTATCTCAGAAAATACTAATCTTCTGGGATTTTCATGCACTGCAGTCTCTAGAGTTTACAGAGAATGATGCATAAAACAACAAAAAAGTCCAGTGAGTGGCAGTTCTGTGGACAAGAACACTTTGTTAATGATAGGGGTCAGATGAGAATGGCCAGACTGGTTTATACTGACAAGAATGCAACAGTAACTAAAATAACAATGCCTTATAGCATTGGTGTGCAGAAGAGCATCTCTGAATACCCAACATGTCGAACCTTGAAGTAGATGGCTAGAACAGAAGAAAACCACAAACAAACACTCAGTGGATACTTTATTAGTAGCCTTTGAGTGTATTTGTCACACAACACAGTCAAAAGATGTGCAAGGGCAGCCCATAAGTTCAAAGGTTCAAAGGTTCAATTTAATGTCAGAGAAATGTATACAATATACATCCTGAAAGAGTGTTGCCATTCTTCCAGTGCCAACATAGCATGCCCACAACTCACTAACCTTAACCCTAACTTGTATTCCTTTGGAGTGGGGCAGGAAATCGGAGCACTTGGAGGAAACCCACACAGTCATGGGGTGAATGTACAAACTCCTTTAATGCAGTATCGGGAATTGAACCCATTTGGTGATCACTGGAGCTGTAAAGAGTTTCACTAGCTACTACTTGACAGTGCTGCCCTTGACTTAAATGCTGTTAAACTGACCAGATTGACACCTAATATTGGAGGAACTTCAAGAATGACTTTAACGTTTTGTTACATTTTTCGAATGCTTCTAATTTAATTGCATCATCACTCTGTCTGGTATAGATGTTCCAGACGGTCATGTCAGCTGAAGGGAAGGAAAGTTTACATACATCACATCCACAATGGACTCTGAAATTACCCAAATTGTTAAGGTGAAGAGTAAAATGTACTTTGGATGCCCCTGGTGTCTCACTGACACCTCACAGATGTCACAATGGGATTTAAAATGAAATCATCTTCTCTGCTGAAACCCACATTCCCATAAACGTGTCCCAGATTAAACCATTCTTAGAACATAGAATAGAACAGCAAGTACAGGCCCTTCCATCCGACTTCTTAGCCTACTCTAAAATCAGTCTAATCCTTCCATCCTACATAACCCTCCATCTTTTGAAAGATAGAAACATAGACAACCTACAGCACTATACAGGCTCTTCGGTCCACAAAGTTGTCCATGAAAAGGCCTTGACGAGCAGGATTAAAGAAAACCCCAAGGCGTTCTACAAATATGTGAAGACCAAAAGGATAAGACACGAGAGAATAGGACCAATCAAGTGTGACAGTGGAAAAGTGTGTATGGAACCGGAGGAGATAGCAGAGGTACTTAATGAATACTTTGCTTCAATATTCACTACAGAAAAGGACCTTGGTGATTGTAGGGATGACTTACAGCAGATTGAAAAGCTTGAGCATATAGACATTAAGAAAGAGGATGTACTGGAGCTTTAGTAAAGCATCAAGTTGGATAAGTCTCCGGGACCAGACGAGATGTACCCCAGGCTACTGTGTGAAGCGAGGGAGGAGATTGCTGAGCCTCTGGCAATGATCTTTGCATCATCAATGGGGACAGGAGAGGTTCTGGAGGGTTGCATATTTGTTCCCTTATTCAAGAAAGGGAGTAAAGATAGCCCAGGAAATTATAGGCCAGTGAGTCTGACTTCAGTGGTTGGTAAGTTGATGGAACAGATCTTGAGCGCCAGGATTTATGAACGTTTGGAGAGGCATAATATGATTAGGAATAGTCAGCATGGCTTTGTCAAATGCAGGTCGTGCCTTATAAGCCTGCTTGAAATTTTTGAGTATGTGACTAAACATGTTGATGAAGGTAGAGTAGTAGATGTAGTGTACATGGATTTCAGCAAGGCATTTGATAAGGTACCCCATGCAAGGCTTATTGAAAAAGTAAGGATTCATGGCATCCAAGGGGACATTGTTTTGTGGATCCAGAACTGGCTTGCCCACAGAGTGGTTGTAGACAGGTCATATTCTGCATGGAGGTTGGTGACCAGTGGTGTGCCTCGGGGATCTGTTCTGGGACCCCTTCTCTTTGTGATTTTTATAATTGACCTGGATGAGGAAGTGGAGGGATGGGTTAGTAAGTTTGCTGATGACACAAAGGTTGGGTGTGTTGTGGATAGTATGGAGGGCTGTCAGAGGTTATGAGACAGGGAAGTTATGGTAGGGTACAGGAACTGTGGTGTACAAAGGCTGTAATAAATCTCATCAAGAAGAAAAGAAAAGCATACAAAAGGTTCAGAGAGCTAGGTAATGTTAGAGATCTATACGATTATAGGGCTAACAGGAAGGAGCTTAAGAAGGAAATTAGGAGAGCCAGAAGGGGCCATGAGAAGGCCTTGGTGGGCAGGATTAAGGAAAACCCCAAGGCATTCTACAAGTATGTGAAGAGTAAGAGGATAAGATGTGAAAGAATAGGACCTATCAAATGTGACAGTGGGAGAGTGTGTATGGAACCGGAGGAAATAGCAGGGATACTTAATGAATACTTTACTTCAGTATTCACTATGGAAAAGGATCTTGGTGATTGTAGTGATGACTTGCAGTAGACTGAAAAGCTTGACCATGTAAATATTAAGAAAGAGGATGTGCTGGAGCTTTTGAAAGCATCAAATTGGATAAGTTGCCAGGACCGGATGAGATGTGCCCCAGGCTACCGTGGGAGGCGAGGGAGGAGATTGCTGAGCCTCTGGCAATGATCTTTGCATCATCAATGGGGACAGGAGAGGTTCCAGAGGATTGGAGGGTTGCAGATGTTGTTCCTTTATTCAAGGAAGGGAGTAGAGATAGCTCAGGAAATTATAGACCAGTGAGTCTTACTTCAGTGGTTGGTAAGTTGATGGGAAAAGATCCTGAGAGGCAGGATTTATGAACATTTGGAGAGGTATAATATGATTAGGAATAGTCAGCATGGCTTTGTCAAGGGCAGGTCGTGCCTTACGAGCCTGATTGAATTTTTTGAGGATGTGACTAAACACATTGATGAAGGAAGAGCAGCGGATGTAATGTATATGGAATTCAGCAAGGCATTTGATGAGGTACCCTATACAAGGCTTATTGAGAAAGTAAGGAGGTATGGGATCCAAGGGGACATTGCTTTGTGGACCCAGAACTGGCTTGCCCACAGAAGGCAAAGAGTGGTTGTAGACGGGTCATATTCTGCATGGAGGTCGGTCACCAGTGGAGTGCCTCAGGGATCTGTTCTGGGACCCTTGCTCTTCATGATTTTTATAAATGACCTGGATGAGGAAGTGGAGGGATGGGTTAGTAAGTTTGCTGATGACACAAAGGTTGGAAGTGTGGATAGTGTGGAGGGCTGTCAGAGGTTACAGCGGGACATTGATAGGATGCAAAACTGGGCTGAGAAGTGGCAGTTGGAGTTCAACCCAGATAAGTGTGAGGTGGTTCATTTTGGTGGGTCAAATATGATGTCAGAATATAGTATTAATGGTAAGACTCTTGGCAGTGTGGAGGATCAGAAGGATCTTGGGGTCCGAGTCCATAGGACACTCAAAGCTGCTGCGCAGGTTGACTGTGTGGTTAAGAAGACTTATGATGCATTGGCCTTCATCAACTGTGGGATTGAGTTAAAGAGCCAAGAGGTAATGTTGCAGTTATATAGGACCCTGGTCAGACCCCACTTGGAGTACTGTGCTCACTTCTGTGGTCACCTCACTACAGGGAGGATGTGGAAGCCATAGAAAGGGTGCAGAGGAGATTTACAAGGATGTTGCCTGGATTGGGGAGCATGCCTTATGAGCATAGGTTGAGTGAACTTGGCTTTTTCTCCTTGGAGCGATATAAGATGAGATGTGACCTGATAGAGGTGTACAAGATGATAAGAGGCATTGATCGTGTGAATAGCCAGGGGCTTTTTCCCAGGGCTGAAATGGCTAGCATGAGAGGGCACAGTTTTAAGGTACTTGGAAGTAGGTACAGAGATGATGTCAGGTGTAAGTTTTCTACACAGAGAGTGGTGAGTGCGTGGAATAGGCTGCCAGCAATGGTTGTGGAAGCAGGTATGATAGGGTCTTTTTAAGACTCTTGTATGGGTACATGGAGCTTAGGAAAATAGGGGGCTATGGGTAACCCTAGGTAATTTCTAAAGTAAGTACATGTTTGGCACAGAATTGTGGGCCGAAGGGCCTGTATTGTGCTCTAGGTTTTCTATGTTTCTATGTTTCGAAAACAAGAAACCCAAAAGAACTTATTGAAAAAAAACATCAAACAGCCAATGTGCAACAGAGATTACGCTCAGTAAATGTAGTTGATCACTTCTTATAATCACTTTTTGGAGGAGCGACACCTCATATTCCATTCAGGTAGCCTGCAACCTGACAGCATGAATATTGATTTCCCCAACTTCCAGTAATTACTTTCCCCTCCATTTCCCTCTTCTTCATTTGCCCACTCTAGCCTCATACCTCATCTACTCACCTGCCTATCACCCCTTATCATAAGAATCCTCAGAATTAAGAGTTTTACATGTCCTCTTTTTTGAATAAAGGTGTGATGTGGTGAACAGGATTGTTAGGACTAGTCCATATGCTATCAGTAACTCAATGGACCAACTGGCCTCTTTCTATGTCACAACCACAGACTACCACAAGTCCTGTGCACCCTGCGGTTGGGTTTGGCAATCATGTTAATGAGTGTGCGTATTCCAACCAATTGTTGTTTCATCGTAGTGGTATTTACTCCCATTCTCTTGTTTCAATCTTGTCGAGACAGTGATGTCAGTGGTCCTACTTCCAGGAAAGAACACTACTATTTAGGCTTACACTGTTAAGGAGTGGTGTTTATTTAATACTAACCAACTATTGCTGGTCTGCTATATCAGTGTTGGCATTTTGGCCAAAACCACACAACTTGTATGAGTCTACATTTTCAAGGGAATATGTCCTGCTGAAGGGTCTTGACATGAAATGTGACTCTATTCTTTTCTATTGCTGCTGCCTGACCTGCTGAATTCCTCCAGCATTTTGTGTTGCATGTAGAAATGTAATATCATTATCATTGTCTGTCATGTTGTATGACATGGGCGATCACACTCTTTCCATGAACATTGTTCTTGGCTAACTTTTCTATGGAAGTGGCTTAGAATTGCCACATTCTGGGCAGTGACTTTACAAGACAGATGACCCCAGGCATTATCAACACTCTTCAGAGATCGTCTGCCTGACATCAGTGGGGTCGCATAACCAGGACTTGTGATATGCACCAGCAGGTCATACAACCATCGACCACCTACTCCCATGGCTTCACATGTCCCTGATCAGGGAGTGGGGGGGGGGGGGGTCTAAGCAGGTACTACATCTTGCCCAAGGGTGATCTTCAGGTTAGTGGATCCAAGGAGCACTTCACACTTCCTTTGGTAGAGATGTATCTCCATCCATCAACTTGAATATGCTTTCTCTAAATTCCCATTTTGATTTCAATTTAATTATCTTGTTACTTAGTAGGTTAGAACAGGGGTGCCACACAAATTAGGATATAGAATCAATATCACTAGTGGATTGTTGAGACGGCTCAAGATTAGTGCAGTGGAGAGCCTAGAAGGACATAAAGAAGTGAATTTGAGCTTGAAAGAGTAAAAATCCAAGTATGGGTATTATTGAGAATGTGAGGAAAGAACTGTCTGGTAAGTTGACCAATTTGATGATGGGGTTTAAAGTTCAATTGAAGGATAGAGAGAAAACTGGGTTGGGAACTCTTGGATGACGCATGATTTAGGTAGTGTAAGTGACTTCAATGTTTCTCTAAACAGAGGAATCTGAAGTACAATCTCCGTATCTCTTTTCAATGCCTCCTGCTGGAAAGTGTTGCTGTCCATGTCTTGAAGACATATTTGTGCTCAGTTTCCACATTGCCCTCTCCTGAACCCTACCACACCAGCTACTAATGATCAGTACGTGGATGTGGCTAAGTTATCCCTCTCGGATTGCTCTCTGAGAAGTAACTGCAGCAGAATTTCAGATTCTCCCTTTGTTTTTCCAGAATTTAGAAGCTTAATGCATTTAAACATAGCTGTCATTTTCAAATTTGTCCAATTGTGATAGCTACTTTAAAACCAGACTTCATAATTAAAACAATACATTGTCCAGTTTAGTTGGTCCATTAAATATTTGATGTACTGATTTGAAAAGCTTGTGCAAATTCACAATTACTACAATAATTACATAAGTAAACAGTTTCGATTTCTCCAGCCTGCTCAAAGGCAGGATGGATGATTTATACGTCTAACAGAAATGACATTATCTTTCTATGCTGTGCGTAATCTCAACTTTTTAATGACTGCCACAATTCAAGTCACTTAATTACTTAACTGCCTTATGAGCACAAATAATTATACTGTGCAATGATTACCAGATGTGCTATGATTATTCAATATTTAACATATTTTTCAATTAGAAGCTCCTTTGCTCCTGCATTGTTAAGTTCACAGTGTGATATGTGTGAACATCAAGAAGCCTGTGATGCTAATGCCGGGAGTAAGAGAAGAAGCAGAAATCTGAGGATATGCTCTACATTGCTTCTGGATTTAACAGCTGCCAAAATGTTTAACTTTACCAATAACTAATAAAATAAAAATTTGCTTGTTGCTATAAGTTGTCCAGGATATCTTCAAATAACAATACCTCAAAAAGGTGGCATCCAACATTAAGGACCCTCATCACCCAGGACGTGCCCTCTTCTCGCTGCTACCACAGGTATGCTGGTCTATTACACATTTATTAATAATCAATTATTCTGAAACCAATAATGCACCAATTTAGCTTAGGTACTTACTGCCCATTATGCTACTGGCATTTAGGGCAGCAATGAAAGTTCTCCATCAGGACTTCCTTCATCACATCAGTAGCTTTCTCTCGGTTTTCCTACGGTCAGCCTTGCAAGTCCTGAGTGGAGACTCGGGAATACTGCTGCACTCAGGTGTGGACGGATTCTTCACTGGTCTCTCTGTAACAGTTTTGTTTTACCGGTCATGGTGGTTAACCCTGAGCTGCACTCCCAAACCTGGAGAACCAGTGGACCACTCTTAGTCTGGCCTTTGCCCTTTGACCTGAAGCCATGGGTGACCCTGCCAAGTGCCAGAGGATAAAGTCCTGACTCCAGTCAGCATAGCTCTCCAGGTCATTGAGGCACACGAGCCTCCAAAACCAATGAGAGGGTTGTGGTCCTCTTGGAGATTAGCTTCAAGTGCAGTAACTCTAAGCAGGTATTCCTAATCTTGAAGTCTTTGAAGTGTACCTGCACTTACAGGTGTGGTAGCAGCATATATATAGGTAAGAGTGAGATATTAAATATCCACACTGATAATATTCCAATTATCCATACTGAGTTATGGTGAAGGTTAGAATTAAGGGTAAAATACCTTACTTGATAGATGACAAGAATATTGAACTCATTTACAACCAGTAGTTATTAAGCTAAGATGCATTTAAGAAGAAGGAAAACCCCAGGAGCATTTTGGAACAGAAAAAGACTAAAACCATATGCTGATGGAAGAACAGATAGTGAAGTAGAAGAGGAGCTTACCCACACAAAATGCTGGAGAACTCAACAGGTCAGGCAGTATCTACGAAGATGAATAAGCAGTTGACATTTCTATTGGCCTGAAACATAAACTGTTATTCTGTTGGCCAGAAATAACTACAATCTATAAATCAGCGAATGGTAATGAGGCAAGGGCAGTGGAAACAGTTGAAGCAAAAGTCTTTGTTCTTGCCATGTGATGGCAGGGATAGCGGTGGCCATCTAGCGAGACTGGCCTTATAGCTGCCATTTTGTGAACTATTTGGTGAATTGATTCCCGCTCTAGGATAACTTATTCAGAGCAGCTGAATGTGAACATGAGGAGTTTCTGCTAATGATCTGCTAAAAATAAACCTGAGAGCATTCTCAGATAAGAAACTGGTTTTTATGTAAAATGGCAGGTTTGCAGAAGGAACAGCCTGTGATCTGGCCGTCTGTGCCCAGTGTTTGGGTGACCTGATTAGACTGGTTTGAGCCAGTCTGAGTTGGATAGAACAACAAAAGTAATCACCTCAGGGACAAGGCTGAAGGGAGAGCCCTAACCCTAATGCGGCTTGTAGCCCTGGGTTACACCCAATGAGAAGCTGACACATGCCAGTCAGATGACCTTGAGCCAAAGAAACTGAAACATCAGAGATTGATCTGATAGGTTAAGGAATAAGGATGGAAGATTGTTGGACCTCAGTCAGCGACAACTCTCTGGAAACCAACCATTGTGGATGTTGGGAACCCCATGTCAGGCATGTGAAGATCATACTGAGACCATGAGGAATACCTGGTGAATGAAGACTTTTCCCCAGGTATTACCTTTGCTATTCTTTGACTATTCGTAGAGTCAGGGAGACTCAAGAAGTGTGTACACAGGTATTCCATTGTGTAAATTCACATGCTTGTTAACTGAGCTGATAAGCGTTCTTATCAGCAAATACAGATTCTCTCTGTGCCTATCTCATCATTCTTGTGGGTTAATTCCTGAAGGGTAATCATAGCAAGAATTTCTCTCCATTGACGCTGCCTAACCTGCTGAGTTCCTCCAGCAATTTGTGTGAATCTTTTGTGTTTAGAAGGGGCTAATGTAGAACATATATTTTGGCATAGATGCATTAATTTGAATGATCTCTTTCATTCAAAGTTCAAAGTAAATTTATTATCAGAGTACATATATGTCAGCATATACAATCCTGAGATTCAATTTCATGTGGGCATACTCAATAAGTCTAGAGAATAATAACCATAACAGAATCAATGAAAGACAGCATTAACTTGGGAGTTCAGCCAATGTGCAAAAGGCAAAAAGCTATGCAAACACCAAATGAAAAAAAAGTAGATAAATCAACAATAAATATCAAACTCATTAGATGAAGGGTCCTTGAAAGTGAGTCCATTGATTGTGGGAACATTTCAATGATGGGGAAGTTGAGTGAAGTTATCCCCTTTGGTTCAAGAGCCTGATGACTGAGGGGTAATAACTGTTCCTGAACCTGGTGATGTGAATCATCAGGCTCCTATACCTTCTTCCTAATTGCAGTGGCGAGAAGAGAGCTTATCCTGGGTGGTGGGAATGCCAGATGATGGATGCTGCTTTCCCGCGACAGCGTTTTGTGTAGATGTGTTCAGTGGTGGGGAAGGGTGCAGGCATTTCATTCTGTTGTTTCAAAGGAAAGGCCATTGCCATAAGAGTGTAAGAGGGGAACTCTGCAACCTTGTAACATTCAAGTCCTCATGAAAGAATCAAAAAGTAAAGACTGGAAGAGATTGTGGTGGTCTGGCAAGATGATGGTTTGATGAGAGGCAGTGGCCAGTATGTGGGGAATAGGGGGTCGGGGAGCAGGAATTGACTTGGGGCTTTTTCAGAATTGTGAAATTGAACAACTATAGCAAAAGGCAGGACTTTTTTGAACAGTCATTCAGCAGCTAAACCTTTAGAAAATCTAATGGATGACTTGGAATTAGTGGAAGAACAAACCAAGATTCATTTGGACTCACAATCATCAAAAGCTAATGTGTCAGCCCTCACGAATACTCACCCTCATTACTTCTTGAACGTTATATTTTCAAACATGGCCTGGTGCCAAGTTCATATCCACAGGAGTGTTGTGGAAGCACTTTTGAAAATGAAAATAGAAAGGAGTAAAAAGGTGATCTCTGTATAGACACTGGGAGGTGAGAGGTGGAAGAGGTAAGTGGCTGATGAAGAAGGAACCTGATAGGAGACTAACAATGGAGTAAAGGAAAGGAGGTGGGAAGCCCGAGGTAGGCAACAGGCAGCTCATGGGAGGAGAAGATAAAGTTTGACATCATCAGTACATGCAGGGCCAAATGGCCTGTTCCTGTGTTGTACCATTCTACATTCTACACTCCTTCAAGCTGAATGATGATTGAAATGTATTAGTCATTTCTGCAGAGCAGTGCATGTCCAAAAGCAACAATTGCCTTCATTTGTGCAACTTGAATGGATTAGGATGTAAATGTTAAATCAGGGACAAGGTGGACAAACCAGCATGTGTGAAGCCAACTCCACACAAGGGAAGGCAATCCCTTGGAAAAAGGTCTGGTTTACTGAGAAATAACTGGCACAGCTTTGGGGCAATAAACCATAAGACATATGAGCAGAATTGGGCCATTTGGCCCATAATCTGCTCAACCATTCTATCATGGCTGATTTATTTTCGTTCTGAACCCCATTCTCCTACTTTCTCCCTGTAACCATTGACACCCTGATGAATCAAGAGTCTATCATCCTCTTGTTGTAAGTATTCTCAATAGCTTGGCCTTCACAGCAGAACTCTAGACTCACTAACCTCCAGCTGAAGAAATTCCTCATCGTCTCCATTCTAAGTAGATGTCCCTGTATTTGGAAGTTGTGTCTTCTGGTTTTAGACTCCTCTATGATAGGAAACATCCTCTCCACATCCACTCTATCTAGGCCTTTCAATATTCAATAGGTTTCAGTGCAAACCCCTCATTCTTCAGAACTCCAGCGTGTACAGGTCCAGAGGCAGCACATGCCCCTCATATTGTAACGTTGGCTACAACGTTTCCAGTTTTTGGCAATAAAAATATTTTTGTTTCTTTGTACATGAATTGTTTATGTCACTGCCAAGAGAGGCTTTCTTCTTGTTGTTGTTGTTTCTTCCTAATTGTAACGAGAAGGCGATGAACAAATTTCCTGAAATGTTTCACTTCAAGTAGTGAAGGCGGCATGCGGTGTGACCTAGCGATGACATAAGAACACAATGAATATTCAAGACAGGATGGTGTGTGACTTTACAGAGAAACAAGCTTGTTGGTTTGGGAGGTCTTGTGAGCATAGTCTTGGCAGCAGCTAGTGTATATGGTGACTAAGTAGCTACTGTGTGCTGGTTGTAAGAAGGTAAATAACTAATAATGAAGTGTGGGGAGGTGGATCACCACTGCCAATCACCAGGCTGCTCTGTTCAGAATGCTGCTCACCTTCTTGCCTGTTGCTTGAGCTCCATTTACCCCGGCAAGAGGAGAGAAGGGTCAGGTGATGTTAAACTAAAATTAATTTTGAACTCTTCCCATCTGCAGAGCTTTGTTCGCCAGAACCAAATCTAGAATTGGGAACCCTCTTAGAATAAATCATGGCTAGCCTTATTTATTCTAAGACCAGGCGTGTCACAAGAACAATGTTATGATACTCATGGGAGATTTTAACATGCAGGTCAATTGGGAAAATCAGGTTGGTAATGGATCTCAATGAGTTTGTTGAAAACCTACGAGATGGCTTTTTAGAGCAGTTGAGCCTTCTTGGGGATCAGCTATACTGGTTTGGGTGTTATGTAATGAACCAGAGGCAATTAGGGAGCTTAAGGTAAAAGAGCCCTTAGGAGGCAGTGATCACAATATGATTGAGTTCAAATTGAAATTCAATAGGAAGCAAGTAAAGTCTGATGTAGCAGTAATTCAGTGGATTAAAGGAAACTACAGTGGTATGAGAGGGGAATTGGTCAAAGTAAACTGGAAGGGGATGCTGATAGGGATGACAGCAGAGCAGTAATGGTGTGAGTTTCTGGGGAAAATGGGGAAGGTGCACGACAGATGTATTCCAAAAACAAAGAAATACTGAAATGGCAAAATAGTACAACCATGGCTGACAAGGGAAGTCAAAGCTAATGAAACAACAAAAGAAAGGGCATACAACAAAGCAAAAATTAGAGGGAAGATAGAGGATTGGGAAGGTTTTTAAATACCTTTGGTGAGCAACTGAAAGAATCATTGGAAGAGAAAAGATGAAATATGAAAGCAAGCAAGCAAATAATATCAAAGTGGATAGTAAAATCTTTTTCACAGATGTAAAAAATAAAAGAGAAATGAGAGTGGATATAGGACCGTTAGAAAATGAGGCTGGAGAAATAATAACAAGGCACAAGGAGCTGGCAGATGAAATAAATGATTATTTTGCATCAATCCTCACTGTGGAAGAATCCACAGTGTGCCAGATGTTGTAGTGTGTGAAAGAAGAGAAGTGGGTGCAGTTACTATTACAAGGGAGAAGGTGCTTGAAAAGCTGAAAGACCCAAGGGTACATAAGTCACCCCGACCAGACGAACTGCACGCTAGGTTTCTGAAAGAGGTAGCTTTGGAAATTGTGGAGGCATTAGACATGATCTTTTAAAAATCATTGGACTCTGGCATGGTGCCAGAGGACTGGAAAACTGCAAATGTCACTCCACTCTTTAAGAAAGGAGGAAGACAACAGAAATGAAATTATAGACCAGTTAGCCTGACCTCAGTGGTTGGGAAGGTTTTGGAGTCAATTGTTAAGGATGAGGTTATGGAGTACTTAGTGACACAGGACAAGATAGGACAAAGTCAGCATGGTTTCCTTGAGGAAAAATCTTGCCTGATAAACCTGTTGGAATTCTTTGAGGAGATTACAAGTAGGATAGATAAAGGGGATGTAGTGGATGTTGTATATTTGGATTTTCAGAAGGCCTTTGACAAGGTGCCCCACATGAGGCTGCTTACCATGTTAAGAGCCCATGGTATTACAGGAAACTTTAATGTGGTTAGAGTATTGGCTGATCAGTAGGAGGCAGTGACTGGGAATAAAAGGATCCTCCTACGATTGGCTGCCAATGACTACTGGTTTTCCGCAGGGGTCAGTGTTGGGACCACTTCTTTTTAAGCTGTATATAAATGATTTAGATGATGGAATAGACGGCTTTGTTGCCATGTTTGCTAATGGTACGAAGATTGATGCAGGAGTAGGTAGAGTTGAAGAAACAGGTAGCCTGTAGAAGGACTTAGACAGATTCGGAGAATGGGCAAGAAAGTAGCAAATGAAATACAATATTGGAAAATGCATGGTCATGCACTTTGGTAGTAGAAATAAATGCTCAGATTATTTTCTAAATGGGGAGAAAGTCCAAAAATCTGAGATGCAAGGGGACTTGGCTGACCTTGCACAGAACGCCCTAAATGTTAACTTGTAGGTTGAGTCAGTGGTGATGAAGGCAAATGCAACGTTAGCATTAATTTCAAGAGGTTTTGAATACAAGAGCAAGGATGTGATGTGGTGACTTTATAAGGCACTGGTGAGGCCTCACTTTGAGTATTGTGAACAGTTTTGGGCTCCTCATCTAAGAAAAGATGTGCTGGCATTGGAGAGGGTTTAGAGGAGGTTCACAAAGATGATTCCAGGAATGAAAGAGTTATCATACTAGGAGTGTTTAATGGGTCTGGGTTTGTACTCACTGGAATTTAGAAGGATGAGGGGGATTTCATTGAAACCTTTCGAATGTTAAAAGATCTAGACATGGTAGATGTGGAAATGATGTTTCCCATGGTGGGGGAGACTCGGACAAGAGGGCACAGCCTCAGGATAGAGGGGTGTCCATTTAAAACAGAGATGTGGAGAAATCTTGTAAACCAAAGGAAGCTATGGAAGTCAGGTAGTTGGGTGTATTTAAGGCAGAGATTGGACACGGCATCAAATGTTACGGGGAGAAGGCCGGAGAATGGGAGAATGGAGTTGAGGAGGGGAAATAAGGATCAGCCTGATTAAATATCAGAGCAGATTCAATGGGCCTAATACCGCTCCTAGGTCTTATGGTGTTAGTTATCACATGTACATTGAAATATCCTGGTGGCAAGGTGGAGATATGTCTTTACCAAAAGACATGTAAGGTGCTCCTTCCCTCCACTAGCCTGCAGATCACCTTTGGGCAAGGTGTAGCACCTGCTTAGCCCTTCACCACAAACCCCCCCACCCCGATCATGTGTCATGTGAAGCCATGGGAGCGGGTGGTGGATGGTTGTATGAGCAGCTGGTCAATTTCACAAATCCTGGTTATGCAACCACTGATACCAGGCAGACAATCTCTGAGAGTATTGATAATGGCTGGTGTCACCTGTCTTGTAGAGACACTGCCCAGAAGAAGGAAATTGCAAACAACTTCTGTAGAAAAATTTGCTAGGAACAATGACGGTCAAAGATCATGATCACTTATGTCATATGATACGGCAGATAATGATGATGACATTGAAACATACAGTGAAATGTGTCATTTGTGTCAATAACTGAGATGTGCTGCGCAAGTGGCGCCAATATAGTGTGCTCTCATCTTATTGACCCTTAGTAACCCCTATGCGTTTGGAATGTGGGACACAACCCGTGTGGTCAAGGAGTGAATGTACAAACACTTTACAGACAGTGGTGGGAATTGAACCCAGGTTGCTGGCACTCTAATAGTGTAATGCTAATCCTCATGCTATCCTAGCACCCCTTCAAAATGAAAGCAGCTAAGTTAATAGAATTAACCATAGGCTAGAGAGGAGGATGCTTGAGGGTTTCCTGGATTACATGCCTTTTTGTCTGTCTGGAAGTCATTGACTTCCCACCCTGCAGCTGTGTTCAGCTCTTGAATCATCCTGTCCATGAGATACTCAGCCTACTAGATGGGCTGAGGTAATGCCAGCTGTTGATCAAAGTCCAAAACCTAGAGATTAAAGCTCCTCTCACTGATAACTCTTCCTATACCTGTAGTGCCTGGGATATGGGAGACATCCTACAATTCATCGGTGCCTCAGGAGATGCATTCCACCTGCCTGAGCTGACTTGTAATCTTATTAAATTAACTCATTCAAGGTTCAGGATTGTGTAATGTCATTGCCTGTATACAAGTGTCAGGAAAATGAACTAATTGCTATTCTAGATCTGATGCCGCAGAAAAAATACTCACAGAAGATTAAAAACATAATATAATAATAAATACACACAATAAATACAAATGCACAAAATAGCTTCTATACATTGATTGATTGTATGTCCATAAAGTGAGGCTAAGCTGAACATAAGGTGACTGATGGGAAATAATAAAGTAGTGGTGGGTTAGTGGGTGGAGGTGTTGATCAGACTGACTGCTTGGGGAAAGTAACTTTTTTTGAGTCTGGTGGCCCTGGTGTGGATACTACATAGCCCCTTCCCTGATGGGAGTGGGACATGTGTCTATGAGCAGGGTGGGTGGGATCCTTTCTGATCTTACTGGCTTTTTTGTGGATATATGTCCTTGATAGCGGTTCAGGCTGACACATAATGATTAAAAGATTAAGAAATTATTAAGTCATGATTAATAGATGAGAATAGATTTTGGTAATTTGGGAATAAGGTGCCCCTCTGCATCTTGTTTCCCAATTTACCAGTATCTAGGGATTTGTACTTTGTGTAGTTGAGCTCTAATGTAATTAGACTGCAAGCCACATGTCCAAAAACACTACACAAACTCTGATGAGAACATCAAAATGGGCTGAAGTAAGACAAATGAAATTTAATGGAATTAAATTTTAATTCTGTATGGTAGTTAATGACTTATTCAGATCTTAGTTAAAAATTCTTTCACAGATCAAGTGAAATATTATCCCAATATGAATATGCCATCCTCCAAGAGGACCACAACCTTATTGTGGTTTGGAGGCTTGTGTGCCTCAATGACCGGACAACTAAGTTGGCTGGAGTCAGGGCATTATGCTTTGGCTCTTGGTAGGGTCACCCATGCCAAACAGATTAAAGGGTAAAGGCTAGATTAAGAGTGGTCCACTGGTCCTCCACGTTCGGGGGTTTGACTGGTTAAACAAAACTCTTATGGAAACAGCAATGAAGAATCTTTCTACATTCAAGTATGATGATATTCCTGAGTCTCACCTGGGACTTGTGTGACTGACAGTAATGAAAATCAATGGAATGCATGGGATTTCTCTGGGTGCTCTGGTTTCCTTCCACAGTCCAAAGACATACCAGTTAGTAGGTTAATTGGTCATTGTAAACTGTCCCGTGATTAGGCCAGGGCTAAATGGGGTGGGGGTGTTGCTGGTGGCGTGGCTTGAAGTAGCTATCCGCACTGTATCTCTAAATAAAGCACAGAGGAACGGAACATTTGGGGAAAAATACTTGTGGGTTAGTATTCTCTATTTATCTTCACCTCTATAAAAATAGAGTGTGTTTAATAGAAAGCGCTGTAGAACATATTCAGAGCAAATGGGATGAGAGATCAATGTAGTTCTGACCCCTGTGCATCCACTGTGACCAAATGAAAATAAAGGTATCCTTGGTAAAAATCTTAGAAACCGGGGTTTTGCAGCTTTGGAAGTGAAGAACTACAGTGAATTGAACACTGTTTCTTCCTCTTAAGCCCATTGCCCCTACTGAGACACAGGTTGCCAACCGAAGTCCTCTGTCCTGGGCCAGTCTTTCAAATTGTCTCCAGGTGTAGCCCATCTTCAAAGATCCTTCCTCTCCCAGTGATGAGGTCTTTGGAGCTTCTGTTGGTGTTTCTTTAGGTCCGTTGTTTTACGGGATGGGGTTACCAGCTCCATGCCCAACCCTCCTCCTTTCACAGCTGGGCTAGGAATTGTCCATGGTGAAGTTAACAATTCTAATTTAAAGCAATAATTTCTTCTGCAGATTCTGCAGGTATTCGTAAATCAGTCAGGATTTTTATGACATCATCCAATCATTTGATTGATTTACAGTGTTATAACTTACTACAAGTCATTGGTTATTCTGCATTAATTTAATTGCAATGGCAAATCAAGTCACTTGCTGGGGAAATGAGGAGATACGCTTATAAAGTAATTAAATCTTTCAGAATTGTAGTTGTTTCCATGCCAGGGTTTTCCAGATATGGTTAATGATATGAGGATAAGAGGACGGAAGGAAAGAAAAAAGAAGTTGAAATGCCAAATAGCTGCCTTATTAATGAATCAGTCCTCACAAGCCAGTGAGTGGTATGTAAAAACAGCTGTGAACACCTGGATAATCAGCCCACATTTGAACAACCAGTGTAGTTGATGATCTCAAATAATACAAATAAAATGAATTTTGATAGACAGTGGTAACAAATTTGATCAGTTTTCTCCAAATTTTGACTTTGATTCTTGGAATATATTCTGTAAAAGTGCTTCAAATACTCTTAAAGTTTTATATTAAGACTAAAATTGAATTACTACATTATATTTTTCAAATAAATAAATTATGTTTTGAAACCAAATGAAATACAGTTTAGGTTCATTGTTGAGATTTGAGTACCTGAGTTACAGGGGAAGGTTGATGTGGTTAGGACTTTATTCCCTGCACCGTAGGGCAGATTTGATACAAAATCATGAAGGGTATAGACAGGGTAAAAGTAAGGAGGGTTTATCTACTGAGGCAGGATGAGACTGGAACTAGAGGTCATGAGTTACGAGTGAAAGATGAAATGTTCATTGGGACATGAGGGTGAATATCTTCACTCAGAGGGTGATGTGGCTGTGGGACCAAGCTCCAGTGGAAGTGGTGGATGTAGGACTGATTTCAACAAGAGAAATTTCAATAGGTATATGAATGTGAGAGTTATGGAGGGCTATGGTCTGGGTGCAGGTTGATGGGACTAGGAAAATTAATAGTTTGGCACAGACTAGATGGGCCAAAGGACCTATTTCTGTGCTTTAGTGCTCTGTGACTCTATATGGTTAAATGCTATTTTTGTGTTCTAAAAGTAATTTTATTTGATTTATTTTGAGATCCAGAGCAGAATAGTTCTTTCTGTCCCTTTGAGTTAATCGGACAATCTGGATTAACACCAAATTAACCACAGGACAATTTACAATGGCCAATTAACCTACGTCTTTGGACTGTGGGAAGAAATAAAGCACCTGGAGAAAGCCATTGCATTCCACGGGGAGGACGTACGGGATCTCCCTTCAGAGAATGCAGGGACTGAACTCTGAACTCCGATACCCTGAACTGTAATAGCATCACACAAACCATGGTGCCAAAATAATCTTCCCTGTTAAGTACTGTATCTCACAGATATACTGGACCTGATGCAAATTCATGTTCAGCTGAGTTAAAGTTGTCTATCCCATAATTGAATTAAACACATGTTTAGGACGTGCAACACTTCCCCATGTCTGAGTTCTAAATATGACTGAAACAGCCTGGGCCTTTGAAATGGCTCATTTACATGTTGTTGATTAAGCTGAGGCTGAGCATTTGGTTCAACAGCTCAATTCAAACTGTTTTAAATGCCAATGTTGTCAGCGCATTAACAGAATTTGACATTCAAAAATTAACCAGTAATAGGAGGCAACGTGACTGTGCTGAGTTTCTCAAGTGGGAGAACATTGCGTGTGCGGATGGAGTGTCAGAGTGAAACAGTGACCCGTGTTGTGCACATTTATTACAGTAAGCTAATTGGAGGGCCAAGTGATGGGAGCAGCTTTCAAAATTGTCCTATTAGAACAGAGCCTCAGAGCCGGAATAATGATGTAGATAGCACATCAACACAGCATAATTCTTACATGATTTCCAACCTGTAATTTTACACATTTGAATACTTGTTCACAGCTAAGATATCACAGAGAGGTGATAAATGGAACTAAGAACTACTCCAGCAACTCACAGGGAATTCTGTGTTTGCTTGCCAGTTTTAATGATTCCAGAACCTCTGCTATGAATTTGAACGCGCCTACAAAGAGACCCACACAATAGAAGCCGATGCCATAGATGGATGTCGAAGTACCATAATAGAAGCAACGTGTAGCATAGGTACTTACAGATACCTGGGCGCCACAGTAGCATGACGTTATTACAGCTTGGGGCGCAAAGTTCACAGTTAAATTCCAGTGCTGCCTGTAAGAATTTTGCACGTCCTTCCTGTGACCGTGTGGGTTTCTTCCGGGTGCTCTGGTTTCCTCCTACAGTCCAAAGTTGTACTGGTTACTAGGTTAAATGGTCATTGTAATTTCAAAATGAACTTATTATCAAAGTACATATATGTCGCCATGTACAACCTTAAGATTCATTTTCTTGCAGGCTTTCACAGTAACTACAAGAAACACAATAGAATCAATGAAAGATCGCATCCAACAGGACGGACAAACAACCAACTTGCAAAAGACAACAAACTGCAAATACAGAAAGACAGAAAAAACAGAAATAATAAAATAAATAAATAAATAAGCAATAAATATCGAGAACATGAGGTGAAGAGTCCTTGAAAGTGAATCCATCGGTAAATTGACCTGTGATCAGGCTAGGGTTAAATAAGTGGGTTGCTTGAAAGTGCGTTTCATTGGACTGGAAGGGCCTGTTCTGTGCAGTATCTTTAAAGAAAATAAAGAGAAAAGGGAAGGAGAATTGCTGACTGGCTATAAATTTTAGCGTAACCATGATTTATGAGACATTGCATGAGCTTCTTACTCCAGCAATCAACAATAAAGCAATGTAGGTCTCCAATTAGCAATTTAAATTCTTTATTTTTAAGCAATGTTTTAAATAATTAGACAAACTTCTCGAGAAGGTTGGCAAAATTGGGGAATTTTGCAACATTCTACACAGTACTGCTATCGTTAAAGACAGCATCATAGATTCGAGGAATATGGATGGATTGAGAGCACAGAAGAGAAGGAAATGTAATCAAAAAGACAGGTGATTTTGCTTAATTTTTTGATGAGATCTGCAGCTGCACACTGCCAATTTGGTCAATGCAGACCTATTCCCAAAGGTGTTTATATGACTGTGTGGGTTTCCTCAGGGTACTCTGCTTTCCTCCCACAAAGAGGGTTAGAAGGTGAATTGGCTGTAATTGAGTGGCGCAGGCTTGTTGGGCCAAAAAGGCCTGTTACCATGCTTTATATCTAAATAAATATATAAACAAGTGACCAGGAAACTTCTATTTACTTTAGTTCTCATCTTAGGTGACGATATTTAACTTGCTATACTTTAGTAAAATTGATTGTTTTGCTTCTGTGCTGTTATTAAAAGGAATATATTCAAAGTAATATCTATTTTTCCCTTTAATTTGGGTGTTCATGGTCTTTGCATTCAATATGTTTTGTTCTTTTTTTGAGTTTCTGTTTGCAATCCACAATACTTTGCACATGCTCTGTGTACGTGTCCTGTTTCTAAGAATCCTTTATGCTGAATGAATAACAATGGTAGAGGGCTGTTCAGCCAATTAGCGAAATGCACAGGACTGATCAACTGTGTCTGTAATGAACCTTAATATACAGGATTCAGTATCACATTTTACTTTCCTGGGGCCATTATAATCTGCTTATCTTTAAAATCAGAGTTCTTGCGAAGTTTTCACCAAGTCTTGATAGCAAAGAATTGAGTCTGGCATAGATGGTAACCTCTGCTTCTCAATATATGTCACTGCTGATGAGCATGTCCTCGCGAGGCCACTGATCTGTGTGAGCACAGAATGTTGCCGTCAATCCTTCCTTCATGGTTGTCATTCTCCTTGGAAATTGAAGCCAACCAAGACTTTGTGGTCATGGACATTGCCATAGCTTAACCTGCCAGAGCAGAGGTCAGCCCTTCTCTAAAGGCATTCTAGATGGCAGTCCACAGTGTGGTCACTAGAGAGAGAGAGAGAAACACTGCATCTACTCAGTCTTTTTGAATTTGTCTCCAGGGCTTAACTGAAAAGTTTTGCAGACTCCGCAGTTGGAAGAATGAATATTTTGATGCCTAAGCCACTTAAGAATTCCGTTAGCTATTAAGAAGTATGAAAAGAATATTTTTCCAAGCATGCCAAGATTTGTGGGATTTCAGTTGTGCGACAAAACCATTCTAACCCATTGTTATGATTGGCAGTTGTTAAAATGACAAAGAATAGCATTATGAAATTGCTGTTCATATGGAGGAAATATTGTCCCGAGAGAGGAAACAAAGGGGAACCCAGTAGTAGTCCCTCTGCACACTTCGTAACGTCGTGATAGAAAGAACCATTGACAAAGCCAAAGGGGTTTTGAGGGATGCTGTGAACTGAGAGGGACATCCTAATGACAGAAAAATAAAACGTAGTTCTAAAATCAAACATCACCCTGTTTGGCAGTGCATCTTTCCCCATGAACGAGCATGCAAAGTTACTGCGATTTTACCTTCTTGTAGAACATAATTAAATATTTAGCATAATGTTGTATTCAATTGCATATGCAATGAATTTTGGAAAAAAATCAGGATTAATCTGAATCAGAATCAGGTTTAATATCACTGACATAAGTCATGAAATTTGCTGTTTTGTGGCAGCATTACAGTGCAAGATATAAAAATATTATAATTACAATAAGAAATACAAATGCGAAAAATATTTAACTAAGTAGTGAGAAATAATGGTACTTTTATAGCAAATCACAGGGTTGATAGGAACCTTGCATGAAAAAAATAGAATAATCTAAAGAATATATTTTGCCTGATTGGGGGGAAAAGGAACAACATTTGCATCTCATATAATTAGCAGCATGAAAACCAAATTGCTTCCAAGGGTTTCTGAAGACAACTACATTGCTTGCTATTACTGGTTAATTGTTGAACGTCAAAGACTGCACATCTTAATTTCAGGAGAATAAGCTGAATTGAACCTGCTCCACAGTTATGCAAAACTGCTCAGAAAACGAATGGACACTACAGTAATGAATGCAGTTATTAAATTGTTTCAATTGAAAGAACTCTATTCTTACAGCACTATAATGGGAACAATTTATCCCCACTGATCGGCCTGTCTCTTTTTTCAGTTCAGACTTTGATCTTGCAGCGTATTGCAGTGATGTGTTCTATTGAATAGTGAATCTGGGGCAATTCTAATGCTTTTGTACCTCACCAGTGCTCCATTTTTCGCTGTTTAAAAATAGCTGTTAATTATATCTGCAGTTTAAATGTCTCCAGTGACCCAGAAATGCAGGTTGGAATGAAACAGATTGTGCAATCTCATAGAAAACCAAGCCACGTTTCTTTACAATAAGAAAGGAGAAACATATATTCATTCCACCAATTGAAATAAGGCATATCTGATAATTTAAAAATATTAATTCTTGAAATATGCATAATATAAAAAAATCTCTTTTTTCTTAAATTTAATGCAATTAATGCAGTTTTCAAGACACTGGCCGAAATTTTAAACCAAATATAATAATGACATTAATTATTTTGCAGTAATGCTTCATTTGAAAAATATTTTAGGAGAATAATATTAAAGCTCTTTCTTCTAAATGTTATGGAAATAGCTCATAGCTTTTATGCAATATTGTTATTAGCGACTTAACAATCAACCAACTGAGAACTTCATTGGTTCTTAGCCAATGAATTGTTTGTCAATTTCATGTTGTTTTCAGTAATCCAAAACTGAACTTATTAGTGCACCGTGGAGTGGGGCTCTTATATATATTTTTGGCTATCTACAGTCTATAGGAGAACAAGGCATTTTTGATTAATTTGGTAGGAAGGGTAGAAGGAGGAAGTGAAACAAAAGACTTGGACCATTACACACCTAATGAAATGTTGTTCAAATGAGTATTCATCTGGCTACACCCCAAACATCAGTAAGACAGTTGATGTCTTTAGCTTAACACTCCAAATATTAATAACTCATTCAGAGGAGACTTCAAATTTACATAAACGTCTAGGGCAGGGATCCATGGGCCCCTTGGTTAATGGCAGGAACCCAGGGTATAAAAAAGGTTGAGAACCCCTGTTCTGGAGACCGTTATGCAAATATTGACACATTGAGGATAGGTGGATTTGTCTTTTTCAGCAAACTACATCTGAATTAGATATGTTGTTTAATGACAACATTCTAGAAATAGCATTAATATTTTAGTTCCCTTATGGAACTTAGAAGCAAAATAAGTTTGTTCAAGTTTATTGTCATCCAACCATACACATGTAAAATGCCAAACGAAACTGTCTCCGGACACAGTACATATAACTCACACACTTAACACATAACACGTAAAGTAATATTACCACAAATAAATTAACAAATAATAAGGCAAATATATGATACAAGTTAAAAAGTAAACAGTATAACGCTACTGGTGCTTCAAACGTGATGAGACCTGGGTGGTAGCAGGGAGTTCAGTACTTTCACCATCTGGGGAAGAAACTGTTTCCCATCCCAACTGTTTTTGTCCTAATGCTATGGAACCTCCTGCCTGACGGTAGGGGATCAAAGAGATTGTTGAACAGATAGTTGGACCAAACAGAAAAATATTTTACCCATAAATTGTTAATCAAAGACAGATTTATTTTTTTGAAAAAAAATCATTAGGCTCAGAACTAGGAATTATTTAATGAAGATATATTGGGTAAGAAATGGTTTACAAATCCACTTTCTAAACTGCCATAATGTGGAAGGCACAGCTCAGTTTTGTGTGAGGCTCTATTCTCCAAGAGGCCCAAGGTACTAAGCACAGAAGAAAGGGGCTTCCATGATTGGATGGATGTCTATAACTATCAGCCATTTTGGAGACTGGGTCTACTGAAGTGTGTAAGAAAAGGAATGATAGGAGGGGGTAGGTAGTGGAGTGCATGGGCAAGACCAACCTACAGTAAGGATATCAATAAGATTGAAAGAGTACAGAGAAAATTTACATGGATGTTGCTGGGACCTGAGGAACTGAGTTACAGGGATGGGTTGAATAGGTTAGAACTTTATTCCCTGGAGCGCAGGAGAATGAAGAATTATCTTCAAGAGATACACACTAGCATGAGAGGTATAGATAGGGTGCATCCATGCAGGCTTCCCCCCTCCCCCTCAGGTTGGGTGAGACTAGAACTAAATGTCAAGGTTTAAGGGTGAAAGGTGAAATATTTAAGGGGAAGCTGAGGGGAAACTTCTTCACTCCAAGGGTGCCAGCAGAAGCGGGTTCAATTGTAACACTTAAGAGAAGTCTGGATAGGTACATGGATGTAGAGCTATGGAGAGCTATGTTTTGAGAGTAGGTCGATGGGATGAGGCAGAAAACCAGGCAAGCAGGGACTAGATGTGTCAAAGGTCTTCTTTCTGTATTATCATTATGTGTGTTGTCATATGATATGGAGGATCATGGTCTTTCTATGACCATGATTGTTCTTGGCAAATTTTTCTATAGAGATGGTTTTCTTCTGGGCAATGTCTTTATAAGACATGTGGCCCCAGCCATTATCAATACTCTTCAGAGATTGTCTGCCTGGCATCAGTGGTCACATAACAAGATCTTGTGATATGCACAGCTGCTAATATGACCATCCATCACCTGCTCCCATGGCTTCACGTGACCCTGATTGGGGGGGGGGGGGGAGAGGGCTAAGCAGGTGCTACACCTTGCCCAAGGGTGGCCTGCAGGCTAGTGGAGGGAAGGAGCACCTTACACCTCCTTTGGTAGAGATGTATTCTGCCCTCCCCCAACCAGTTTTGTGCTATTGTACACCAGGAATCCAGGAATCTATGACTTTATGGCCAGAGGGCTGGAGAAATGCTGACATGGACATATGGAACCATAGACTCAAAAAGCTATATAGCATAGAAATAAGACTCTTCAACCAAACTCATGCTTGCTGACCAAGTTGCAATGATATAGCCCTAGTTGTTTATGTTATGTGGAATGTGGGGAGGGAACATGGACTCTAACAGAAGGAATAATCAGAAAGAATGAGGAGTACAGGTGTGAGGTCACCTAGTTAAGGAGATAACTTTGGAAAAGAAATTCCCTGGGGAACGATGGAGGAGGTGGGTTTGGGAGTATGATCATGATGGTATGGTTTGGAACTACATTGCAGGATTTGGCACTGAACCATTGACAAAGATAGAGGTGCATGGGAGCTTGTCACAATCAATGAAAAGTTTCAGAACTAAATTTCCTAATGCAACATTCATGTTTCAAACAGTTCAGCAAAAACCCAAGGAGGGATGGCACTATAACTAATATGGAAGCAGGTCTCATCCCTCCATTTCAGAATTGTTTAAGTTTTGCACCCATCACAATTTTCACTAGTATAGTAAAATTTCAAAATTCAGGTTCAAAGTAAATTTATTATCAAAGTATATATGTCACCATATACAACTCTGATTTATTTTCTTATGGCATACACAATAAATCCAAGAAACACATTAGAATCAATGAAAGACCACACCCAACACGATAGACAAACAAATGTGCAAAAGACAACAAACTGTGCAAATACAAAAGAAAAATAAATAAATATTGATAACATGAGATGAAATGTCCTTGTAAATGAATCCATAGGTTGTGTAACATTTTACTGATGGGGCAAGTGAAGTTGAGTGAAGTTATCCACTCTGGTTCAAGAGCCTGGTGGTTGAGGGGTAGTAACTGTTCTTGAACCTGGTGGTGTGGGTACCTTTTGCTCAAGTCAAGTCAAAAGGATCACTTCTTCACTATGCACTCCCAAGACTAATCACATTCAATAACTTAGATGTTCTTTTAACTTGATCATATGATTTGTCACAACACTGATAGATTTTTAAGCCACTGGACAGTGCCTATCTGTTAAGCTAACTGTTTTATGAATTAAACTTTTGAAGTATTAATTACCTTATCATAATGAAAAAAACAGACTAAAACTATTGCTAATATTAGCAAACCACAGCAACAATGTTTATGTGGCTTTAAACAGAATAAAGTGACCCCTGTGTTTTACACAATGTACACCTTCACAAAATTGATAGTGTGGAACTTCAACAAGGCTATAATCTTATCTGATCTTGTGGTTTAGATAACAGTTATAAATTACTGTAGATTCCCTTGCCATGGACCCTGTCTTTCCCTGGAAAATGTCTCATACATTGCAAGACAATTCAACACTTTGATGGCATATTTGATCCTGAAGTGGGCTTCACATCACACGTAAATCAACATAAAGGTTGCTTAGTCTCACCTACATTGCATTCTCTGTCTCCAACTTTGCTGTTGAAACTTATATCTGTGTCTTTACTAAATCCAAACTTTACTCGTTCAACACGTTCCAGTCCATCCTCCTGCAAGCTGGAGTCATAGAACAATACAACAGAAAAACAGGCCCTTCAGCACAGTCTACTGTCCATACTGAACTCCCTTTTGCTTACTTCCATCCACCTTCACCTGGACCATAGCCCCCGTCACCCCTCACATCCATATACCTATCCAAATTTCTTTTAACTATTGAAATCAAGCCTACGCCCATCACTTCCATTGGAAAAAACATGAGAAAATCCACAGTAACACACAAAAAGTGCTGAAGGAACTCAGCAGGTCAGGCAGTATCTATAGAAAAGAGTAAACAGTTGATGTTTTGGGCCAAGACCCTTCATCAAGACTCCACTTGAAGCTCATTCCACACTCTCACCACCCTGTGAGTGAAGAAATTCCCCCCCCCCCCCCGTGTTCCCCTTAAACATTTAAGCTTTCACCTTTAATCCATGACCTCTATTTCTAGTCTCACTCAACCTCAGTGGAAAAATCCTGCTTACAATTACCCCATCAATACCCCTCATAATTTTGTATACCTCTATCAAATCTCCACTACACTCCAGGGAATAAAATCTTAACCTTTTCAACCTTTCCCTATAATTCAGGTCCTCAAATCCTGACAACATCCTTGTAAATTGAGAATCTAACCTGGACCTAACATATTGATACAGCTACAAAGAAGGCAAGACAGCAGCTATATTTCTTTAGAAGTTTGAGGAGATTTGGTTTATCACCTAAAACAGTCAAAACCTCTACAGATGCTTTCCACCATGGAAAGCATTCTGTCAGACAGTCAGGTATGGGGGTGGGGGCTACTGCACAAGGTTAAAAGAATCTACAGAAAGTCGTAAAATCAGTCAACTCCATCATGGGTACTAGCTTCCATTGTATTAAAAGAGCAGTGTCTCAGAAAGGTGACGTCCACTATTAAGGACACCTCCCCCCCCATTCAGGATATGCCCTCTTCTAATTCTTACCATCTGAAAGGAGGTACAGAAGCCTCAAAAACACACACACAATGATTCAGGAACAGCTTCTTCCCCTCTGTGATCTGCATTCTAAATGGACATTGAACCCGTGAAACAACACACACAAGAACGGATCTGCAGATGCTGGAAATCCAAGCAGCACACACAAAATGCTGGAGAACACAGCAGGCCAGGCAGCGTCTATGGGAAAAAGTACACTTGATGTTTCGGGCTGAGACCCTTTGGCAGGACCATTCTGGTCTCGGCCTGAAACTTTAACTGTGCTCTTCTCCATAGATGCTGCCTGGTCTGCTGTGTTCTCCAGCATTTTGTGTGTGCTGCTTGGATTTCCAGCATCTGCAGATCCGTTCTTGTTTGTGATTGAACCCATGAGCACCACCTCACTATTTTTTGCACTATTTTTAATTTAACAGTTTAATATACATATAAATACTTACTGTAATCGATTTACTTAGTTACTTATCACGTATTGCATCATACTGTTGCTGCTAAGTTAACAAATTTCACAACATATGCCGATGATGTTAAACCTGATTCTGATTTTGAAATTTTCTCTGTACTCTTTCCATCTTATTAGTATCTTTCCTGTAGGTACGTGATCAGATCTGCACAGAATACTCCAAATTGGGCATCACAAATGCCTTTTACAACAACTCTACATAACTCTAGGTCATGAAATACTCTGCTGGCTGTGTACTAAATCACACTATCCAAATTTACACTGATGATGAGATATTAAACTGAAACTCTTTCTGCTGTCTTAGGCACAAATGATTCTATGATGCTATTTTGTCACATACCAGAGGGTTTTGACCATTATCTAAAACTTTGTCTTCGCAAAAAACTTTGACAAACTTCTAGGGTTGCGCAGTGGAGAGCATCCTAACTGGTTGCATCATTGTCTGATATGGAAACTCCAAAGCCCAGGAATGAAAAACTCCACGGAAAGTGGTGGACACAGCCCTGTCCATCACAAGCAAAGCCCTCCCACCACTGAGCTCATTTACATTTCACAACAATGTAGTATCCGTCACGCCCACCATCCAAGCCATGTTCTCTTCTTGCTGTTACAAACAGCAAGAAGATACAGGAGCCTCAGTACCATATCACCAAGTTTAGGTAAAGTTATTACCCTTCAACCATCAGGTTCCTGAATCAACGTGGATAACTTCACTCACAACTCTGAACTGTTTCAATAACCTACAAACTCACTTTTAAGGACACTACAACTGTTGTTCTCAGTATTATTGTTTTATTTGCATAGTTTTTCTTGATTTGCAATTTGTTGCTTGTCAGTATTTATTTATGCATATATTTTCATAAATTCTGTTGTATTTCTTTATTTTCCCGTAAATGCTTTCAAGAAAATGAATGTCAGGTGATATATAGTAATGCATTGGCAGTTTGATAATAAATTTACTTTGACGTTATCTCTTGACCGTTATTTATCCCTTACCTAATATCATAAAAGCAGTTTAACTGGCTCTGGTCATGTATTTGTGGAGAAGACGAGATGGGCCAAACAGCCTAATTCTGCACCTATGTCTTGTTGCAGCTTGCAGTCAATGCATTTTCCTGAACTATAATACCTCCATTTTTGAAAGGCACATCATTGGCTCTAAAGAGCCAATGTTATCTTGAGGTTCTGAAAAGGCAAAAATATATTTTATATATCAGCAACTGAAGTGGTATTGAGGGAAGGGAAATTCACGCCCCAACCTTTTTCAAGGATATGACATTTTATGCCAACTGGGAAAGCTGACAACACCAGAGGGACTGCAGATGCTGTAACTCTGGATCAAATTCTGGAGGAACTCAGCAGGACAGGCAACATCTATGAAGTGAAATGAACAGCCAATGTTACATCAGGATTATCTGACGTTTCATCAGAAAGACAACGCTTTTAACTTTAGATTAAAATCCAAAATTCAAATAAAAGTTGTGGCGTCATGCAATCTTGTAAATATTATTAACTCAGGTTGACAAGTCCATGTATTTCGAAGTTATTTCTTGTGATTAATTATGCTACAACAGTATCACACCTTTAAAGAATTGCTCTGTGCAAGTCTAGTCTTTGCAGTTATGTTCCTGAGGAAATGGCGGTTTATTGTGGCAAAGCATCTGATGAATGTTCCTGGAAGAAGGCATGGTCCACTAAATAGTACACAGGAGATTCTACAGATGCTGGAAATCCAAAGCAACACACACAAAATGTGGAAGAACTCAGCAAGTCAGGCAGCATCTATGAAGGGGAATAAATAGTCAATGTTTCAGGCTTTGACCCTTCATCAGGACTGGAAAGGATGGGTAAGAAACCAGAGTAAGAAGGAAGGGGGAAGGGAAGGATTACAAGGTAGACGGTGATAGGTGAAGCCAGGTGGTTGGGGGAATGGGGAAATGAGAAGTTGGGAGATTATTGTGGATAAGGTAAAGGGCTGAAGAGGAAGGAATCTGACAATGCATGAGTGATTACAATTTTAAGACGGAAACATTATAAATATGTAAAAGACTTATTCAAGCGGCAACATTTTGGTTTACTGATGCATTTAGAGTTTTGGCACCTGCAATCCTTTTCAAAAGGATCATGTGGTGCAGCAGTAATTGTTTCATCTCTGGAATTTCTATGATTAATTTGTCAAACAATTGTTTTGGCACATGCTGCTGAGCATTGTATTATTTCACCTAAAGAAATGTTTCCATTTGCCAAAGTGTGTCTGAATTTTAAATAAACAATTAAATTATTGGTTGTAAAAGCAATAAATGCAGAAATCAGATATGTACCCATAAGTGCGATTTATTTTCAATGTTCTAAAGCATCTTAAAAGGTTTTCCATCAACATAAAACCATAGCAATGTGAGAACATCATATAAATAATTAGAGAATTAAAAGATTTAGAAATAATTATGTGTGCTATAATTATTTACTTTCCAAAGGATTTAAAGCTACTGTGAAGCCTTTGTTGGTAATGTGATGCTATTCAAAGTACAAAGTAAATTTATTATCAAAGTACAAATATATCACCATGTACAACCTGAGTTTCATTTTCTTGCAGGCCTTCACAGTAAGTACAAGAAACACAATCGAATCAATGAAAGACCACCCCCAACCGGACAGACAAAACAACCAATCTACAAAAAAACCCCAACAAACTGCAAATACAAAAAGAAATAGAAAAAAGAAACAACAACAGTAACAATAAATAAATAAATAAATAAATAAATGAATGAATGAATGAATGAATGAATGAATGAATGAATGAATAAATAAATAAATAAATAAGCGCTAAGTATTGAGAACGTGGGATGAAGAGTCCTTGAAGGCGAGTCCAGTTCAGTGATGTGCCGAGTGAGGTTGTGTGAAGTGAAGTACTCCTCTCTGGTTGAAGAGCCTGATGGTTGAGAGATAGTAACTGTTCCTGAACCTGGTGGTGTGGATTCTAAGGCTCCTGTACCTTCTTGCTGATGGCAGAGAATACGGCCTGGATGGTGGGGTCCTTGACGATGGATGTTGCTCTGAGTAGATGTGCTTAGTGGTGGGGAGGGTTTTATCCTTGATGGATCGGGCTGCATTTACTACTTTTCAAGGCTTAATTATTATTACTAATTATTCGAACCTTTGTTTGTGTCGACCATGGACACTGTGTCCTAGTTATTTTTGTGATATGTACGCCAGGGCGTTACGATGTGGAGAACAAGCTCTTGGTCATACAGGAGGCAATCCCTCTCCATGCAGCTGATGAAGCCAGTGGACTGGCAGTGACCGATGCAGTCTGGCACCAGTGGCATCGCAGGAGTTACCAGTCAGCATTGGACTCAAAAGAGAACTGCCTTAATGATTCCAGCTCCTGATCTTTTCCTGGGGTTTACACCTGAAGCCTTCCCCATGAGTGGGTATAGACACAAGGCAACAGTGATTTGAGATCAGAGTTTTCCTAATACATTTATCTTATTTCCTGGTAGAAGCTAAACACAATTTAGAATGTTACTGCAACAAATCAGTGTGTTATGATTCAGGACTACATCAGATTCTGACAGTGTGACCATTTCTACAGGATTCAAAATTCAAGATTGTTTAATGTTATTTCCTGTACACAAGTGGAAAGGAGAACAAAATAATTGTTTCTTTGGATCCAATACAAGATAAAGAACACAATAATCATAAAAAACATAATAAATATAAATATGTAAGACAGCTTATAAACATTGATTGATTATATGCCCAACTAGTGATGCTAGGTTGTACAAAAGATGACTGACAGGAAATAATAAAGTAGTGGTGGAGTTAGTGGGTGGAGGTGTTGATCAGCCTTACTGCCTGGGGAAAGTAACTGTTTTTGAATCTGGTGGTCCTGTCATGGATGTTATGTAGCCTCCTCCATGATGGGAATGGGACAGACAGTCCATGAGCAGGGTGGGTGAGATCCTTCATCATGCTACTGACCCTTTCTGTATATATGCCCTTGATGGTGGGTTTCAAGCCAACTTATCACATGGGTGAACTGTCATTGAAACATTAACATTGGAACCATTTGATCAAGTAAGTTAACAACTAACATATAAATGCAAACACGAATTCCATTTAATTATCGTATCTTTATTGAACACCAGATTCAGATTCATTTATTACGTGTACATCAAAACATACGATGAAATGTGCCAATTATATTAACAACCAAAACTGCTAAGGGTGTGCTGGGACTAGCTTGCAATTGTTGCTACACATTCTGATGCCAACACAGCATGGCCATAATGCTCAGCAGAAAAACACAGAATATTTCAGCTATCAAAATAAGAACAACAAGATTCCTTCCTCTCTGAAGGAGTCCTAATGAAGGGCCTTGGCCTGAAACATTGACTATTTATTCATTTCCATAGCTGCTGCTTGATCTGCTAAGTTCCTCCAGCACTTTGTGTGTGTTTCTCCTTTCTTGCTCCCACCTTCCATCTCATACACACACACGGACAGTCCACCAACTCCAGGACAGGCCTCTGGGTCTCTGGGCATCCGGGCTTTGGCTGTCAGGCTATGACCTCCAGTCTTCCAGTTATTCCTTGGACTGTAATCTTCAGGATCAACCTTCAAACCAGCTGATGACAGGATCTCATGGTTCAAACTCTGAGCATGCCGACTGACTGTTCTCGTGTCTCTGCCTCACACGGACATGCACCAACCTGAGACAGCCTGACAAGCTGCTCCAAACCTTTCTGTTGATGGACAAAACATCAGAGAATGGATCTTGGGATTACAGATCACAAATCCAGTTTATTAAAAACTAAACCAAATGTGAAAACAACAAAGAAATACTTCATAATTTTCTCTTTTTGTTTTAGACCAGGGGTTCCCATCCTGGGATCCACGGATCCCTCGATTAATGGTAGGCATCCTTGGTATAAAAATGGTTGGGAACCCCTGATTTAGATAAATGGCAATATATAAAAATGCTAGATTGGAGGATGTTTGGCTGATGCTAAGAGGGGAGTAAGAGATGAGTGTATAGTGTAGGGTAGAAATGGGCAGTTGAGGGTCGAGGTTGAAGAGAGATGTAGATAATTGTGTTAACCAGAAGCAACCATGCTCAGAATGCAGTTAAGAGAGGCACTTGCTATGTTCCTGGCTTTATGTTAATATTCTTTGTTGGCTCTGACCTATCAGATGTCCCTCTGATAGATGACAAAGCCTCGTTTTCTTGAATTTTCAGGGCAAACAAATTCTTCACTGTGGGCCTCAGACCAAGGTCAGACCTGTGATTGAAGAATCAGGGGGCTCAATACTGATTGTGAGAGCTGGAAGCCATTTTTTGGGCCTTCTTTCAAAAAGGTGGGCAGTGCACTTGCAGCTCCGAGAGCAGTTTGGTTTCTGCCTGCCTGGTTGGAGGCCATTTAATGGCCAAAAAATGACTGCTCGACAGCCAGTTTTGTGGCCAGTAACTTTCACGCAGGTTAACACTCTGAAGATGTTGAGCGGACTAAGATTAAGATAAAGATCAACTTTATTTGTCACATGTACAGCAAAATATCAAAACATAGCATGAAATGCATTGTTTATGTCATTGTTTGCATGTCTGCCTTGCTGAGTTCCTGCACAGTTTTGTGGGATTAACTAAAGAAGCTCATTCTTGGCGGCATGGACTCAGCGGCCTTATGGCGATATTATTGATGATAAAGTTCCATAACGTAAATTTTGATCTAGGTGCAGGATACAGAGCCTGGAGACTGGAGACCTGTCCTGGCTTTGGGGCGCTGTGTATGTGTGTGGTTGAGAGGGAGGAAGGATATTCTGCTGTTGCTGTTTAGTTGCTTGTTGGTTTCTGTGTTGCTCTGCTGAACATTGAGGACATGGATCAGTGAGCTGGTGCCGAAATGTGGGGTGCCACTTCAAGATTCAAGATTTGTCAAAGCCATTTCCTGTGTAAAGGAGAATGAAATAATTGTTACTCTGGATTCGATGAAGCACAAAAGAACACAATAATAAAAATATTGATAATAAAACACACAATAAATATGAATACGTAAGATAGTTATATACACAAATTGGTTGTATGTCCATAAAGTGACACTAGGCTGAACATAAGGTGACTGACAGGAAAAATAAGATATTGGTGGAGTTGGTGGGTGGAGGTGCTGATTGGCTTTACTGCTTGGGGAAAGTTGCAGTTTTTGTGTCTGGTAGTCCTAGCATGGATGCTATGTAGCCACCTCTTTTGTGGATATGTTGGTTTTTAGTGCAAATGACGCATTTCACTGTATAATTTGATGCACGTGATAAATGATTCTGAATTTGAAGATAAGTCAGGTGTGGGACATGACACTTACAGTCTGTTTACAAAAATCCTATCTTACTAACACTAAGGGACGTCATATCATCCTAGATGAAGCAGCCTGCTTATTTGGCACCCTTCCAATGCCCATGACATCCACACCCTCTGGCAGCGGAGTATTGCAGCTGCAGCGTGCTCTGCCTAGAGATGTACTGTCTGAGTTTGCAGTCTTGCCTGGCAGCACCTCCTGAACCTGCAACCCCTATTGTCCAGAAGAATAAGGACACCAGCTGCAAGTTCTCCCTGGAGTCACACTGCATTCTGGCTTACACATACATCACCGATTCCTCGCGTCACTGGGTCAGACCCCTAAAGCTCTCCATTGAATAATGCTGCAGGAATACCTTCACCACCACACTCTCAAGGGCAGGCAGTGACATGCACTCAGCCTCACTTAGCAAGATTAGATGATGCAAAGTTATTAGCAAATGCTTGTTATTAGCATTCTATAGATGTACCATGGAGAACTTTCTAACTGGCTGCATCACTGTCTAGTATGGAGGGGCACTGCACAGGATTAGAAAAAGCTGCAGAAAGTTGTAAACTCTGCCAGTTCTATCATGGGCACTAGCCTCCGCCGAATCCAGAACACCTGCAAAAGGCACCATCCGTCATTGAGGAGCCCCATTACTCAGGACATGCTCTCTTCTCAGAATCAGCCTTAATATCTCCGGCATATGTCATGAAATTTGTTAACTTTACAGCTGCAGTACAATGTAATACATGATAATATAGAAAATTGATTGCAGTAAATATATATATATAATCATTAAAAATAGTGCAAAAACAGAAATAATAAAAGTAAGGTAGTGTTTAGGAATTGGATGGCAGAGGGGAAGAAGCTGTTCCTGAATCACTGAGTGTGTGCCTTCAGGCTTCTATACCTCTCTCCTGATGGTAACAATGAGAGGAGGGCATGTTCTGGGTGGTGGGGATCCTCAATGATGGACGCCACCTTTCTGAGGCACTGCTCCTTGAAGATATCTTGGATACTGTGGAGGCTAGTATTCAGGATGGAGCTGACTAATTTTACAACCTCCTGTAGCTACCATTGCAATCATCAAGGAGAAGGTACGGGAGCATGAAGACAGTCACTCAACAATTTAGGAACAGCTTCTACCTCGCTGCCAAGAGATTTCTGAATTCACACTGGACCATGAACACTACATTACTATATTTTCTCTCTTTTTGCACTGGTTATTCAACTTAATTTTTATAAATACTTCATATTGTAATTTACAGATTTTATTTTTAGGTATTGCAATTTACTGCTGCCACAAAACAACAGATTTCATGATATATGTCAGTGATATTAAACCTGTTTCTGATTCTAAATGATCATAATTATATCAATGATTCTCACTCGAAAGTGCAAACAGGAAAACTTGTGAGGTATCCAAGTCAGAGAAGGAACAGGTTAGAATGCTGTGACCAGATTCAAATTCAGGTTCCGGTTCAGATACGGATTTATTTATTTGTCACAAAGCATACAGTGTAATGCATCATTAGCCAGCCTAACGAGCCTAACCACTGTCTAAGGATGTGCTAGGGCAGGCCGCAAGCTTTGCTGCATTTCTGGCATGAACGTAGCATGCCTGCAATGTTCAGCAGAACAACACACAAGCACCACCACCAACAACAACAACAGAATGGCCACACATCAACAGCTCTAACTCCAGACTCACTAAGTTGGGGTGTGTGGTGAATGCCTCTTGTCTGTATGGAACTCTGACCCCAAGGTCCCCTGACCTGGGGAGACATGCAGAGTTTGGGGTCACGCTGGTCTTCGTCCACAGCGTTTGCTGAATTAACATCCATTGAGGGATAGAACCATAGAACCATAGAACACTACAGCACAGTAAAGGCCCTTCAGCCCTGCATGTTGTGCTGACCCATATAATCCTAAAAAATGTACTAAACCCACACTACCCCATAACCCTCCATGTTTCTTTCATCCATGTGCCTGTCCAAGAGGCTCTTAAATACCCCTAATGTTTTAGCCTCCACCACCATCCCTGGCAAGTCATTCCAGGCACTCACAACCCTCTGTGTAAAAAAACTTACCCCTGATGTCTTCCCTAAACTTCCCTCCCTTGACTTTGTACATATACCCTCTGGTGTTTGCTATTGGTGCCCTGGGAAACAGGTACTGACTATCCACCCTATCTATGCCTCTCATAATCTTGTAGACCTCTATCAAGTCCCCTCTCATTCTTCTACGCTCCAAAGAGAAAAGTCCCAGCTCTGCTAACCTTGCTTCATATGACTTGTTCTCCAAACCAGGCAACATCCTGGTAAATCTCCTCTGCACCCTCTCCATAGCTTCCACATCCTTCCTATAATGAGGTGACCAGAATTGAACACAATACTCTAAGTGCAGTCTCACCAGAGATTTGTAGAGTTGCAACATGGCCTCTCTACTCTTGAACTCAATCCCCCTGTTAATGAAGCCTAGCATCCCATAGGCCTTCTTAACTACCCTATCAACCTGTGCAGTGACCTTGAGGGATGTATGGATTTGAACCCCAAGGTCCCTTTGTTCATCCACACTCTTAAGTAACTGACCATTAATCCTGTACAGTCTTCTGGTTTGCATCACCTCACACTTCTCCGGATTGAACTCCATCTGCCATTTTTCTGCCCAACTCTGCAGCCTGTCTATATCCTCTTGTAACCTTCGACAACCTGCAGCTCCACCCACAACTCCTCCAATCTTCGTGTCATCCGTAAACTTACTCACCCATCCTTCTGCCTCTACATCCAGGTCATTTATAAAAATCACAAATAGCAGGGGTCCCAGGACAGATCCCTGTGGCACTCCACTAGTCACCGACCTCCAGGCAGAATACTTTCCTTCCACAACCACCCTCTGCTTTCTTCCTTTAAGCCAATTTTTAATCCAAACAGCCAAGTTTCTACTTATCCCATGCCTCATGACTTTCTGGATGAGTCTCTCATGAGGGACCTTGTCAAATGCTTTGCTAAAGTCCATGTAGACCACATCCACTGCCCTACCCTCATCAATTTCTTTTGTTACCTCTTCAAAAAACTCAATCAGGCTCGTGAGGCACGATCTTCCCTTCACAAAGCCATGTTGACTATCCATGAGTAGATTGTACATTTCCAAATGCTCGTAGATCCTATCCTTAAGAATCCTTTCCAGTAGTTTGCATACCACCGACGTAAGACTCACCGGTCTATAGTTCACAGGTTTCTCCCTAATACCTTTTTTAAACAAGAGAACTACATTTGCTATTCTCCAGTCCTCCGGCACTTCCCCTGCAGCCAAAGAGGATTCAAAGATCATAGCTGATGCTCCTGCGATCTCTTCTCTCAATTCCCACAACAACCTGGGGTGTATCATATCTGGCCCTGGGGATTTATCAATCTTAATGTTTTTAAGAAGATTCAGCACTTCTTCTTCCTTAATCTCCACATTGTCCAGCACACAGGCCCACTTGTGAACACTGAAGCAAAGTATTCATTTAGGACCTCCCCAACCTCCTCCGCTTCCAGGCACATGTTGCCCTCTTTATCCTTTGGTGGTCCCACCTTCGTTCTCGTCATCCTCCTATTCTTCACATACGCATAGAACGCCTTGGGGTTCTCCTTAATCCTACATGCCAAGGCCTTCTCATGCCCCCTTTGACCTCTCCTAAATCCTTTCTTTAGCTCCTTCCTGGCTACCCAATATTTCTCATAAGCCCCTTCTACTTCCTGCTTCTTATATCTAACATATGCTTCCTTTTTCCTCTTGACGAGTTGCCTCACATGTTTCGTCAGCCACGGTTCCCTTTTCCTACCATTTTTTCCTTGCCTCAGTGGGACAAACCTATCCTGAACTCAGTTCAAGTGGTCCCTAAACTTCTCCCACATTACTTCTGTGCTTTCCCCTTTGAACATCTGTTTCCAATTTACTCCCGCTAGTTCCTGCCTCATCCCTTCATAGTTAGCCCTTCCCCAGTTAAGCACTTTACCATTTTGTCTGACTTTATCCCTTTCCATAGCTATGCTGAAGCTAAGGGAGTTGTGGTCACTCTCACCAAAATGCTCCCCCACCAAGAGGTCTGTCACCTGACCAGGTTCATTACCCAGAACTAGATCCAGTATAGCCTCTCCTATCGTCTGCTGGTCCACATACTGTGTCAGGAATCCTTCTTGAACACACCTGACAAATTCAGCCCCATCTATCCCCTTTGCACTCAGGAGGTGCCAGTCAATATGAGGGAAGTTGAAATCACCCATAACTACTACCTTGTATTTCCTGCACCATTTAAAAATCTGCCTGCTTATCTGCTCCTTGGTGTCCCGAGGGCTATTTGGGGGCCTATAGACTACTCCCAGCACAGTGATTGATCCCTTCCTATTTCTGACTTCCACCCAGACTGATTCCGTGGACACTCCTTCTGCAGCATCCTCCCTTTCTATAGCCGTGATACTATCCCTGACCAGCAATGCCACTCCCCCCCCCTTTTCTACCCCCCATCCTATTCCTTTTAAAACACCTGAACCCCGGGACCTGCATCATCCAATCCTGCCCTTCCTCCAACCAAGTTTCAGTAACGGCCTCAACATCATAGTTCCACGTACTAATCCATGCTCTAAGTTCATCCTACTTGTTCCTAATACTCCTAGTATTGAAATAGACACATTTCAACCCCTTTAACTGGCTACAATTATGTTCTGTCCCCTGCCTGTCCTTCCTGATCAACTCAGAACTCTTAGCATCATGCCCTTGTCCTTCTACCTTAATCCCTGCACTCACATTCTGATTCCCACCCCCCTGCCCAACTAGTTTAAACCCTTCCCAACAGCTCTATCAAACCTGCCCACCAGGATATTGGTCCCCCTGGGATTCAAGTGCAACCCATTCTTTTTGTACAGGTCACACCCACCCCAAAAGAAGTCCCAATGATCCAGAAATCTGAATCCCTGCCCCCTGCTCCAATCCCTCAGCCACGCATTTATCCTCCACCTCATTCTATTCCTATTCTCACTGTAGCATGGCACAGACAGTAATCCCAAGATTACTACCTTTGAGGTCCTGCTTTTCAACTTCCTTCCTAACTCCCTGTAGTCTTCTTTCAGGACCTCTTCCCTTTTCCTACCTATGTCATTGGTACCAATATGTACCACGACCTCTGGCTGTTCTCCCTCCCACTGCAGGATATCTTGGACACGATCAGAAACATCCCGGATCCTGGCACCTGGGAGGCAAACTACCATCCGAGTTTCTTTCCTGCGCCCACAGAATCGCCTGTCTGAACCCCTGACTATAGAGCCCTCTATCACTACTGCCTTCCTCTTCCTTTCCCTACCCTTCTGAGCCACAGGGCCAGACTCTGTGCCAGAGGCACGGCCACTGTCGCTTCCCCCAGGTAGGCTGTCCCCCCCAACAGTACTCAAACAGGAGTACTTATTGTCAAGGGGTACAGCCACAGGGGTACTCTCTAGTACCTGATTCTTCCCCTTCCCTCTCCTGACTGTGACCCATTTCTCTGTCCCCCGTGGCCCCGGAGTGACTACCTGTCTGTAACTCCTCTCTATCACCTCCTCACTCTCCCTGACCAGACGAAGGTCATCGAGCTGCAGCTCCAGTTCCCTAACACGGTCCCTTAGGAGTTGCATCTCGATGCACCGGGTGCAGATGTGGCCGTCCGGGACACCGGGAGCCCTTTCACTCTGCTGCCTCTCACTCCGCTGCCCGCTGGATATGGCTGCCTTCTTTTTAAACTGTTTGCGCTCAACTGGCTGATGTCACACACCTGCACAGTCTGGCCTCTCTCTTCCCCCAAGAACTCAAAGTGTCTTCTCACTGGAAATCCTTAGGTGCTCTTCCGTTGCCTTCTTGTTCCGAATCTGATGTCTGTCATTGCTGGCCTGTGAATGTGGAATGTGGAACAGAGGCCTAGATAAAAGCATGACCTTCAACACCACTACATCCCTGTCTCTAAACACTAACCTGACCCCCAGCTCCCCTCCTGGACTCCAAAACCATCCCTATGAACCTAAAAAACAGGTAAATCTGAGCCACAGCCTGGAGAAGGCTGCCTGAACTGAACGTGCTACCAGCAGCCAGAATGGAAATTATTAGGTGTTTCTCCTGCTTACACCTATAGTAACTATGAGTAACCTCATTTCACTTTTTTTTGTAATTTTTTATTGAAGGTCATCATCAAACAAACATTTCCATAAGATGTATTTCAGACATTGTACATATATATCATATAATCATATATGTCACAGATCTCCACATGGTATTTATCTGGGGTATTCACTTATAGAAAAGAGTGGAAAGGAAAAACAAGCAAAAGGAAAAAACTATGTACAAGTAGGGAGTGATCTTTTTTTTACAACATATTCATTGATTTGTGAGAATAAAATCAGGCCTATGAGGCATTATGTAGTTAAACCATTTTTCCCAATATGAATCAAATTGTTCCAGCTTATGATTAACGGATGCTGTTATCTTCTCCATTTTGTAACTGTCCATTGTAATTTCCATCCATGCATTTAAATTTGGGCTCTCCTGTGATAACCATTTCCTAGTAAGAGTCTTTTTACCAGCCCACCAACAGTATATTCATTAAATATTTCACACATAGTGCTGGTGGAACACAGCAGGCCAGGCAGCATCTATAGGGAGAAGCACTGTCGACGTCTTGGCCCGAAACGTCGACAGCACTTCTCCCTGTAGATGCTGCCTGGCCTGCTGTGTTCCACCAGCATTTTGTGTGTGTTGTTGTTTGAATTTCCAGCATCTGCAGATTTCCTCGTGTTTGTTCATTAAATATTTATCTCTTTTCAACCATTCTTGAGGTATATATCCAAAATATATGGTCTTACTCTCTAAGGGTATTTCACATTTAAAGATGTCTTGTAGGGCATTGTGTATCCCCCTCCAATAGACTTTGATAACAGGGCAGTCCCAAAAAATATGATAATGGTTTGCATTTTGATTTCCACAATTTCTCCAGCAAGCAGGGAGGTTACCATCAAAATAAGATTTCTGAGAGGGTGTAATAAAATATCTTATCAAGTTTTTTCATCCAAACTCCCTCCATCTCTATGAACTGGTACACTTCCATTGATACCTCCATATTATTGTCCATTCTTCCTCAGATATAATTATCCCTCCTTCCTTCTCTCATTTTGTTTTAATGTATGAAGTCGAATGCGTTTTAAGATTTGACAACCCCTTATACATGCTTGAAATGATTCTACTACCGTTATCCGAATTATATGCTTTTCTAAATAGCTCTATCAAGCATGTACTTGCCTTGGTTACATTTTTAAGCATCTTATTAACATATTGTTGCATCTGTAAATACTGATAAAAATCTTGTTTTTCTGATAAGTGTTTCTCTTTAAGCATTTCAAAACTGAACAGTGTTCCTTCTTTCATTATGTTGCAAAGAACTATTATTCCTTTAGCTGTCCAGTACTTAAATCTAGCATCCAATTTATTTGGTGTAAAATCTGAGTCATATGCACACCATTTAAGAATTGCAATATCTCCCTCTAGATTATATTCTTTTATAGTAGTTTTCCATATTTTAAGAGTCAATTTCACCCATGGGTTATCAATAGTATTTATGTACCTTTGCAGGTTGTTATCAGCCAAAATTGCTTGTATGGGGATGGGAAGTACCCGCTCCTCAATGTTTTTCCATTGAGCGTCATATGATGGGTTGCACAACATATCACAGCTCTCAACTGTGCTGCAAAATAATAATCTCTAAGAGAAGGTAGGCCCCATCCCCCTTTCCCTTTGCTAATTGCAAAGTTTTGAGATGAACTCTAGTCCTTTTACCCTGCCAAATACACCTTGATAACATCTTGTTCCATTCATTGAATTGATTTTGATTAGATTCTGCAGATGCCAGAAATCCAGAGTAACACACACATGTTAGAGAACCGCAGCAGGTCAAGAGCATCTGTGGAGAGAAATAAACAGCTGAAGTTTTGGTTCCAGATTTCTGAAACATTGACTGTTTATTCCACTTCCATAGATGCTGAACGGCCTGCTGTTTCTCCAGTTTTAGAATGAACTTTGACACTGCTCTCCTGAATCTAAATGCAATCATTCTAATCCAAAATGAGAGCTTCACCAACTTTAAGAGAACTATTGTATATCAGTTACTTGCTAGTTATCACACATATAATAAGCACATGAAGTCTGATTCCTTTCATTAGAATCCATAATGAACATTCCCAGTTTACTTTTGGGAAACGAAAACATAAAATGCTGTAAACATTTAGAAGGCCAATAGCAATTTGAGAGGGAGAAGCATAAGACACATGTATCAGTATCACAATGGAGTAAAGGGAATTACAGAGGAATGAGAGAGGAGCTCGTCCAGATGGATTGGAAGGTGATACTGATGGGGATGATGGCCTAGCAGAGATGGCTGAAGTTTCTGGGAATAGTTCACAAGGCGCAGGATAGGTAAGTCCCACAGAAAGAGAAGTTCTTAAATGGCAGAGGTAGGCAACTGTGGCTGACAAAGGGAGTTAAAGATTGCATAAAAACCAAGGAAAGGGCATAAAAGTGAATAAAAGTGAGTGGGAAGTTGGATGATTAGGAAGCTTTTAAAATCAAATAAAAGGCAACTAAAATGCTATAAGAAGGGAAAATACAAAATATGGTGTAAACTAGCCAATAATATAAAGCAGGATATCAAAATTTTTTCAGTTATGTAAAGAGTAAAAGGAAGGTGAGAGTTGAATATTAGACCACTGGAAAATGATGCTGGTGAGGTAGTAATGGGGGACAAAGAAATAGCCAATGAATTTAATAGGTACTTTGCATCTGTCTTCACTGTGCCAGAGGTCTGTGAGTGTTAGGGAGCAGGAATGAGTGCCATTGCTATTACAAAGGAAAAAGTGGGAGGCAAACTGAAAGGTCTTAAAATGGGTAAGTCATCTGGACCAGTCATCCCAGAGCCTTGAGAGAGTTTACTGGAGAGATAATGGATGCATTGGTCATGATCTTTCAAGAATCACTTGATTCTGGCATGGTCCCAGAGGACTGGAAGATTGCAGATGTCATTCCACTCTTTAAGAAGGGAAGAAGGCAAAAGAAAGGAAATTATAGGCCAGTTAACTTGGGAGAGTGTTGGAGTCTATGAGATTTAGAGGTACTTGGAGACTAATGATAAAATAATTCAAAGTTTGCATGGCTTCTGTATAGGGAAATCTGGCCTGACAAATCTGTTAGATTAGAGTTCTTGGAGGAAATAACAAGCAAGGTGGACAAATGAAAAGTAGTGGATGTCATTTACTTGGATTTTCAGAAGGCATTTGATAAGGTGCCGCAGATGAGATTGCCTAACAAGACTAAATCCTATAGCATTACAGGGAAGATATTGGCATGGATAGCGGAATGACTGACAGACAGGAGGCAGCGAGTGGGCCTTTTCTAGTTGGCTGCTGGTCACTATTGGGTTCCTTGGGGGTCAATATTGGGACTGCTGCTTTTTACATTGTTTGCTATTTCACCCCTGGGAAAAAACCTCTGGCTAGCCACATGATCAATGCCTCTCATCATCATCTCATCTCTCAATGCCTCTGTCAGGTCTCCTCTCATCCCCCATCACTCCAAGGAGAAAAGGCCAAGTTCACGCAACCTATTCTCATAAGGCATGCTCTCCAATCCAGGAAACATCCTTGTAAATTTCCTCTGCACACTGGAATTTAGAAGAGTGTGGAGGGATCTCATTGAAACCTACTGAATGTTGAAAGGACTAGATAGGGTGGATGTGGAGAGGATGTTTCCTATGATAGGGAAATCCAGAACTAGAGGTCATAGCCTCAAAATTGAGGGGAGACCCTTTAGAACAGAAGTAAGGAAGAATTTTTTTAGCCAGAGTGTAGTAAATCTGTGGAATGCTCTGCCACAGACTGCGGTGGAGACCATGTCTATGCGTATGTTTAAGGCAGAAGTTGATTATTTCCTAATTAGTCAGGACATCAAAGGATATGGCGAGAAGGCAGGCGTATGGGGTTGAGTGGGATCCGAGATCAGCCATTGAATGGCAGAGCAGACTCGATGGGCTGAATGGCCCAATTCTGTTCCTATGTCTTATGGTTTTATAGTGGAGAGTCAATAGAGTTAAATTTTCATCATGAGAGAACATAGATATATCCTTTCCTATAGGTTTTTCCTATAATTCATATAAAGTTGATTCCAGTTAATTGGTATGCACTGGGACCAATACATCTTGGGCCAATTAAGCAGCTTCCCCAATTAGCCAATGTTTCATGGAAGTAGTTATAAATATTTTAAAAAGACAATTTACCATTTAACTGAGTAACAAATTATGTATTTAAATGAAATACAGAACAAATTAGAACAACGTCAATACCTGAGGTGCTTAAGGAGATCAGCCTCAAAAACTACTGGTCAACTTTTATCGATGTGTGATGAAGAGCATGTACAGAATGACAGTGTAGTACTCTAGCTGCAGTAAGACAGATCACAAAGCACTCCAACGGGTGGTTAGGATGACTCAGCACATCATTGGGACTTAACTACTGATCCTGGAGACAATCTACAACTCTCGATGTCCTCAGCACACTTCTAATATCATTAAAGACCCATCCCATCCTGGAGACTGTCTGTTCAATCTCCTTCCATCTGGTAGGAGATACAAAAACATCTTAGCCAAGACAGTAAGACTGAAAAACAGCTTCTTCCCAAGGGCTGTTGTGCAGCTGTATAATGCTACACCCTGGCTAGCCAATGGCCTTTGAGTGTACGGACCATCAAGTCATTAGTTGAACATAAATGTGGGATAGTAAGCCAGACTGCATGCATTTTAAAAAGCTGATCTGCAAGGACTGGAGCAGCACCGCAAGCTTGTTGCCTTGAGCAACGACAATACAGTTCTGTTCTAATTCTACAAAACTATCACCTGTGTATTAGTACTTAATAGTTATTGACAGAGGAATTAATCTGGGCTGCCATATTCTTTTGAAATTTGTCCCAATAGACGAGAATCCACTGTATATAACAATCTATCATCCGACAGCAAGCTAGAATAGAAGTGTGGAGTTGGGGATCTGAGAATACAAAGTGTGGAGTATAGAGAAGTGAGATGTCTGATAGAATGGAGAGCAGTAGTGATTAAATAGTGTCTGTTGGTGTGAGGGAGACAGAGAGAGGAAGAGAGAGAGAAATAGTTATTGATTATTCAATGTTAAATCAGTATTTAATCTGACATGAGATAATCCAATGGATGCATTGAATGTGCCTCTACCTCCAATGTACAGTACTTTCAGGACTTTTTACCTTTAGCTCACATTTCTCCAATCTCTTGTGTATTCATTTTGTTCAGCCATAAGATATTGTCAAATTCGGAATTACTAACAGCTTGATAAAGCTTTGCGGTCATTTTTGGGAAAAATTTCACAAACAGTATAAGAGAATGGGGCAGTTTATTTCATTCACATTTATTGAATCATTCTCTGATTCACTGCCAAGGTCACATTACGCTGACTGCTTACTGTAACTGGACTTGAACGCTTTGTTTTCATTATTTCATCCAAGTGCCAGTAAGACAAATGCACTGAGCTGTTCCGGTCACAATAATATCTCTCACATCCTGCTGCGGACTGTATGTATGTAAGGAGCCTTTGTGACCATGTTGGTTTCCTCCTGCTGCTTGTAATTCCTCCCGCATTTCTAAGACATATGGATTAGTACAGGGGTTCCCAACCGTTTTTATGCCATGAAGCAGTACCATTAATTAAATGATCCATGGACTATTGAGTGTAATTGGGTGGCACGGGCTCATGGGACAGTGTTGTGAGCTCCTGAGATTCCAAGAGCTTAGCTCCTGCTAGAGTCACCCATGATGGGAAGGGCAAGGGGGAGCTTCCAGACAAAGACCTCAACAGTGGAGCTAACAGAAGATGGTGTTGAAGGCAGAGGAAGGCTGCAGTGGTGAAGGATCACCAGCTGGCCTTCATTCCATGCCACTGGACCCTGACCACCATCTGCCAAGGACCATGCGATGGCTGCCCATGTTAAACAAAGTCAGGTGTTCTCCATTAATGAATAACTCCTTGGGACAGGGGTTCCCAACCTGGGGTCCATGGACCCCTCGAATAATGGCAGGGGTCCATGACATAAAAATGTTGGGAACCCCTGCCTTAGGAGAACATCATACCCAACCGGTTTCCTCCCACGGTGCCAAGAGACACTGGCTGGTAGGTTAATTGGTCATTGTAAATTGTCCTGGGGACTGCTGGGCAGCGAGGCCACAAGGGGTAGAAGGGCCTGTTGTGTGTTGTATCTCGAAATAAATAAATAAATAAGCTTGCAATCGCACTATCTCTAAATAAAAATAAAACTGCTGTCAGCTGCAGCAAGTAATATTGCAATAACTTGTTTTCTGAGCACTAACAGCATCATGATACTAAAGTGTTAATAATTACAGTTATAACAATAGTTTGATCAAAATCTGCAAAATATTATATTTGTTTTCTATTTAAAATAAAAAAAAGGTAGGGAATCGAACAGGACTTCCTCAGCTGCCAAATCAGAAGAGATGAGAGAAAACCTTGATGACAGAAGGAGCAAGGTAACAGGGTGAACATTACTTTAGTAACAAAATTCAGTGCATGCAAAAGGGTTGGGAAGTGTGACCTTGCTAGGAAAATGCCTGCTGAGTCAGCAGCGCATTCCTCCCAACACCGCAGCTCTTCCATTTGTAATCTACGGGAAGTTCAGAGCTTCAGATCAGAGTGCTGTGGCCTACCACAACATGTTTGAAAACATGAAGCACAGAACTGTCGCCACAGGAGACAAGCACCACCAACTATGTCACAACTGGCTTGGCCTGCAATGAATGTTACGTGAGTAATGAACATAATTTACAAAGCTAACCTTACTCCTCCAGTGCAGGCAGAAAGGCCCGATTGATGAAACGCAGATGGCCCCATGCCCAGTAGGAACTCAGTGTTAAAGCAAGCAGAATTTAACGCTAGAACTGTTTCAGGACATTGTCCAAAAATGTCTCTTGTGAAGAGAATGAGCGAGGAAATAACTTGCTGCTGTAAGAGGAAAGACTAGTAGCAAGCTTTGAAGGTGAGGATATTACTAACGGGACAGAGAGTGCATGGAATTATTGAAGGATAGAGGGTATTGAACTGGAAATGCCGAAGATCCAGCAAAGTGAAGTGGGAAGCAAGGACGGCTTGAAACATAAACACATCTTAATGGGAAACAAGACCACAGCCAAGGAAAATAATGTACAAATAATTAAAGGATAAAGCTGCGGAAATGGGAGAAAGAGGAGTTGAACTTAAGTATTGCAGAGGGATTTAAAATGATTTAAATTGAAAAATAAATATGTTCTGTTGGCACAGTAAGTAGGAAAAAGAAAAAAAATAATAATTAAAATTGCAGTACTGAGGACTCTGTCACACTGGAGTAACTATAAAATATTTACATTATTCAAACTAACTATTACTATGAAATCTGTGCATTTTTGAATCACAAGATATGAAATCACAAGCCAGGAGAAAATTTTGTGTTGTGTATCTTCCTGGGGCTGTGTGTGGTACATAATCTTTCCCTCCTCCCTCCATTAGATAGAACCGGAAACAATTTCCCAATTATAAGCACAAGAGATTCTCAGATACTGGAAATTCAGAGTTACACATGCAAAATGCAGGATGAACCCAGCAGACCGGGCAGCATCTATGGAGAGGAACATTTCAGGCCGAGGCCCTTCCTCAAGACTGAAAGATAATTTACCAATCATTTCTCCGTAGCATCCACCCAGAATTCTGTTTTCAGAATTAAATGCAGTGGAGAATTATTAAAATCCTTCTGGCCACCAGTGCAATTGGTGAGCGATGAAACTTGTGTTTGAGAATCAATCCAGTTTGATTGATAATTCTTAACTAATTGATAACAAATAGACTTTATATGATTTATAGGGATAACCTACAGAACAGAACAATACAAAGTTTAAGCTGTGTGTTCCAAATGTAATTCTGAGCTGCACTTAACTCCTTGTTAAAGGATGACAGTACATTTAACCATTTTCTCCTGAACTGAACTATTTTTCCTTCAGAACTGAGGCCAGGGTGCCTTTGTGGAATCAATTATTTTCACAGCTTTTTTTTGTTATTAACTTATAGAAGTTATGATTTGCTTTAAAAAAAGCAACAAACCAACCTGTTTAAACTCCCATGTAAACTAAATTTTGTTTAACCAGGAGAGCAAAAGCAAAATCAGTTTATTTACCAGAACACACACAAAATGCTGGTGGAACACAGCAGGCCAGGCAGCATCTATAGGGAGAAGCGCTGTCTGGTGTGGTATACTGCATCCGGTGCTCCCGGTGTGGCTTTTTATATATTGGTGAGACCCGATGCAGACTGGGAGACCGTTTCGCTGAACACTTACGCTCGGTCCGCCAGAAAAAGCAGGATCTCCCAGTGGTCACACATTTTTATTCCACGTCCCATTCCCATTCTGATATGTCTATCCATGGCCTCCTCTACTGTCAAAATGAATCCAAACTCAGGTTGGAGGAACAACACCTTATATACCGGCTGGGTAGCCTCCAACCTGATGGCATGAACATTGACTTCTCTAACTTCCGTTAATGCCCCTCCTTCCCTTCTTACCCCATCCCTGACATATTTAGTTGTTTGCCTGTTCTCCATCTCCATCTGGTGCTCCGCCCCCTCTTTCTTTCTCCCGAGGCCTCCCGTCCCATGATCCTTTCCCTTCTCCAGCTCTGTATCCCTTTTGCCAATCACCTTTCCAGCTCTTAGCTTCATCCCACCCCCTCCGGTCTACTCCTATCATTTCGCATTTCCCCCTCCTCCCTCTACTTTCAAATCTCTTACTATCTTTCCTTTCGGTTAGTCCTGGCGAAGGGTCTCAGCCCGAAACGTCGACAGCACTTCTCCCTATAGATGCTGCCCGGCCTGCTGTGTTCCACCAACATTTTGTGTATGTTGTTGTTTGAATTTCCAGCATCTGCAGATTTCCTCGTGTTTGTTATTTACCAGAAACTGATTCCTGATAAAGATATATTAACTCACTGCAAACATGAACTAAGGAGTTGATTTCACACACTATTGAAGGTCTAAAAGTACATCAACAATGGACAAAAAAAAATTCTAGCCTCATATCTTTTGCTTTTACCACACACAATAGTGGATGACACGCACCTGCTGCTTCTTGACTCTGGGACAACACAAGAACAAAAACTATGCCTATATTTTCATGTAAAATTTCTCCAAAGTATGAAAAACCTAATTTATGGGACATGATGTATTTCTGTGAGAGACAAATGTTTATTTAAACTCAAACCAATTGTCAAATAAATATTTCAGATAAAGAGATAAAGTGTATGATACAGAATGAAAATAACAACCTGATTCTGATTCTGAATTTTATTTTCATTTCCTCACTATCAGCTGTTCCTGATAGTGAGGGATGGTGGTGTAGAGATATTTCTCTATATGTCAAGGTGCTGAGTAAAGCAGTTGAGATATTATGTTGCAATTGTTTAACTCTTTGCTGAGGCCATACTTAAAGTACTGTGTCAGTTTTGGTCACCTTGTTATAGAAAAGATGTGGTTAATCTGGTAAGTGTGCAGTAATGACTTACGGCGATGTTGCCACGATTAAAAAGCTTGAGTTGAACTACTCATCTCAGCTCTGAACTGACTCAACCATGTATGGACTCACTTTCAAAGACTCTACAACTCCTGTTCTCAGTATTTATTATTATTATTATTATTATTAATAATAATTTATTTATACAGTTTGTCTGCTTTTGCACATTGATAGTTCATCAGTCTGTGTGTAGTTTTCCATTGATTCTATTGTATTTCTTTGCTCTACTGTGAATGCCTGCAAGAAAATGAATCTCAAGGTAGTATATGGTGAGAAATACATAATAAATTTACTTCAAACTTTGAGTTACAGGGAGAGGTTGGCCAGTGTAGATCTTAATTCCTGAATCATGGGAGAATGAGTGGAAGTCCCAGAGGTGATTAAAATTGAGACATATAGAGAAGGTGGACAGTAGAAGTCTTTTCTCCATGGTTGAGCAGTCCAAACCTTGTGGTCATCGGTTTTGTGTGAAAGGATAAAAATTTTAAGAGGTCCTGAGGGGCAACATTTTAACACAGATAGTGGTGAGTACGTAGGATGAGCTGCCAGAAGAAGTGGTTGAGGCAGTTATTATTGTACTTTTTAAGAAGCACTTCTCAAGACAGACAGACAGACAGACACACTTTATTGATCCTGAGGGAAATTGGGTTTCATTACAGTCACACCAACCAAGAATAGTTTAGAAATATAGCATTATAAAACCATAAATAATTAAATAATAATAAGTAAATTATTCCAAGTGGAAATAAGTCCAGGACCAGCCTATTGGCTCAAGGTGTCTGACACTCTGAGGGAGGAGTTGTAAAGTTTGATGGCCACAGGCAGGAATGACTTCCTATGACGCTCAGTGTTGCATTTCGGTGGAATGAGTCTCTGGCTGAATGTACTCCTGTGCCTAACCAGTACATTATGGAGTGGATGGGAGACATTGTCCAAGATGGCATGCAACTTGGACAGCATCCTCTTTTCAGCCACCACTGTCAGAGAGTCCAGTTTCACTCCCACAACATCACTGGCCTTACAAATGAGTTTGTTGATTCTGTTGGTGTCTGCTACCCTCAGCCTGCTGCCCCAGCACACAACAGCAAACATGATAGCACTGGCCACCACAGACTCGTAGAGCATCCTCAGCATCGTCCGGCAGATGTTAAAGGACCTCAGTCTCCTCAGGAAGTAGAAACAGCTCTGACCCTTCTTGTAGACAGCCTCAGTATTCTTTGACCAGTCCAGTTTATTGTCAATTTGTATCCCCAGGTATTTGTAATCCTCCACCATGTCCACACTGACCCCTGTGTGGACATGGAGGAGCAGAGCTTAGAGGAATATGGGCCAAATCCATGAAATTGGGACTAGCTGAGTGGGTACCATGATTGGGATAGACCGGCTAGTAGGAAGGGCTTAGGCTCTATCTCCATGATCCTATGACCCTCAGCTCTGCTTTAAAGTTCAAGGTTCGAACTTCAAACCATTCCAGAATCAATGATAGACCACCCAACTAAGGCATTCGACTGGAGTGCAGAAGACAACAAATAGAAAAAGAACTAATAATAATGAAACATACCTGAAAGTGAGTCCATAGACTGTTGCAACATTTCACTGATGGGGCAAGTGAAGTTGAGTGAAGTTATCTCCTGTGGTTCAAGAGCCTGATGGCTGAGGGGTAATAACTGTTCCTGAACTTGGTGTTGTAAGTCCTGAAGTTTCTGTATCTTCTTTCTGATGGCAGCAGTGAAAAGAGAGCATGGCCTGGGTGGTGACGGTCCCTGAAGATGGATGTGCTCAATGGGAGGGCTTTACTAGTGATGGGCTGGGCTGTATCCACGTGTAGGACTTTCCATTCAAGGACATTGGTGCTTCTATGCCAGGCTGCGATGTAGCCAGTCAATATACTCTTCACTCCACGTCTATAGAAGTTTGTCAATGCTTCCACTGGTTGTAGGTTTCCTAACTGAATGTCTCTTTGATCCAACTCATAGCTTCTTGCTAATTAGTCATTCTTTGGTCCACAGTAATATAGTGCTTCTCATGCCATGAGAACCAGACTTGTGAGTAACATCTTGCAATGCATGTAGACCAAGCTGAAATTCAGTTTATTTTTATTCATCCATACACATGTATACCATCAAACAAAACAACGTTCTCTCGGACCAAGATGAACAATACAGTACATGTACCTCACACACATAACAGATAACGTAACATTACCTCAAGTAAGTTAACAAATAAAAAGATGCATGTACAATACAAGTTAAAAGCAAACAGTATCACGCTACTGAGGCTTCATACTTGATGAAACCCAGATGGTGGCAGGGAGTTCAGCAGTCTCACAGTCTGGGGGAAGAAGCTGTTTCCCATCCTAACAGCTCTTGTCCTAATGCTACGGTACCTCATGTATGATAGTAGAGGGTCAAAGAGATTGTTGGACCGATGGGAGGGATCATTGATAATGCTAAGGTGCTGTGTATGCAGTGCTCCTGATAAATATCTCTGATGAGTGGAAGAAATGATGGAAAAAGAATATTTAAATAAAATTTGAATATTCTTCTGAATATTTAAATTTTATGCATCAATCCACTCTTCTCTGCCAATTCAGGCTGATACTCAAAGAACTGGATGAACTTTGACAAACATAATGGTTTTTCCTTCATGAAGCTATGCAGATTAGAATCAGAATTATGTTTAATATCACTGGCATATGTTGTGAAATTTGTTGTTTTGTAGAAGTGGTGCATTAAGATTCAGATTCATTTGCTTATGACATATACTTTGAAGTCAACAACCAACACAACTTAAGGATGTGCTGGGGGCAGCCTGCAAATGCCATCATTTATTCAGATGCAACATAGCATATCCACAGTGCAAAACAACATAGAACACAACAAGTAACAAAACAAAACTGCAAAAAACAGACCTTCTCTTCCCTCACACTCATCCAAACACATGGAAAGCCCTCCAACCCCAAGACTGACCCAAGGTCTCCAGCCTCCAGACTCCATTCTTCAGCCTTTGATTTCCAGACTTCTGATCGTCCTTTAGGCTTTGATCTTTGGCATTGACCTGTGGTCTAGGTGATAGCAGTACTCCAAAATCCAGGTGACTCTCATTGATGAGATTAAGCTGTGATATTTGCCTTTAAATAGACCATGCTGAGATTAGCTTTAAGAGAGGCCAAAAATAACAACTAGAAAATAAATCCAGTGGCAGGAATGAAATGGCATTGATTTAAAATAATTGCCAAAAGTGCCCAAAGTAAGATGTGGAGAAATATTCTGCAGTGTCAATTGTTATGATCTGGAATGCATAGCCCAGAAGGTAGTGGATTGATTCCAAAGCAATTTTCAAAAGGGAATTGGGTTTGGGCTGTCGAGCAATTAAAAAAATTAATTGCAAGTTAATCACAATTTTAATTGCACTTTTAAACAAAAATAGAATAAAAATAATACACAGATTTTTGAATGAATTTAGCTTAGCCAAATATTATAATTGTTGTTAAGTTTTTGGTGCCTTGCTTACTTTTGGAAAGGAAAATTAAATTGTTCTGTTAATTTGTTTTTACAGTTTTGGAGTATTTTTGAAAGTTTGAGGCTTTTTTTAATGTCATTCAGCAAATCCAAGATGTAAGGCATGGTCACCTGTCAAATTCTTTATTCAGCAGTGTGTCCTCAAGGCTGTTTCTTGTTTCCTGCTTCCCGCACCATGCTCGGACGATCAAAACAAATTATGGCAATGATGTCAAGTGGAGCTCGATGCTAAGCACTTGGGATGCCTTCAGGGAGGAATTCCCATTGGAGTATCCCATAACATCAGCAAGGACAGTGCCTAGATGGCTTAATATAGACCAGGAAATTTAGTTCAATTTTCTTTTGCTTTTGTGCTATTGTTTCCTTTTGACCCATCAACAGCTGCTTTTGTCTTACACCTTAGGCCAGTTTTAATTTAATTTCTCAAACTATTTGCTCTTTTACAGATGTTTCCCTTTGTTCTTTCTTCCCCGGACTTGTTCCCGGCCTCCTTAAAATGTCCTTAACTTCTAACGTTTTCATTTTCTGATGAAAACCAAAAAAAAGCACTCAGTGGCCACTTTATTAGGTACCCTTGTACACCTGCTCATTATTGCAAATATCTAATCAGCAAATCATGTGGCAGCAACTCAATGCATAAAAACATACAGACATGGTCAAGAAGTTCAGTTGTTGTTCAGATCAAGCATCAGAATGGGGAAGAAATGTATCTGAGTGACATTTATTATGGGGTAATTGTTGGTACCGGATGGGATGGTTTGAGTATCTCAGAAACTGCTGATCTCCTGGGATTTTCACACACAACAGTCTCTGGAATTTACATCAATGTACAATTTACAGTCTCTGGAATCTCATCAATGGTGTGAGAAAACATAAAATATCCAGAACTCTGGGTGAAAATGCCTTGTTAGTGAGAGAGGAGAGTGGCCAGACTGGTTCAAGCTGACAGGAAGATGACAATAACTCAAATAACCACATGCACAACAGTGGTGTGTGCAGAAGAGCATCTGTGAACACACAACACATCAAACCTTGAAGTGAAAAGGCTACTACTTCAACAAGTTAGGAACCACGAAGAATTTGAAGTTATGGACAATTATCTTGAATGAAAATGAAGATTTGGAGGAGACCTTCATCGAAAGGATTGTTTGAAGGTAGTCCATTATCTGCACTAGATGTCTGAGCTGACTGTGTTCCTTTAGTGTCAATCAAAAGAACACGCCAGTGCACACTGAATTAATCTCTCTGTTGATAACTACTAGGAACTAATACACATTTTTTTTAGTTCTGTAGTAGTATTGATAGTGTTCTAACTTGTTATGTTTTTCATCTAATGCTCGATTAAAGAGTAGTTTGGGCTTTTTATATATTGTTTTAACTATTTCCATGAAATTGGCTAATTGAGGCCACTGCTTAATCAGGACAAAATGTACTGGTCTACATTGTGACCTAATTAACCGGAATCCACTGTAATTTACTTTGGAGTTGGAACTTTGAAATTACAAGTTGACCAATCAGACAAGTGGGAAGCTGTTGTGTTATACGAGGGTGTTAGCTAATGGATTATGTTAGCTTGAACACCAGGAAGAGTCTCTACTTGTGAGTAATCTCCACGTTTCTGAAATGGGCCTTGTTTTAACATCCATCTGAATAATTGTTCTAAAACCACAACACCCCATGTTCCAACTGATCAGGCTAAATTCCTTACATTCCATTTGGGTAGCCGCCAACCTGTTGGCGTGAATGTTGATTTCTCCACCTGGTAAAAATAAACTTTTCTTTCCCCTCCTCTCTTCTATTGCCACTCTGGTCTCTTACCTCTTCTCATCTCACCCTGATCTCCTTCTCCTTCCCTTTCTCCTGTGGCCCACTCTTCACTCCTATCAGATTTACTCTTCTCCAGCCCTTTACCTTTCTTACCCACTTGTCTTTATCTATCACTTCTTAGCTTGTCCTCCTTCCCCTCCTCCCCCCCACTCTTTTACTCCAGCGATATCCCCCTTCCTTTTCAGTCCTGAAGACGAGTCTTGGCCCCAAACTTTGCCTGCTTATTCATTTCCTTAGATGCTGCCTGAGCTGCTGAGTTAGTTCCTCCTGTACTTTGTGTGTTGATTAACCTATTTGTTTAAATCACCAGAATAGGGTTCAAACCCAAATATGGAAAAGTTGGTTTGCCACTGAAAGCTGACAAAGCTGGACCTGCCAGTAGGAAATACAACCTTGAGCTGTTTTAAAGTGTTTCACAAAATTAATTAGCTTAGCAATACAATGACTAATGTGCTGTCATCCATGGCCTATAAACAATATTATATATATATTCAAGGTCCTTTATTTGTGTAATTTCCATCCATAAGTTCCTAATTCTACTTCAATCAAGTAATCATAAGTAAATTTAAAAGCATTGAGTCTAAAAGCGTACCATATTCGTTATTAAATGCAGAGAGAGACCATTTCGTCCAAGTATAATCTGCTTGATTTTCACAATATTAAACACAATATTTCCTTTCCCTACACTCCCCTCCCCCCTATTTTCCCCTCTGCTTTTATACAGTATATTTTTTCAGATCTTGCTTAACATTATGCTTTATGCTTTATGCTTGCTCTCATGAAGGGCTTTGGACTTGAAGCATTGACCTGGTGAGAGTTTCTTGTCAGGAAATAAAGAGGAGTCTTGACAGAAGTAGAGCAGCAGAGATGATTTAGCAGTAAATTATATTTTACGATTAATCTGCAAAATAGCAATCCATGAGGGGCCACAAAACAAGAGAGAACAGATACTAAACACAACAAGGCAACTGGAGGCTAGGAGCAACTGGTTGAGGCTGGCTGGTTCAACAGGTGAACAAAAGACTCTGGATGAGAGTTGGGTTTAGATAGGCTGCAGGTGATGAGTTAGAAATAGGTGTAAGGTGACTCCTGTTAGCTTGGTGGAGACTGGGATTAGGCCTGACATTTCCAGCATTTTTGTTTTTTTTTATGTAATACTCTGGGGAACGTTTCACTGCTAACGTAATGGTCTTTCTATTGAAGTAGCGTTTGGGTTAGAGATAATGGGTTCTTTGAAATATGAGCTAGGTACTTTGTTTGGCGGGAGATGACGAGAGAAGATGCTGGAGAGAACCGGTCGTCAGATTCGATACGGTGGGGATAGAGCAAGGTGCTGCCGGCGACTGAGGATCAGTGAATATGACTTTGGAAGAGTTGAGCTCCAACTTGTGCACATTTGACTATTTAATTACAATAGGCTCTCTTTGTTTCTTTCTTTATTTTCTTTACCAACCCTTCAGTTACGTTAAGATTCATAAATGTAATTTCTTTAGTCATATGCAGTGTGCTGTCTGTTATTTCTTGGCACTGAATCATAACAGGCTAGTAAATTGCACAGCATGCACACAAACCGGGTTTGGAGTGGGAGAGCCGTCTCAATCTCACAGGTTTGGCGGGACCAGAGTGTGTCTTTCCTAGAGGTACGCAGCCAAGGAAACCAGGCAGGGTTTCATTTAAGTTAAACTTAATCCATTAATTTTAAATGTCAGAGTAACTATTAAAGTAATGGAACCAGAAACTTCATCATAACTGGCTGGTGACTGGAAGTTGGAGGCCCCATGTCCGTGAGCTTGAGATACTGGGGCTGAAGACCGGAGGTCTGGAGGTGGCCTTTCATTGACGTTGAAGGTCCATGTGTGTGAGGGGGACGTGGGAGGGTGGGGTGGGAAAGGGGCTTGTTTTGCTGTTGTTGCCTTGCTTTGCGCTGTATTGTTGTTCTCTGTTGCATATTATGTTGAAAATTGAAGACATGCTATGTTGTTGCAGGCCACACCTGCAGGTTCCCCCCAGCACATTCTTGCATACTTTTTTTGTTAATAGAAATGAATCATTTCACTGAATGTTTGGATCTACTGTACCTGTGATAAATTAATCTGAATTTGAATCTAATCAGATACAAGGGTCTGAGTGTTCATTTCAAATAAATATTAGAAGGCATAATTATAAGATACTACTGTTGATTTTCAGAAGCAAATCTTAAACAATTCATGCTAATTTATCTTTATATATATTTATTTATAGATGCAGCACAGAATTGGCCATTCCAGCCCTTCGAGCTGCATCATCCATCAAACCGCCAATTTAACCCCTACCTGACTACAGGGCAGTTTGCAGTGACCAGTTATCCAAACCTTGCAATGCTGAGGTTAACTCAAGTACCTGGACGAAACCCATGCATTCCACAGGAAAAACTTACAGGATCCTTATAGAGTTCACCAGGATTGAACTCCGAACCCTGACATCATGTAATAGCGTCATGCTAACTGCTATACTACTGTGGTGCCCTCTTCAGAATCAGAATCAGGTTTATTATCACCGGCATGTGTCATGAAAGTTGTTAACTTAGCAGCAACAGTTCAATGCAATACATAATCTAGCAGGGAAAAACAAAATAAAGTAATAATAATAATAAATAAATAAATCAATTACAGTATACATATATTGAATAGATTAAAAATAGTGCATAAAACAGAATTAATCTCTACTAAAAATTTGAGGTAGTGTCCAAGGGTTCAATCTCCATTTAGGAATTGGATGGCAGAGGGGAAGAAGCTGTTCTTGAATCACTGAGTGTGTGCCTTCAGGCTACTGTACTTCCTGCCTGATGGTAATACTGAGAAAAGGGCATGCCCTGGGTGCTGGAGGTCCTTAATAATGGACGCTGCCTTTCTGAGACACCACTCCCTGAAGATGTCCTGGCTAGTGCCCAAGATGGAGCTGACTAGATTTACAACCCCCTGCAGCTTCTTTCGGTCCTGTGCAGTTGCCCCTAAATTTAAGTTAGGATGCTCTCTACCGCATGTCTGTGATTGCACAAATATACATATTTGCATGTGTATTTTAACAATAATGAAAGTGTAATTCTATTAGTATCCATAATTAGAGCACACACACACACACACACAAATAAATTTAAAATATATATATTTATATATATAAAGACAAAATATTTTGAATCTGAATTTATTAACAGTTCATAGTGATGCATTAGAGAATGATACAATTCTCCTGATGTGGAAATTTCCAAGACAAATTTACTGACACGGGAGATTCTCCAGATGCTGGAAATCCAGAGCAACACACATAAAATGTTGGAGAAACTCTGCAGGTCAGTCAGCATCTATGGAGAGGAATAAAGAGTCAATATTTCAGGCCAAGACTCTTCATCATGACTGGAAATGAAGGGGGAAGAAGCAGAATAAAAAGGTAAGAAGGTGGGGGAGGCGAAGGAGTACAAACTGGTAGGTTATATGTGGGACCAGGTGATGGGAGTGGTTGTTGGTGGGAGAAGGGGAATAAAGAAAGAAGCTGGGAAATGATAGTTGGGAAAGGTAAAGGGATGAAGAAGAAGGAATCTGATAGGATTTATTCTTATTCCAATTCCCATTTTCTTCTTCTGATTTATTCTCCCCCTTCCTTTCCAGTCCTGATCTCAACCCAAAATGTTGACTGTTTATTTCTCTCCACAGATGCTGCCTGACTTGCTGAGTTCCTCCAGAATTTTGTGTGTATTCCTCAAGATTTTCAACATCTGCAGAAACTCTTGGATTGGACAAACTTGGAATATTTTCTCTAGAGTTTCAGAGGCTGAGGTCTGAGCGTGAAACGTCCACTCTTTCTTCCTTTCCATAGATGATGCCTGGCAGGATAACTTTACATGTTTGGCAAAATGAGTGCAAGTGGCAATTGATCTTTTATAAGATTTCATGATTCGTTTCTACTTTTATCTCACTTTTCTTGACCGTTGCTGCATTGGAATAAAGTTTAAATTGATTGAATATATTTCTCATAGATCCAATAAATTCAGAACTTGTATTTTATTTCCAATTGTTTTCAATGTTTGGTTTTGAAGCTGGGTTGTCTAAAGTTATTGACATTAAATGTGAGTGTTCAAGAAGTCAATTTGCCATTAAATAACTATGTTTTGAATGATAAAACATTTATACCTTCAATGTTTCCTTTTAATATCAGAAAATGTGTAGAGCGTACAAGCTGAAATTCTTACTCTTTGCAGAAATCTACAAAACAGTAAAAAAACTCCAAAGAATGAATGACAGAAAAACGTTAGAACCCCAAAGCTCCACTTGCATGCACAAGCAACAAAGCATCCAACCTCCCCCTCCCCTCCCCTCAAATGCCTCAGCGAGAGGGGAGGCCATCAGCTGGCTGTTTTGATGTTACAGTCTGCAGCTTCGCTTATTTCAACAGCAGCGTACATTGCTGGTTCAATGTTCTGAACTCCCACGATGCTTCAGTCCATGACACTGGAGAGGAATCGGATCATCCACAGGATCACACCCTGAAGGCGCACATCTTCCAGGCTGATTGTAGAGATATCAAAAACATTGTCTAATATTTGATTAATCTTGTTATTTCTAGCTTCACTTTACCTGGATTATTGGTGTTAACTTGACGCTCAACCTTTTGTTATGTTGCTCACTTGGTCTTTGCAAAATTATTCAATGCACTGAAACCCTATATTGTTAAACCTCAGCATTAATTTCTTTAGAAATCTTACTTGTGCCATTATTAGTTAACTGTGGATCATTTAAACTTCTACTTTCCATAAATATGCATGTCAATTAATGTCCATGAGCCTCCTAAATAGGGTCATCTTCATTATGCGCCATGTCGTATATGACGTGGGCAATCATGGTCTTCCATCTGTCTTTAATTTACTTTTTCTTTTTTCTATCTATGACCATGATTGTTCTTGGCAAATTTTTCTACAGAAGTGGTTTGCCATTGTCTTTTCCTGGACAGGTGACCCCAGCCATTATCAATACTCTTCAAAGATTGTCTGCCTGACGTCAGTGGTCACATAACCACTTATGATATGCACCAGCTTCTCATACGCCCATCCACCACCTGCTCCCATGGCTTCACGCGACCCTAATCAAGAGAAGGGGCTAAGCATGTGCTACACCTTGCCCAAGGTTGACCTGTAGGCTAGCAGAGGGAAAGAGCACCTTACACAGTCAATGGTAGAGACATATCTCCACTCCGCCACACATCTAAATAGTGTATCACTTGGAAGGTGTACTGTATGGTAGAAGACCTACAGAGAATGGAGAATAATTGTGTGTTGCAATGTATCAGTATGGCACATTATATTTCAGAAATTGTATGATAATGCTTGTGTGTTGCAGCTACAAAAATATTCAAGACTATTCTTTCCCAGCAAAGTTTAGAAGTTTCACCACATCTTCTAGACGACATGCTAAACAACGTTTCTCTTAGCAGAGTTCAGATGTTTTGAAATTTTGACAAAATATAAAACCATAAGATAGAGGAGCCCATTGAGTCTGCTCCGCCTTTTCATCATGGCTGATCCATTTCCCTCTCAGCCCCATTCTCCTGCCTTCTCCCTGACTCATCTAGAACATTTCAACCACCGCCTTAAATATACCCAATGACTTGGCATTCACAGCTGCCTTTGGCAATGAATTTCACAGGTTCATCACTTGCTGGCTAAAGAAATTCCACCTCATTTCCATTCTAAATGGATGTCCCTCTATTCTGAGGCTGTGTCCTCTGGCTCTAGACTTCCCCCATCATAGGAAACTTCCTCTCCACATCCACTCTTTCAAGGCCTTTCACCATTCGATAGCTTTTCCATTATTTTGCTGAATCCTGGTGAGTATAGGCCCAAAGCCATCGAATGCTCCTGATATGAAAAGCCTTTCAATCCTGAAATCATTTTTGTAAACCTCATCTGAACCTTCATTATGATATGAACTTGTTTTTGTGGACATATCACTCTGTAACTCCTCGATCATTGATGGTGGATATATTACACTGGAGATTTAGAGAGAGGATAGAATAACATATCCCATATATCTCTGATGTTTAAATGGAAAGATCAATGAATAGTATGGATATCATTGTTAGTCGGGACTACAAATGATTCCAGATGGTAATTAGCGAGCCAATGAGCTTGAAGACAGATAATAATAATGATTGAAGGGAAGAAACAAGACATCATTTAAAGATCCCACAGTTGGAGGGAGTTCTGGAATTTCACCAGAGCTGATCCCACTCCCTGGATAGGAGGGGAAGGTGCAAAGAGTAAAGTGGGAGATAGGTCACTCTGGAAGAGATTATACCATTGCAGGACGTTATTGACTGCAATAAAGGAAGTGGTAATATAAATTAGGAACTAATATTAGGACAAGAACTTTAATTTAGACAATTTGGGTGTCTTAATGGTGGAGGAAATGAATGGTAAATGAGAAGCAGGATTGAACACGATGCTATTACAGCTCAGGGCATTGCAGTTTGGAGTTGACTCCCAGCGACCTCTGTAAGGAGTTTCTCTGTCCTCCCCATGGAATGCAAGGGTTTTTTCTGGGTGCCCCAGTTTCCTCCCACAGTGTGAAGGTGTACTGGGTATTTGGTGAATTGGTCGTTGTGAATAGTCCTGTGATCAGGCTAGTGTTGAATTGAGGGTTGCTGGGTGGCGGGGCTCAGAAGGCTGGAAGGGCCTATTCCTCGCTGCATTTCTAAGTAAGTAAATAAATCAATAGAATAAACACAAGACAAGATATACAGGACCAGAAGATGTACAAAGTGAGGTATTCAATAAATGTAAGTTTGAAAAGTGCAGGGACTAACCTCCTTATTAGATTCCTGATTTTTAACTTCAGCCAATCTAATCAATAGATGAGGGCTTTAGTAGCAGGCAGCTGTGGCTGAGTAGATTGAAACAGGCATTACCACTGCTGAACGGAATACGTGCTTGGGACACCAATTGCAAATCAGAAGTGTGAAAGTTGTGAGCAGCCTGGTTTGATCTGAAGGATGGTTTGGAGGCCGATAGAAACTTTGTGGACGATCCAGATTTGTCTGGGAGCTGGAGATAATTGCATTGGTTTTATCATCACTTAAACTGTGGCACAGCCTGAGCTGCGTGTTGGAAAAACAATGAGACAATTAACCCAGCAAGTGAGACAATGGGGGGGAGGATTACTTTGTCACCAAATGGAAGTTGACTGCATACAACCAGCTATTGTCATTCTGGGAAAACCAGCGGATGTGTGTACAAGAGGAGAGGGTTAGGAATAGATTATTGATAGTGTTCTGCACTCTTGGGGGCAGAAAAAGGAGCTGTTGTTGATGTCTGGCTACAAAGTGACTAGATGGCAATAGGATAATGTGATGTCAAATTATCTGAGATGGACTATGAAGGAAATATATTGTTGTCAGTTGTGATTGGTCACATCAAATGCCCAAAAAGATTAAGAAGGTAGAATAACACACACAAAATGGAGGAACTCAGCAGTCCAGCAGCATTTATGGAAAGAGTCAACATTTCAGGCTGAGACCCTTCATCGTGTCTCATCAGGAGTCCTGATGGTGTGTCTCAGCCTGAAATGCCTACTCTGTATTCTTTTCCAATAGATGACGCCTGACCTGTTGAATTCCTCCAGCATTTTGTAGGTGTTACTCTGGACTTCCAGCATCTACAGAATCTCTTGTGTTTAAAAAAGGTACAGGAGCCTTAGGACTCACACCACCTATTACCCCTGAACCATCAGGCTGTTGAACCAAAAAGAATAGCCACACTCAACTTCACTTGCCTCATCATTGAAATGTTCCCACAGACTATGGACTCTATTTTGAGGATCTTCATCTCATGTTCTCAATATTTATTGTTTATTTATTTATTATTTTTATTTCTCTCTTTTTATATTTGCACAGTGTTGTCCTCTGCACTCTGGTTGAACATCTAAGTTGAGCAGTCTTTCATTGATTCAGTTATGGTTACTATTCTATAGCTTTATTGTATGCCTATAGGAAAATAAATCGCAGGATTGTATATGGTGACATATATGTACTTTGACAGCAAACCTATTTTGAACTTTGAACTTTGAAAGTGAAGTGCCATTTCGATTGCTGCAAGTAAGGTTAAGAATCAAAGCGTCTTTTAAACTGATAGTGTGATTTGGAGAACAAAGCTTTTTCTGCTTCCTAATAAACGGTCAGGCCACAGTGGGGTTGATATTAATTTCCTACATTCACTGGGACTGGGTGACTGACAATCACGGCAAATGCCAGTGATAAAGCAGCCAAACTCAACATATTTTATGGTTAGTTCTCATTTCAACTCCAACTCACATTGTTAATCCTAATAGGCATCACATCATTTGAAGTGAGTGGGGGTGAAATTCAGTTTTTGCATGGTCTGTAGACTCACATCAACAAGTTAACAATGTCGGATTGATAATAGTCGTGCGGAGAAGTTTACTGATGTGGAAATGAAGGATCAGATGCAAAAAAACTGAGGACTTCCACTGGGCGGGACCGACCCATGGATGTTATGTCCTAGCTAATACACAAACCAGGGCAGTGCGATATGGAGAGCAAGCTGTTGCCCATGTAGCAGGCTCCCCCTCTCTACACAACTGATGAATCCAAAGGAATGGCAGAGACTGATACAGTTAGGCCCCAGTGGCGTCACAGGAGTTGCCAGTCAGGACTGAGAGACTCCAGCTCCGGAGTTTTCCTCCAGGGTTTACTCCCGAAGCCTTCCACATATAGCCTCAATGCAGAAGAGGTTTGAGTTCAGAGATCACATTCTCCTAGAGGAGCTGCTATCTGTGGCTAACGAGTCCTACCTGCATGAAGCCAGTGATTTTAAGGCATCTGTAACCTGCCTTTGCCCCTTCTCCTGTCAGTAGAAATGGTTCCGCCAGGCTTAGGAGCTAAGCTACAGGTGAAGGCCAGGAGCTGGACTTGGTTGTCAGAGGCTATTTGAGATGCACGCCATCGGGAGCATTTAATAGCTAGTGGGAGCTTGTCCCCACTACTACCCCTGGCTATGACAACCTTATGGATTCTGCAATTAACGAGGAGTTTAACCCAACAAACTTCATAAGGTTCAAAAATCAAAGGAAAAACAAAAAAAATCTGTATTTATGTGGCACCTTCATGACTTCAAAGACCATCCAGAGTGTGCAGAGTTACTGAGCTGTAGTCACTGCAATTTAATGGGATAAGGAGCAGCCAATCTTTGCACAGCAAGGAGTCTAAAATGACAACAGGATGAAAATGATCACATGGTTAGAGAACACCTCTAGTTCTCTTTGACTCATACTTTACAATATTTTACATCCATTTAAGAGGTCAAGTGCTTGCAATGTTTCATCTGAATGGCAGCATCCTGAATAGGAAGTTCCCCCTGAACTTCACCACAGTGCCAGCCAAGATTATGCACTCCAGTCTCTGGCATTTGAACCCTTGTCCTTTTTACTTCGAGACAAAAAGATTATTGCCGATTCAAAGTTAAACTTGTACACCAAACAAAATGAAAATATAATTTCCAACCTCACATCACTTTCCTAACTCCAGCTCCTTCCCCAACATTGAGCACATCTACACGAAACACTGTTGCAGGAAGGCAGCTTCCATTGTCAGGGACCCCCACCACACAGGCCATGCTCTCTTCTCACTGCTGCCATAGGAAGAAGGTACAGGGCCTCAGGACTCACATCACCAGGTTCAAGAACAATTATTACCTCTCAACCAGAGGGGATAACTTCACCCAAATTTGTTATTGTCACCATTCTACATTATGCCTACAAAAAAATGAATCTCAAGGTTATATATGGTGAAATACATGGACTTTTATAATAAAGTTACTTTCATCCAGAGTAAAAATGGCTGCCCATAATTCACAGGTAAATTAAAGTAATTCTGATTGATATGGAAATACCTGAATAATGTCCTGTAACACTCACTAGACATATAGCTTACTCACACATTTGATTCAGGCAAGTGTCTGAACATGTAAGTTGAAGATCCAAAGCCATAAATAGTGATGTCGATGGTACTTCAACATTGTTATGTGATTGGCAGTTTGCTGCATCCCTATTTATTCTGGAAACTCGAGCACGAGGAACATGAAAATTGTCAAATTATTCTCCTTTCACCACCAAACTATATTCTTGACTTCACAAACATGAAGAAATCTGCAGGTGCTGGAAATTCAAGCATCACACACAAAATGCTGGTGGAACACAGCAGGCCAGGCAGCATCTATAGGAAGAAGCACTTATTTAGAGGTACAGTGTGGAATAGGCCCTTCCGGCCCTTTGAGATGTGTTACCCAGCAACCCCAATTTAATCTAGCTGAATCACAGGACGATTTACAGTGACCAATTACCTACCAATCCGTATGCCTTTGCAATGTGGGAGGACTTCATGGGGATGACGTACAAACTCCTTACAGAGGACATCAGGATTAAATTCCGTATTCGGACTTTCAGAGCTGTCGCGATAACTGGTATGCCACTAATCTTGATGATTATCCCTTTGTGCTTCCTATGGCAGAACTGTGAGTGGCTAGTGGGCAGGGAGAGACTGCTAGTACAATGGAACTAAATATAATTTAATTTGGGGAATAAAATTCAATTTGGGAAGGTTGTTATTTAAAATAAAATTTAACATCTTTATGATTCTGAAACAATTACTGAGTTCCATTTCAATCTTTTGGAAGATATTGCTGTAGATTTTTTGCAGTTCAGTATACCCCACAGAGTACTTTGGTTAGTATCTGTTAGCCAAGTAATAATTGATATTGTAGAAGAGGAGACTTATCAGTAAATAAAAGGGAGATTGAAAATCTGGATGAATGGTGCCACAACAACATTAACATCAGCAAAACCAAAGAGCTGATGATCAACTACAGCAGTAAGACTGGAGGTCCATGAGCCAGTCCTCATTTGGGGATTGGAGGTGGACAAGGTTAGCAACTTTAAATTCCTTGATGTTATCATTTCATAGGATCTCCCTGGGACTTGGATATAAGTGCCATTACAAAGCAAATACAGCGATGCCTCTAGAAGTTTACCTGATTCTTCACGTCATCCAAGACTTTGACAAAGTTCTGTAGATGCATAACGGAGACTATCCTGACTGGTTACATTGCAGCCTGGTATGGAAACACCAATGCTCAAGAATGGAAATATCTGCAAAAAGTGCTGAAAACAGCTGAGTCCATGTGAGGAAAAGCTCAACTAGCATTGAGCACATCTGTAAGGAGTGCTGTAAAAGGAAGGTAGCATCCGTCATAGAAGGCCCTGTGCAGTCCGTGCTCTCTTTTGATTGCTGCTGTCAGGAAGAAGATCTTAGGCCACCAGGTTCAGGAACAGTTATTACCCCTCAACCATCAAGATCCTAAAACAGTGTGAATAACTTCATTCACCTCAATACTGACCTGATTCCATAACCTTTGTTTGTGTGTGTTTTGTTTTATCAACTTTATTTCTTTACATCCCACTGGGAATTCCTGCAAGAAAGTGAATCTCTGGGTAGTGTATGGTGACATATTTGTACATTGATAATAATTGACTTTGAATTTTGAGCTTTGAGAAGTATATAAGATATAAATTTTCATGCCCACATGTGATATTGGACAACAAATATGCTCCAGAACTGAACAGCTTTTGTTCATTACTGTGCTCTGAACAGAGAGTATGGACTGAGGTAATTCTGATGTTAAACTGACTTAAAGCAAAAGGCCGCAACTTTGGATCAGCTACGAAAAAACAGGCATGCAACTTACGATGGATTCTGTGGTGGGTGCCTTTCATAATCCCTTCCCTCCTCAAGTCAGTGAGGACAAATAAAAGAAAAATTAAGCCCATAAGATGTAGGGGCAGATTTAGGCCATTTGGCCCATTGAGTCTGCTCTGCCATTCCACCATGACTGATTTATCCCTCTCAATCCCTATTGCTCTCAACTCCATTCGACTGCCTTCTCCCTGTAACTTTAGACACTCTTACTGATCAAGATCCTGTCAACCTCCACTTTAAATATACTCAATGACTTGGCCTCTACAGCCATCTGTAGCAATGAATTCCACAGATTCATCATCTGAAAGAAACTCCTCTTTATCTCTGTTCTAAAGAAATGTCCTTGTTCTCTGAGACTGTGCCATCTGGTCATAGACTCCCCCACTATTGTAAAATCCTTTCCACGTCCACTCTATCCAGGTTTTTCAATATTTGATAGGATTCAATGAGATCTATTGAATGTTGTAGGATCATATAGATCTTTACAGTGTGCAAAAGGAGGCCGTTTGGTCATCATGCCCAGCCATTTTAATAGACAAAGATGAGAAAAAGATTGCTAATCATGCATCAGCGTTTCGAAATGGAACTCTTCCAAGAGACCATAAGGTTCTCATTAAAAATCATCTCACGTTCTCCAATGAATTGCACACTATGTCAACCCTTTTTATGTTGAAATAGTTAAATAACACAATATATTTAAAAAAAACTTGAGAGCTAACAAGAAATAACCCCTTTCAATAAGAACCAATAAACAGGTCCAAACTCCTTGCTAAACAGCAACCAACCCCCCGATTAAGCTGATAAAATATATAACATCTATTTAAATTTGAATTCTTTCCTGATTTAAAGCCGAGCAGCTGGGAGACATCAATATGAATAAGTTGTCATGTCTTTAAATGTGGATGTAAATCTCAAATTCAGTTTGCTGCAGGCACTTCTTTTCTCTTTCTTTCTTTGGTAAAGTGGCTTGCTTAGGTATTGAGGATAAAATGCACTGAAGAAATATCTGCATCTGCAAGGAAGTCATATGTATCTTTTTTTTAACTTAATGAAGACCCCAAATGTTGTTGAATATGTAAGCTACCTTTAACCTTTTTCTCAAGAGCGTTGTTTAACCTGGTTAAATTCTCTGAAGAAATGCAATTGTTGAGGAGGAAGATATGGAAGGAAATAAGGCAGTATTTCATAGTCAGGGGATTTTTCTCCTTGCTTCATTTTAAGAAATAAAAATAGTGTATCATTAAACCACAGGTATTTCAGCAAAATTATGAGTTGATGTTCTACTAGAAGTTGACCCAGAGGCCCAAGGTGAACTCCAAAGCATAAAACTAATTGAAAGAAAAAGACAGGGCGCAGGGGAAAATGTACATTTCACTTTTCTTCTTAGTGAGGAATGTGCATTTATAATATGGTTGTGTAATGATGTAAGCCATTTACATACTTTTACATAGAACCCACGATGCATTATGTAAACAACAAAGAATGCTTAATCAATTATATTTACAATATTCCTCAATTATTACTGAAATATTAAATACATGAATTTCTCTCTGCTTAGCTGTAAACTCCAACTGAATATATGGGGGGTGATTGATAAGTTCATGGCCTAAGGTGGAAGGAGTCAGTTTTAGAAAACCAAGCACATTTATTTTTCAACATAGTCCCCTCCTACATTTACACACTTAGTCCAGCGGTCATGGAGCATACAGATCTTGGATCTCCAGAAAGTGTCCACAGCAGGGGTGATTGATAAGTTTGTGGCCTAAGGTAGAAGGAGATGAGTTATACAACTCTCGTTACATGCACATGCAGGTCAACTCTTTGAATGTTTACGCAGAAAGTTTGAAGTTAACTCATCTCCTTCTACTTTAGGCCACAAACTTATCAATCACCCCGGTGAGTTATTAATTGATGAGTTATTAACTTCAAACTTTCTGCATAATCACTCAAAGAGTTGAACTGCATGTGCATGTAATGAGAGCTGTATAACTCATCTCCTTCGACCTTAGGCCACAAACTTATCAATCACCCATCTGTGGACACTTTCTGGAGGTCCAAGATCCGTATGCTCCATGACCGCTAGACTAAGTGTGTAAATGTAGGAGGGGACTATGTTGAAAAATAAATGTACTAGGTTTTCTAAAACTGACTCCTTCTATCTTAGGCCACAAACTTATCAATCACCCCTCATAGAATGCATCTCGGTTTATATACACATACACATATACATTATGTATATATATATGTTTACAATTTAATAATGCCGAGGGGGGTAGCACCTCTGGTAAAGAGGACTGTCGTGTCCATTCTAGGGAAGTTCACTCTCCTCTGGTCCCCAACGGGCACTCACCTCTCATCTGTGTCACCAAGTAGCTGTTTGCATGTGACAGCGGCTACACCCGGTACACCACTTTGACAGGTGAGCTAAACCAGGCGAGTGTAGCCAGTGGGTCTGATACCCCGGTGAGATGGGGACATGGTCTAGCATGCGTGGTCAGTGCCGGCGGACTGGGCGTATGAGATTAACAGTGAGATCCAACGGCCAGGAAGGTGGTTATACAGAGTGAAGGGCATGAAAAGGCACAGAGGAAGTCGTTGTTATCTACAGCAGCCAAGGAAGACTCCAGTTTTGATGACTACTTGTACCACTAGACACGGATTTTTGAGGACACGAGTGTGGAACTGCTGCAGGGCAATGGCTTTCCCACTTTAAAATCTCTCCTGCACGGGTTTCCTGTCGTTGCTGGGTTTGACAGACAATCACCACTTTCTTCCAATTCAGAATGAGTGATTCAATTCTGTACCTTGTTTTACCTTTCCGATAACCAGAGAAATGCATGTCTTGTCCACTTATTTGGAGACTGTGACTTATTTAGTGTAGAAATTGATTTCCATTTCTATGGCTTGTACACACACATCTCTCTTGTTTCAACATTATGCCCAGAGATATTGTATGAAAACATAGCCCATAAATACTTTGGATGTCAGACTGATTGGTAGGTTGACAAAACAATCAATATATCACATTTACCATAATTTCAATCCTACAAAAGGTAGTGGATTCAGCTCAGTACGTCATGGGTGAAATCCTCCCGATCATTGAGCACATCTACATGAAATGCTGCCGTAGAAAAGCAGCATTGATCATTAAATATCCTCACCACCCAGGTCATGCTCTTTTCTGACTGCTGCCAGATCCAGGTGCCTCAGGACTCACACCACCAGGTTCAGGAACAGTTACTACCCCTCAACCATCAGGCTCCTGAACAAAAGGAGATAACTACACTCATTCTACTTCTGGTGTTCCCACAACATAGAACATAGAACATAGAATAGTACAGCACAGTACAGGCCCTTCGGCCCACAATGTTGTGCCGACCCTTAAACCCTGCCTCCCATATATCCCCCCCCCACCTTAATAGAAAACAGATGGCCTCACCTTAAGGACTCATTATCTTGTTATTTCATGCTCATTATTTATTGCTATTTATTTCTATCTGCATTTTCACAGTTTGTTGTCCATTGATCCTGTTTACAGTTATTGTTCTATAGATTCGTTAAGTATCCCCACAGAAAAAGAATCTCAGGGTTGTACATAGAGACATGTATGTACTCTGATAATAAATTTTACTTTGAACTTTAAAAACAAAACACAGTATGTTTTAAAAAATTCAAACTTCAAACTAAATTTATTATCAAATTACATATATGTAGCCATATAACCATATAACCATATAACAATCACAGCACGGAAACAGGCCATTCCGGCCCTCCTAGTCCGTGCCGAACTCTTAATCTCACCTAGTCCCACCTACCCGCACTCAGCCCATAACCCTCCACTCCTTTCCTATCCATATACCTATCCAATTTTACCTTAAATGACACAACTGATCTGGCCTCTACTACTTCTACAGGAAGCTCATTCCACACAGCTATCACTCTCTGAGTAAAGAAATACCCCCTCGTGTTTCCCTTAAACTTTTGCCCCCTAACTCTCAAATCATGTCCTCTCGTTTGAATCTCCCCTACTCTCAATGGAAACAGCCTATTCACGTCAACTCTATCTATCCCTCTCAACATTTTAAATACCTCGATCAAATCCCCCCTCAACCTTCTACGCTCCAATGAATAGAGACCTAACTTGTTCAACCTTTCTCTGTAACTTAAGTGCTGAAACCCTGGTAACATCCTAGTAAATCGTCTCTGCACTCTCTCTAATTTATTGATATCTTTCCTATAATTCGGTGACCAGAACTGTACACAATATTCCAAATTTGGCCTTACCAATGCCTTGTACAATTTTAACATTACATCCCAACTTCTGTACTCAATGCTCTGATTTATAAAGGCCAGCGTTCCAAAAGCCTTCTTCACCACCCTATCTACATGAGACTCCACCTTCAGGGAACTATGCACTGTTATTCCTAGATCTCTCTGTTCCACTGCATTCCTCAATGCCCTACCATTTACCCTGTATGTTCTATTTGGATTATTCCTGCCAAAATGTAGAACCTCACACTTCTCAGCATTAAACTCCATCTGCCAACGTTCAGCCCATTCTTCTAACCGGCATAAATCTCCCTGCAAGCTTTGAAAACCCACCTCATTATCCACAACACCTCCTACCTTAGTATCATCAGCATACTTACTAATCCAATTTACCACCCCATCATCCAGATCATTTATGTATATTACAAACAACATTGGGCCCAAAACAGATCCCTGAGGCACCCCGCTAGTCACCGGCCTCCATCCCGATAAACAATTATCCACCACTACTCTCTGGCATCTCCCATCTAGCCACTGTTGAATCCATTTTATTACTCCAGCACTAATACCTAACGACTGAACCTTCTTAACTAACCTTCCATGTGGAACTTTGTCAAAGGCCTTGCTGAAGTCCATATAGACTACATCCACTGCCTTACCCTCGTCAACATTCCTCGTAACTACTTCAAAAAATTCAATAAGGTTTGTCAAACATGACCTTCCACGCACAAATCCATGCTGGCTACTCCTAATCAGATCCTGTCTATCCAGATAATTATAAATACTATCTCTAAGAATACTTTCCATTAATTTACCCACCACTGATGTCAAACTGACAGGTCTATAATTGCCAGGCTTACTTCTAGAACCCTTTTTAAACAATGGAACCACATGAGCAATACGCCAATCCTCCGGCACAATCCCTGTTTCTAATGACATCTGAAAGATCTCCGTCAGAGCTCCTGCTATCTCTACACAAACTTCCCTCAAGGTCCTGGGGAATATCCGGTCAGGACCCGGAGATTTATCCACTTTTAAATTTCTTAAAAGCGCCAGTACTTCCACCTCTTTAATTGTCATAGGTTCCATAACTTCCTTACTTGTTTCCCACACCTTACACCATTCGATATCCTTCTCCTTAGTGAATACCGAAGAGAAGAAATCGTTCAAAATCTCTCCCATCTCCCTCGGCTCCACACATAGCTGACCACCCTGATTCTCTAAGGGACCAATTTTATCCCTCACTATCCTCTTGCTTTTAATATAACTGTAGAAGCCTTTCGGATTTACTTCCACCTTATTTGCCAAACCAAACTCGTAACTTCTTTTAGCTTTTCTAATCTCTTTCTTAAGTTTCCTTTTACATTCTTTATATTCCTCGAGCAATTCCTTTACTCCATGCTGCCTATATCTATTGTAGACATCCCTCTTTTTTCGAACCAAGTTTCTAATATCCCTTGAAAACCATGGCGCTTTCAAACCTTTAATCTTTCCTTTCAACCGAACAGGAACATAAAGATTCTGTACCCTCATAATTTCACCCTTAAATGACCTCCATTTCTCTATTACATCCTTCCCATAAAACAACTTGACCCATTCCACTCTCTCTAAATCCCTGCGCATCTCCTCAAAGTTAGCCTTTCTCCAATCAAAAATCTCAACTCTAGGTCCAGTCCTGTCCTTCTCCATAATTATATTGAAGCTAATGCTATTGTGATCACTGGACCCGAAGTGCTCCCCAATACATACATCTGTCAGCTGACCTATCGCATTCCCTAACAGGAGATCCAACACTGCCCCATCTCTAGTCGGTACTTCTATGTATTGTTGCAAAAAGCTATCCTGCACACATTTCACAAACTCTAAACCATCCAGCCCTTTTACAGAATGAGCTTCCCAATCTATGTGTGGAAAATTAAAATCTCCCACAATCACCACCTTGTGTTTACTACAAATATCTGCTATCTCCTTACACATTTGCTCTTCCAACTCACGCTCCCCATTAGGTGGCCTATAATACACTCCTATCAGTGTTACTACACCTTTCCCATTCCTCAATTCCACCCAAATAGCCTCCCTAGAGGAGCTCTGTAATCTATCCTTCCAAAGCACCGCCATAAGATTTTCTCGGACAAGCAATGCAACACCTCCTCCTCTGGCCCCTCCTACTCTATCACACCTGAAGCAACTAAATCCAGGAATATTTAGTTGCCAATCACACCCTTCCTGCAACCTATATAATATATAATTATATATAATATATAATAAGATATATAATCGGAAATTCATTTTCTCACGGTATACTAAATAATACTAAATAAATCCATAAGACCATAAACCTAGAGGACATAGCAGCTAAATTAGGCCATTTGGCCCATCGAGTCTGCTCCACCATTTCATCATGACTGATTCATTTTCCCTCTCAGCCCCAGTCTCTTGCCTTCTCCCAGTTTCTCTTTGTCCCCTGATCAATTAAAAACCTTTGAATCTCTACCTTAAATATATATAAGGACTTGGCTTCCACAGAAAGCAGTGGCAACAAATTCCACAGACTCACCGCTCTCTGGCTAAAGAAATTCCTCTTCAACTCCATTCTAAAAGGATGCCCCTCTATTCTGAGGCTGTCTCCTCAGGTCTTAGGTTCACCCACAAGAGGAAACATCCACTCTATCAAGTCCTTCTGCCATTTGATAGGTTTCAGAGAAGTCACCCCTCATTCTTCTGAATTCCAGTGAATACAGCCCCTGAGCTGTCAAACACTCTTCATCTGACAAACCGTTCAATCCTGCAATTATTTTCGTGAAGCTCCTTTGAACCATCCCCAGTTTCAATACATCTTTTCTAAGATATAGGCCCAAAAACTCAATATTGCATCCTTACTTTTATAGACCAGTCCTCTTGAAATGAATGCTATCATTACATTCGCTTTCCTCGCTACTAACTCATCTTGCAAATTAACCTTTAGGGAATCCTGCACAAGGATGCCCAAGTCCCTTTGCATCTCAGATTTTTGTATTTTCTCTCCATTTAGAAAATAGTCTACCCTTTCAAAGTTCCTGACCAAACACTTTCTGGCACTATGTTCCATCTTCCACTTCTTTGCCTATTCTCCTAATCTGTCTAATTCCCTCTGTAGCCTCTCTGCTTCCTCAAAACCACATACTCCTCCACCTATCTTTGTATCATCTGCAAACTTCACAACAAAGCCATAAATTCTATCATCTAAATCATTGACATATAACGTAAAAAGAATCAATCCCAACACAGAGCTCTGTGGAACACAATTAGTCACTGGCAGCCAACCAGAAAAGGCTTCCTTTATTCTCACTCTTTGTCTCCTGCCAATCATCCGCTGCTTTATCCATGCTAGAATCTTTCCTGTAATACCATGGTCTCGTAACTTGTTAAGGAGCCCCATGTATGATACCATGTCAAAGGCCTTCTGAAAATCCAAGTACACAACATCAACTGATTCTCCTTTGTCTGTCCTGCTTGTTATTTCTTTATAATAATCCAATAACCATGATAGAATCAATGAAAGACTGCACCAATAGGGTGGAGAACAATTGTGTAAAAGACAACAAACTGTGCAAATTCAAAAAGAAAGAAAGAAAAAAATAACAACAATAATAAATAAATAAGCAATAAATATTGAGAACATGAGTTGAGCAGTTCCTGAAAGTGAGCCCATAGGTTGTGAGAATAGTTCAGTGATGGGGCAAGTGAAGATGAATGAAGTTATCTCCACTGGTTGAAGAACCTAATGCTTTATAGATAATAACTGTTCCTGAACTTGGTGGAGTGAAATCTGAGGCTCCTATATCTTCTTCCCGATGGCAGCGGTGAGAAGAGAGCATGAACTCTCTTTTGCACAGTTTGCAGAATAAAAGCAGCAATTACCTTCAACATATTGTTTTTAATCAATTATTGATTATAATTCTGTTAGTCTGCAGTGAATTTTGTACTGGTGTTTATTATTTCACGCATCGATCATGGATTGTCTCTGCCATGGATGGCCCCAAGCCCACTGTGAAAGGAGGCAGGTTGGACAGGGGGCTAACAATGGCATCCCATCAAAATCCAGAGCCACAGAAATGCCAACAGAAGCTCTGAAGATCTCATCCCTGTGAAAAGAAGGATCTTTGACATCAAGGAGATGGGCTACACCTGGAAAAAACTGGAAAGACTGGCCCAGCACAGCGGACTCAGGTGAACTGCTGTTGGAGGCCTCTGCCCCAGGAGGCTTGATGGGTTTATGTAAATAAGACAATCTATAACACCATAAGACCATGAGATATAGGAGCAGCAGCAGGCCATTCGGCCCATCGAGTCTGCTCCACCATTCAATCATGGGCTGATCCAATTCTTCCAGTCATCCCCACTCCCCTGCCCTCCCCATACCCTTTGATGCCGTAGCTATCCCTGCCTTAAATGCACCCAATGACTTGGCCTCCACAGCCGCTCGTGGCAACAAATTACATAGATTTACCACCCTCTGACTAAAGTAATTTCTCCGCATCTCAGTTCTAAATGGACGTCCTTCAATCCTGAAGTCGTGCCCACTTGTCCTAGACTCCCCTATCATGAGAAATAACTTTGCCATATCTAATCTGTTCAGGCCTTTTAACATTCGGAACGTTTCAATGAGATCCCCCCTCATTCTCTTGAACTCCAGGGAATACAGCCCAAGAGCTGCCAGACGTTCCTCATACGGTAACCCTTTCATTCCTGGAATCATTCTCGTGAAGCTTCTCTGAACCCCCTCCAATGTCAGTATATCGTTTCTAAAATAAGGAGACCAAAACTACACACAATACTCCAAATGTGGTCTCACGAGTGCCTTATAGAGCCTCAGCATCACATCCCTGCTCTTATATTCTATTCCTCTAGAAATGAATGCCAACATAGCATTCGCCTTCTTCACCACTGACTCAACCTGGAGGTTAACCTTTAGGGTATCCTGCACAAGGACTTCCAAGTCCCTTTGCATCTTGCATTTTGAATTCTCTCCCCATCTAAATTATAGTCTGCCCGTTTATTTCTTCCACCAAAGTGCATTTACCACTTCTTTGCCCATTCCCCTAAACAATCTAAGTCTCTCTGCAGGCTCTCTGTTTCCTCAACACTACTTGTTCCTCCACCTATCTTTGTATCATCGGCAAATTTAGCCACAAATCCATTAATACCATAGTCCAAATCATTGGCATACATGGTAAAAAGCAACAGTCCCAACACTGACCCCTGTGGAACTCCACTGGTAACTGGCAGCCAGCCAGAATAGGATCCCTTTATTTCCACTCTGTTTTCTGCTGACCAACTAATGTTCCACCCACACTAGTACAATCTATGTATATATACAGTACAGTAAGCTATATAAATTATTTATATTAATTGTATTTACTGTAATCGTAATTTTGTACTTCTTTTGATGTTGTACATGACAGAAAAGCATGCAGACCTGGTCAAGAGGTTCAGACCAAAGATCAGAATGGGGAAGAAATGTGATCTTAGTGACTTTGACTGTGGAATGCCACATGGTGGCAGACAGGGTGGTTTGAGTATCTCAGAAACTGCTGATCTCCTAAGATTTTCACACAACAGTCTCTAGAGTTTGCCGAAAATGAAACAAAAATCAAAAAAGAAATCTAGTGAGTGTAAGTTCTGTTGGCAAAAATGCCTTTATAATGAGAGGGGTCAGGAGGGAATGGCCAGACAGGTTTAAGCTAACAGGAAGGTGAAAGTAACTCAAACAATCATGAGTTACAACATTGGTGTGCAGACAAGCATCTCTGAAAGCAGAACATGCGAACCTTGAAGTGGGTGGGCTACAGCAGCAGAAGACCACAAACATACGCTCAGTGGCCACTTTATTCTGTACAGGAGGGTAGAAGTAAAAAGTCAGTTCTCTGTGTTACATTGGCTGAAGTGGTTTTCTCTTGGTGCCATGATTTCTCAGTACTTCAACAAAATTCTAGTCAGATGATAGTATTTTCTGTATGCACTGTGTTAGAGTGTGTTGAATGGAACTCCTGTTTATCACATCATCTCCTTGTGTCACCTTCCAGTTCATCTGGGTGCTTACAACCTTCAGAAAAGAGTAGTGTGCTTAACACTAAACCCCAGCACAGAAGACACCTTCTAAAAGCGCTGTCTCAAAAAGGCGGCATCCATCATTACGGACCCCCATCACCCAGGACATGCCCTCTTCTCATTGCCACCATCAAGGAGGAGGTACAGGAGCCTGAAGGCACACACTCAATGTTTCAGGAACAGCTTCTTCCCCTCTACCAGCAGATTTCTGAATGGACTGTGAACCCATATACACTATCTCACCATTGTTTGCTCTCTTTTTGCACTACTTAATTTATTTTTTATATGTATTTTTAAATGTAATTTATAGTTTTTATTATTATGTGTTGCAATATACTGTGGATGCAAAACAACAATTTTCATGATATATGCCAATGATATTAAACTTGATTCTGATTCTGAAATCTTCAAGTTATGGCTACAATCAACATTCTTCCATATTCTGTCTCCCAGATCTGTTTCTTCCAGTCAAAATTTACTTGATTCTCTTTATATTACCTTATTTATCTTTTTTTTTTAGCTTTTCTGACTTTTATTTTTTGCTACTACTAAATATTTTTGAAATGAAGTTAGAACATAACACTGAATTCACACAGGAATGGGCCTTTCAGCCCACAATATTGTACTGAATTAATTAAATTAGTAATCAAATCGACAACTAGCATCCATATCTTTCCATTTCCTGAACACTTACGTTTTTGCCTAAGAGTCTCTTGAACATTTTTATTGTATCTGGCTCCAGACAGCGCATTCCAGGGATTCGGTACTCTCTCCGTGGGGAAAGGATAACAGCTGTCTCTATCTCTGAATACTTATACACTTTGATTAGGTTTCCTCTCAGTCTTCGCCATTCCAGAGAAAACAACATGTTTGTCTGAATTCTCCTTTAACCTGTGTCCTCTAAACTGGGTGGCATACTTGTAAACCTTTCTGCACACTCTCAATATCCTCCCTGTAATGGGGCGACCAGGAGGGAGGAAAGGGGCTTGTTGTACTTCGTGTTGTTCTGCTGAACACTGTGGGCATGCTGTGTTGGTGCTGGAAGGTGTGGCGACATTTGCGGGCTGCCCCCAGCACATCGTTAGTTTGTGTTAGTTGTAAATGTAAACACCACATTTCACTGTATGTTTCAATGTACATGCGTTAAATAAATCTAAATCTGAATCTCATATGGATATGACAAAAATTCACAATTAGAGCAATATAGTGCTAAATACAAAGTGTAATAATGCTTTAGCATTTATACACACACAGTATTGTGCAAAAGTCTCAGATACACACATTTAGTGACAGAGCTTAAGCTTTTTGCACTGTACTGTATTTGTCAACATAAAGCGGAGAGAGAGTTTGTAAATCTGGCGGGAGAAAAGGTTGTTGGGAATGGCAAGGGTGGAGTGCCATGGACGGGTGTGGGACAAGTGACAGAAAAGGAATGACAGGGGCAGGGGGTGGCACAGGTGCAGCCACAACCAGCCCTTAGACACCTGGCAAGGTCATTTGATTCCAAACAATTGGTTTATTGATCATTACAGAAAATCTTTCTGGTGCTTCTCATTCCCTCCACTCTCTCTTCCCTTTTTCCTAACTATGATTCCCCTCTCCCTGCTCCCTTCCCACTCTCAGTCTGCAATAGAGACCCATATCAGAATCAGGTTTATCATCACTCATATATGTCATGAAATTTGTTTTTTTTTGTGGCAGCAGTACAGTGCGATACATAAAATTACTACAGTACTGTGCAAAAATCTTAGGCTCCCAAGATACATGTATATATACATACAGTATATGAGCCTAAGGCTTTTGCATTGTACTGGACATTCATTCTGACCTAGATCTGTTCTCATTCCATGGCATTAGGGAGGTGTAGTTAGCATGATGCTATTACAACTTGGGGTGATGGAGTTTGAACTTCATTTCTGATGCTGTCTGTAAAAAGTTTGTACGTTCTTTCCTGGAGCAGGCTAGTTTTCTCCGGGAACTCTGGTTTCCTTCCATGGTCCAAAGACAGTTTGGTTAGTAGGTTGATTGGTCATTGCAAAATGGTCCTGTAATTGAGGTAGAATTAAATATGTGGGTTGCTGGATGGTGGGCTCGTTAGGCCAGAAGGGCCTGTTCTGCATCGCATATCTAAATAAATACAAATGAATTTACTAGCCTTTCTCTGATATATTTAGTAAATAGGAGGAGGCTGGCTTCCTACACTCTGCAATTGCTTCTTGTGCATACCGACAATCACAACTCACTTCATCAAACCTTTCAATCTGAGCTCTGCTTTGATTCTAATTACATACACCTTACCTACATTGAACAGACTGCAAAATGTCCACCATTTGAATCTTCCCTCCTGGAGAGCTGCGGTATAAATTAATATCTTATAGACAACACATATGCCTCTCTTGTAGCAGGCTTGTTTAATAAGCATGCAGAATGTGAAATTCAATAGGTTCAATCAATAGCTGCATTTAACGTCAGAGAAATGTATTCAATATACATCCTGAAATTCTTTTTCTTCGCAAACATCCACGAAAACAGAGGAGCACCCCAAAGAATAAATGACAGCTAAAACGTTAGAACTTCAAAGGCACCCCAACTCCCACCCCCTAGCAAGGCAACAGATTCCATAATTTCCTGAAAAAGAGTCCCACTTTAATGACAACTCACTCTTTAACAGATGGTTGAGAAACTCTTTCTGACAACCACCACTGTTCATTGATAAGCAGCATTGTGAGCAACACAATTCATCCAGTCCTTGGTTCAGACAGAGAATCACAATCAGGTTTAATATCACTGACATATGTCATAAAATTTGTTTTTTAATGGCAGCAGTACAGTCCATTACATAAAAACTATAGATTATGACATGAAATATATATTAAAAATTAACTTAAATAAGTAATGCAAAATGAGAGCAAAAATAGTGAGGTTGCGTTCACTGTCCGTTTAGAAAGTCCTGAAAGCAATTCCAAGTACTTGGTGAGGATCTTGACAAAATTTAAGATGTATTTGTAATTTTTATCTTAACTATTTACTATTAAATTATTACTTGGGATCATTGTAAGAATATCATCCAAATAGAGGAATCCTTAGGAAGTACGAGATAGACCAAAGTGCTTGTAATTTTACTCCCTAGTTGCTCCAGGCAGTTCACAGCTCTCCTCAAAAGCCAAGCAGGATATTATGCACCAGGTTCGTTCACAAAGCTATTTTTGTTGCTGCAAGGACACCAATAGGCCATCTCACACTTTAGCCAGTATAGAATTAGAAGCATAGAAACATAGAAAACCTACGGCACAATACAGGCCTTTCGGCCCACAATGCTGTGCTGACCATGTCCTTACTGTAGAAATTACCTAGGATTACCCATAGCCCTCTATTTTTCTGAGCTCCATGTACCTGTCCAGGTGTCTCTTAAAAGACCCTATCGTATCCACTTCCAGCACCATCACCGGCAGCCCATTCTATGCACCCACCACTCTTTGCATAAAAAAACTTACCCCTGACATCTCCTTTGTACCTACTTCCAAGCACCTTAAAACTGTGCCCTCTCGTGATAGCCATTTCAGTGCTGGGGAAAAAGCCTCTGACTATCCACGTGATCAGTGCCTCTCATCATCTTATACACCTCTATCAGGTCACCTCTCATCCTCCATCGCTCCAAGGAGAAAAGGCCTAGTTCACTCAACCATTTATTATCAGAATTGGGTTTAATATCACTGGCATATGTTGTATAATTTGTTGTTTTGTTGCAGCAGTACATTAATTAGAAACTTTAAAGTCCAGAAAGTCTGTATATAATTTAAATTAGTTCAATTAAATAAGTAGTGCAAAAAAGAGAAAGAAATAATAGTCAGTTTGTGTCCATGAGTTCAAAGTCCATTCAGAAATCTGATGGCAGAGGGGAAGAAGCTGTTGTGAATTGTTGAGTATGTGCCTTCAGGCTTCTGTACTTCCTTCCCTTATGGTGGCAATGAAAAGAGGGTATGTCCTGGGTGATGAGGGTCCTTAATGATGGATGCCATCTTTTTTGAGGCATTGCTCACTGAAGGTGCCCTGGATGTTTGGGAGGCTAGTGCCCAGGAGGAGTTGGCTGAGTTTACAGCTTTCTGCGTCTTTTTCAGATCCTGTGCAGTGGCCTCTCCGTACCAGATGGTGATATAACCAGTTAGAATACTATCCACGGCACACTGGCAGAAATATGCCATTGACTTTATGTCTTTAACACCTTAAAATCATGGCAAGAAGTTTATGCCAGAATCCTCCAAAATCTGATGACCTTGAAAAGAAATACAATAGAATTCTCCAAAAAACTGTTCATAAACATATGAAGAATGACAAGTAAACAATGTGTAAAAGAGGACAAACTGTGTAAGTAAAAATAACACTGAGAACATGAGTTGTAGAGTCTTTGGAAGTGAGTCTGTAGGTTGTAGAATCAGTTCAGAGTTGAGGTGACTGAAGTGATCCACACTGTTTCAGGAGCCTGATAGTTGTAGTGTAATATCTGTTCCTGAGCCTGGTGGTGTGGAGCCTTCTGTACCTTCTGCACCCCTGCGGGTGGTGGGGGGGGGGGGTGTGGTTGGAGATATGTATCTACCAAAGGAGGCGTAAGGCCTCCACTAGCCTACAGGTCACCCTTGGGCAAGGTGTAGCACCTGCTTAGACTACCGATCAAGGTTATATGAAGCCATGGGAGCAGGTGGTGGGTGGCCTTATGAGCAGCTGGTGCATTTCACAAATGCTGGTGATGCGACCACTGACACCAGGCAGAGAATCTCTGAAGAGTATTGATAATGGCTGGGGTCACCCGTCATGTAAAGTCTCTGCCCAGAAGAAGGCAATGGCAAGCCACTTCTGTAGAAAAATTTGCCATGATCATACGACATGGAACAAAACGATCAAACCTCCTGCCCAATGGTTGTAGTGAGAAAAGGATGGTTGTAGTGAGAAAAGGGAATTGCCTAAATGGTTGGGGAGTGGCGTGGCGTGGCGTGGGGTGGTTCCTTGATGATGGACGCTACTGTCTTGTGGCAAGGCTCAATGTAGATATCAAGTCAAGTCAAGTCAAGTCACTTTTATTGTCATTTCGATTATAACTGCTGGTACAGTACACAGTAAAAATGAGACAATGCTTTTCAGGACCATGGTGTTACATGACACAGTATAAAAACTAGACTGAACTACGTAAAAAACAACACAGAAAAAAACTACACTAGACTACAGACCTACCCAGGACTGCATAAAGTACACAAAACAGTGCAGGATACTCCCACTTATGGGGAGGGCTTTACCTGTGATGGACTGGGCTGTATCCACCACTTTCTGTAGCTTTTTCCATATCAGGCTGTAGTGCAATCAGTTGATCAGGAGCTCATGACAATGAACTTCAGGTCTCTATTCCAATTTTCTTTAAACAATATATGGTAACAAATTTCATGACATATGCCGGTGATACTAAATCTGATTCTGATTCTAAAGCTGACGTTGCAAAGGTTGCCTATAGTTGTGTACAAACCCACTGAGAAATCTTCTACTTACTTGGTGCTGGCTTTCTACTGTAAAGTAACAATGATTGTCCTCATTTGGCCAACTTTATTTGCAAAATTCAAGGAGTTTGACTGACTTTTACCCTATTCAATGAACAGTACAGTGTACCAGAAGGTAATGGCTTTGTCTTTGGGTGCCATTGGATTTTCATCAAACAACTTAAGCTGCCGAGCTGAGTGTTAAACACCACGTACCCTTTCATAGTAGCCCTCATTGTATTCATTGGCCACCCATTACCCGTGCTGGTTGTCATCACCAAGCATTAATTATTATGTAGAGAGTGCCTCTTCAGAGAGTAAAGAAATCAAGGAATATATTCAGAAGACCCAATGAAACACAAATAACAATGAAAGAATATCGAAAATAAGTTGCAAGGATATGAAGAAGCATGGGTAGGTATTTTGCCGAGATATAATCATGTTGCCAAGGTTACCCTGATCCTAATGACTAATATCCCTCTCATTAAGGAGCAGAGGTGAAAGGCCAAGGTGTATGGTGTAGCATCATTGAAACTAAAGAGAGAAGAGGGGAATTGGAGAGAAACCTGGAAGATGCGATTAAGTGATGGTGATCTGGGTGTTTATTGCCCGGACAGTGTGAAACACTGGCAGAGATAAGACTTCTCATAGTTCACATTCTCCAAGAAGTAAGAAATTAAGGCAGGAGAACAGATTTTGACTGTCTGGAAGTAGGGAGGAAGAGGAATGCAGAAAGAAATCATAACCTAAAAGGAGTAAGAACAGAAAACTTAGATGAATAATTATAATTTTAAACCAATATAGTAAAGTAAAGAATCATCAACTTTGGGAAAACTGGTGTTCTCTCATATATAAACACGAGAGATTCAGCAGAAGCTGGAAATCCAGACCAACACACATAAAATACTGGAGGAACTCAACAGGTCAGGCAGCAGCTATGGAGAGGAATAAACAGTTAACGATTTGGGTTGAGATCCTTCATCAAGGCTAGAAAGGAAGGGGGAGGAGGCCAAAATAAAAAGGTGTGGGGAGGGGGAAGAGGACAAGTCAGAAGGCTCACCAGCCTGTCTCACCAATCACCTTCTGGCTTGTCCTCTTTCTTCTCCCCCCATCTTTTTGTTCTGGCTTCTTCTCCCTTCATTTCCAATCCTGAAGAAGGGTCTTGGCTGACTGTTTTCTCTTTTCCATAGATGCTTCTGACCTGTTGAGTATTTTGTGCATGATTCTCTCATACATGGAAGTTTTTTTGTGGTTGTAAGTCAATTGTCATGAAAATTCCAGAACCTCTTACACCATCACCTTCTCAAGTTCATACTTCAGTTTCAGGGCATTTTTTAGATCGATAGCTGATTAGAAAATCAGTCAGATGTTGAACGGGACCATGGAATGTGAGAGGGAACATGAAGTGTGGATCCAGGAGGCACCATTTGAGGTACCATTACTTCTGTTAGTCTCACTTAGATTAACAAACTATGCTGAGCGTGTTTCTGCAGTTTAATGCAAATCAAATTTCAAAGTCCAAAACTTTGAATTTCAGAGTAACTTTATCATCAGAGTACATATACTTTACATTACCATATGCTTCCTTGACATTTTCACCCACAGTACTGCCACTCACTGGATGTTTGTTTTGCTTTTTGCTTCATTCTCTGTAAACTCTAGAGATTGCTATGCATGAATATCCCAGGAGATGAGCAGTTTCTGAAAAGCTCGAACCAACCCATCTGGCACCAACAATCATTCCACGGTCACAGTCTCTTAGGTCACATTTCTTCCGCATTCTGATGTTTGGTCTGAGCAACTACTGAACCTCTTGACCATGTCTGCATGCTTTTATATAATGAGTTGCTGCTGCATGATTGGCTGATTAGATATTTGCATTAATGAATAGATGTACAGGTGTACCTAATAAAGTGGCCACTGACTGTATGAAGGGAGATTAGTTGTGAACACTCTAGTGTTATAATTCATTTCTAAATGGTCAATGAATGTTTGAGGCAACAGAATGTCAAACCACATGAACAAATCCGAGTAAAATGTCATCTTTCCATGGGGATGTTTGCATTCATTCTGAATGAATTATTCAACAAAATACAAGATGTTAAACTATTTAGAACTATACATTAAAAAGTTGTTCAGCATAAAATATTAATGAATATTAAAGATTCACTTTAGTGATATAACAGTTTCAATCCCTACTTTGACAGGTTTTTAAATTCTGCTTATGCAATATTAATGGGCGCCACAATAACGTGACACTATTACAGCTCAGGGTGTTGGAGTATGGAGTTCAATCCCAGTGTCCTTTGTAAGGAACTTGTACATCTTCCCTGTGGAGTATGTGGGTTTCCTACAGGTGTTCTGGTTTCCTTCCACAGTCCAAAGACATGCCAGGTAGTAGGTTAATTGTTCATTATAAATTTTCCTGTGATTAGGCTAGGGTTAAATTGGAAGTTTCTGGTGTGAAGGGCTGGAAGACCATAAGACTATAAAATAGAGGAGCAGAGTTAAGTCTTTTGAGTATGCTCCCCTGTTTCATCATGGCTGATCCATTTTTCCTCTCAGCCCCAATCTCCCACCTTCTTCCCATATCTCAACATGCCCTGAACAAACAAGAATCTATCAACCTCTGCCTTAAATATACGTAAAGCTTGGCCCCTACCACTGCCTGTAGAAACTAAGTCCATTGATTGGCTAAAGAAATTCCTCCTCAACTCCATTCTAGAAAGATGGCCCTCTATTCTGAGGCTGTCTTCTCAGGACTCTCACACCAGTGGAAACATCCTCTCCACATCCACTCTATCAAGTTCTTTCACCACTCGATAGGTTTCAATTACGTCACCCCTCAATTTTCTGAATTCCAGTGAATAAAGTCCCAGAGCCACCAAACACTCTTCATATGACAAGCCGTACAATCCTGGAATCATTTTCGTGGAACCTCTTTTGAACCCTTTCTAAGATGGGGGCTCAAAATTGCTCACAATATTCCAAGTGAGGCCTCATCAGTGCTTTATAAAGCCTTGACATTACATCCTTACTTTTATATTCTAGTCCTCTTGAAATGAATACTGATATTGCGTTTGCCTTCCCCACCACCTGACTCAACCAGCAAATTAACTTTCCTGACAAATTTGCTCCCAAGGCTGCACAAGGACTCCCAAGTCCCTTAGCAGCAGAGTTTATTGTATTTTCTCTCCATTTACAAAATAGTCAATCCTTTCATTTCTTCTATTAAAGTGCATGCCATACACTTCCCGGCACTGTATTCTAATCTGTCTAAGTTCCTCTGTAGTCTTTCTATTTCCTCAAAACTACCTGCCCCTATCTTTGTATCATCTGCCAACTTTGCTTCAAAGCCATAAGTTCTGTCATCCAAATTATTGACATATAACGTAAAAAGAATTGGTCCTAACGCATACCCCTGTGGAACACCTTCTTGCCTCGGGCAGCCAACTAGAAGAGGCTCCCTTTATTCTCACTCTTTTCCTCTTGCCAATCAGCTACTGCTTTAACCATGCTAGAATCTTTGCTGTAATACCATTGGCTCATAGGTTGTTGTTAAGCAGTGGCATGTGTGGCACCTTGTCAAAGGCCTTCTGAAGATCCAAGTACATAAGATCAACCCATTCTTGTCTATCCTGCTTGTTATTTCTTCAAAAAATTCCAATAGATTTGTCAGGCAATATTTTCCCTTGAGGAAACCATGCTGACTATGGCCTATTTTATCATGTGCCTCCAAGTACCCTGAAAGCACATCCTTAACCGTCAACTTCAACATCTTTCCAACCACTGAGGTCAGACTAACTGACCTATAACTTTCTCTCTTCTGCCTCTCTCCCTTCTTGAAGAGTGAAGTGACATTTGCAATTTCCCAGTCTTCTGGAACCATTCCAGAATCTAGTGATTCTTGAAAGATCATTACTAATGCCTCCACAGTCACTTGAGCCACCTCTTTCAGAACTTTGGGGAGTACACCATCTGGTCCAGGAGTCTTACCTTCCTTCAGATCCTTTAATTTCCCAAGAACCTTCTCCCTAGTACTGGTAACTTCACACACTTCATGACTCCTGATGCCTGTAACTTCCACCATACTGCTAGTGTCTTCCACAATGAAGATTCTTTAATATTATTGGGTAGTTTACTTTCATATTCCATCTTTACCTTCTTAATGACTCTTCTAGCAGTCTTTTGGATTTTTTAAGCTTCACAATCCTCTAACTTCCCACTAATTTGTTCTTTATTAAATGCCCTCTCTTTGGCTTTTATATTGGCTTTGACTTCACTGGCTATGCTTGTGTTATTTTTCCTTTTGAATACGTTTTCCTCTTTGGGATGTGTATATCCTGTGCTTTCTGAATTGCTTGCAGAAATTCGAGTCATTGCTGCTCTGCCATCACCCCTGACAGTGTTCTCTTCAAATCAGCTCTGGCCAACTCCTGTCTCATGGCTGTATAATTCACTGTAATGCTGACACATTTGACTTCAGCTTCTCCTACTCAATTTTCAGTGTGAATTTGATTGTATTATGATTACTTGCCCCTCAGGGTTCTTTTACCTCAAGCTCTCTAATCAATTCTGGTTCAGTGCACAACACCCAATCAAAAATATCTGATCCCCTAGTGGGCTCAACCATGAGCTGCTCTAGAAAGCCATCTCACAGGCATTCTAGGAAAAGCAGTTTCAAGTTGCTGTGTGTCAACAACTCTGAAGATCTATCCTGGCCCAACATATTAAGGAAATTACAAAGAAGGCAAGACAGCAGCTGTATTTTTGTTAGCATTTTGAGTATATTTGCTATAACATCAAAGACTCTTGCAAATTTCTACAGATGTACCATAGAGAGCATTCTAACTGTTCACATCACTGTCTGGTATGGAGGGGCAACTGCACAGGTTCGGAAGAAGCTACTGGAAGTTGCAGAATATTTTTTGCTCACTTCTTGCATTACTTATTTGAAGTTAAATTTTTAAAAAATATTTCTTATTGTAATCTATAGTTTCTTTATTACTATGTATTACAATGTACTGCTGCTGCAAAACATCAAATTTCATGACATACGGCAGTGATATTAAGCCAGATTCTGATTCTGATTGTTCTGAGGCCTCACTCTTCGAATGTCAGATCTGTCACTTCCTGTCACTGTTCACTCGACTCTTGGTGTCATTTCCTGTCAGATTTACATGTTCGATAACTCCATCAATATGTGATATTCTCATTAATTACTGACTGACAGGAATTGGACCAGGAGGTTGCAACGTGACCTTTGTTTTTAACTTTCAATAAAACAAGTGCAGTACATCACTCTGAGAGCAGTGAATCATGTGTGATTTAAAGTGTTGCTGGTGGGGCATCATTTATAAATTTTATAAATCCCCTCCAGTCAGTCTACTGGATTAAAAAGCTCATGCCAGCAATGCTGGTTTCAGATCAAAGGATCTGTATAATGATATCTTCAGCTCACGGATGTCCCAGTCTGTGGTCTCCACAGATTTTGCTGCCTGTGGTCGCTGGGGACCACCCTGGATAGAGGGAGCAATTGGTCTGGTCTATATGCAGGAAGTTGTCCACTTGGAGGTGTGGGCAGCATTAATTTTTTGTCTTCTGTTTTGCCTCCCGCCCATGCCCCTTGATTCCTCTCATTCCAGCACAGTAGCTAAGATCCATCCTCCCTCCCCTGGTTTCCCTCATCTCTATGTACACAGAGAGTGGATGATTATAGTATGACTTGTTTCCCATGATGAAACAGCTCCCTGCGTAATCAGACAGGTCCACTTTTAATCCTCTGGGAACACCAAAGAAGTTTTTTTAAAACAAGGAAATCCCTATTTCATGATTCTTTTGGTGAAAATCATTTTGACATATGAGTAGAATGCAGATGTCATTTGCTCAGGTTGATCGACTTGTTACGAAGGAATATGGTGGTTGTCCTTCATTAATCAGGGGATTGAACTCAAGAGTTGTGAAGTAATGTTGCAGCTCCATAAAACCCTGGTTAGACCACACTTGGAATATTGCTTTAATTTCTGGTCAGCTCATTATAGGAAGGATGTGGAAGCTGCAGAGAAGGTGCAGAGCAGATTTACCAGGATGCAGCCTGGATTAGAGAGCATGTCTTAGGTTGAGCAAGCTGGGGCTTTTCTCTTTGGAGGGTAGGAGGATGAGAGGTGACTTAGTAGAGGTTTTTATTTTTATTTATTTGGAGATACAAGGCAGAATAGGTCCTTCCAGCCCTTAGAACTGTGTGCTCCAGCAATCTCTGACAACCTTGATTTCATTATCATCATCATCATCATCATTATGTGCCATGTTGTATGATAAGACCATATGACCATAAGACATAAGAGCAGAATTAGGCCATTCAGGCCATCAAGTCTGCTCTGCCATTCCATAATGGCTGATCCCAGATCCCACTCAAACTCATACACCTGCCCTCTCACCATATACTTTGGTTCCCTGACTGATCAGGAAGCGATCAGTTTCCATCTTGAATATACCTTGAGTCTTGGCCTCCACCAGAGTCTGTGGCAGAGATTCCACATATTCACTACTCTTTGGCTAAAAAAATTCTTCCTTACCTCTGTTCTAAGGGGTCGTCTCTCAATTTTGAGGCTGTGCCCTCTAGTTATGGATACTCCCACCACAGGAAGCATCCTCTCCACATTCGCCTTATCTAGTCCTTTCAACTGCTGGTAGTTATGATGTGGATGATCATGGTTTATATGACCATATAACTATATAACAATTACAGCATGGAAACAGGCCATCTCAGCCCTTCTAGTCCGTGCCGACGCTTACACTCACCTAGTCCCAGTGGCCCGCACTCAGCCTATAACCCTCCATTCTTTTCCTCTCCATATACCTATCCAATTTTACTTTAAATGATAATACTGAACCTGCCTCTACCACTTCTACTGGAAGCTCATCCCACACAGCTACCACTCTTAAATGACCATGATTGTTTCCTTGGCAAATTTTTCTACAAAAGTGGTTTGCCATGGCCTTCTTCTGAGCAATGTCTTTACAAGATGGGTGACCCCTGCCATTATCAATACTCTTCTGAGATTGGCTACCTGCCATCAGTGGTTGCATAACCAGGTCTTGTGATATGCACCAGCTGCTCATATGACCATCCACCACCTGCTCCCATGGCTTCATGTGACCCTGATGCTACACTTTACCCAAGGGTGGCCTGCAGGCTAGTGGAGGGAAGGAGCACCTTACGTCTCCTTTGGTAGGGATGTATCTCCACCCCACCACCCATCTCAATATCACGTCTAACCTAATCATGGGACAATTTACAATGACCAGTTAGCCTTCTCGGTACGTCTTTGGAATGTGGGAGGAAACCAGAGCTCCAGGAGTAAACCCATGAATTCCATGGAGGGGGCATAAACAAACTCCTTACAGAAGATGTTGGAATTGAACTCTGAACTCTGATGGCCTGAACTATGAACGCTATGTTACTGTGATGTCCTGATGATAAGATGTTAAGAGGACTGAATAGACTGCCTGAGGGTTTTCCCTAGGAAATGGCTAATACAAGAGGGTATAATTCTGAGATGATTGGAGGAAATTATAGGGCCATTCAGAGGTTCTTCTTTTACTCTGAGGTTGGTGGGTGCATGGAATGCTCTGCCAGGATTAGTAATCTGGGCAAATATATTTTGGAAAGGTAGGAGTGTCTTCAATGGGCACATGAATGATAAAAAAATGGAGAGCTATGTATGAGGAAAGGGTTAGATTGTTCTTAGAGTAGGTTAAAAGTCAACACTTCCATCTCAGGCTGAAGGTCTTGTACTGTGTTGGAGTTTGTATATTGTATGTAATATGCTCCTTGTTCATTTTGCTTAACAAATATAGGTGAAATACAGTTTCTAGAAATAAAACTTCCACTGTTAAGAAATCCAATATTAAATTCTAGTACTGTATATTCTAAGCTGAAATGAATAGTCCGAGTAATTGTTGAATATAGTCATGATGGCTTTTAATCCTTGTTAGATATATTTCCCATTGAACGATACCGCCACTAGGAATGGGGAGTGTTAAAATATTAAAATCAAAGCCGAAGGATGCAATTAATTTCCATGTACTTTTTCAACAGCATTAAAGCGCACATGATTATTTATTAGATGTAATACCCATTCAGATTGCAAACTAATTTACTTAAATTGAACCAACACTGCAAAATGAAGATCACTGTTCAAGTCTTTTCCAGAGTGTCTTTATTGTGTTGGAACGTAAGATTTCAAGGGCTTTGCATCTGTTCTGCTGGTTTTGTCTTATCTGTTCATATTGAAAAGACCATGTCCATTAGACATAGGAGCAGAATTAGACCATTTCGATAAGTGCATACAGATCTTTTCACTGAGGTTGGGTGGGTCTACAACTAGAGGTATTACTGTAGGTTAAGGTTGAAAGTTGAAATTCTTCAGAGGAACTTGAAGGGAACCTTTTCACTTTAAGTGTAGTGTAAGTGTGGAATGAGGAATTGGTGGATGCAAGTTTGATTGCAACATCTTAGAGAAGTTTGGGAGTGGCATGGAACGCTATGGTCCCGGTGCAGATCGACGCAACTAGGCAGAATAACAGTTCCCAATGGACTCACTTTCAAGGGCTCTTCATCACATGCTCTCAATATTTATTTCTTATTTATTTATATTATTGTTTCTTCTTTTTGCATTGGCACAGTCTGTTGAATGCTCTAGTTGGCTGGTATTTCATTGATTCTGTTATAGTTACTGTTCTATAGATTTGTTAAGTATGCCCACAAGAAAATGAATCTCATTGTTGTATACAGTGACATATAAAATTTACTTTGAACTTTGATTTCAGTATGGACAAGATGGGCTGAAGAGCCTGTTTCTCAGCTGTAGGGTTATATGACTCTATGACCCTATATTTGCTATGGTGGTGCATTGGTGCATGTGATGGTTCCATAGAAAACTGAAAAACATACAAAACCTACAGCACAATACAGGCCCTTCAGCCCACAATGCTGTGTCGAACATGTACTTACTTTAGAAATTACCTAGTGTTAACCATAGCCCTCCATTTTTCTAAGCTCCATGTACCTATCCAGGAGTCTCTTAAAAGACCCTATTGTATCCGCCTCCACCACCATCGTCAGCAGCCCATTCCACGCACTCACCACTCTGCGTGAAAAACTTGCCCCTGACGACTGTTTGCAATTGTGTTTTTCCAGAGTCTGATAGATACTATGCGGTGGCACCTTCACTCAGAATAATTAAATACAAATGATGGACAGAGGTAGGAGAACACCTGAATCAGTATAATTCTCTTGAAAAGTACTCCAGCCACAGAAATACTGGCCCAGTGAGCAGCAGCAGATCCGAACCCAAGTCAGTGGCACTGTAATAACGTTACACCACCGTGTTGCCCCACTGTTTGCTCAGAGAACATCAGTATTATTTAAAGCTGGCTCAGTGAGCAACGAGTGCCAATCGCAGATAAAAAAAATTCTGGTTGAAATTCCCAGTAGAGCTGAACCCTAAACAATTCGTAACACCATAGACATGGGAGTAGAATTAGGCCAGTCAGCCCATCGAGTCTGCTTGACCATTCCATCGTGGCTGTTTTCTTAACCTTCCCAACTCCATTCTCCCATGCTCTTCCCGTAACCTTTAATGCCCTGACTAATCAAGAACCTCTGCTTTAAATATCCTCAATGACTTGGCCTCCACTGCCATCCATGGCAATGAATTCCACAGATTCACCATCCTCTGGCTAAAGAAATTCCTTTCATTTGTGTGACGTTCTTCTATTCTGAGGATGTGCCCTCTGGTACATCCTCTCCGCATCACACCCTAGCTTTGCCTTTTGATATTGGATATGTTTCAAAAAGGGCACCAAGGCAGTGTAGCAGTTAGTGTGACACTATTATATCTCTGGGAGTTCTGAAGTTTGGAGTTCAATTCCAGTGTGCTCCGTAAGGAATTCGCACGTCCTGCCTGTGACCGCAGGGGTCTGCTCTGGTGCTCCTGCTTCCTCCCACAATCCCAACGATTATTCGGTTAACTGGTCATTATAAATTGTCCTGTGATTAGGTGGGTTACTGGGCGGTGTGGTTTGTGGGGCCGGATGGGTCTGTTCTGTGCTGTATCTCTAAGTATTAAAGTTAATAAGAAGGCCCCCCCTCACTGCAGCGAGTACAGGCCCACAGCTCCTCAGACGTTAACCCTGTCACATTTGCAGTTTTTGGGTAAACTGGAGGATGGATAAACAGCACCAAGCTAATAAGATTTAAGTACCACATAGTATCATCGATTTAACAATTGGCTCAGAAATATATGTGAAATTGAGGATTGCTACTTTAATATTTTCATCATGGCAATCTTTGTTTCCAAGGGGATGGACACACAGACACAATCATGGTCTCTGATGGAATAGACACCACAGACTCAATCTTGGTTTTTGGGGGAATAGACACCACAGACACAATCTTGGTCTCTGATGGAATAGACACCACAGACACAATCTTTGTTTCCAGGGGGATGGACACACAGACACAATCTCGGTTTCTGGGGGAATGGACACCACAGACACAATCTTGGTTTCTGGGGGAATAGACACCACAGACACAATCTTGGTTTCTGGGGGGATAGACACCACAGACACAATCTTGGTTTCTGGGGGGATGGACACCACAGACACAATCTCGGTTTTTGGGGGGATGGACACCACAGACACAATCTTGGTTTCTGGGGGGATGGACACCACAGACACAACCTTGGTTTCTGGGGGAATGGTCACCACAGACACATTCTTGGTTTCTGGGAGGTGTGCAGCAAATTACCAGTTCATAGTCTGTTGAACTTAATTAAAATAACACATTTTCTTTGGCAATATTTGTCTGAAGTACAACTTCACAAATTAGCTGACTGAAATGCAACTTGGTCATAGGTAATAACTCTCCCTGTAGATATATGGAAGAACATATCATTGACAGTTATCAAAGAATAGGTTACAGGGATGCACACATGAGGTGGGAATGAGATTGATGGGATTGCCCTGAATGCTTGCATTGACTTGATGGGCCAAATGGCCTCTTACGTTGGTGTTCATTGACTAGTAAATATCAAAATTTTAAAGTACATATACAGTAAACATGCCTGAGATTTGTCCTCCCGCAGGCAGCCACGAAATAAACATCAAACCTTCAGTGTGTGAAAAAAGAACAAATCACACAGATAACAAAAAGTGAGCAAATTACACACAGAATATAAAACATCAAACTGCAGAGTCCATTGGCTCAATCTGAAATATTTATTCAACTGGGTATCAGCATGTTAGCGTAACTTTTATTTCCCTCTGCTTTGATTGTTAGGGCCATTAGACCTTTCGGCCCATTCCATCAAGGCTGGTTTGTTATTCCTCTCAACGCCATTCTCCTGCCTGGTCCCAATAACCTTGGATGCACCTATCAACCTCTGCTTGACCATGAAACTTTTGAAGAAAAGATTTGTGCAGGGAAATAATTGACAACCCATTTTGCACTTTGTCTAATTGTAATTCCATTGTAAATAAGGAATGACATTGTGAGGCAGAAGGAAAAGCAGGCTGCCAATACTGTATTGGCTATTCACATTACTCTCCAAGCCAGTATCCAGGACAGTGAAAAGTTGCCGTTTGCAAATTGTTACTCCCTGTACTAAGAATTCCAAGCTCTGGTGTGAGTTTTAGTAAGAGACAAAGCAAGTTTTAAAAATGCAAAGTAAGGAGCTAAAGAAAAATCTTCCTTTTATTTTCTATTTAATATAAGAATAATTGTCAGAGGGACACCTATAATTTATCTTGATAGAAAGGTGACATATTGGCACATGTGAGAGGAAGGTAGACTATAAGTAGATTGAAGGCATTTAGATTAAAAGGAAAATAAACACAGATGTGGCTTTGCTGTGGCAGAATCTCTTTTATTGTTCATTTGGTTCCCAACTCAACAGTACAGGCTAAGTCTAACTTTTGGAAATGATATCACTTCATTTCCAAAGTGTGAAAACTGCAATGAGCCCATCACATACAACAGCAGAGCACAAGGAAAGATATATAAAAAGGCCTGAAAAGAATGTAGTAACCACACATTCACTTTTAAATGCTCTCCACACATCAATGCACAGACCTAATTACTTGCTGCATTCCTAAATCCACTTTGCCTAGTGCAATCAGAAACCTGGCGTTAAAATATTTTCGACTCCAAGGATCAAGGCTAATTATGGACCTAAGCTGCACCTTTTGGTTTTCTTTTCTGGTTGCTTTTAAACACGCTCTGCTGGAAGAATGGCTGCTTCGACCACTCAGGGGTGAAGAGAAGACAAAAAAGAACAAAAAGCGATTGGACTCAATTCAGTAAACGTTAAAAAAAGGAGAACGAGAGTGGGAGCAGAGAAAGCCAATGCAGTAAGTGAGCTTGGCTTACACTACTGAATTGTGGCAGAATACAATATTCACAAGACAAAGACGTGTTTAATGTTGGTAAGGCCCCTTAATGCTGTTGTTGGTGTTTAAGTACTGCAGTGAGGTATTTAACAGAGATGGTTTCTAAACATTCAAGCTGAGAATGAAGCCAGGCCTTAGGCTACTTGAGAGTTGAGGAGGATTCCATACAGCCAGCCTTCCCTCATCTAACTATTCCACAGGAGAAGCACTGCGCCCTCTCTTAACAACTGACTCCAGTGATATGATGTCATTCAAATAATTATTGCATACTTATGATGGAGATAAGTCCTATAAGTAAGTTTCAAAATAATGATCTGCCCACCCAGGCAGATAAGCTTTCCCTAATTGAGCCACCTGTCTTTCTGGTGGGTAGGAGCTGCTGTAAAAGGCTTATATCTGTACACTGTGCACTGAACACGCAAGGTGACAACCTGCAGAATGCATGTGTGAAATACACGGAAAGTATTATTAGTGATTTTACTTCATGGTTAGTACTCTCTAGACTTTAAGCTCCAGACTGCAGTGAAGATATTTACCTCTGAAAAACAGACTCAAACTGTTAATTTAAATTTTACTTTGTTGCAGCCTCCACAGAATCTCAAAGAGAAAGTTCACACTTGAAGGGCTTTTGGCTTCAATAAAGCAAAGCAGTCTTTTTCTCTGATTTGTAAATTTACATGATATGAATCAGACCAATGTGCACCATCATTTCATTTCAATGTGACGCAAATGATGACAACTTTCCTCAATGACCAAATAAAAATAGTTTACCAAGCATATTTTGATGTAGAGGGTGCATTTTTCCATTTAGAAACAATCTAGTGCACAAGAAATTAACTTTCCACTTGACCAGGCAGATTGCCTGACTGTGGTTGATATTTGCCAGGAGTGGACCGACATCCATTTTATGTTTTCTTAACAGAATGATCAGAGCTAAAGAAAAGTTGACTTTAGATTTGTTTTTGAACTATGCTTTCAACATACTGCAAGAAAGAATGTGATGAAATTTCTTGAGATTACGGGCTTGGATTGTACTTTGAATTTTGTGTTGTCTATTTCAATGGCCAGTTCTTGGAATTTTTACACCTCTGCCCTCAGATATTACCCTTTAACCTCACCCCCTCTGTTGTACCTCTGGGAATCAAATCTTCAGCCCTAACATCCTGCTGTCTAGAATATCCCTTATAAAACATCCAGTATCATTTTTTTGCTAAAAACTGTGCTTTGCTGCCCACCTAACAGTTCCGTTATCTTCACCTTGCCTCTCTTTTATCCAATGGAACTTTCTAACAGGTATTTTTTCATTTCAGCTAGGATCAGTTCGTGTTTTGTTCACTTATCCAACAGAACAAAATATGTTAAAGATGGAGAGGAGAACGAATGGTGCTTTGGTTTGGCCACTGCCCATTTGCTGTTCAATTTGAAACCAGACCAGGCTGTTCTTTCACCTACTGTGAATCATGCTTGATGAGTTCTCAACCCAGCTCTTACTGAGAAAAGCCCATAACACAAGTTTATTAACAAGCTGGCCACAATTTTACTTATTTAGTTATTTAGCGATACAGTGTAGATTAGACCCTTTGGCCCTTTGAGCCAGCTTCAGGCTAGCCTAACCACAGTACAATTTACAATAACTAATTAACCTACTAACCAGTATGTCTTTGGACTGTGGGAGGAAACTGGAGCACCTGGAGGAGGTACATTCCCTAGGCAGGATGTACTAACAGATGTCGTTGGAATTGAACTCCGAACTCCGACACCCTGAGCTGCAATAGCATTGAACTAACTAATGTTTTCCTCCAAGAGGGCCACAACCTTGTCATGGTTTGGTGGGTTGTGTAGCTCAATGACCTGGAGAGCTATGTTGGCTTTAGGCTTTGGCTTTTAGTAGGGTCACCTATCCCAAAATTTGCTTGTTCTAGATTTTTCTTGGAGAAAACTGGAAAACAAAGGTATATTTTCATATAATGCTGCTTTACAAGTTCAGCATTTGTGACATGCATCATATTGAACAAGTTGTGGAACTGAGCATATCCAGTACTGGGATATTTCCTCACAAGTTATTGAAGTTCAAGTTCAGTTCAGTTTTCATTCAAGAAGAAGATGAATACAGCCAAATGAAACAACATCCCTCCAGGGCCAATGCGTAAAGCACATCACCAACAGTCGTACACAACACACAGCACATAGAATCATGATATACAGTTACAAAAAAAACTCGAAAACACTTGAAAGAGGCTTGCGTCGGTTAGGATTGACCATGGACGTTGTATCTCAGCTGACTAGATATGTAAGGCTGGGCAGTATGACATGGAGAGCAAGCTGTTGCCCATGTAGCAAGCTCCCCCACTCCTTGCAGCCTATGAGCCCTAAGGAACGTCGGAGACCAATACACTTTGGCACCAACAGCATTGCAAGAGTTGCCAGTCAGCATTGAACTCAATATTGGACAGCCTTAGGGACTCCATATCTGTACTTTTCCTTGGGCTTTACTTCTGAAGCCTTCCTCATGAGTGGGTATAGCTGTAAGGCAGCGGAGACTTGAGATCAGAGTTTTCCTTTTCCTAGATGAGCTGCTAACCACGGCTGATGAGCCTCATGTGCCTGAAGGACTGGTTTTAAGGTGCCTGTAACTGCATCTTTGTCCCTTCTCCTGTCAGTAGAAATGGTTCTGTTGGGTTTAGTAGCCAAGCCACATGTGAAGGCCAGGAGCTGGACTTGGTTGTCAGAGGCTATTTGAGGTGAGCGCCATTGGGAATGTTTAATAGGTAGTGGGAGTTTATCCCCACTACCCACCGACTATGCCAACCTTAGGGAACCACACAAAAAAAGTATAACCCAAGTCCCTGAGTGTCACGGCTTGTAAATTGATAGTGCATGTTGTCCTGCAGCCATTTTTCGGCAAGAACACCACAGAGCGGTTTCTCATCTCGTGCAAGTGCAGACCAATGCAACTCATTGGATAGAAGCCATTGCCAGCTGAGAAAGATGAAAGCTTATGCAGGGAGGCTTGCAAAAAATGAATAGCTTTCTGCCAGAACTGTTCCTCAACAGGTAAAGCTAGCTGCAATGAAAAGTTTCTCTTCAAGACAGACAGATGAACTACAGGATTTTCAGATTTGCAGAGTGATGAGTATTAGGGTGTAGCAACAAGAGTGCGGTTTAATCGTTGGAAGTTCCTTGGGGCTTTTTCCAGTTAAAATCTAGCAGGGGGCAAACACATTTGCCACATTTCTTGCTATCCCCTTCTCACAATTCCTCCGTCTCCGCCACATCTGCTCTCAGGAAGAGGCTTTTCATTCCAGGACGAAGGAGATGTCTTCCTTTTTTAAACAAAGGGGCTTCCCTTCTTCCACCATCAACTCTGCTCTCAAACGCATCTCTCCCATTTCCCACATATCTGCCCTCACCCCATCTGCCCACCACCCCACTCGGGATAGGGTTCCCCTTGTCCTCACCTATCACCCCACCAGCCTTCAGGTCCAAAGTATAATTTTCCATAACTTCCGCCACCTCCAACGGGATCCCACTACCAAGCACATCTTTCCCTCCCCTCTTCTTTCTGCTTTCCGCAGAGATCACTCCCTACGCAACTCCCTTGTCCACTCTGTCCCCCCCATCCCTTTCCACCGATCTCCCTCCTGGCACTTATCCTTGTAAGCGGAACAAGTGCTGCACCTGCCCTTACACTTCCTCCCTCACCACCATTCAGGGCCCCAGACAGTCCTTCCAGGTGAGGTGACACTTCACCTGTGAGTCGGCTGGTGTGGTATACTGCGTCCGGTGCTCCCGGTGTGGCCTTTTATATATTGGTGAGACCCGACGCAGACTGGGAGACCGTTTCGCTGAACACCTACGCTCGGTCCGCCAGAGAAAGCAGGATCTCCCAGTGGCCACACATTTTAATTCCAAGTCCCATTCCCATTCTGATATGTCTATCCATGGCCTCCTCTACTGTCAAAATGAATCCAAACTCAAGTTGAAGGAACAACACCTTATGTACCGGCTGGGTAGCCTCCAACCTGATGGCATGAACATTGACTTCTCTAACTTCCGTTAATGCCCCTCTTCCTCTTCTTTCCCCATCCCTGACATATTTAGTTGTTTGCCTGTTCTCCAGGTAACATCCTTGTAAATCTCCTCTGCACCCTTTCTATGGCTTCCACATCCTTCCTGTAGTGAGGAGACCAGAACCAAGCACAGTATTCCAAGTGGGCTCTGACCAAGGTCATGAAGTTTATTGTTTTGCAGCAACAATACATTGCAATATATAATAATAAAAACTATAAATTGCAATATGAAGTATATATAAAAAAGTAATTTTTTAAAGTTTATTTATTTACAGGATGTGGGTGTCACCAGCATTTATTGCCCATCCGTAGTTGCCTTTCAGAAGGTGGTGATGAGCTGCCTTCTTGAACCACTGCAGTCCCTGGGTGTAGGTACACCCACAGTGCTGTTAGGGAGGGATTCTGACCCAGCGACAATGAAGGAACGATGATATGTTTCCAAGTCAAGATGGTGAGTGTTTTGAAGGGGCATTTCCTAGTGGTGGTATTCCCAGGTATTTGCTATTCTTGTCCTTCTAGTGGTTGAGGGTCTGGAAGGTGCTGCCTTGGGAACTTTGGTGTGTTGTTGCAGAGTATCTTGTACATCGTACACACTGCTGCAACTATTCATCGATGGTGGGGGGATTGGATGCTTGTGGAAGGGGTACCAATCAAGTGGGATGCTTTGTACTGGATGGTGTCAAGCTTCTTGAGTGTTGATGGAGCTGCACTCATCCAGGTGAGTGGTGAGTATTCCATTACACTCCTGATCTGAGACTTGTAGATGGTGGACAGGCTTTGAGGAGACAGGAGGCCACAGGATTCCTAGTCTTTGACCTGCTCTGGTAGACACGGTGTTTGTATGGTTAGACTAGTTCAGTTTCCTGTCAATGGTAATGCCCAGGAAGTTGATAGTAGGAGATTCAGTGATGGTGCTGCCACTGAATGTCGAGGGACAATGGTTTGAGCCTCCCTTGTTGGAGATGGTCATTGCCTGGCACTGGAATGGCTCGAATATTACTTCCCACTTGTCAGCCCCTGCCCGGATATTGTCCAGGTTCTGCTGCATTTGGGTGTGAACTGTTTCACTACCTGAGGAGCCACGAATGGTGCAGAACATTGTGCAGTCATCTGCAAACATCCCCACTTCTGACCTTATGAAGGAAGGAAGGTCATTGATGAAGCAGCTGAAGAGGGTTGATCCTAGGACATTTCCCTGAAGAACTCCTGCAGTGATGTCCTGAGGATGAGATGATTGACCTTCAACCACAACAACCATCTTCCTTTGTGTCAGGTATGATTCCAACCAGCAGAAGGTTTTCCCCTAATTCCCATTGACTCTATTTTAGCTAGGGCACCTTGATGCCATATTCGGTTAAACGCTGCCTCGATGTCGAGGCATCACCTCTGAACTCACCTTGGTATTTAGCTCTATGTTCCATGTTTGGACCAAGGACGTGATGAGGTCAGGAGCTGAGTGGCCTTGACAGAACCCAAACTGGGCATCCATAAGCAGGTTATTGACCAGTAGGTGCTGCATGATAGCGCTGTTGATGACCCCTTCCATTACTTTGCCGATGATTGAGAGCAGGCTGATAGGGCGGTAATTGGCTGGGTTGGTTTTTCCCACATTGCTGGGTAGATGCTGGTATTGCAGTTGTACTGGAACAACTTTGCTAGTGGTGTGGCAAGTTTTGGAGCTCAAATCTTCAAGACTATTGCTGGGATTTTGTCTGGGCCCGTAGCCTTCGCAGTATGCAGTGCTTTCAGTCATTTCTTGATATCTCATGGAGTGAATCGGATCAGCTGTATACTAACATCTGGGATGCTAGGAACTTCTGAGGAGGCCAAGCTGGATTATTTACTCGGCACTTTTGACTGAAGATTGTTGCAAAAGCCTCAGCCTTGTCTTTTGCACAGGTGTGCTGGGCTCCTCTATCACTGAGGATGGGGATATTTGTGGAGCCTCCTTCTCCAGTGAGTTGTTTGATTGTCCATCACCATTCACAGCTGGATGTGGCAGGACTACAGAGCTTAGATCTGATCTGTTGGTTGTGGGACCACTTTGCTCTGAGTATTACTTGTTGCTTATGGTGTTTGGCATGTAAGTAGTCCTGTATTGTGGCTTCACCAGGGTGAGACATCATATTGAGGTATGCCTGGTGTTGTTATTGGGATGTCCTCCTGCACTCTTCATTGAACCAGGGTTGATCCCCTGGCCTTGTGGTAATGTTAGAGTGAGGTTACAGATTGTAGTTGAGTCCAATTCTGCTGCTGCTGATGGCCCACAGCTCCTCGTAGATGCCCAGTCTTGGGCTGCTAGATCTGTTCAAAGTCTGTCCCATTTAGCACGGTGGCAGAGCCACACAACACTGTGAAATGCTTCTTCAATGTGGAAATGGGATTTAGTCTCCACAAAGACTGTGCGGTGGTCACTTCTACCAAGGCTGTCATGGACAGATGCTTCCATGGCAGGCAGGTTGGTGAGAATGAGGTCAAGTGTGTTTTTCCCTCTTCAGAATCAGAAGCAGTTTTATTATCACTGGCATGTGACATGAAATTTGTTAACTTAGCAGCAGCAGTTAAATGCAATACATAATTTAGCAGAGAAAGAGGAAAAATAAATAAAATGAAACATAATAATAAATAAACAAGTAAATCCATTCTTCTAGGGTGCATCACAACCTGGTATGGAAGTTGTCCTGTCCAAGACCGGAAGAAGCTACAGAAGATCATGAACATAGCCCAGCACATCACACAAACCAATCTTCCATCCTTGGACTCACTTTACACCGCACACTGTCGGAGCAGTGCTACCAGGATAATCAAGGACACGACCCACCCAGCCAACACACTTTTTGTCCCTCTTCCCTCTAGGAGAAGGTTCAGGAGCTTGAAGACTCGTACGGCCAGATTTGGGAACAGCTTCTTTCCAACTGTGATAAGACTGCTGAACAGATCCTGACCCGGATCTGGGCCGTACCTTCCAAATATCCGGACCTGTCTCCCGTTTTTTTTTGAACTACCTTACTTTCCCTTTTCTATTTTCTATTTATGATTTATAATTTAAATTTATATTTACTATTGATTTGTACTCCAGGGAGCGCGAAGTGCAGAATCAAATATTGCTGTGATGATTGTACGCTCTAGTATCAATTGTTTGGCAATAATAAAGCAATAAAGTTTTGAAGTTTTTTAAAGTATATTGAATAGATTTAAAAGAATGTGCAAAACAGAAATACTGTATATTAAATAGTGAGGTAATGTCCAAAGCTTCAATGTCCATTTAAGAATCGGATGGCAGAGGGGAAGAAGCTGTTCCTGAATTGCTGAGTGTGTGCCTTCAGGCTTCTGTACCTGTACCTCCTACCTGAAGGTAACACTGAGAAAAGGACATGCCCTGGGTGCTGGAGGTCCTTAATAATAGACGCTGCCTTTCTGAGACACCGCTCCCTGAAGATGTCCTGGGAACTTTGTAGGCTAGTGCCCAAGATGGAGCTGACTAGATTTACAACCTTCTGCAGCTTCTTTCAGTCCTGTACAGTAGCCCCTCCATACCAGATAGTGATGCAGTCTGTCAGAATGCTCTCCACGGTACAAGTATAGGAAGTTTTTGAGTGTATTTGTTGACATGCCAAATCTCTTCAAACTCCTAATAGAGTATAGCCACTGCCTTGCCATCTTTATAATTACATCGATATGTTGGGACCAGGTTAGATCCTCAGAGATCTTAACACCCAGGAACTTGAAGCTGCTCACTCTCTCCACTTCTGATCCCTCTGTGAAGATTGGTATGTGTTCCTTCATCTTACCCTTCCTGAAGTCCACAATCAGCTCTTCTGTCTTACTGATGTTGAATGCCAGGTTGTTGCTGTGGCACCACTCCACTAGTTGGCACATCTCACTCCTGTACGCCCTCTCGTCACCATCTGAGATTCTACCAACAATGGTTGTATCATCAGCAAATTTATAGACGGTATTTGAGTTATGCCTAGCCACACAATCATGTGTAAACAGAGAGTAGAACAGTGGGCTAAGCACACACCCCTGAGGTGCGCCAGTGTTGATCGTCAGTGAGGAGGATATGTTATCACCAATCCGCACAGACTGTGGTCTTCCAGTTAGGAAGTTGAGGATCCAATTGCGAGGGAGGTACAGAGGCCCAGGTTCTGCAACTTCTCAATCAGGATTCTGAGAATGATGGTATTAAATGCTGAGCTATAGTCGATGAACAGCTGACATAGGTGTTCGTGTTGTCCAGGTGGTCTAAAGCCATGTGGAGAGCCATTGAGATTGTGTAGGTTCCCTCAGCACCTGCTATAGTTCCAGTCTAGTAGCTATGTCCAGTAGGACCTGACCAGCTCTGTCTGTGGTGGTACTACCGAGCCACTCTTGGTGATGGACATTGAAGTCCCCCCACCCAGAGTATATTCTGTGCCCTTGTCACCCTCAATACATTACCTCCTCCAAGTGCTGCTCAACATGGGAAGTACTGATTCATCAGCTGAGGGAGGACGCTATGTGGTAATTAGCAGGAGGTTTAAATAATTAATGCAAAAAGCGAGAAAAAATACAGCGTAATGTTCATGGGTTCATTGTCCATTCAGAAATCTGATGGCAGAGGGGAGGAAGCTGTTCCTAAAATGTTGAATGTGTGTCTTCAGGCTCCTGTACCTCCTCCTTGATGGTAGGAATGGGACAGGGCTTGTCCTGGGTGATGGGGGTCGTCAATGTTGATCACTGAGGAGATAGTTTTTTGGGACATTATATGTAGTGATTGAACAGTATATTCAAATATATCATACCTAAACTTGACTGAATCAATTAGATTTCTTCACTTTAAGATAATGAGGGGGATTCTTATTGAAACCTATCAAATATTGAAAGGCCCAGCGACGGTGGACATGGGAGAAGATGCTTCCTATAGTCAGGGAGTCTAGGGCCAGAGGGCACAGCCTCAGAATAGAAAAATGTCTCTTCAAAACATAGATGAGGAGAAATTTCTTTAGCTGGAGGGTGGTGAATCTGTGGAATCCATTTCCATGAATGGCTGTGATGGCCAAGCCATTGAGTATGTTTAGAGCAGAGATTGATAGGTTCTTGATTAGTCAGGTTATGGGGAGAAGCTCGGAGAATGGGGTTGAATCAGAATCAGATTTAATATTACAAGCATATGTCGTGAAATTTCTTAACTTTAGGGCAGCAGTACAATGAAATATGTGATAAATAAATATCAAGAAAAGAACTGAGTTACTTTAAGTGTATATCTATGTTTACTAAATAGTTAAAATATATAGTGCAAAAATAACAGCAATAACAAATAGTGAGGTCGTATTCACTGCTTCAATGTCTATTCAGAAATCGGATGGCAGAGGAGAAGAAGCTGTTCCTGAATCACTGACTGTGTGTCTTCAGGCTTCTGTACCTCTTTCTTGACAGTGACAGTACGAAGAGAGCATGTCCTGGGTGGTGGGGATCCTTAATGATGGAGAGGGAAAATAAATCAGCTACAATGGAACAGACTTGATGGGCTGAATAGTCTAATTATGCAACAACTCAAATTATCAAAAGTCCTGTTGTTGGAATAATATTTCTTGTAGTAATTCACCTCATTGTATTTGTTGCTTTAGTGTGTTGTCCTTGCCATTTGGAGATGAATTTCTCTTTTTGAGTATTGTTACTTATTATTTTGTGTATCCTTATTGACAGTTTGCCATCATTATTACTTATCTACCGGTAATTCAAACTGAAAATATATCAAGATGTTTGTTTATTATTTATACATTAACCTCATCCATGCCTGGATCACCAGATTCAAAACAATCATTTTCCCCAAGCAGTAAGGTTGATGAACACCTCCACTTACTAACCTACCCCTCCTCACCATCCCACCATCACTACTTTATGATTTCCTGTCAGAGTCACCTTATGTACAGACGCTTCTGTACCTAGTGTCACTTTATGTACAGACAATCAATCTATGTATATAAGCTATCTTATGTATTTATTGTGTTTTTTTAGATTATTATTATTATTGTGTTCTTTATCTTTTGTGCTTTTGGTGCTGCACTGGATCTGAAGTAGCAATTATTTTGTTCTTCTTTATACTTGTATATAAGAAATGAGATTAACTAACCTTGAAATTGTTGTTAATGTACCTCCCTCATTCACTTGCTCATTCCAGATATGGACTATTGTGTATTTAATATAAAGTAATATTTGAGTGATATTGTAAATACATTGTTTGATTAAGCATCATTTGTTGTTTACATAATGCATTGTGGGTTATATGTAAAATTATGTAAATGGCATACATCATCATGCCACTATGTCATACCTACTTGCCTTGCTTAAAGTAAAGACTAAGTTAGACTCACATTTCAGACTCTCTGTCTTTCCTTTAAATTAGGTTTTTGTTTTGGATTTACAAAACATAACAGTGACAATGAGGAAGATAGGTGTTTTTTTTATTATTTTGCTCTTTATCTTTTGTGTTTTTTAGTGCCACATTAGATCTGAAGTAACAATTAATTAATTTTCTTTTACATTTGTGTACAAGAAATGACATTAAACAATCTTGAATCTTGAACCTTCAGTTCCTTTGTGTAGACTACATTGTTTGAATGCCTGAAATCCGACTTCTGAAACAGACACTCTGTTCCATGTTCTGTCATGCTTTCATGACCTGACTTTTTAACTATATTTTCTTTTGTCACTTGCTGTCAAAATTTGCTTGATAAAGTTGTAAAATACATTGAAGCATCAGATCGGGACAAAGGTTCTACATAGCATAAGACCATTAGATCATAAGATATAAGATCAGAATTCGGCCATTTGGCCCATCAAATCTGCTCCGCCATTTCATCATGGCTGATCCATTTCACTTTCAGCCCCAATCTCCTGTCTTCTCCCGGTATCCCTTCATACCCTGACCAATCAAGAATCTATCATCCTCTGCCTTAAATATATCCAATAACTTGGCTTCACAGCTGTCTGTGGCACCTCTCTGGCTAAAGAAATTCTTCCTCATCTCTGTTCTAAATGGACGTCCCTCTATTATGAGGCTGTGTCCTCTGGTCCTGGACTCCCCCACCATAAGAAGCATCCTCTCCACATCCACTCCGTCGAGGCCTTTCAACATTCCATAGATTTCAATGAGATCCATCCCCTCATTCTTCTGAATCTGGTGTATACAGACCCAGAGCCATCAAATACTCCTCATATGAAAGGCCTTTCAATCCAGGAATCATGCAAGATGTTGTTAGAACAACTTTTCAAACCCCAAGGTTTGACAGTTCAGGTGAATAAGAACTTTTTTTTCACCAGAGGGATATTCCTACATCCAGACTGAAATAAGATCTGGGACTTGTCTTCAATCCTTAGACTTCAAAGTGAAAAAGTGTGAACAAATAGCAATTGCAATAATCAAGGGTTTAAATTTTCTGCACAAAAAACACACAGAAAGCAGGACAGAGATCAAACAGTCAGGCTTTACTCTGTGACAAAAGCCCTGAGCCATGCTAGTAATGAATAGTCTTACTGACAAAGGGCAGGATAAATCTTATAGTCCTCACCACAATAATGTCACACCTGAAATGTCCTTGTTCACTGATGAGAGGAACATTCCTACAATAATTACTTTACAAACTATTATTTGGTGAAAACTGAAGCGAGAAATCTTAGAGCCATTGGGATAATGATTTCAGCTTTTGCTGCTAATACACAAGGTATTTTGATATTGAATATTATAGTAAGGTGACTTTGAATTTCTCACCAATCTAATGAGGCTGACAATGATGCAATAAGGTCAGGTGCTCTTTGTCAGACCAGTCTAGGTGAGAAAGTAAAGATGATATGACCCAAATAGCAGCATGTTAAGGCCTACAGATTAGGTCTTACTGGCTGTCAGTTGATTGATTTCATCAGTTTCTGTGTAATTGTAAGGTTAACTCAAGTATTCATGGAGATAGAAAAAAAGGACATTGAATTCACCAATGGAGAAACCAAGCTCATATTTTCATAGTAACACACACACAAATGTTGGAGGAACTCAGCAGGTCAGGCAGTATTGATGGGAATGAATAAACAGTCAGTGTTTTGGGCTAAGATTCTGCGTCAGGAATGGAAAAGAAGGGCGCAGAAGCCAGAATAAGAAGATGGTGAGAGGGGAAAGTGTACAAGCCTTGGTGATGGGTAGACCAGATGAGGGGGGAAGCTGGGGTAGTGGGGGAAGGGGAAATGAAACAAGGAAAAGGTAGAGGGTTGAAGAAGATAGAATCTGAGAGGAGAGGAGAGGGAACCATGGGAAGAAGGGAAGGAGGAGGAGCACCAGAGGGAGATGATGCACAGATGAGAAGGAGACATTGTGTAAGGGGGGAGCCAGAATGAGAAATTAAAAATAGAGAGGGAGTTATTTTCACTACAGCAATGGTAGATGTTGACATCTGTAGAAATAATTTCATAGTGATTGTGCATTTTACAAGCATTTAAACCAATACACACTGGTTTGGAATGGTTACATTACTAAATTAAGCAAGCTGACCCTGACACCAAAATAGTGGCATTTTGAAGGTGGAAAATATGTGATACTCTTGTACACAATAAAAACATTAAACATAATGTGAACACATCATTAGTGCAGCAACAGTAAGTCTCATGTTTCTGTTCTTTTTGTTACAGCCATGTCTCCCTGACCCACAACAAGAATATTGTATTGGTTATGTCTCAATGTTATGAGAAGAATATTATTTTTGCTGAATCTAACAGTTTTATTAAGGTATTTTTATTTTAAAAAATTGGTAAGCTTTTCTCAGAGCTAGCAGAAATACGGTTAGGGAACTGGAGTTGGAGCTGGATGGACTTCGGATCATTCGGGAGGCAGAGGCAGTAATAGATCAGAGATTCAGGGAGACAGTCACCCCTAAAAGTCAGGAGCCAGGTAACCGGGTGACTGTCAGGAGAGGTAAGGGGAATAGACAGAAAGAGCAGTGCATCCCTGTGGCCATTCCCATCAACAATAAGTATACCGTTATGGATACTGTTGGTGGGGATGACCTACCAGGGACAAGTTGTAGTGGTCGCGTCTCTAGCACTGAGACTGGACCCTCAGCTCAGAAAGGAAGGAGGGAAAAGAGGAGAGCAGTAGTGATAGGGGATTCGATAGTTAGGGGGACAGGTAAAAGGTTCTGTGAGAGGAATCGAGAATCCCGGATGGTCTGTTGCCTCCCTGTTGCCAAGGTCTGCGATATCTCGGATCGAGTTCTCGGTATTCTCAGGAGAGAGGGTGAGCAGCCAGATGTCGTGGTCCACGTGGGGACCAATGACATAGATAGGAGCAGGGATGGGGACCTGAAGAAGGAATATAAGGAGTTAAGAAAGAAGTTAAAAAGCAGGACCTCAAGGGTGGTAATCTCGGGATTGCTGCCTGTGCCACGAGACAGAGAGGGTAGGAACAGGAAGTTATGGCAGATGAATGTATGGCTGAAGAGTTGGTGCAGGGGACAGGGGTTTAGATTTTTGGATCATTGAGATCTCTTCTGGGAAGGTCTGACCTGTACAAAAAGGACGGGCTGCACCTGAACTGGAAAGGGACCAATAACCTGGCAGGCAGATTTGCTAGAGCTGTTGGAGATGGTTTAAACTAGTTTGGCAGGGGGGTGGGAATCAGAATGTGAGTGAAGAGATTAGGGTAGAAGGACAAGGGCATGATGCTATGTGTTCTGAGTTGGTGAGGAAGGACAGGCAAGGGACAAAACATAAATGTAGTCAGTTAGAGGGGTTGAAATGTGTGTATTTCAGCACTAGGAGTATTAGGAATAAAGGGGATGAACTTAGAGCATGGATCAGTACGTGGAACTACAAGGCTATGGCCGTTACTGAAACTTGGCTGGAGGAAGGGCAGGATTGGATGATGCAAGTACTGGGGTTTAGGTGTTTTAAAAGGAATAGGATGGGAGGTAGAAAAGGATCGGGGGGGAATAGCATTACTGGTCAGGGATAGTATCACGGCTATAGAAAGGGAGGACACTGCAGAGGGAGTGTCCACTAAGTCGGTCTGGGTGGAAGTCAGAAATAGGAAGGGATCAATCACCGTGATGGGAGTAGTCTATAGGCCCCCAAATAGCCCTCAGGACATGGAGGAGCAGATAAGCAGGCAAATTTTAAAATGGTGCAGGAAATACAGGGTAGTAGTTATGGGTGATTTCAACTTCCCTCATATTGACTGGCACCTCCTGAGTGCAAGGGGGATAGATGGGGCTGAATTTGTCAGGTGTGTTCAAGAAGGATTCCTGACACAGTATATGGACCAGCTGATGAGAGGAGAGGCTATACTGGATCTAGTTCTGGGTAATGAACCTGGTCAGGTGACAGACCTCTTGGTGGGGGAGAATTTTGGTGAGAGTGACCACAACTGCCTTAGTTTCAGCATAGCTATGGAAAGGGATAAAGTCAGACAAAATGGGAAAGTGCTTAACTGGAGAAGGGCTAACTATGAAGGGATGAGGCAGGAACTAGCGAGAGTAAATTGGAAACAGATGTTCAAAGGGGAAAGCACAGAAGTAATGTGGGAGAAGTTTAGGGACCACTTGAGCTGGGTTCAGGATAGGTTTGTCCCACTGAGGCAAGGAAAAAATGGTAGGAAAAGGGAACCGTGGCTGACAAAACATGTGAGGCAACTTGTCAAGAGGAAAAAGGAAGCATATGTTAGATATGAGAAGCAGGAAGAAGGAGGAGCTGATGAGAAATATAGGGTAGCCAGGAAGGAGCTTAAGAAAGGACTTAGGAGAGCTCAAAGAGGGCAGGAGAAGGCCTTGGCATGTAGGATTAAGGAGAACCCCAAGGCATTCTATGCGTTATGTGAAGAACAAGAGGATGACGAGAATGAAGGTGGGGCCGCTAAAGGATAAAGAAAGCAACATGTGCCTGGAGGCGGAGGAGGTTGGGGAGGTCCTAAGTGAATACTTTGATTCAGTATTCACAAGTGAAAAGGATCTTGATCAGGTTGAGGTTGAAATAGAACAGGTCTGCATGCTGGACAATGTGGAGATTAAGGAAGAAGAAGTGTTGGATTTTCTTAAAAACATCAAGATTGATAAATCCCCAGGGCCGGATGTGATATCCCCCAGGTTGCTGTGGGAAGTGAGAGAAGAGATCGCTGGAGCAGTAGCTATGATCTTTGAATCCTCTTTGGCTGCAGGGGTGGTGCCAGTGGATTGGAGAATGGCAAATGTAGTTCCCTTGTTTAAAAAAGGTAATAGGGAGAATTCTGGGAACTATAGACGGGTGAGTCTTACGTAGGTGGTCTGCAAACTATTGGAAAGGATTCTTAAGGATAGGATCTGTGAGGATTTGGAGAAGTACAGCCTACTCAAGGATAGTCAACACGGCTTTGTGAAGGGAAGATCGTGCTTCATGAGCCTAATTGAGTTTTTTAAAGAGGTAACAAAAGAAATTGATGAGGCTAGGGCAGTAGATGTGTTCTACATGGATTTTAGCAAGGGATTTGACAAGGTTTCCCACAAGAGACTCATCCAGAAAGTCATGAGACATGTGATCAGTGGATTCTTGGCTGTTTGGATAAAAAATTGGCTTACAGGAAGAAAGCAGTGGGTAGTAGTGGAAAGAAAGTATTCTGCCTGGAGGTTGGTGACTAGTGGAGTGCTAGTATAGGTGCCAGTGGGGAGTATCCTGATTGGATGCATCATGGTCTGTTATGGAAACACCAAGTTCCAGTAAAGGAAAAAACCTACAAAATTAGTGAAAATGCCCGATCTATCACAGGTAAATTCCTCCCTACCACTGAGCACATCTACGTGGAGCGCTGTCGTAGGAAAGCAGCACCCATCATCAGGGACCCTCACCCAGGCCTTGCTCTTTTCCTGCTGATGCCATCAAGAAGCAGGTTCACCAAGTTCAGGAACCATTACTACTCCTCAACCATAGAACATAGAACATAGAATAGTACAGCACATTACAGGCCCTTCGGCCCACAATGTTGTGCTGATCCTCAACCCCTGCCTCCCATATAACCCCCCCCCCACCTTAAATTCCTCCATATACCTGTCTAGTAGTCTCTTAAACTTCACTAGTGTGTCTGCCACCACCACTGACTCAGGCAGTGCATTCCACGCATCAACCACTCACTGAGTGAAAAACCTTCCACTAATATCCCCCTTGAACTTCCCTCCCCTTACCTTAAAGCTAGGTCCTCTTGTACTGAGCAGTGGTGCCCTGGGAAAGAGGCGCTGGCTGTCCACTCTGTCTATTCCTCTTAATATCTTGTACACCTCTATCATGTCTCCTCTCATCCTCCTTCTCTCCAAAGAGTAAAGCCCTAGCTCCCTTAATCTCTGATCATAATCCATACTCTCTAAACCAGGCAGCATCCTGGTTTACCACCTCACTCTTCTCCAGGTTGAACTCCATCTGCCACTTTTCAGCCCACTTCTGCATCCTATCAATGTCTCTCTGCAATCTTCGACAATCCTCCACACTATCTACAACACAACAAACCTTTGTGCCGTCTGCAAATTTGCCAACCCACCCTTCTACCCCCACATCCAGGTCGTTAATAAAAATCACAAAAAGTAGAAGTCCCAGAACAGATCTTTGTGGGACACCACTAGTCACAACCCTCCAACCTGAATGTACTCCCTCCACCACAACCCACTGCCTTCTGCAGGCAAGCCAATTCTGAATCCACCTGGCCAAACTTCCCTGGATCCCATGCCTTCCGACTTTCTGAATAAGCCTACCATGTGGAACCTTGTCAAATGCCTTACTAAAATCCATGTAGATCACATCCACTGCACTACCCTCATCTATATGCCTGGTCACCTCCTCAAAGAACTCTATCAGGCTTGTTAGACACGCTCTGCCCTTCACAAAGCCATGCTGACTGTCCCTGATCAGACCATGATTCTCTAAATGCCCATAGATCCTATCTCTAAGAATCTTTTCCAACGTAAGCCTCACTGGTCTATAATTACCTGGACTATCCCTACTACCTTTTTTGAACAAGGGGACAACATTCGCCTCCCTCCAATCCTCCGGTACTATTCCAGTGGACAACGAGGACATAAAGATCCTAGCCAGAGGCAGAACCATTCAAACATCAGATTCCGGAACCAGTGTGGATAACCAGGGTGATAACATCACTCACCTCAACACTGAACTGATTCCAAAACCTATGGACTCACTCACTCTACAACTCATGTTCTCAGTATTATTTATTTATTTGTTCATTTGTTCTCTTGCCTATTTATTTACTCTTTTATTTATTTACTGATTGATCGCACAGTGTGTCTTTTTTGCACGATGATTGTCAGTCTTCGTTGGTGTGTAGGTTTTCTTTAACTCTATTGTATTTCTTTGTTTTACTATGAATGCCTGCAAGAAAATAAATAAATCTCAATGTAGAATATGGTGACATACTGAGTAAGAACTTTGATAAGAAATTTTCTTTGAAGTTGGATTTTTTTGTGGTCTTATGATCTAGGATGAACAAAGAGAATATTTTTAGCCAGAGGGGACTGAATTAGTAGAGTCCATTGCCATAGATATCTGTGGAGATCAAGTCTTTGAGAATATTTAAAGCAGATGTTTATAGGTTCTTGATTAGTCAGGGAATCAAAGATTATGGGGAGAAGGCAAGAGAATGGGATTGAGAGGGAAATTAAATCAGCCATGATGGAAAGGCAGAGAAGACTTGATGGGCTGAATGGCTTAATTATGCTCCCATATGTAGCAGGATCCTCTTTTGAGTCAGTATGGTGGAAGTCAAGAACAGGAAGGGAGCAGTTACTCTATTGGGAGTATTCTTTAGGCCCCCTGGTAGCAGCAGAGATACCAAGGAGCAGATTGGGAGGCGGATTTTGGAAAGGTGCAAAAATATGGTGCATGGTATGACTTTAACTTCCCTAATATTGATTGGCACCTGATTAGTTCCAATGGTTTAGACAGGACAGAGCTTGTTAAGTGTGTCCAGGACAGATTCCTGTCATAGTATGTTGACAGGCTGACGAGAGGGACTGCCATACTAGATCCAGTATTAGGTAATGAACCGGGTCAGGTCACAGATCTGTCAGTGGGTGAGCATCTGGGGGACAGTGATCACCGCTCCCTGGCCTTTAGCATTATCATGGAAAAGGATAGAATCAGAGTGGACAGGAACATTTTTAATTGGGAAGGGCAAATTATGAGGCTATTAGGCTAGAACTTGCGGGTGTGAATTGGGATGATGTTTTTGTAGGGAAATGTACTATGGACTTGTCGTCGATGTTTAAGGATCTCTTGCAGGATGTTAAGGATAAATTTGTCCTGGTGAGGAAGATAAAGAATGGTAGGGTGAAGGAACCATGGGTGACAAGTGGAAAATCTAGTCAGGTGGAAGAAGGCAGCATACATGAGGTTTAGGAAGCAAAGATCAGATGGGTCTATTGAGGAATATAAGGTAGCAAGAAAGGAGCTTAAGAAGGGGCTGAGGAGAGCAAGAAGGGGGCATGACAAGGTCTTGGCGAGTAGGGTAAAGAAAAACCCCAAGGCATTCTTCATTTATGTGAAGAACAAAAGGATGACGGGATTGAAGGTAGGACCGATTAGAGATAAAGGTGGGAAGATGTGCCTGAAGGCTGTGGAAGTGAGCGAGGTCCTCAATGAATACTTCTCTTCGGTATTCACCAATGAGAGGGAACTTGATGACAGTGAGGACAATATGAGTGAGGTTGATGTTCTGGAGCATGTTGATATTAAGGGAGAGGAGGTGTTGGAGTTGTTAAAATACATTAGGACGGATAAGTCCCTGGGGCCTGACGGAATATTCCCCAGGCTACTCCACAAGATGGAGACATCAGGGATAAGTTTTTTACACAGAGGGTTGTGACTGCCTGGAATGACTTGCCAAGGATGGTGGTGGAAGCTAAAACATTAGGGGTATTTAAGAGCCTCTTGGACAGGCACATGGATGAAAGAAAAATGGAAGGTTATGGGGTAGTGTGGGTTTAGTACTATATTATATGGGTCAGCACAACATGGAGGGCTGAAGGGCCTGTACTGTGCTGTAGCGTTCTATGGTTCTGTGGTTCTATGAGGGAAGAGATTGCTGAGCCTCTGGCTAGGATCTTTATGTCCTTGTTGTCCATAGGAATGGTACTGGAGGATTGGAGGGAGGCGAATAATTTCCCCTTGTTCAAAGAAGGTAGTAGGGATAGTCTGGGTAATTCAAGACCCTGCAGCGGATAGTGAGCTCAGCTGAGAAGATCATCAGGGTCTCTCTTCCCACCATTATGGACATTTACATTACACGCTGCATCCACAAGGCAAACAGCATTATGAAGGACCCCATGCACCCCTCATACAAACTCTTCTCCCTCCTGCCATCTGGGAAAAGGCACTGGAGCATTCAGGCTCTCATGACCAGACTATGTAACAGTTTCTTCCCCCAAGCTATCAGACTCCTCAATACCAGAGCCTGGACTGACACCAACTTACTGCCCTCTACTGTGCCTATTGTCTTGTTCATTATTTATTGTAATGCCTGCTCTGTTTTGTGCACTTTATGCAGTCCTGGGTAGGTCTGTAATCTAGTGTCATTTTTCTCTGTGTTGTTTTCAGCTAGCTCAGTGTAGTTTTTGTACTGTTTCATGTCACATCATGGTCCTGAAAAACGTTGTCTCGTTTTTACTGTGTACTGTACCAGCAGTTATGGTTGAAATGACAATAAAAAATGACTTGACTTGACTTGACTAGACTATAGACCAATGAGCCTTACGTCCGTGGTGGGAAAACTGTTGGAAAAGATTCTTAGAGATAGGATCTATGGGCATTTGGAGAATCATGGTCTGGTCAGGGACAGTCAGCATGGCTTTGTGAAGGGCAGATTGTGTCTAACAAGCCTGATAGTGTTCTTTGAGGAGGTGACCAGGCATATAGATGAGGGTAGTGTAGTGGATGTAATCTACATGTATTTTAGTAAGGCATTTGACAAAGTTCCACATGGTAGGCTTATTCAGAACGTCAGAAGGCATGGGATCCAGGGAAGTTTGGTCAGGTGGATTCAGAATTGGCTTGCCTGCAGAAAGCAGAGGGTCATGGTGGAAGGAGTACATTTGGATTGGAGGGTTGTGACTAGTGGTGTCCCACAAGGATCGATTCTGGGACCTCTACTTTTCATGATTTTTATTAACAACCTGGATGTGGGGGTAGAAGGGTGGGTTGGCAAGTTTGCGGAGGACACAAAGGCTGGTGGTGTTGTGGATAGTGTAGAGGATTGTCGAAAATTGCAGAGAAACATTGATAGGATGCAGAAGTGGGCTGAGAAGTGGCAGATGGAGTTCAACCCGGAGAAGTGTGAGGTGGTACACTTTGGAAGGACAAACTCCAAGGCAGAGTACAAAGTAAATGGCAGGATACTTGGTAGTGTGGAGGAGCAGAGGGATCTAGGGGTACATGTCCACAGATCCCTGAAAGTTGCCTCACAGGTAGATAGGGTAGTTAAGAAAGCTTATGGGGTGTTAGCTTTCATAAGTCGAGGGATAGAGTATAAGAGTCGTGGGGTAATGATGCAGCTCTATAAAACTCTGGTTAGGCCACACTTGGAGTACTGTGTCCATTTCTGGTCAACTCACTATGGGAAGGATGTGGAAGCATTGGAAAGGGTACAGAGGAGATTTACCAGGATGCTGCCTGGTTTAGAGAGTATGGATTATGATCAGAGAGTAAGGGAGCTAGGGCTTTACTCTTTGGGAGAAGGAGGATGAGAGGAGACATGATAGAGGTATAAAGATATTAAGAGGAATAGATAGAGTGGACAGCCAGCGCCTCTTCTCCAGGGCACCACTGCTCAATACAAGATGATACAGCTTTAATGTAAGGGGTGGAAAGTTCAATGGGGATATTAGAGGAAGGTTTTTCACTCAGAGAGTGGTTGGTGCGTGGAATGCACTGCCTAAGTCGGTGGTGGAGGCAGCCATGCTGGTGAAATTTAAGAGACTACTAACAGGCATATGGAGGAATTTAAGGTGGGGGGTTATATGGGAGGCAGGGTTTAAGGGTTGGCACAACATTGTGGGCCGAAGGGCCTGTACTGTGCTGTACTATTCTATATTCTATGTTCTATATCATATGGTCTAAAATTTTTGCTGATCCTGTGATTGTTCATATGAAATTAGCATCAGACAATTATCATCAGAATCCATCCTACCATCTTGTTCACCCATAGGTCAGTATACGATATTGCAATTTAATTTAATAAGAACAATTAAATCCAAGGGGTTTAGAGGGATATGGTCCTAACACTGACATAAGAACTATCTTGTTGGGCACCAAGGTCAGCATGGAGGAATTGGGCTGAAGGGCCTGTATTCTGACATTAACCCAACTGAGCATCTCAGGCAAGACCTCAAGATTTCTGTCTACCACTGGTACCACTGTTCACCAATTAACCCAACTGAGCATCTCTGGCAAGACCTCAAGATTTCTGTCTACCACTGGTACCACTGTTCACCAATTAACCCAACTGAGCATCTCTGGCAAGACCTCAAGATTTCTGTCTACCACTGGTACCACTGTTCACCAATTAACTGGCTTCAGCAGTTTTGCAAAGAGTAATGGGAAAATCTTGCTCCTTCATACTGTGCAGAGTTAATAGAGACTCATCCAAAAAGACTACTGGCTGTAATAACTGTGAGAGGTGGTTCAACTAAGTACTGAACAAAGGGGGATGAATAGTTTTGAACTGCTGATATTTCAGTTCCTGAGCTTTTAATTTTTCATGCTTTACAATTTTCCCTGTTTTTTGGGCTCTACTGTGAAAAAAGGAGAATTGATTCACAAATAAATATTCTCAGTTAAATTGATCCCAGATGTAATACTCATATGTGAACAAAGGGTTGGGGACTGTATAGTAACACGTAATGCAAAAATAGCAGGGAAAATTACTGAGGTAGCATTCATGTGTCTATTCGAAATTTGATGGTAGCGGGGAAGAAGATGTTCCTGAAATGTTGAGTGTGTGTCTTCAGGCTCCTGTACCTCCTTCTTGATGTTAGCAATGAGAAAAGGGCATATCCTGAGTGATGGGGGTCCTTAATGATGGATGCCACCTTTTTGAGGCATTACATTTGAAGATGTCCTCGATGCTGGGGAGGCTAGTGCCCGTGATGGAGCTGGCTGAGTTTACAGCTTTGTGCTGCTCTTTCCAATTTTGTGCAGTGGTCTCTTCATACTAGACAGTGATGCAACCAATTGGAATGCCGTCCGTGGTATATGAGATTTACAAGTGTCTTTGGTGACATCCCAAGTCTCCTTGAGCTCCTAATAAACGTCTTCTTCCTTGCAATTGCATCAGTATGTTGGGCCCAGGATAGATCCGCAGAGATGCTGACACCCAGGAACTTGAAGCTGCTTGCCCTTTCCATTTCTGATCCCTCAATGAGGATTGGTGTGTTTCCCTGACTTTCCCGAAGTCCACAATCAATTCCATGGTCTTACTGACATTGAGTGCAGGGTTGTTGCTGTGACACCACTCGACCCGCTGATCTATCTCACTCCTGTGCACAGGAATTTATAAAGGTATTTCACTTTGTATTTTGCATTTTCTGAATTGTTAATGCACGTTTCTATTGTAACACTGAGTGTCACGGAAAATTGGTCTATTCAACTTCAGTCTATTGGTGAAAAATTCGATTATTTCACTCTCAGGGTTCAAGTAATCACCTTCTGTCAATTAGAATCCATAACCACCTCTTTCACTGTAGACTGAGACTTTCTTTTCTCCTTCCGGCATTTTTTAACCTCATCATTCCCTCTTCTTCTATTCCCCACTCTGGCCTCTGTCCCCTTCTCACCTGCCTATCACCTTCCCCTGGTGCCCTCCTCCTTCTCTTTCTCTTATGGTGCGCTCTCCTCTCTAATTATATTTTTCTCTTCTGCAGCTCTTTACCTTTTTCACCCACTGGGCTTCACCTATCACTTTCTAGCTATCCTCCTTCTCCTCCCCCCTTAACTTTTTATTTTGATTTCTTCCTTCTTTCGTTCCAGTCCTGAAGAAGAGTCTTGGCCTGAAAGCACTGATTTTTTTTTTCATTTCTATAGATGCTGCCTGATCTGTTGAGTTCCTGAAGCATTTTGTGTGTGTGCTGCTCTAGAATTTACAGCATCTGCAGAATCTCTTGTGTTTATGACTTTCTTCACTAGTGGTAAATCAAATTACACATCGATGCAGTATTCTGTAGCTGAAACATGCAATTTGGAGTTGCATTGTGTCATCTCAGTATTATATTGGAACTGAATGGCATAACTTTAGAATGAGTGTGACACCTATTGGAATGTTGACTCAATTATTTGTCCCTCAAATCCCTTATGTTTATTTATCCATTCAGTTGGTGTAAAACACAATAATCTCATTTGCACATTGCCTGGTTTTCAAGTTTCCAAAATATTCTGTTCAGTAAGAAATTCTGTATTTGATTTACAGAATCCTATAGCAGTTCTTGGTCATGAACTGAGTGAATCACAGAACAAGACTGAATGTGAACCGATTCAGTGAGTGGCTCTCTATGACTGTGGGCCATCACAGGACAAAACTGAATGGGAAACTATTTTAGGTTTGTTGGGAGAGCAGTACGTTGTAATTAATACACACAAAATGCATCAGTTCTGATGAAGGGTCTTGCCCTGAAACGTTAACTGTTAACTCTTTTCCATAGCTGCTGCCTGGCCTTCTGAGTTCCTCCAGCATTTTGTGTGTATTATTTTGATTTCCAGCTTCTGCAGATTTTCTCTTGTTTGGAATTCACTGTAAGCTTGTTTTGATTGTCTGTATTTGCTTATACAGTGCATACTTGGTAATGTATAAATAAAGAAAATGAAAAAAGTAAGATTAGTTTTATTTGTCACATGTATATCAAAACATATAGTGAATTGCGTGGGCAGCCTGCAAGTGTCACCAGCCTTCCAGCGTCAACATAACATGCCCACAACTCGCAGACTCTAACCCAGATGTCTTTAGACTGTGGGAGGAAACTGGAGCAACTGGAGGAAACCCACATGGTCATGGGGAGAATGTGCAAACTCCTTACAGACAGCTGAACTCTGATGCTACCGCTGGTGCTGGGAAGCACTGTACTAACCATTACACTACCGTGCTGCTCCTAAGGGGAGAAGAATTTCAACAAGACAGTAACCACAGAAATAACCAACCTTACTTAGAACTATCCTTCCCACTTCTTTCCAGTCCTGATGAAGGGTCTCGGCTCAAACATTGATTGTTTATTTCCCTCCATAGATGCTGCCTGACCTGCTGAGTTCCTCCAGCACTCTGTGTATATATACATATAATTGGGTTTTTCAAGAAGTCAGTACAATGAAGTATAGAGGAATTCTCTAATTGCCTGAGCCTTCACATGATAGCTTCCATGATGGAATGTAGAATTAATTGGTACTGATAGCAGTGCATTCAGGATATGTGAATAGAAGCTGGAAACTGAAGAGAAGTGAACAGATTTGCAAGAAAAACAGAAAATCTGCAGATGCTGGAATTCCAACACACACAGAATGTTGAGGAACTCAGCAGGCCAGACAACATCAGTGGAAAAGAGTAGAGTTGATGTTTCGGTCTAGGGCCCTTCATCAGGTCGGGCAGAGAGCACAGAGGGGGAGCAGTGAGAAAGGGTTTCACTGAACCTCTGACGAAGGGAAGATTTAAACTTCTTCAAGGTAGGCATCCTTGGAAGAGACTTTGCAGAGTAGTAATCCAATCACAAACAAGAGAAAATCTGCAGATGCTGGAAATCCAAGCAACACACACAGAATGCTGGAGAAACTCAGCAGGCCAGGCAGCATCTATGGAAAAAAGCACAGTTGACGTTTTCGGAAAAGGGTACAGTCAATGTTATGGACTGCAACCCTTCATCAGGACTTTGCTAGAAATAAATTTTTATTATTATTTATTATTTAGAGATACGGTGCGGAATAAGCCCTTCTGACCCTTCAAGCCATGCTATCCAGCAACTCCCGATTTAACCCTAGACTAATCATGGGATGATTTACAATGACCAATTAACCGACTAACCATTACATCTTTGAACTATGGGAACGCCCGGAGAAAACCCACACATTCCATGGGGATGACACACAAACACCTTACAGAGGACATCAGGATTGATCGCTGAACTCCGACGGCCCAAGCTGTAATGGCATTGTGCAAACTGCTACGCTCCCATGGCACCCCAAATTTCAAATTATCATTGCTTAATACGGCTTCTAATGATCATTACAATTTTCCATGGATGCAACAATGACCATTTCTGTATCAGTTAGCATCACTCAGGACATTTGACTGGATACTTCAGTAAATGCCTAATGATTGAAAGTCATTAATGTCCACTGTGGCTCCTACCTATCGCTCCACTTAGGGTCCACTAGGACCTCTAGGAAACTAAGTGAGTAGTCAAAGTCAGCACAGATGGAAGGTATAAAATTAATGGCATCCAATCTTACAACAAGAGCTGAGCCACTCGGGAAAGAAAGAAAGAAAGACACTTCATTTGTCACAAGTAGATGAAGACATCAAAACATACAGTGAAATGTGTCTTTTGTATCAAATTAAATGAACAAAGATTTTCCAGGGAGCAGTCTAGGACAAGAGTCGCCACACTTCTGGAGCCAACACTGCATGTCCACAAATTAATAACCCTAACCAGACATCTTTTTGGAGTGTGGGAGGAAAACCACGCCATCACTGAGAGAGTGTACAAACTCCTTACAAAGAGTGGCAGGAAATGAGCCCCGATCAAAAGCAATTGTGCTAATTGCTTCATTACTGTGCCACTATCAAGGAAGATATCAATAAGTATTTTTCACATTAAGCATAAGAAAAATACGTAATTCTTTCCACTCCCCCCCCCAAAGGAAAGGAATATTAGGTGAATTTAAAATTTCAAAACTTAAATTGATGGATTCTTCTGAATAAGTCTATCACACGATATGGAAGTGAGGTGTTTCTATGTGAAGATCCAGTTGTAGATCAGGCAATATTGGGCTTCACAGCAGCACAATACTCTTACAGTTCAGAGTTCAATTCTGTCATTCTCTGTAAGGAGTCTGTGTACGTCTTCCCTGTATTTTCCACGGTTGCTCTGGTTTTCTCCCACAGTCCTAAGATGTACCCGTTAATAGGTTAAATGGTTATTGTAAATAGTCCCATAATTTGGCTAGGGTTAAATTGGGAGTTGCTCGGTGGTGCAGCTTGAAGAGCCAGAATAAATAAATAAATAAAATTAAAACTTAACAATATTTTAATAATTAATATTAAAATTATAATGTCATGTTAAAATTGTACAAGGCATTGGTAAGTCCGAATTTGGAGTATTGTGTACAGTTCTGGTCACCGAATTATAGGAAAGGTATCAACAAAATAGAGAGAGTACAGAGAAGATTTACTAGAATGTTACCTGGGTTTCAGTACCTAAGTTACAGTGAAAGGCTGAACAAGTTAGGTCTTTATTCTTTGGAACGTAGAAGGTTGAGGGGGGACTTGATAGAGGTATTTAAAATAATGAGGGGGATAGATCAAGTTGACGTGGATAGGCTTTTTCCATTGAGAGTAGGGGAGATTCAAACAAGAGGACATGAGTTGAGAGTTTAGGGGCAAAAGTTTAAGGGTAACATGAGGGGGAATTTCTTTGCTCAGAGAGTGGTAGCTGTGTGGAACGAACTTCCAGTAGAAGTGGTAGAGGGAGGTTCGGTATTGTCATTTAAAGTAAAATTGGATAGGTATATGGACAGGAAGGGAATGGAGGGTTATGGGCTGAGTGCGGGCCAGTGGGACTAGGTGAGTGTAAGCGTCGGCACGGACTAGAAGGGCCAAGATGGCCTGTTTCCGTGCTATAATTGTTATATGGTTAACAGCTGAGCGTGCTTGCTTCTGTTTCTATATTGCTTTGGATTTAATTTACCTCAGCTTAATGCAGAAATGCAAGGTTGAAGGGGTATATTTGGAGTCAATGGGAGAAAACCACCTGATGTCTTTGAGCAGAGAGTTTCTGGCATAAGTGAAGCAGCACAAACACGCTGCCTGGGGCGGTGGCAGACGCAGATACGTTAGGGACTCTGGAGAGACATTAAGGTAGGCGAATGAATGTGAAGGAAATGGAATGATATGAACATTGTGTAGGCAGAGGAAATTAGTTTATTTGGGCAATTGATTACTAATTTAATTGGTTTGGCACAATATTGTGGGCTGAAGGGCCTGTTCCAGGCCTATATATGTCAGAATCAAGTTTAGTATCACTGGTACATGTTGTGAAGTTTGTTCTTTTGTGGAGGCAGTACATTGCAATACATAGTAATAAAAACTGTAAATTACAATCTGTAAAACTTTGGTTCCAGTGATCACAACACCATTAGTTTCAACTTGATCATGGATAAAGATAGATCTGGTCCTCAGGTTGAGATTCTAAACTGGAAAAAGGCCACATTTGAAGAAATGAGAAAGGATCTAAAAAGCGTGGATTGGGACAGGTTGTTCTCTGGCAAGGATGTGATTGGTAAGTGGGAGGCCTTCAAAGGAGAAATTTTAAGAGTGCAGAGTTTGTATGTTCCTGTCAGGATTAAAGGCAAAGTGAATAAGAATAAGGAACCTTGGTTCTCGAGGGATGTTGGAACTCTGATAAAGAAGAAGAAAGAGATGTATAACATGTATAGGCAACAGGGAGCAAATAAGGTGCTTGAGGAGTATAAAAAGTGAAAAAAATACTTAAGAAAGAAATCAGGAGGGCTAAAAGAAGACATGAGGTTGCTTTGGCAGTCAAGGTGAAGGATAATCCTAAGAGCTTCTACGGGTATATTATGAGCAAAAGGATAGTAAGGGATAAAATTGGTCCTCTTGAAGATCAGAGTGGTTGGCTATGTATGGAACCAAAAGAAATGGGGGAGATCTTAAATGGGTTTTTTGCATCTGTATTTACTAAGGAAACTGGAATGGAGTCAATGGAAATAAGTCAAACAAGTAGTGAGGTCATGGAACCTATAGAGATTGAAGAGGAGGAGGTACTTTCTGTCTTGAGGCAAATCAGAGCAGATAAATCCCCAGGATCTGACAGGATATTCCCTTGGACTATGAAAGAGACTAGTGCTGAAATTGCAGGGTTCCTGGTAGATATATTTAAAATATTGGTATCTACAGGTGAGGTGCCGGAGGATTGGAGGATAGCTCATGTTGTTTAAAAAAGGCTTTAAAAGTAATCCGGGAAATTAGAGGCTGGTAAGTTTGACATCTGTAGTAGATAAATTATTGGAAGGAGTACTAAGAGATAGGATCTACAAGTATTTGGATAGACAGGGACTTATTAGGGAGAGTCAACATGGTTTTGTGTTTGGTAGGTCATGTTTAACAAATCTATTAGAGTTTTTCAAGGAGGTTACTAGGAAAGTGGATGAAGGGAAGGCAGTAGATGTTGTCTACATGGACTTCAGTAAGGCCTTTGGCAAGGTCCCACATGGGAGGTTAGTTAGGAAGATTCAGTCGCTAGGTATACATGGTGAGGTAGTAAATTGGATTAGACATTGGCTCAGTGGGAGAAGCCAGAGAGTGGTAGTGGAGGATTGCTTCTCTGAGTGGAGGCCTGTGACTAGTGGTGTGCCACAGGGATCAGTGCTGGGTCCATTGTTATTTGTCATCTATATCAATGATCTGGATGATAATGTGATAAATTGGATCAGCTAATTTGCTGATGATACAAAGATTGGAGGTGTAGTGGACAGTGAGGAAGGTTTTCAAAGCTTTCAGAGGGATATGGACCAGCAGGAAAAATGGGCTGAAAAATGGCAGATGGAGTTTAATACAGACAAGTGTGAGGTATTGCACTTCGGAAGGTCAAACCAAGGTAGAACATACAAGGTAAATGGTAGGACACTGAGGAGTGCAGTAGAACAGAGGGATCTGGGAATACAGATACATAATTCCCTAAAAGTGGTGTCACAGGTAGATAGGATAGTAAAGAGAGCTTTTGGTACATTGACCTTTAAAGATCAAAGTATTGAGTATAAGAGTTGGAATGTTATGGTGAGGTTGTATAAGACATTGGTGAGGGCGTATTTAGAGTATTGTGAGCAGTTTTGGTCACCTAATTACAGGAAGGATATTAAGAAGGTTGAAAGAGTGCAGAGAAGGTTTACAAGGAGTTGCCAGAACTTGAGAAACTGAGTTACAGAGAAAGGTTGAATAGGTTAGGACTTTATTCCCTGGAGCGTGGAAGAATGAGGGGAGATTTGATAGAGGTATATAAAATTATGATGGGTATAGATAGAGTGAATGCAAGCAGGCTTTTTCCACTGAGGCTAGGGGAGAAAAAAACTAGAGGACATGGGTTAAGGGTGAAGGGGAAAAGTTTAAAGAGAACATGCGGGGGATTCTTCACACAGAGAGTGGTGGGAGTGTGGAATGAGCTTCCAGATGAAGTGGTAAATGCGGGCTCACTTTTAACATTTAAGAAAAATTTGGACAGGTACATGGATGAGAGGGGTACGGAGGGATATGGTCTAGGTGCAGGTCAGTGGGACTAGGCAGAAAAATGGTTCGGCACAGCCAAAAAAGGCCAGAAGACCTGTTTCTGTGCTGTAATGTTCTATGGTTCTAAATAAAAAGCAATATGAAAAGAGAGGAGAAAATAGTGAGGTCATGTTCATGGGTTCATTGTCTATTCATAAATCTGATGATGAAGGGCAGGAAGCTGTTCCTGAAACATTGACTGTGAATCTTCAGGCTCCTGTACGCGATCATGGTCCTCCCATAACCATGGTTGTTCTTGGCAAATTTTTCTACAGAAGTTGTTTGCCATTGTCTTCTTCTGGGCAGAGTCTTTACAAGATGGGTGATCCTAACCATTATCAATACTCTTCAGAGATTGTTTGCCTGTCATCAGTGGCCACATAACCAAGACTTGTGATATGCACCATCTGTTCATACGACCATCCATTGCCTGCTCCTATGGCTTCAAGTGACCCTGATCAGGAGGCTAAACAGGTGCTGCATCTTGCCCAAGGCTGATCTGTCTTACGCCTCCTTTGGTTGAGATACATCTCCACCTTGTCACCCAATTGACTTATACTAAAGCTGTCAAGCAGTGTTCTTCCTTTCTGCCGGTAATGACGAATAATGAGAGAAGGGCAGGTGAATATTTGTTATCACAGCCATCAAATTCCTCCTAACCAACCCCCCCCCCCACTAACATACCACACACACACACACACACACACACACACACACACACACACACACACACACACACACACACACACACACACACACACACACACACTAGTTTGACCTTTTCATTATGAATTATCTTTCTTGACTTTTAGCAAATGATGACGTTAACTTAACTTTCAAAAAAAGCAATATGTGGTTGTCCAGGGACGGTAGCACTCAGGAGAAGGGGCTTGTCATGTCCATTCTGGGCAGTTCACTCATGTTTGGTCCCCACCAGACGTTCGGCTCTCACCTGCGGCTCCAGGTTTGTACGGAACAGTGGCTGCACCCCGTGGGGTACACTGCTTATACAGTCAGGGTAAACCAGGTGAGGGCAGCCAGTGGCCTCATACCTCGGTGAGATAGGGACGTGCCTTTCTCAGCACATGAACTCAGCTCTGCGGTGAGATCCAATGGCCAGGAAGGCGGTACTGCAACACTCCGTGGAGAACGAGGTGCATTACAGGGCATAGAAGACATGATGGTCATCCACTGCAGCCAAGGAAAACCCCAGTTTATGATGCACGTTTGTACCAATGGACATGGTCTTCTGGGGTTGAGAGTGGAAATGCCCCAGTGCAACGGCTTTTCACTTTGAAAACTCTCCTCCACAGGTTTCCTGTCATCGTTGGACACGACGGATACCACCACATGGACAAAAGTGCCAGATCTTAATTTGCAGCTGTAATATTATTCACAAAGCCTGGATAAAAATACAGTCCATTGTCAGAACTAACTTCCCTTATGGTTTTAAACACTTCAGGACTTTCACAGTTGACCACTAAGTTACATGAGATGATCTGCTCATTATCTATAGTTAGATGTTAACTACTTATCGACTAACTCATGCTTAAAGATATTTGCATGTTGGGTTTGAAAAAAGAGCAGGTTTTTCGATGGGAGTTGTTGATTGGAGTGCTGCACAGGCACAGAAGAAGCATTCCTGTGCAGATCTGATGAATATTTTCTACAGGAAACCCAGTCTCTGTAAAAGAGCTGACTGGAGTGGTCGTCATGGGAGCGGTCGCCGTTGGAGTAGTCTGAGGCACAGTGGTAAGGCTTTGGCTCAAAGAAGGCTTCGACGAGAACAGGCAGAGGCAAGGTAAGTAGGTAAGTTCATTTCTTATTTCTTATTGAAATCTTGAGAGAATAGGGGTATGTTTTCAGGGCATTTTTCTGCTCTGGGTGTCAGATGTGGGATTTTCAGGAGACTCCCAGCCTCCCCAGTGGCCACATCTGCACCAGGTACATCGAGATGTGGCTCCTTAGTTACCATGTTAGGGAACTGGAGCTGCAGCTTGATGACCTTTGGCTTGTCAGGAAAATTAAAGCAGTGATAGGCAGGAGCTACAGGGAGTTAGTCACCCCAAGGAGACAGATAAATACGTGACTGTCGGGAGAGGGAAGGGGAATGTCAAATAGTGGAGAGCACAACTCTGGCCATCCCCCTCAACAATAAGTACTCCTGTTTGAGTACTGTTGGGGGGGGGGGATCCTACCTGGGGCAGACAACAGAGGCTGTGCCTCTGGCACTGAGTCTGGCCCTATGGCTCAGAAGGGTAGGGAAAGGAAAAGGATTGCAGCAGTAATAGGGGACTCCATAGTCAGGAGCATAGATGGGCAATTCTGTGGATGAAAAAGGAAACACGGATGGTAGTTTGCCTCCCAGGTGCCAGGATCCATGATGTTTCTGGACACATCTACAATATCCTGAAAAGGGAGGGTGAACAGCCGGAAGTCATGGTACATATTGAAACCAACAACATATGAAGAAAAATGAGGAGGTCCTGGAAAAAAAGAATACATGGAGTTAGGAAGGAAACTGAGAACCAGGTCCTCTAGAGTAGTAATTTTGGGATTGCTGTTTGTGCCGTGTGATAGGAAGGATAGGAATAGAATGAGGTGGCTGATAGATGTGTGGCTGAAGAATTAGAGCAGGGGACAGGGATTCAGATTTCTGAATAATTGAGATCTATTTTGGGGCAGGTGGGACCTGTACAAAAGGGATGGGTTGCACTTGAATCCAAGAGGGACCAATATTCTTGCGGGCAGATTTACTAGAGCTGCTGGGAGTGTTTAAACTAATACGGCAGGGGGATTGGGAACCAGGATGATGGAGCTGAGGATGAGTCAGCAGGTTTACAAGTAGATGGTGGGTATAACAAGCCTATGATTGAGTACAAGTGCAGACAGAGCAGAGAGTTAAATTGTACCACAGAGGCAAAATTCAAAAGGACGAAGAATGCTGGACTGAAGGTGCTGTATTTAAATGCACATAGCATTCAGAAGAAAGTGGACAAACTCATGGTGCAATTAGAGATTGGTAGGTATGATGTTGTGAACATCACTGAGTCGTGGCTGAAAGAAGGCCATAGTTGGAAGCTTAACATCAAAGGATATCCTCTGTATTGAAGGGACAGGCAAGAAGTCATAGATGGTGGTGAGGCTCTGTTGTTAAGAGAAAGAATTACCTCTTTAGAAAGAGGTGACATAGGGTCAGAAAACGTTAAACTTTTGTGGATGGAGTTAAGAATCTGCAAGGGTGAAAAAACCATCATGGGGCTCATATGTAGGCCTCCAAATAGTGGCCAAGATGTGGGGTTGAGATTGCAAAGGGAGTTGGAAAAGGCACGTAATGATATTGGTAATGACATAATTGTAACGGGGGACTTCAATATGCAAGGGGATTGGGAATATCAGATTGGTGTCAGATTGTAAGAGAGGGAATTTGTTGAATGTCTACGAGATGGCTTTTTAGAGCAACTTGTTCCTGGGCCTATTCTGGGAAAGCCTATCTTAGATTGGGTGTTATGTAATAACCCAGATATTATTAGGGAACTTAAAGGAAGCCTTAGTAAACAATGATCATACTATGATTGAATTCATACTGCAATTTGAGAGGGAGAAGTGTAAGTCACATGTATCAGTATTACAGTGGAATGACAGAGGCATGAGAGTGGAGCTTGCCTAGATGATTGGAGGAAGATACTGGTGGGGATGATAGCAGAACAGAGGTGGTGACTGAAGTTTCTGTGAATAGTTCACAAGACACAGGATAGATACATCCCAAAGAGGAAGAAGTTCTCAAATGGCAGGAGTAGGCAACCATGGCTGACAAGGGAAGTTAAGAACTGCTTAGAAACCAAAGAAAGGACATATAAGGTAGCAAAAGTGAATGGGAAGTTTGATTATTGGGATGCTTTTAAAATCAACAAAAGGCAAGTAAAAATGCTATGAGAAGGGAAAAGATGAAATATGAGGGCCAACTAACTGATTATATAAAGCAGGATACCAAAAGTTTTTTCAGTTATATAAAGAGTAAAAGGGAAGTGAGAGTTGATATTGGACCACTGGAAAATGATGCTGGTGAGGTAGTAATGGGGGACAAAGAAATGGCAGATGAACTTAATGGGTACTTTGCCTCTGTCTTCACTGTGGAAGACTCTAGCAGTATGCTAGAGGTCAGTGAGTGTCAGGGAGCGGGATTGAGTACCATTGCTATTACAAAGGAAAAAGTGCAGGGCAAACTGAAAAGTCTTCAGGTGGATAAGTCACACACACAAAATGCTGGAGGAATTCAGCAAGCCAGGCAGCATTTGTGGAAAAGAGTAAAGTCAATGTCACGGCCTGAAACATTGACTGTATTCCTTTCCATAGATGTCGCCTGGCCTGCTGAATTCCTCCAGCATTTTGTGTGTGTTGCTTGGATTTCTAGCATCTGCAGATTTTCTTGCTGTTGAAGGTGGATAAGTCACCTGGTCCAGATATACTACATCCCAGAGTCCTGAGAGAGGTTGCTAAATAGATAATGGATGCATTAGTCATGATCTTTCAAGAATCACTTGATTCTGGCATGATCCCTGAGGACTGGAAGATTGCAAATGTTGCTTCACTCTTTAAGAAGGAAGGAAGGCAAAATAGATGAAATTATAGGCCAGTTAGGCTAACCTCAGTGGTTGGGAAAGTGTTGGAGTCTATTATTAAGGATGAGGTTTCAGGGTATTTGGAGACAAATGATAAAATAAATCCAAGCTAGCATGGTTTCTGAAAAGGGAAATCTTGCCTGACAAATCTGTTAGAGTTCTTCGAGGAAGTAACTAGCAGGATAGACAAAGGAGAGGAGTGGATGTCATTTACTTATATTTTCAGAAGGCATTTGATAAGGTGCAACTCATGAGGCTGCTTAACAAGATAAAATCGAATGGTGATACAGGAGAGATACGGCATAGATAGCGGATTGACAGGCAGGGAGCAGTGAGTGGGAATAAAGGGGGCCTTTTCTGGTTGGCTGCCAGTGACTAGTGGTGTTCCCCAGGGGTCAGTATTGGGACCACTATTTTTCACATTGTTTGTCAGTGATTTAGATAATGGAATTGATGACCTTGTGACAAAGTTTGAGAATGATACAAAGATATGTGGAGGGATAGGTAGTGCTGAGGAAGCAATGCGATTGCAGCAGGAGTTAGACAAATGTGAAGAATGGGCAAAAAAGTGGCAGATGGAATCCAGTGTTGGGAAATGTATGATAATGGATTTTGGTAAAAGGAACAATAGTGCAGACTATTATCTAAATGGGGAGAAGGTTCAAACATCAGAGATGCAGAAAGACTTAGGAGTCTTTGTGCAAGATTACCAGAAGGTTAATTTACAGGTTGAGTCTGTGGTAAAGAAGTCAAAAACAATGTTGGCATTTATTTCAAGGGAATAGAATATAAAAGCAAGGAGATAATGCTGAGCTTTTATAAGACACTAGTCAGGCTGCACGGAGTATTGTCAACAGTTTTGGGCCCATATCTCAGAAAGGATGTGTTGTCATTGGAGAGAGTCCAGAGGAGGTTCACAAGGAAATTTCTGGTAATGAAGGTGTTAACATATGAGGAGTGTTTGGCAGTTTTGGGCCTTACTGGAATTTAGAAGACTGTGGGGGTGGGAGTCTCATTGAAACCTACTCAATGTTGAAAGGATTAAATAGGCTGGATATGGAGACAATACTTCCTATGGTGGAGGTATCCAGAACTAGAGGGCCCAGCCCCTTTATAACACAGCTGCGGAGGCATTTTTTTAGCCAGAGAGTAGTAAATCAATGGAATACTCTGCCACAAACTGTGGTGGAGGCTGTCCGTGCATATATTTTAGGAAGAAGTTGATAGTTTCCTGATCAGTCAGGGCATCAAAGGATATGGTGAGACAGCAAGTATATAGGGCTGAGTGGGATCTAGGATCAGCATGGTGGAGCACACTTGATGGGCTGAATGGCCTGATTCTGCTCCTATGTCTTACGGGTCAGAATTTACAATGCCATCAGTATTGTAACTGCACAAAACACCATACACAGTGCTGTGTCTACCAAGGGCAAAATTCCAGATTATGATGCAATCGTTAGGTCATGTGATCTTGTACATGTTATAAACTGAGGCCACCTGATTGAAATACAGAACCCGTTACAGCGTACACTCACAGCCTTTTTTTTGAAAAGGGGTCTACAAATCTTTGGATAGACAGCTGGAAAAAAGTGATATTTAAACAACATTGGCAAACTCAGCTTTGTCCAAACTGATTGAAGCGGTCAAACTCAGGATGCATTGCCTTCTGGCCCGTATCCATGTTACCACCTGAAGAGAAAGCAGCTAGTTTATTCTGGAACTGGCAATGCATATGAAAGAGTGCATGGATTTTCATTCTCTTCAAACTACTCTGCATTGGTTTTCTGTGTCTTAGAATTGATTTTAAAGTTCACTTCCTTGTTTTTGAAGATCTCAATTGCCTGAGACCCGAGTACATTACAGAATCCCTCTTGTTTATATAAAGCTGCACAGACTCTCAAGTCTTCTTCCATCAGTCTTTTCAATTTAAACAATCTCCCTCAAAAGATAATTGGTAGGTCAGCTTCTTTGAACTACTCTCCTAAACTGTGGAATTCAATATCCAAAACTATAAGGCATGCAGACTCAGTTGATACTTCTAAACACCAGCTCAAAACCTACTTATATAACCTTGCTTTTAACTCATTTCATTTTGTTTTTTAATTTTTATATTTGCACTTTATTGCACTGTACTTTGAACTAATCATCTACAGAAAAAGTGCTCTATAAATGAGTTATTATTTTTATTAATGCAATAACTTCTGATCTTTTGAAATAACAATCTTTGAACTGCTTCTTTTGAATACAACACTGGAGGAAGAAGGTGCATTCTTTGGACCTGCATGAACTTGGGTGCCATGGTCGCCTAGTGACCAGCGCGATGGTGTTACAACTTGAGTAATTCCAGAGTTTGGAGTTCAGTTCTGGTGACATCTGTTAGGAGTTTGCACATCTTCCCCAAAGAGTATGTCAGTTTTCTCCGGGTGATCTGGTTTCCTCTCACAGTTCAAAGGTGTACTGGGTAGTAGGTTGATTGGTCATGAGATTAGGTTGGGGTTAATCGGGTTGTGGAGGTTTTGGCGATCAACATGGCCAGAAGGGCTGACTCGGTACTGTACTGTGAAATAAATAATCATGCAATACAAGCGAGTGATAAATGTATTGTCCTAAATTAATCCTTAAGCCCTATTAATTGTAACATGACCTAAAGTGAGAGCTGCAAAGGGACACATGTCTTTAATCAGATTTAATACACACAAAACATAATGCAACTGATTCTCTCCAAACTCTCTTTGGAGAAACGGTAATAGAGCATGAGTACTAGGGCGCACTATCGATTTAGGACTTAACTCTTTTCATGGTCCAAACATTTCAACAGAATAGGGTATCATTCGCTAATTTGCTAAAAAATTAAAATATCCATGTGTTTTCAAATGTTGTAATGTTTTGCTTTTTCATATTTTACATTATAATTTTGTTTGGAAAATAATTTTCCTTTAAGTGTTCACTTGATGGAAGCCAAGCTGTATGGTGCTCAACTGGAGACTGCTACAACATTCATAGATCCAGTGACCTGGACTTTTTTGTGTACTGCTGTCTTACATGTGACTTGTGCTGTATAACTGTCGGTACTGTGTTCACACTTGGCCTGGGATGAACACTGTTACGTTTGGCTGTATTCGTAGGCATTCACGTATGGTCAGATGACAATTAAACTTATACTTGAAACTTGAACTATAGTTAAAATCTTACTGAACCCCAAGGCTTCAAGAGTTGTTTCTCCATTTCTTGTGTGCCATGTGGGTGGGGTAGGCTAACATTTGCTGAAAACATGTGGTAAAGGCAAAAGGGAGATATTTAAATAGTTAACACTTATGAAATTGTTTGATATTGAGAAGTGATATTACTTCACACTCATGATCAAAGCTTGACCAAATATTATAGTTACCTGTAATTCTGCTGCCATCTATGGACTTGAAAATTTTGTCCATATCACTTAAACCATCAAAAGACAAGTTGTGCTCTCAGGAGATTTAACTTGTTTGAAGGCAGCAGCCACACAAGCCGCAGTGTTTGCATCGTGTTGAGTCTTTATTTGTATTAAATAGAATGTAGCTGTTTAAATAATGCAGGTAAAGAAGTAATCTGTATTCAAAACACAATGTTGTAATTAATTCACATAATTTAATAGTCACATAATTTCTCAAGTGCTTGATAGAAATCAGTAACAACAGGCAATATTGAGTGAGGGACCTTTGTTAATCAGGGGCAGGCAGTACTTCTTACTGACCTCAAAAAGGTTCGAAAGCAGACTGAAAAAAGGAAACTTCAGGCAGAGGTGTAACATGCTCCATCCAACAGTGCTGAACTTCAACGTCTCAAAACTAGATTTATTTTTAATCTTATAAGATTAAAAAAGATTATAAGATGTTTCATATCAATACTGACATCAGATATTTGTCTGTACTTTAATATTGTAAAGAAGCTGGTAAATAAATATACTGTATACACTATATAAGTTTACACATTTTCAAGATTCTGCACAACAAAAACTGTAATGTAAGTTGTGAAATGCTACTTATTAATTGAATTTAAATGTTTGGATTAATATAAAACATACAGTAATTGCAACAAAACTATCATAATGGCAACTGTTTTCATGATGTAATAAATTTGAGTTGTTTACAAGTTTCTATTCTTTGGAATGTAGTAAAAAACAATTCACAAATTACTATAGATGATGATCTGTGGCTAATGTGTTTGTTTAACTTTTCTTTGCTTACCCTCTTAGCAAACATGTTAACTCATTTAAATTAAAAGGCCTAACACTTGTATTAAAATAATAATCAGGGAAATTAATAACATGAAGTGTTAATTCACAGATTTTATCATGAGTAATTTATAGGTCCATTTATGAAGCTTTTATGGCTATTGTGGCACTACAGAATAAAATGTACCTTGTTTGTTAAAAGAACAATGCAATGTATAAATTCTGTAAAAAAAACAAAAGACTCATTTCTGGCTCTTGTAATTTTTAATTTGGCTTGAAATGATCAAAATGAAGAAAAAAGCAGATCATTTTCATATACTCTACAGAAAGAAAGTACGCTTAGGAATCCTAAAATCATGAAATTAGGGGATGACATTTTGGGGACAGAAAAATCCAAACAATTGTGTGGTAAAATATGAATAAAATTTAATTTAATGTTGGTATATTGGATAGTTCATAAACTGAAAGAGGAGATCTCGTCACTCACAGTAAAAAGCTGCAGAAATATATTCTGGCATCGGTCCCCGAACTTCAATAATTCTGCCAGATATTTGAACAAAGAAGCCAAATTTGTTATACAGAAAACATTTTGCTGTGAGAACCAACATTAGTTGAAGCCAAATATATAGAACAAAACAGTTTTAGTTGTAAAAATGCACAAATTATAATAATTACTGATAAACCAATGAAATAGATAAATACTATATTTAAGCCGGAACTGAAGTTCTTTAAATTTATTGGTACTTCATGTAGAATTCCTGAGATTGTGCGGGTCATAATTTGAAAATTATCTAATGAGTTAATTATCTTTGCACTTACTGCCTCATTTGGTGCCAGAAGTTAATTTTTATTCAAATGTCTAAGGCTGATAAACCTTGTAACACTCAGCAAAGAGACAGTGAAAATAATATTAAAAACAGATTTTTTTGATGTGGTGCAAATTGTCTCAGGTAATCCCTTGAGGATTAATATGCCAGGGCACTTAAGTATTTATTTCGTAAAACCTGCATAAGATGGCTGGAATGGTAGCTTCCCTCCACAGTTTGACAGAACATTATAATTTTGTTGTAATAAAATGGACCATTTAGATTTCATCTACATATTTAAAAAAATTACTAAGGGGTTTAAAAAGCCATAAGAATCCTACTTCAAAGATAGCATAAATTTCAGCATTAATGGTAGAATTGTTTCATTAAAGTAAGATGGAAAATAATTCTCATACCTTATAATATGAATTATTCCCCTGAATCTTAGTTAAAATGATGTAGAAAGCAGATGAGAAAAGATAAAGATTTCTCTCACATCTACAGTATCCCTGTCTGTTTAAAAAAAATCACAGAAGAATTGCTGTTAACATGGCATTAGCAGCCTAAATCAGAACACTGATTATTTCTAGGGGTACTTTGTCAGTTTGGAGTTGGAAAATATGATTATATTACAGACTCCATTTTCAGGAATGGGTTGCGTGGTTCAGCGGGATTGGTGCTATCTGATATGTAACCTTCAGGCCTTCCTGTAAGGTAATTATCATGCTGAGATGAGCTAATCTCACGCTGAATACTACACCTGCCTCATTCAACTAATAAATAGGCCTTCACCATCCACAGACCGCCTGACCTGACTTATTATACTTTACCCATCAGCAAAGAGACTCATATCATCTGTAGGCCAAAGGTGAATTGCCTGCAGACAAAGTTGAAATGAATTTTTTGCAGTCCCATTTCACAAGGCAGTCAAACCACATAATTCTGAAGAGCACGGCTCCTTAAAGACTTTGCACTTTTAGCTCTGTCACAGTTATATATGTTTATAAGTACTGTTGGTGGCTCCTTCTGAGGGTTTGGAGTGGCTGACTCAAAGATTGGCGTGGCGTGATTCTTTAAATACCAATCTTTGATAAACCAATAAAATTCAGAGACTAGCCACTGACAGTACTTATGTATTATAAATCTTAGCTCAACAATTTCCTTACTAAATTCGAAAGCCAAAGCAATTTTCTCAAACTGATAAAGAATTTGTCTGTTATGTTTACAGTCACAACTACCCATATTCAATCTGCCAAATGGTGGAATTTGTTTCGGAAGCAAACATGCTGTGAATGCTGCCTAATATTTATCTGTTCTGATCTCTCCAATGTAAAAATACATTATTTTTCTCTTTGGACAAAGTACAATCTTTTTCATTCCTTGTCCAAAAATCAATTTTGGAGATAAATATGTTAATTAATATGTAAAAACTGTTCATAGAAACTTCCAAAAATTTAAAATGCAGAGTAGCCTAGTGCTCCGGGTGTTCTGGAATTTGGAGTTCAATTCCAGCGCTGTCTGTAAGGAGTTTGTACGTTTTCTCTGTGAACCGAAAGGGTTTCTTCCAGGTGCTCCGGTTTCTGCTGACAGTCCAAAATGTACAGGTTAGTAGGTTAATTGGTCATTGTAAATGGTTCTGTGGCTAGGCGAGTGATAAATAGGTGAGTTGCTGGCATATTGTGGCTCGTTGGGCCGGAAGGGTCTGTTCCACGCTCTGTCTCAAAATAAAAATAAATATCTAATGACATCTGGCTGCAGATGCAAATATCACTCAGTTCTCAGACTGAGGATTTCTCAATGAAATAGAAAAAACAGGTATTTTTTTTGTACACAAATGCTTTCATTGACAAAATGTTGTTCATAAATATAGTCCAATCACAGGAAAAGAAGAAATATCGAGATATAATTATAGAAAATTATTTTGCGTCTTGAGCCTTTACTAAACAGATCCTACATTTTACTGAAAGAGTTGGAAATGATGTGAGAGATTGTGGTATTTTGAAACATTCTCACTTCCTTGCAGTTAATTGTAAAATTTCTCATTGACCTATACTCACAGGGATTGTAACTTACCTGCAGGACTTATTAAAACATGTCAGTGTAAGTGTCCTCTAATATGCAGGCTGGAACAAGAGCAGGTATTATCTGGTTGCCAGTTCACTGTCAGCACACCATTAGCAAAAACACAGACTCCAGCAAGCTAAGTCATTTAATTTCTAAATTCTCTCACTGCTTCATACAGGCTTGGAATGTCACCTCTTGCGGATTATCATCTAGTTGCAGCTATTCACAAAATAACGAAGCAAACTATTTGAAAAGTGGACAAAGTGCACAACATTCCTCAGTGGCAGTGTACTTGTGAAACTATTGGCTCTGGTGCTAAAATACTAACACAAACCACAGACAGATTGACATTAGCCCGTAACCCAACACCTTCAACTCAATATCAACCGTAGTATCTAATTGATGAATGCTAACAAAGTCACAATAGTCTTAAAAATCAAGGTAGAGCCAATGACATATAATTGCTGTTTTGTAAAGCACCTCAGAACAAAGCTTACATTTCAGATTGTCTTTAATTTCAGGCTGCGGTCCAATGGTGCAACTGCTTTCAAAATGGGAGCAGGATTGAACCCGATAACTTCAGACAATTCAGTCTGACCTCAGTAATGAGTTCTAGAAAGAATAATCAGCGACAGCATTATAAACACCAGAACATCTGCAGATGCTGGAAATCCAAAGCAAGACACACAAAGTGCTGGAGAAACTGAGCAGGTCAGGTAGCATCTATGGAAATGAATAAACAGTTGACTGTTTGGGCTGAGACCCTTCTTCAGTGCAGGAAGGGAAGAGAAAGTTGCCTGAATAAAAAGGAGGGGAGAGGGGAAGGAGGACAAGTCAGAAGGTGATAGGTGAAACCAGGAGGGTAGGAAAGAGAGGAAAGAATTTGATAGGAGAGGAGAGTGGACCATAGGAGAAAAGGCAGGAGAAGGGGATCCAGGGGGAGGTGAGAAGAGGTAAGATGCCAGAATGGGGGATAGAAGAAGTGGGAAAGGAGAGGGAATAAATTTTTACTGAAAGCAGAAATCGATGTACATGCCATCAGGTTGGAGGCTACCCAGTTGGAATATAAGGTTTTGCTCCTCTACCCTGAGGGTGGCCTTATCTTGGCAGAAGAGGAGTTATTTATGACTCAGAGAAGCATGGCTTAATTAGCGAAAGCCAAAATAGATTTTTAAATTTAAATAGTGTCCAAAGGTATAGTACTTTGATGAAGTATCTGAGACAGTCAACAAAAGAAAAGCAGTTGATATAGTATAAATGAACTTCCTAAAATCTAACTATAAAATGACATAAAATTAGCTTATCATTGAAGCTGAAGATTGCATGTTAATGGGGAGTCACACACCTCGGACAGATAATCAGCATTATAAGAGAAACACGGCAGCGGTAAAAGCGTATTTCTCAGACCAAAATCAAAATCACGTTTATTGCGAAATTTCAGGCTTTGCAGCAGTACAATGCAATATATAAAAAATTTAAAAATTTAAAAATTGTGCAAAGAAACAAAAAAACGAGTTAGTTTTTAAGGGACCATGGACGACTTTAGAAATATAATGCAGAGGGAAAGGAACTGTTTTTAAAACATTGAGGGCAGGTCTCCAGGCTCCCGTGCCTCCTCGCTAATGGCAATATTTAATTGTATCCATTGAGCTGTGTTGCTTTGAGCTTGCTCTTAAAGACACCCTGGAAGTATGGGACATACCCAGGACATACCCTCTTGTCATCGTTACCATCAGAAAGGAGGCACAGAATCATAAAAGCACACACACAGTGATTTAGGAATAGCTTCTTCTCCCCAAAAGTTCTCTGAAACTCCTCAACACTTTGGACTATGGGAATGTGGGAACCGGAGCACCCGGAGAAAACCACTCATTCACGGGGAGAAACATACAAACTCCTTACAGATGTGAGAATTGAACTCCGATGCCCTGAGCTGTAATAACGTCGTGCTAACTGCAACACTAGTGTGGTACCCACAATGGGGGACAGTTTGGGGAGGAATAAAGTTAGAGAAGGAAATATAAACTATAAGGACAATTCTAAAGAGGTTGCAAGACAGAAAGATCGGGGGGTATCTGTTCATGGTTTGTTGAAAGTTGTGAAGTAAGTACTGCTTCCCATTAATATAAACACAAGAAAAAACTCCTAGTGCCAGTCTTGAGGAAAGCTCGCAGTCTGAAACGTTGATTCTTTATTCCTTTCCATAGATGTTTCCTGACCTGCTGAATTCCTCCAGCATTTTGAGTGTATTACTGCAAAAGCTTTAAAGTGGGTGTCACGGTAACGTAACGGTTAGCACATCGCTTTACAGTACAGACAATCCGGGTTCAACGCCTGCCACTGTAGTAAAGAGCCTGTACACTCTCCCCATTCCCCAGGTGCTCCAGTTTCCTCCCACAGTCCAGAGATGTACCTGTTGGTAGGTTAATTGGTCATTGTAAATTGTCCTGTGATTAGACTAAGGTTAAATTGGAGGATCACACACAAAATGCTGGTGGAACACAGTAGGCCGGGCAGCATCTATAGGAGAAGCACTGTCGACGTTTCGGGCCGAGATCCTTCGTCAGGACTCATCTTCCTCTCACCCCAACCCTTCCCTCTCCACTGACACTACCAGCCTCCCTCCTCCCTCTGATCCCATCTCTCACACTGAAGAAGGTTAAATTGGAGGATTGCTGGGCAGGGTGGCTCGAAGGGCCAGAAGGACCTATTTAATGCTGCATCTCAATAAATAAAAAAGCCATTACATATTGCTCTTCTATTGCCCTGTATGTCCAGAAGCTCTGACAGAGTAGGATATTGCTCAGAAATTCACTGTTGAGAAGTGCCTATAGTTACTTATTGTTGCATTAATGTGAGAGGTATCAGAGAACATAGAACAGTACAGCACAGTACAGACTCTTCGGCTCACGATGTTGTGCCGACCTTTTAAACTACTCTCAAATCTTCTAAAGTGATGAAAGGTCTCAGCCTGACTCGATAGATGCTGCCCGGCCTGCTGATTTCCTCTGGCAGTTTGTGTGTGTTGCTCTGAATTTCCAGCATTTGCAGAATCTCGTGTTTCTGATTCCAAGAAGCTCATGATAAATGTGCATTAAGTACTTGTTTGGCTACAGCTGGAACATTTGGTTTTATTTTGTGTGCCATTCTTTAAGAATAGATGGAAACGTTTTAGAGGATGTGCAGAAGAGATTTCCGAAGTATAAGACCTCAGCTTTGCAGAGATTGCTGATGTAGTACAACACATGTTGCTGGAGGTACACAGCAGGTCAAGCAGCAGCTATGGATGACTGATGTTTCAGTCAAACCTTTACATCACAACACACACAAAACACTCAGCAGGCACGGAGAGGAATAAACAGTTGGTGGTTCAGGCCGAGACCCTTCATCAGGGGAAGAAGCCAGAATATAAGTTGTTGGGAGGGCTAATGATAGGTGCGACCAGGTGAGGGGGAAGGTAGGTGGGTGGTGGAGTGGGGTGAAGTAAGAAACTAGGAGGTGATAAGTGGAAAAGTTAAAGGCCTGGAGAAGACGGAATCTGAAAGGAGAGGAGAGCGGACTATGGGAGAAAGGGAAGGAGGAACGCCAGAAAGAGGTGGTAAGCAGGTAAAGAAAAGAGAGGGGGTAAGAGGGGAGACAGAATAGGGAATTGAAGAAGCGAGAACGGGGGAAAATTACCCGAAGTTAGAAAAATTAATGTTCATGCTATCAGGCTGGAGGTTACCCAGATGGAATATGCAGTGTTGCTCCTCCATCCAGAGATTGACTTCATCGTGGCAGTAGAGGAGGCCATGGATCAACATGTTGGAATGAAAATATCAAGTAAAATTACAAGGAGTGGCTGGATATAGTTCTTTTTTCTGGAACAAAGAAGATGATAATCCAGCGCAGGATAATCCTGCAAGAAGATCTTAATATTTAAAATAATGCGGAGTACAGACGGAAGAAACAGAGAGGAACTCTTCCTGTTGGCAGAAAGTCAAGGCATAAAGGACAGAAAATGAAAGGGAGTTCAACAAAACCAAAAGAATGTTCTTTATACAACTTATAGTTCTGAAAATGCAAGATTGGATTTAAAGATTAGGTTTATTTGTCACATGCTCATTGAAACATCGAAACATACAGTGAAGTGTGTCGTTTGCGTCGACAATCAACACAGTCCAAAGATATGCTAAGAGCAGCCCACAAGTTTCACCATGCTGCTAAGGTCAACGTAGTATCCCTACAACTTACTAACCCTAACCTGAATGTACTCGGAATGTGGGAGGAAGCTCCTTACTGACAGTTGTGGGAACTGACCTCCTGATCACTGGTGCTGCTATGCATTACACTAATTGCTATGCTACTGTGTCCTGCGCTGGATTATCATCTGAAAGAAATAATTTACCAGGCACAGAAGAGTAGGTCTAGTGAGATTTAAATTCTTTGTTTTGCTATTTCTACATTAAATTTGTAACCACACAAAAATATTATGGGTTAGAGCCATTATATTTTGGGAATATTAAGGCAACATTATGTATTTCTTTTATAGATCAGCCATGATGAAATGGTGCAGTAGATTCGATGGGCCAAATGGCCCAATGTCTTATGGTGTTGTGATCTTAATGGAAGTGATTTTTTTGGTTCAATAAAAATTAAGAATTTCCCTTAAGGAACTACTGAATGCATTTGATTTTTATTGTTTCACACAAATAATAATCATCTGTATAAGCATTTTGCTTGCTTCTTTGAGCTGTTTTGTCCCACTACTGTCCACTGACATTCAGCCTTGGATATAGCAGGTCAGCATGTCAGAGATGAGATCTGACCTCTGCCTACTACACACAATGCTTAGCTTGCTTGAGCCTGTGTTTTTGCTAGTCTGTATGAGAATGAACATTTAGAATATCAATAATGGATTTTGCTTTACGAAAGTATCATTCAAAATGTGGATATTGTGCATGGTTATTGATCAATCACTCAAATTTGAATGCTGGGAAACCCCAGGTTAGACGCAGGTTAGGGAAGCCCAGTGAAGTAAGTCTGACAAACAACATGCAGGTAATGTTTAGTGTCAACTGCAGTTTATTGCAGTAACTGGAAGTTCAAAGTAAATTTACCAACAAATTATGTATACCATATTCAACCTGGAGATTCATTTTCTTGTACAACACACACAGGAAAACAAAGGAATACAATAGAATCCATGTAAAAACCACACATCGCAAAGACCAACAAACATCCAGTGCGCAAAAGGGAGAAATCATGCAAATAATAAAAAAGTAAACAAATAATAACGGGACGGTTAGATCCAGAGTCTATTAACATAGTCATCTAAAGTTTTCTCCCACGTAACCACAGATAACAAATCAAGGATGGTAAGTGTGGAGGGGAAAGTCCAAAGAGAAGAAGAAATGAAAGAAAAAATGGTCCAAGAGCCTGAAGACCCACACTGAATGAATCAGCTTCTTCCCCTCCGCCATCAGAACTCTGAATGGACAATGAACCCATGGACACAAGCTCACTATTTTTTTCCCTTTTTCACTACTTAATTAATTTAACTATATATATATATATGTACACTCTTACAGTAATTCAGCTTTATTATTCTGTATTGCAACGTACCACTGCTGCATAACAACAAGCTTCACATATGCCAGTGGTATTAAACCTGATTCTGATTCTGATTCTCATTCTGAAAAACGACGGACTGAGGAACTATATTGGAGCAAATAGACAAAGACGTAGTCTTAAAAACAATCAGGCTGTTTGCAAGCATCTGACAGCAAAAATGACAGGATCATTCTGAAGTAACATCGTGACCGGAAAAGTTAACTATAGTTAAATTGCCCAGGATGGTGAAGATTGCTCTGATGCATTAGCTGCAGTAAGCAGACTTCATTTCATTTCCCCTCATGATGAGGGCTGAACAAAGTGCCCCACCAGCTTTTCATGAGTTATCACTTTGAACAAGTGCCCAGTATTTAGTGCTATGCTGTTTAAATCTAGACTTTTAAAGTTCAAAGTAAATTTATTATTGAAGTACATATATACAACCCTGAGATATATTTTCTTGTGGGCATGCTCAATATGCCTTATGGTCTTACACCATAGGACCATAACACATAGGATCAGAATTAGGCCATTCCATGCATTAAGTCTACTCTGCCATTCCATCATGGCTGATTTATTATCCTTCTCAGCCCCACTTTCCTGTCTTCTCCCTGTATCCTTTGACACCCTAACTAATCAAGAACCTAACACCCTCTGCTTCAAACATACTCAATAACTTGTCCTCCATAGCGTTCATGGCAATGAATTCCACAGATTCACCACCATTAGGCTAAATAAATTCCTCCTCATCTCTGTTCTAAAGGGACATCCTTGTAATCTGAGTCGTAGACCTCCTCTCCATATCCACTCTATCTAGAAAATAATTAGTAGATTATTTCTCAGAAGTCTAAAATAACATTTTAATTATTAATATTTTGACTGTTAAGGAATAACTTTGAAGCATGTTTTCAATCTTAAGTAGAATTATGTGATTTGCATAATATTAAGGAATAATTAGATTATTCTAAACAGTTCCCAGCTCTTGCATGAAAGCAGTGGAAAAGCCTGAAGATGCTGGGAATGTGAAAAAAAAACTAAAAATACGGATTTTCCCTGAATCTGAACAAGAATAGGTTTGCAAGATGTAGAAGTGACATAGTGCACACTCAGTACACCATTTATAATGCATTTTCAACTGCAAAATCCTGTATTTTATAAAACACAACAAACCTCCAGCCCACAGTGGGAAATTATACGTTATTACTAAATTGTGAAATCACATTTAAATATCATAACCATAACAGTATATTTCAAAATAATGCTAACCTTAGTGGCTTGCTAAATAACAAATAGCTGTTTTACATGACAGAAACATAATTTTATTATCACAGGCAATAAACAAATCATTAAAAATTGCACTGCAATGAACTGTAGTTAATGTCTGAAGTTCCAGATATCGAGAGCAATCTATGGAGGTAATTATATGCAGTGGAGTGATATCTATTACCTGTATAATTTGGATAAATTATGGTTGGTCTATATATATGCCTATTTCAACTACAGTAAATTGGACACGATTCATACTTGGATAAGAACGTTTCAGATATACACTGAAAAGCCCCAGACCTGAAGTAAATTATTTTCTTCCAATATAACCACTCCTGTCATAAAGAATTACATTTCAGATTTAGTGATGTTAGATGTCAATTGTAATTTGGTGACGGGCAGTTTATTGGTGGCATGTAACGCTCTGCTTGGGACCTACTACTTAGGTCGGAGGCTGCCATATCATTAAAAACCAGTGATCCTTCACTGATGACATAATTTGACTGGCAGAAAAAAAGAGTAGAAGGCTGCTTGCTTCCACCTGCACATCGGCTGCTGCGTGTCAGAGATGAATTTGGCTTAAAATTAGAACTGCAGCTTAGTGGAGTGTCAGCAATGATTTCACCATTTTCCACTTCAAATCTGAGAAGAAATTTCTCTCTCGTAATTTCACCTCATTTCACACCTATTTGACATTTTTCATGGGCTGCTCTGCTTGACTTGCAAACTCTTGACATTTTCGTTTCTCCAACATCAGTGGCCTTACTCCGTGTTGCTGCATTTTTGGTGGAACTGTTTCTGTTGTTATGCATTCAGTATTGCATTTTGGTCTTGATAGAAATGCCCAGAATAACCTAGATGGCAGAAAAATGCAAACACTATGCTGTTTCTCCCTAAACACAAGAGATTCTGCAGATCAAAGTTCAAAGTACATTTATTACCCAGTATGTCTACTTTATACCATCTTGAGATTTGTTTCCTTACAGGCAGTCAGGAAACAAAGAAACCCAATAGAACTTATTTAAAACAAAAGATGACTATTAAACACCCAGTGTACAGAGAGAGGGGAACAATCAGATCATGCAAACAAGAAAAGCAAGAAAGCAGCATTCAGAATTGAAGTCCACAGAGCCAGGCTTGACTGCGGCCGATCCAGAAGTCCACCAGTTGCAGATGCTGGAAATCCAAAGCAACACACACAAAATACTGGGGGAGCTCAGAAGGTCAGGCAGCATCTATGGAAATGAATAAGCAATCGATGATTCAGGCTGAGACCCTTCTTCAAGGCAGAGTCTTTCATCAGGAAGGAGACAGAAGTCAGAAAAAGAAGATGGAGAGGAGGGGAAGGAGTATGAGCTGGTAGGTGATAGATGAGACCAGGTGAGGGGAGGGGCGGATGAAGTAAGAAGCTGGGAGGTAATGGTAGGAAGAGGTAAAAGACAGGCGATGAAGGAATCTCATCAGAGAGGATAGTGGACCATGGAGGAAGAGGCAGGAGGAAGGACACCAGAGGGAGGTGATTGGCAGGTGAGGTGACTTGCCTTCACCTGTCACTTCCTAGCTTCTATTCCTTCCCTTCTCCCCACCTTCTTATTCTGGCTTCTCCTTCCTGCCTTTCCAGACCTGATGAAGGGTCTCAGCCTGAAACATTGATTGTTTATTCCCTTCATAGCTGCTGACTTACTTATTGTGTCCCTCCAGCATTGTGTGTGTGTTGCATTCGTTGTAAGTTCCAGTCTGGGTCATGGTTGGAATCTGGATTACAATCAGGTGCCAGCTCTCAGTAACATCTGCACATTTACATCTCATTCCTTTGCTATTCCATGGCTTTTCTTTAATTACTATAAGGAAATCATTTTTAAATACAAACAAGAAATAATTTCTAAACACAGACAAGACAGATCACAAAGAAGAAGAAACAAAGTAAGTATTTCTCTTTCTGAGTACATTATTTTGAATTGTTTTTCTCCGAACTGGAGAGGTTAACTTCACAAATTTCCACAAGGAAGCCCAGGCATTGATTATGATCTGTTGTACCATTATCTTTACCACACCCTGAACTGGGCTCCTCATCTTCAGCTGGTTCCTGCTCAAAACAACAACATGCTCAGCTTGCAGACTGTTCAGCCCAGGATGACCTTTCCAAAACCATCACTCAGTCCATGTCTATAAAATATAGGAGCAGAATTAGGCCAGCTGGCCCATTGAGTCTGGCTGATCCATTTTCCCTCTTGGCCTCAATCTTCTGCCTTCTCCCGGTAACTCTTCATACCCTGACCAATCAGGACTCTATCAGGCTCTGCCTTTACCTCATGATGGTGTACTCAGGACTGCAGACCTTCACCAGTTCACCAGCCTCTGATGTTGAGTGCCATACTTAGAATGTAGAAAACATGAATACTTCCCATGTTTTCTGAGCCTGAAATCCTTCTGGCTGTTGCATGAGCACTTAGTAGAGCAGATAACTCAACAAGTGGTCATTTAACTCTGCATGTCACAGTGACTCCAGCTGGTTCAGGTACTGGAGCCCCAGCCAGAGATCAGCGCCACTGATGCAAATTCATGCCAAATGCTGGTAGGAGTAAAGTCCTCCCTACATTAAGCACATCTACCTGAAGCACTGCTGCAGAAAAGCAGAATTCAACATCAGCAATTCCACCACTCAGGACATGCTCTTGTCTCGCTGCTACCACCAGGAAGAAGGTACGGGAGCCTCAGGACTCACACCACCTGGTTCAGTACGTTGTAACCACGGAACCATCAGGCTCCTGAACTAGAGGGCATAACTTCACTCAACTTCACTCATTGAAATGTTCTGACAACCTATGGATTCACTTCCAAGGACTCGTCATCTCATATTCTCAATATTTGTTGTTTACCTACTTATTATTATTTTTTTTTCTATTTGCTTAGTTTGTTGTCTTTTGCACTCTAATTGAACACCCTAGTTGGGTGGTCTTTCATTGCATATGTTATGGTTGGTATTCTATAGCTTTATTGCATGCCTACAAGAAAATAAATCTCAGGTTTGTATATGGTGACATATGTACTTTGATAATAAAGTTTACTTTGAATTTTGGTAAACAGATTTATTGTAATAAATGCAAATTAGTAACACTGTAAATATCACAACATAATTTTTGTTATTGATTAAAGATTAACTGGATGTACAGGATGCCTGGTGAATGTGCTTCTTGTGTCCATTCCAGGACAGCTCAGTCATCTTTGGGCCCCTCCAGGCACTCAGCTCTCACCTGAATCAGAATCAAAATCAGAAACAGGTTTAATATCACTGGCATATGTTGGGAAATTTGTTGTTTTCTGGCAATTATAATAATTTTTTATTATAAATTACAATAAGCAGCATATACAAAAATTAAATTAAATTAAATAAGTAGTTCAAAAAGAGACGGAAAAAGTGCTGAAGTGGTGTTCGTGTGTTCACTGTCCATTCAGAAATCTGATGCGGAAGGAGGGGAAGAAGCTGTTGCTAAAACATTGAATGTGTGTCTTCAGGCTCCTGCACCTCCTCCTTGATGGTAGCAATAGAAGAGGGCATGTCCTGGGTGATAGTGGTACGTAATGGTGGATGCCACCCTTCCTGAGGCTTATTTAGCCCATGGATCCAACGAATACACTCTGGTACACTGCTTCAACAGGTGGGCTGAACCAGGAACGGATAGCTGGCACGCCTCATATCCCAGTGAAATTGAATTGAATTGACTTTATTATTTGCATCCTTCATATACATGAGGAGTAAAAATCTTTACATTACGTCTCCATTCAAATGGGGACATGCCCTGTCCCAGCATGTAAAGTCAACTCTGGTGAACTGGGTGGCTGAGATCAACAGTGAGATCCAATGGCTGGGAAGTCAGCTCTGCTATGCTTCGTAGAGAGCAAAGAGCATGACAAAGCTCTGACAAAGCTCTGACAAAGCTATGGTCATCCACTGAAAGTAAGGATGTCTCCAGTTTGCGATGACTACTTGTACCACTGGTCCCGGACCTCCAAGGTGGACTGCCCAATGCAAAGGCTTTTCCACTTTAAAACCTCCCCCACACAGGTCTCCTGTCATCATCAGAGACGAAGGACCACCAACACAAATAAACTGATGGGTAACAATGGGCCAGACTGGGGTCAACCTGAGGGCTTTGTGGATAGGGTATACCTGGAGAAATTGGGACATTGAAGAAAGATACCAATGCTGTAAGCACACAGGAACAACTTGGCTCAAGGATCATCTAATCCTGGAACATAGCTCAGCAACATCAGAATCAGAATGTAGTCAGGAGTCAGGATCTATTGGCTCTCTATAAAGATTCAAATATTGAAACTACATTTATTATCAAAGTATGTATACAGAATACAACTCTCAGAGACAGCCATGAAACAAAGAAACACCATGGAACCAGCTCAAGAAAGCATCAAACACCCAACATGTGAAAGAAGAACAAATTGTGCAAGTGACAACCATCAAAAAGGAGTCCAGTAGTACACAGTTTAGTTCAGTTCAGCACCACACCACTAGCAGAGGGTTAAGAAGTCAGGATGTCAGGCTGAATTAGTGAGAAACTCTTCAACTGTTCCTTGGGTAAGGTCTGGAAATTGTAGGGCATGGTAATGTTCAAAGTATATTTTTCCTACTTCTTCTAGTTGTTTTGTTGTCCACCATGACTCCCAAGTGGACATGAGTATGACTGCTCTACACTGATCTGACCGGGTTGTTGTATATTTCCCTCCCCTTCCTTCTTCTTCATTTTCCCACTCTGGCACCCCCTTACCTCTTCTTTACCTCTTCTCTTCACTTGCTTATTACCTCTCCAATGCCTCTTCTCCTTCCCTTTCTCCCATGGTTCACTTTCCTCTCTCTTATTTGATTCCTTCTACTCCAGCAGATTGTCTTTTCCACCTATCACCTCCCACCTTTTTACTTCATCCCCCTCCTCCACCCACCTGGCTTCACCTATCTACTTCTAGCTTGACCTTCTCCCCCTCCCCCCTCCCCCACACCTTCTTGTTCTGGCATCTTCTCAGTTCCTTTCTAGTCCTGATGAAGGTTCTTGGCCTGAATTGTCAACTATTTATTCACTTCCATTGATGTTGTCTGATCAGGTGAGTTCCCCCAGCATTGGATGACTGTTGCTCTGGATTTCCAGCATCTGTAGAATCTCTTGTGTTTATGTGTATCACCACTTACCTCCATTTGCCCTCTCATTTAGAGTGCATCCAATTTTGTACTGTAGCTATGTCTGAACAGACCAAGTGTTTCATCTGGAAATGTCAACTGGCCATCTCTCTCTACAGATTCTGACTGACTCTCAGGGTTCTCCAGCATCTTGTGCACTTCAGTCCTCATCACATCAGTATTGGTCCCTCTTTTAGTGGTAATGGCATTGGAAATAGATATCTGGACACAAAGTTACAGGCTGTGATGACTCTTTGTCCTTTGTGAACACCCAGACCCGAGATGGTACAGACTAGATGACCCCTTTATCCTTTGTGAATGCCCATCAGAGACGTTACAGACTATGATGACCCTTTGTCCTTTGTGAACACCCAGACTAGAGATGGTAGAGACTATGTGGAACAGTCCATGTTCCCAGCCTATACTGGTATCAGTCCCCTACTTTTCCTTCGCCACATCGATGACTGCATTGGTGCTGCTTCCTGCATGCCTCATCAACTTTGCCTCCAACTTTCACCCTGCCCTCAAATTTACCTGGCCCATTTCCGACACCTCCCTCCCCTTCCTTGATCTCTCTGTCTCCATCTCTGGAGATGGCTTATCTACTGATTTCTACTATAAGCCCACAGACTCTCACAGCTACCTGGACCATTCCTCTTCCCACCCTGTCTCTTGCAAAAAGGCTATCCCCTTCTCGCAATTCCTCCGTCTCCACTGCATCTGCTCTCAGGATGAGGCTTTTCATTCCAGGACAAAGGAGATGTCTTCCTTTTTTAAAGAAAGGGGCTTCCCTTCCTCCACCATCAACTCTGCTCTCAAACGCATCTCTCCCATTTCATGCACATCTGCTCTCACCCCATCCTCCTGCCACCCCACTTGGGATAGGGTTCCTCTTGTCCTCACCTACCACCCCACCAGCCTCTGTGTCCAACATATAATTCTCCATAACTTCTGCCATCTCCAACAGGATCCCACCACCACGCGCATCTTTCCCTCCCCCCTCCCCCACTTTCTGCTTTCCGCAGGGATCGCTCCCTACACGACTCCCTTGTCCATTCGTGCCCCCCTTCCCTTCCCACCAATCTCCCTCCTGGCACTTATCCTTATAAGCCCTTACACTTACACTTCCTTACACCTCCTCCCTCACCACCATTCAGGGCCCCAGACAGTCCTTCCAGGTGAGGCAAAACTTCACCTGTGAGTCTGCTGGGGTGATATACTGTGTCTGGTGCTCCTGGTGTGGCCTTTTATATATTGGAGAGACCTGACGCAGATTGGGAGACTGTTTCACTGAACACCTACGCTTGGTCCGCCAGAGAAAGCAGGATCTCCCAGTGGCCACACATTTTAATTCCTTGTCCCATTCCCATTCCGATATGGCCTACTGTCGAGATGAAGCCACACTCAGGTTGAAGCAACAACACCTTATATACCGGCTGGGTAGCCTCCAAACTGATGGCATGAACATTGACTACTCTAACTTCTGTTAATGCCCCTCCTCCCCTTCTTACCCCATCCCTAATTTTTAATTTTGTTTTTTTTTCTGTCTTTCCCTCTCACAATATCTTCTTGCCTGTTCTCCATCTTCCTCTGGTGCTCCCCTCCCCCCCTTTCTTTCTTCCAAGGCCTTCTGTCCTATGATACTCCTCCTTCTCCAGCCTTGTATCCCTTTTGCCAATCAATTTCCCAGCTCTAAGCTTCATCTTCATCTTCATCCTCTCCTATCTTTTCCTATCATTCTGGGTCTCCCCCTCCCCCTCCCCCTCCCATTTTCAAATATCTTACTATCTCTTTTTATCCGTTAGTCCTGACGAAGGGTCTCGACCCAAAACGTCGACTGTACTTCTTCCTATAGATGCTACCTGGCCTGCTGTGTTCCTTCAGCATTTTGTGTGTGTTGCTTGAATTTCCAGCATCTGCAGATTTTCTCATGTAAGGTACAGACTATGACGACTCTTTGTGCTTTGTGAACACCCATCAGAGACGGTACAGACTAAATGACCTTTGTGCTTTGCGGACACCCATCAGAGACGGTACAGACTAAATGACCTTTGTGCTTTGCGGACACCCATCAGAGACGGTACAGACTAAATGACCTTTGTGCTTTGCGGACACCCATCAGAGACGGTACAGACTACGATGACCCTTTGTGCTTTGTGAACACCCAGACCAGAGATCGTACAGACTAAATGACCCTCTGTGCTTTATGAACACCCATCAGAGATGGTAGATCTGTTCAGAATTTATTCACTTGGATATCTCCAGAAAGTTGGATTCTTCTGTGTGAAGTCAGATCATAATTTCTCCAGTCAGTATAAAGGAGAAAGTGATCTGTGGCAAAATGAAGAGTGAGAACAAGCTCAAGGAGCTTTTTTTACTTACAAAAGAACTCTTCTAGATTAGGATTTAAAACATTGATAACATTTCTATTTTCCCATGGCTGCTGTTCTTCCCTTCTTGAATGTGTTGCTCCTTTAATTCAGGCAGCCACAGTGGCATGGCAGTTAACACGACATATTATGGCTTGGCCGTTATAGTTCAGATTTCAATTCTAGCGTACTCTCTAAGAAGCTTGTTCATTCCTTCCCAAGTGCGTGTGTTTCCTCCAAGTGTTCCAGTTTCCTCCCACAGTCCAAAGATATTCCGGTTAGTTGGTCATTGTAAATTGCCCCGTGATTAGGCTAGGGGCATTTTTCAATCTTCTGTGGTCATCTGTCTTAACATTTCTATTCTGATTTGGTGTTAATATTTGTTCTAGTAAATTTGCAAGAAGCATTTTTAGATACATTACCTTTCTAAATGGGTGGTGGGGTGGAGATACATCTCTAGCAAAAGAGTTATAAGGCACTTCTTCCCTCCACTAGCCCACAGGTCATCCTTGGGCAAGGTGTAGCACCTGCTTAGTCCCTGAAGCCATGGGAGCAGGTGGTGGATGGCCGTATGAGCAGCTGGTGCAGATCACAGGCTCTGGTTATGCGACCACTGACGCCAGGCAGATAATCTCTGAAGAGTATTGATAATGGCTGGGGTCACCTGTCTTGTAAAGACACTGTCCAGAAGAAGGCAATGGCAAATCAGTTCTGTAGAAAGATTTGCCAAGAACAATCATGGTCATGGAAAGCCCATGATTGCACAAGTCTCACAACATGGCACGTCACGAATGAATGGACTTTTTTAAAAGCACCATTAAACTAAGTTATAAACTCAAGAGAATCTCCAAATGCTGGAAATTCAGAGTAACACACACAGAATGGTAGAGAAACTCAGCAAGTCAGGCATCATCTACAGAAAAGATTCCTGATGAAGTGCTTTGGCCCAAAACGTTGATGTTTATTCCCCTCCGTAGATGCTGACTGACCTGCTGAGTTCCTCCAGTATTTTACGTGTGTGATAATCAAAGAAAATTGCTGTTGTTGAAATGCTGCACCAGAGGCGTGAACACATAATCCATACAGACACTTCAGTGGCAATTTTGCATAATTTGTTAAACGATTCCCTTTTAGATCAATGTAAAGGATTTTCTGGTGCTGAAATATTGACCAGATCTATTCCAGTCTACAGTGCCTTGGTCATTAATTGAAATAGATAATCTTATTAGATCTCAGATCATGTATGTTGGCAGCCATGTTTATCTACAAAAAACATTTTAAAATAAAAACACAAGAGATTCTGCAGATGCTGGAAATCCAGAGCCACACACAACAAATACTGGAGGAACTCAGCAGGTCAGGCAACATCAATGGAGAGGAATAAACTGTTAGCTATTTGGGCCGAGACTCTTCAGCTGGACACATGAATTTTCAGCCTGGAACATCAGTCGCTCCATAGATGCTGTATGACCTGTTAAGTTTCTCTAGCATTTTCCATGTGTTATTTTAAAATAAGTATTTGATTGTCCACAAAGCTCTTAGAGACTACCAGGGGCCAGGTATTGCATTGAATAAGTGCGAGTCCTTTCCCAGTGTCTCATTTGCAAAGTTGTTAATATAAATCCCTAACACTTGGCAGAAACTCTGGTTCCATATGTTGAAAATGTAAGGCCACAGATTAGATCCCTAGTGAATAGAGGATAGTGTAACATCATTCCAGCCCAGTGACCAGGGTTCTAGTCTCACCACAGTCTGTAACGAGTTTGTACATTTTCCCCATGACTGCGTGGGTTTCCTCCGGAGTTCCAGTTTCCTCCCACATTCCAAAGATGTACAAATTAGGGTTAGTGAGTTGTTGTCATGATATGTGCTGGAAGTATCGAAACTAAAATGTGGAGAAAAGACAGACTCTAATGTAGAGGTGACAACCAGAGTTTGTTCATTATAATTCCAGCAGAACTTCGGTGACTCAGCTGAGTGACACCGCAAGACATAACATTCTTAAAACTAGGACTCCATGATTAGTGCTAATCAGGTATCCACTTAAATAAGAGAAATAACAGAATCCCTGAGCCTAATCAAAATAACTTTAACAAGTTTAAACAGGAGACCGCATTACAGAGAATGAGTTGCTTAACAAAAAACACAAAGAACTCTAAATGATGAATGACTCGTTTTAAACAACAATGAAGCAACTCAGGAGCTGTAAAAACTTTGGAGACCAATGCACTCCCGCGACCCACTCTGCCCCGAAGCGTGTGGGGTGGTGCAGTTGCATAGTAGTTAGCACAACACTTTACAGTTCCAGTGCCCTGGGTTCAATTCCCACTGCTGCTTGTAAGGAGTTTGGAGGCTCTCCCCGTGACTGCCTGGCTTTCCTCCGGGTGCTTCAGTTTTCTCCCCCACACCAGCTAGTAAGTTAATTGGTCTGTAAATTGTCCTGTGATTAGGCTAGGGTTAAATTGGGGGTTATTAGGTGGTGTGGTTTAGGCTGGTAGGGCCTGTTCCATTCTGTATGTCAATAAATAAATAAATTACAGTTATGGGCATGCTACATTGGCACTGGGAGCATGGCAACACTTGCAGGCTGCCCCCCCCCGTACATTCAGTCCATGTTGGACATCGACACAAATGATGCATTTCACTGCATGTTTCAATGTACATGTAACAAATAAAGCTAACCTTTACTCTTTAAAATCAAGAGGAACGGGCAAGTTACTCTCAGAATTAACTCACACAGAATTATAAGTATGAATTAGTTAAACAAGGTATTTTGTGTTAACTGTGGCCAAGTGAAAAGTCTGTACAGAATAGCAACTTACCAACAAAAGAGCTTTATTCTTGAGTCAGTGTGGAAATGCAGTTCTTTGTACAGGATGACTCTGGAATCAGAGGTGAATGTTTATCTTTCTCCCCATCCCGTATTTTGATTCCCCCCCCCCCCCCATTCTGGCGAACTCTTAGCCTTTCTCTTCTCCTCCTCTACCCTCATGGCCTGTCCATCACCCCTCTATGGTTCCACTCCTCCTTCCCTTTCTTGCACGGTCCACTGTCCTATCAGATTCCTTCTTCTTCAGCCCTTTACCTCTTCCACCTATCACCTCCCAGCTTCTCACATTACTAATCCAGGGGTGTGGGGTGTGATGTGGGTGCAGACACACCCAGCCTTGAGACATCAGGCAAGGTCATTTGATTCCAAATAATTGGTTTACTGATCATTATAGAATGTCTCTCTAGTGCTTCCAGTCCTTTCCTCTTCCTTCCCCTTTGCCCAACCATGACTCCACTCTCCCTGCCCCCTTTTCACTCTTAGTCCATAATAGAGACCCATATCAGAATCAGTTTTATCATCACTCACGTAAGTCATAAAATTTGTTTTTTTGGCAGTACAATGCAATACATAAAATTACTACAGTACTGTGCAAAACCCTAGCCATATACTGTATATGTGCCTAGTACTATAACCTGAGTCACATTTTAAAGTTCAAAGTAAATTTGTTTTCAATGTACACATCTATCACCACATATAAGCTTGAGATTCATTTTCTTGTGGGCAATCACAGAATACAAGAAACACAATCGAATCAATGAAAAACTGCACACAACAGGATGAACAACAACCAATGTGCAAAATAAAAGAATTGTGCTAATACAAAAAAGAAAGAGAAAACAAGAAATAATAATAATAATAATAATAATAATAATAATAATAATAATAATAATAATAAACAAATAAGCAATAAATATTGAGGACATGAGGTGAAGAGTCCTTGAAAGTGAGTCCTGTAGGTTGTGGGAAGAGTTCAGTGAAACTGAGTGAAGTTATTGCCTCTGGTTCAAAGGCCTGATGGTTAAGGGTAATAACTTTTCCTGAACCTGGTAATATGGGTCCTGAGACTCCTGTATGACAGCTTCTTCCTGATGACAGCAGTGAGAAGAGAGCGTGACCTGGATGGTGGGAATCCTTGATGACTGATGCTACTTTCCTATGACACTGCTCTGTGTAGGTGTGCTCAGTGGAGGGAAGGGCTTTCCCTGTGACAGATTGGGCAGTATACATTACCTTCTGTAGGATTTTCTGTTAAAGGGCATTGATGTTTCCATACCAGGCTGCCATGCAAACAGTAATACGCTCAGTAGAAATTTCAGTTTTTATTCCATTTTTTTGGAATCCCTTCCAGTTCTGAGTTTGAGCACTTGACCTGCTTGCTGGAAGTAATAAAACTTACATTAATGTGCAGAAATGTTTGTACTTAAAGTCTGTTTTTAGCCTCAGATATACACCACCAATGAAATGCGGTAGTCAGGGTACAAGGAGGTGGAAGCCTCTCAGGGGAAAGTTCTTGTGTAATTTGGCTTACAGCTGGCACTTCAGTCACCTTGAGATTTACTGCCAGTCGTAATTATTTATCAGTTTGACCCAAGTCCCTCTCATTGTCACATTTTCAACCAGGAGTTGTCTGAACTTGCAAATACAGAGGCTAAAGAGACAAGCTGAAAGAGGCTGGACAGCTTCAACTGGACATGCATTGCTTTGGGCTTCCTCATCTACATCTCAGCATCTGTACAGAACTGTGGCAGGTCTCTGTTCAGCAGATGCTATTGGCCAAGGCTCTTTCTCCCAGTGACAGCTGTGTCAGGAGACCTCAAGTGGAATCCCACGAACATTTAAAGTTTGCATAACTCTCGAGCTGAATGTTCTTTAGAAACTTCCCAGATACAGCATATGATATGATATTGAATTAATAAGATTGAAAGAGTACAGAGACAATTTACAACAATCTTGCTGGGACTTGAGGGCCTAGGTTACAGGGAAAGGTTGAATAAGTTAGGATTTTATTCGCTGGAGCATAGGAGAATGAGGGGAGACTTGACAGAGGTATACAAAATTATGAGGATAATAGATAGGGTAAATTCAAGCAGGTGTTCTCTGCTGAGGTTGGGTGAGACTAGAGCTACAGGTCATAGGTTAAAAGTGCAAGGAGAAATATTTCAGGGGAACATGCGAGGGTAATTCTTTTCTCTGAAGGTGGTGAGAGTGTGGAGTGAGCTGCCAGTGGAAGTGGTGGATGTGGGTTCATTTGCAACACTTAGTGAAATTTGGATAGGTACATGGATGGAAGTGGTATGGAGGGCTATGGTCCGGGTGTAGGTCAATGGGACAAGGCAGAGTAATGGTCTGGCATGGACTATTTGGGCCAAAGGGCCTGTTTCTGTGTGGTAGTGCTCAATAACTATGACTCTATCAAGAATTAACTTTATTCACCATATACATTTATATGTATCAGGAATTTGCTGTGGTGTGTTGGTCAAGGCACAATATGCAACATTCAACACTTATAAAGTATAAAGAGTTCTATAAGAAATAAAGTTAAAGGTTAAAGTATAGATATGGAAGAAAATGTGCATAAATATGTAAATACCACATGTATTTGCAATGGAAACAGCATTATAAGCAGTGGTTTAAAGTGTTTACAGTATAGTGTAGTGATGGGGTTAATACATACAGGGACAGAGGAAATAAAGGCAAAGCAGAACTGTCTGTCTGATATTATTTTTCATCATTTGCTCTTCTCGTTGTCTTGTAAAGTAAGCAGAGAAAAAGTGAAAATTCTAGTGTGCTGGGGTTTTGCATTATTGAAGAATACAGCACAGGAGCACGTCCTTTGGCCCATGATGGTGTGCCAAATCAATTGTTAGCAACCAAACGGCCAACTCAACTAATCTCCTCTGCCTATCCTTCCATTTTCCTCACATTATGAGTTTCTGCAGAAACCGTATAAAGTGCTTGAGCTGCTTCTATCTTGCATTTGGATATTGGAGTCCATTGTAATAAAGCTTCCAAAAAGATTTGGAGACATTCTTATTTCTTCATAGCTCATTACTTTTGCAACATTAATAATGTCATATATTTACAAATAATTAGCAACGATTAATGGAATTAAAAGATGGCAGACAGATTGCCATCCAGGTTTCAGGGTGGGGGATTTCAGCTGTTTACTTTAGTCTTTAGATCTTCACAAATACCTTTATGAAAACAATGTGCTCCTCACCTTATTTACTATACCAGTAGACCTATCAGTAATGGGCAGATGACAATAACAGAACTTTATTTTATTAATATTTGCAGGAAATGGATGTGACGAACAACAGCAGAATTTACTGCTCATTTCCAAGTGGTCTGATTGGAAAAGGCTATTTCACATCAACTCTGCGGAGTCACTTCCCCAAGAGGATCACAACCTTGTCATGGTTTGGAGGCTTGTGTGCCTCAATGACCCGGAGAGCAATGCTGGCTGGAGTCAAGGCTTTATACTTTGGCTCTTGGTAGGGTCACCCATGCCAAAAAGGTCAAAGTGTAAGGCCAGACTAAGAGTGGTCCACTGGTCACTGAGGTTTGGGAGTTCAGCTCAGGGCTAACAACCCTGACTTGAAAACAAAACTGTTACTGAAACAGCAATGAAGAACCCTTCTGTATCTAAGTGCAATGGTATTTCTGCGTCTCCACCGGGATTTGCATGACCAACAGTAGTGAAAGCTGAGAGGAAGCCCTGAAGACCATCAAGACCAAGCCCATGATGAGAAGAGATGCCAATTCAGTCAACAAGACAGCAGTTCACTGGACCCCTGAATGGTGGAGGAAACACACCATACCATAGAGGACCCTTATCTACACTTGGACACAATAGACAAGATGGCCAAGGAATGACAGAGATGGAGGACCGTCGTTGCAGTCCTGAATATCAGCAGCGTAATGAGCAGTAACTAAGTAAAAGGTTTAAAGATGGCTGACAGATTGCTAATTGTTAGTCATGGCAAGTTCACAGGCCAATCAGAATTACAGATATTGAGGATTTGGGCCGAGACCCTTCGTCAGGACTAATTGAAAGAAGAGATAGTAAGAGATTTGAAAGTGGGAGGGGGAGGGGAGATCTGAAATGATAGGAGAAGACAGGAGGGGGAGGAATGAAGTTAAGAGCTGGAAAGGTGATTGGCAAAAGGGATACACAGCTGGAGGAGGGAGAGGATCATGGGACGGGAGGCCTAGGAAGAAAGAAAGGGGGAGGGGAGCACTAGAGGAAGATGGAGAGCAGGCAAAGCGTGATTGTGAGAGGGACGGAGAGGGAAAAAAGAGAGAAGGGGAAAAAATAAATAAATAAGGGATGGGGTAAGAAGGGGAGGAGGGGCATTAAAGGAAGTTAGAGAAATCAATATTCATGCCAAACATTCTCCCTAGGCCTCCCTATAAGTACTACATAAAAAATTAAATTAAGTAAGTAGTGCAAAAAGAAAGGAAATAAATAGTGAGGTAGTGTTCATGAGTTCATGTACGTTGAGAAGTTTGATGGCGGAGGGGAAGAAGCTGTTCCCGAAACATTGAGTGTATGTCTTCTGGCTCCTGTATCTCCTCCTTGAGGAGCAGAGATGTCCTGGGCGATGGGGTTCCTTAATGATGGATACTACCTTTCTGAGGCATCAGTATTTGAAGGTGTCCTCAATGCTGGGGAGGCTAGTGCCCATGCTGAAGATAGCTGAACTTACAGCTTTCTGTAGCTTTTTCCAATCCTGTGCAATTTCCCCTCCATATCGGATGGTGAATCAACCAGTCAGAATGTTCTCCATGGCAGAAACTTCAGAGTCTTTGGTGACGTAACAACTCCTCAAGACACTTGTAAATGTCTATCTTATAGTCATAGAGTTATAGAGCAATACAGCACAGACATAGGCTCTTTGGCCCATCTAGTCCATGCCAAAACCATTTAAACCACCTCCTCCCATTGATCTGCACTGAGACCATAGCCCTCCATATTTCTGCAATCCATGTACCTATCAAGATGTCTCTTAAATGTTGAAATCGAGCTCACATGCACCACTTGTGCTGGTGGCTCATTCCACACTCTCACAACCCTCTGAGTGAAGAAGTTTCCCCTCATGTTCCCCTTAAACTTCTCACCTTTCACTCTTAACCTATGACTTCCAGTTGTAGTCCCACACAACCTCAGTGGAAAAAGCCTGCTTGCATTTACCCTATCTATACCCCTCATAATTTTGTATACCTCTATCAAATCTCATCTCAGTATTCAACATTCTGAAGAATACAGTCCTAACCTATTCAATATTTGCATGTAACTCAGGTTTTCCAGACACGGGAGCATCCTTGTAAATGTTCTCTGTACTCTTTCAACCTTATTTGCATCTTTCCTGTAGGTAGGTGACCAAAACTGCTCACAATACTCCAGCTTAGTCCTCACCAACGTCTTGTACAACTACAACATAACATCCCATCTCCTGTACTCAATATATTGATTTATGAAGGCCAATGTGCCAAAAACTTTCTTCACAACCCTATCTACTGTGACGCCACTTTCAATTAACTATGGACCTGTATTCCCAGATCCCTTTGGTCTACCACACTCCCCTGTGCCCCATCATTCACTGTGTAAGATCTACCCTGGTTGGTCCTACTAAAGTGCAAAACCTCGCACCTGTCTGCATTAAATTCCATCTGCAATTAATTAATATTTAGTCAGTGCATAACAGCCTGTTCAATGTATTCTCAGCAAGAGACTGCTTGATTCTGGTGACAAATTTCAATTCCTTACAGAGTATTTACCTGGAATGGTTCCCAGAAGTAATGTCTGTGTATCCTTAGACTAAGTTGTAATAATATATATTTTAAGTTATAAGAAGTACTGTCACAATTATTTAGATTAAAGTATTTAATATAGAATATATTATTAATGTAAGAGGTTCTGCAGATGCTGGAAATCCAAAGCAACACTCACAAAGTGCTGGAGGAACTCAGCAGGTCAGGCAGCATCTATGGAAAAGAGTAAACATTTGCTCTTTTGGGCTGAGACCCTTCATCAGGACTGGAAAGGAAGGAGAGAAGGGAAGGAGGATAGCTAGAAGGTAAGAGGTGAAGCCAGATGGGTGGAAAAGGCAAAGTGCTGGAGAGGAAGGAATCTGACAGGAGAAGAGAGTGGATTATGAGAGAATGGGAAGAAGTGGCACCGGTGGGAGGTGATAGGGAGGTGCGGAGAAGAGGAAAGAGGCCAGAGTGGGGAATAGATAAAGAAGGAAGGGGAAGGGAAAAAGAAAAAGGAAAAAAGAGAGGAAAAAAAAGAGGAAAAATATTATCAGAAGGAAAAATCAATGTTCATGCAATTACCTTGGAGCTATGTAGACAGAATATGAGGTGTAACATATTATTAACAGCCTGTTTAAAAATCAAGGCTTCAGGTTTCTTTCTTCAGATAAACAATGAACAAATCATAGACATGTGTGGAGACGTTAAATAAAATCCTGTTTGGTGCTGAGTTATTTTTGGTACGCAAGGGCCAGGTGAATCACAGTGATTATAATGATTATCAAAATCTGCAAATGTCAGAAAACTGAAATAAAAACAAAAAAGTGCTGAAAATACTTTGCAAATCCTGCAGCCTCCATAAAAACAGAAACATGGTTAATGACTCAGGTTGAAGACCCTTTGATAAAATTGTGAAGAAGAGAGAACAGATAGTTTCAAGTTGCAGAGGACATGAAGGAGGGAAGCGACTCTCCAGTAGGGTTGTCATGGGGATAAACAGTAGAGGCCTTCCAGTTAACGGGAGCGCTTAGAAGAGGAACGAAAGTTGTGAAATACCATATGATCTATTTTTGATATGTGCTATGTGCAGTGTGCTGTGTGCTGTGGGAAATGTGTTTTGCATCTTGGCCCTGGAGGAACAGGTTCTCGTTTGGCTATGTTCATGTATGGTTCAATGATAAGTAAACTTGAACTGAGGCCAGTTAGAGAGTGAATACTTAAATAAAGGATCATACATTTGGAAACTGGAGGAGTACAGAACAGGTTCAGCAAGTTGCCATGTGCAAATGCAGATAGATGACTTACAACAGAAATGGCCAAAGAAACATTATACCGTGCCTAGAAAGAAGATGAAGATTCCTCAAGCCTCATTATATCAGTGTAGGAGGCCATGGGTAGATAGGCCAAAGTGGAATATTGAAAGACTGAGGTAGAGTGGATGTGGAGAGAATACTTCCTATAGTGGGACAGTCTAAGAGCAGAGGACATAGAGTGGATGTGGAGAGGATGTTTCCTATGGTGGGGGAGTCTAGGAGCAGAGGACACAGATAGAGTGGATGTGGAGAGGATGTTTCCTGTAGTGGTGGATCTATTGAAAGGCTGAGGTAGAGTGGATGTGGAGAGAATGCTTCCTATAGTGGGGAGTCTAGGACCAGAGGACACAGACAGAGTGGATGTGGAGAGGATGTTTCCTGTAGTGGTGGATCTAGGACCATAGAGCACAGCCTCAGAATAGAGGGATGTCTTTTTAGAAAAGAGATGAGAAGGAATTTCTTTAGCCAGAGAGTGATGAATCTGTGGAATTCATTGCCACAGGAAGTTGTGGAGTTCAAGTCATTGGGTACATTTAAATCAGAGGTTGATAGGTTCTTTAATAATCAGGCCATCAAAGGTTACAGGGAGAAGACAGGAGAATGGAGATGAGAGGAATAATAAATCGACTATAATGGAATGACACAGCTAACTTGATGGGCTGAATGGCCCGATTCTGCTCCTATGTCTTATGGTCTTGATTCAAGTGCTATTTAAGTCTCTATGATAACTGAGCATGGGGGATGATTTTTATTTAAATCATACATTCCAAATCAGGTGGCAGGATGGAGATATGCCTCTACCAAAGGAAGTGTATGTTCCTCCTTTCCTCCAGCAGCCTGCAAGTCACTCTTGGGCAAGGTGTAGCATCTGCTTAGCCCCCAATCAGGGTCATGTGAAGCCTTGGGAGCAGGTGGTGAGTGGTCGTATGAGCAGCTGGTGCACATCATGAGTCTTGGTTATGTGACCACTGATGCCAGGCAGACCAGAAGAAGTCAATGTAAACCCCTTCTATAGGAAAGAATTGCCAAGAGCAATCATAATCATGGAAAGACCTTGATCGCCTACGTCATTTGATATAGCACATAACGATGATATTCCGAATATAATTGCAAATATCAAAAGGCATTGTGGAGCGTAAATTGTGGATTTATATATTATCTTGGACACATGAGGATCTGTACTAAGGGCGTGAATTTGTTAAACTGCTTCCAAAATGTCAGATTTACAGCAAGTCTGCATTTTTGTCCAGATGGATTGTCAAGGTTGGGAGGTCATCAGGAACCAGTTTCTGCTGCTTGAGTTCCAAGGCACAGCCCTGCTGTAAGATGGATGATGTGGAACCAAGCCCAGATAGACTACATAACAGAAATGCACCCAAACCTATCAATAAGGGAAATAAGGACAAAGGGAGGCCTGAAATACCCTCTCATCCGTATTTGCTGAAACACTGAGTAATAATCTATGTAAACTTGGGGTTGCACTTTTCTGCTGGAACACGGCTGAATGAAACAAACTCAACGGATCAGCTTGTTTTCATGTATCTGCTTTTTCCAGATGTTTGAAATAGTTGAAAACAGTCGCGCAAAAAATCGGGAATATCTCAAGACGTTCCAGTAACACGTTGGCCCAAATTTTTCAGTGGTAATGACAATGAAACTACAGGTGTTTGTCAACATTACTTTATGAAACTGACAGGAACTTCACAGTTTCTGTGCAAAATGGAAATGAAAATCCCAGAGTTACTCTTAGTGACTTGGTGCTTCTCCACGCGCTGTATAGTTTACCACCTTCTCTTTCGCAATAAAGTGAAGTCACTTGAACTGACACAAATTTATTTATTTGCAGGTACAGTGTTGAACAGGCCCCTCCAGCCTTCCTAGCCACACTGCACAGCAAACTCCAATTTAACCCTAACCTAATCATGGGACAATTTCCAATGACAATTAACCTACTAACTATGCATTAGGGTTAGGGTTAGTGTTCAATTGGAGGTTGCTGTGCAGTGCGGGTAACCCTGATCCTAATGCCTTTGGACTGCGGGATGGAACTGGAGCACCTGGAGAAAACCCACACATTCCATGGAGAGGACATACAAACTCCTTACAGAAGATGCTCACCATGGTACTACTGAAGGACAATTTATGTAGTTGTCCTGCTTTAAATCCCTGTAAATTTTATGCTGAAAACAGCTCAGCCCTAAAATTGCATATTGTATTGGAACATGGTCCTGTTTTTATTTTTAGTTACTCCTGTGATTTGTTTCCATTTTTACCAGAGTGTGAGTGAAATACAGTCTCAGATTCAGATTTATTTTTCACATGTACATTGAAACATACAGTGAAATATATCATTTGCATTAACAACCAACACAACTCAAGCGTGTGCTGGGGGCAGCCCGCAAGTTTCACCACACATTCTGGCACCAACATGTTCAGCAGAACAACACAAGCAACAACAACAGCCAACGATCCAACAAAGCAAGACAACAGCAGCAAAATAAGCTACTCAGAATTGCAGACATTGTCATCTCAGCTTTAGCCCTTTACCTCCAGACTTGGCAACTTCGGGATTTCTACTTCCAGACTCACAGTGTTCAGGTAAAATCAGCCTTGATCTGAAGGTAGGGAGGCACAAGGTCAAATGGCTGATCTTGTCTTCAGCAAAGACATTGAAATTCTATTCTGTTCTTTTCTAAATGCCCCACTCCTGTATTGATTTAAGTTCAATTAAATCATCTGATAATATTCAAGTTTTAAGGATGCAAACTTGTCCTCATATTTTAACCACAAACAAGATAAATCTGCAGATGCTGGAAATCCAAGCAACATCACACAAGATGCTGTAGGAACTCAGCAGGCCAGGCAGCATCTATGAAAAAAAGCACAGTTGATGTTTCAGCCCAAAACCTTGACTGTGTTTTTTTTCCATGGATGCTGCCTGGCCTGTTGAGTTTCTCCAACATTTCGTGTGTGTTGCTTGGATTTCCAACATCTGCAGATTTTCTCTTGTTTATCTTTTCCATGGATGCTGCCTGGCCTGCTGAGTTTCTCCAACATTTTGTGTGTTAGTATTTTAATTCTGCATCATCCTGGTGAATCTCCAGTGAACTCCTCTACAGCCCACTAACTCTTCTAAAGGCACAACACCCAGAGAAAGGATCAGCAGATCGAGAAACAATTATGAAAAGGAATAACAGTCGATATTTCAGGCCAAGACCTTTCCAAGAGACATTAACACATGTGAAATGAAAATTTAGCAATCTTTCATCACATGACAATGAACTTGATGAAGTGAAACATGAAGAAAACCCCTCCTCACTGCTTGGGACCATAACCCTTGACGAAGTAACTGCTCAAAACTCTATCCTAAATGTATGAATTAGCTGTAGTGTCATTCCGCTTACTGGGGGTTTGGGGTTTGATGTGATTTGGTTGGCAGGACTTTTTAGTCTTTTTTCATGGGGTGGTATTTTGTAGAACGTGTTGTCATTTGCAAGATTTGTTTTTTTTTTGTGCAGAGAGGGTTTTGTTGTTTTTCTTTCAACGAAATCTATGGTTTTCTTTGTTTCATGGCTATCTGGAAAAGACCAATCTCAGAGTTGTATACTGCATTTGTACAGATGATAAATGAACCTTTGAACCTTTTGTTTTGAGCCTTTAAATACCTTTGCAATTTGACAATTCCGACTTTCAGCACTACAGGGCATCACATACTGTGGACATTTCCTTGTTAGGTTTAGAAGTATAATTCATTGTAACTTGATAAATGAACCATCGGCAAGTAACACCTAAGCAATTTCAGCTACTTCTACAGCAAAGCCAGATGAATAGTATTCTGGCATCAGATTCCACAGCAACTCCAAGGGCAGGCATTAACCTTGGAAGGTCTAGTGGAGCATTTATGCACCACATTGATACAATGACAAGCCAAGCATATTTTAAAGGTATTTAGAGAGTGCCATCAATCCAAAAGAGTCCATTGTAACCCATTCTTCTTTAACGTCTTTCTAACACTTTCACATCAAATTCATTATATCATTTTTGGAAAGCACAATTTATGTTAGCAAGTGGAAATATATCTTGCTGCCATTCAAAGAGGTGATATAGAACATAATAGCAACATTAAACGAGCTAAAACCAAAGTCAATTTAAAATAAAACTGCCTAATTTTATTTTTGCTCTGAAGCTGATTTACACAAAGACCATTTTGGTTCCAGCAAATCTGTACAGCTGAATTAAATCTATATTTATATTTATATCCTTGGTAAATAGTCTCAATATAATTGTCAAAAATGTAGCCATCTGACACCATATGCACTTACTCTGCAAAGAAAAAAGCAGCTTGATTTATGATCATCCGTGACCTGAATTTTCAGTGTGATGAGCTAAAACACAGCTGCAAGTTGGCTGGAGGGTTGCATCATGTTCAAAACACCAGTTTCACAATCAGAAGACATCCACCCCTTCACAAGAAATTCTTTGGAGTTATTTCTGTATTGCTTGGTCATTATCTGATAACTTGTGTCACAAACGTTACATATCAATTGCCACACCATGTTTACATGTTGTCCAGGTTTTGCTGAAGACCGCTACGGACATCTTCATTATCAGATATAGAAATATTGTAGACGTTTTTATCTGAGAAATGAATTCCTAGGGTTGCAATAACAGGCCATGGAAAGTTCTGGTCATATTCTAGGGTGTCAAATTTGAATTTAGCTATTTAAATAACATCCTTTTGAACCAGATTTATTAATCAAATACAGCATTCTGCTAAATTCTTAGGCACCCTAGCTATGTGCCTAAGAATTTTGCACAGCACCGTAGATAGCCAAAACTCTTACTCAGGCACTTTAATGGTATTTCTTCTCCTTAAGCCCGTCATTTCTACTGGGGCATAGGCTCCTGACAGTAGCTTGCCAGACTCCTCTACCTGGGCCGAAGGTAGGTCAGCCCTATGGTTACAGTTTCACACATACGCCATAGGTGAAGATCCTTCCTCTCTCAGGGATGAGGTCTTCAGAGCTTCCGTTGGCATTTCTGTACTCTGGGATTTTGCAGGATGGGGTTGCTATCACCATGCCCAACCCTCCTCCATTCACGTACAACCCCAAGATTTATTTTCTTGTGGGCATTCATAGTACATACAATGAAAATCTGCACACAATAAGACAGACAAATGACCAATGAGCAAAAGACAACAAAATATGCAAATACAAAAAGAAAAAAACAAAGCAATAAATATGGAGAACATGGGATGAAAAGTCTTTGAAAGTGAGACTATAGATTGTGGGAACTTTTCAACAATGGGGCAGTTAAGTTGAGTGAAGTTATCCCCTCTGGTTCAGGAGTCCGATGGTTGAAAAATAGTAACTCTTCCTGAACCTACTGGTGTGAGTCCTGAGGCTCCTGTACCTCTTCCTGGTGGCAGCAGTGAGAAGAGAGCATTGCCTGGGTGGTGGGGGCCCTTAAAGATGGATACTGCTTTCCAGCAATAACGCTCCTTGTAGATGTGCTCAGTGGTGGAAGGGCTTTACCTGTGATGGGCTGGATCGTATCCATTACTTTTTGTAGGCTTTTCACTTTAAGTCAGTATACTCTCCACTGCACTTCTACAGAAATTTGTCAAAGTTTTAGATGATAAACTGAATCTTTGCAAATTCTAAGGAAGTAGAGGTGCTGTCATGCTTTCTTTCTTTCTGTGCTGGGCCCAGGACAGATCCCCTGAAACATTGAGGAATTTGAAGTTGCTGACACTCTCCACCCCTAATCCCCCAATGAGGACTGGCTCATGGACTTCCGGTTTCCTCCTCCTGAAGTCAATAATCATCTCCTTGGTCTTGCTAACATTGAGTGAGAGGTTGTTGTTATGGCACCACTCTGCCAGATTTTCAGTCTCCCTTCTTTATGCTGATTTGGCCAAAGACAATAGTGTCAACAGTAAACTTAAATATGGCATTGGAGCTATGCTTCCACCAAGTCATAAGTGTAAAGCAAGTAGAGCAGGGTGTAGGCATGTGGTGCATCTGTGCTGATGGAGATAGTTGAAGAGATGTTGCCAATCTGAACTGACTGAGATCTGTAAGTGATGAAATTGATAATACGGTTACACGAGGACATATTGAGGGCTAGGACTTGGAGCTTATTGATTAGTTTTGAGGGAAAAATAGTATTGAATGCCAAGCTGTAGTCATGAAGAGCATCCTGATGTAGGCATCTTTGCTGTCCAGGTGTTTCAGGGTTGAGTGTAGGGCCAATGAAATGGCTTCTACTTTTGACCTTTGTGGCAGAAGGCAAATTGCTTTTTTTGCCGGACTGATCTCCACCGTGCTGAAGTAGGGCAACAACTTTCAGACCCTTCCTCTTATGTACCCCTTAAACTGGATCCCTCTAAGGAGCACCAGACCATTTTCTGCCAATCCATCACCAACCTTATTAACTCAGGATCTCCCATCCACTGCCGCCAACCTCATAAGACATAGGAGGAGAATTAGTCCATTCAGCCCATCGAGTCTGGTCTGCCATTTCATCATGGCTGATCCTGGATCCCATTCAACTCCATAAAACCTGCCCTCTCACCATATCCTTTGACGTCTTGTCCAATGGGGAAATGATCAGCTTCCACTTTCAATATACCTATAGACTTGGTCTTCACTGCAGTCTGTGGCAGAACATTCCACAGATTCACCACTCTTTGGCCAAAAAATATTCGTCCTTCTGTTCTAAAAGATCACCCCTCAAATTTGAGGCTGCGCCCTCTTGTTCTGGATACTCCTAGCAGGGGTAACATCCTCTTCACATTAGCCTTATCTAGTCCTTTCAAAATTCAGTAGGTTTCAGTGAGATTCAGAATCAGAATCAGAATCCGGTTTATTATCACCAGCATGTGACGTGAAATTTGTTAACTTAGCAGCAGCAGTTCAATACAATACATAATCTAGCAGAGAGAATAAAATAATAAATAAAATAAAACATAATAATAATAAATAAATAAATAAACAAATTATGTAAATTGAATAGATTTTTAAAAAGTGCAAAAATGGAAATGCTGTATATTAAAAAAGTGAGGTAGTATCCAAAGTTTCAATATCCATTTAGGAATCAGATGGCAGAGGGGAAGAAGCTGTTCCTGAATCGCTGAGTGTGTGCCTTCAGGCTTCTGTACCTCCTACCTAATGGTAACAGTGAGCAAAGAGCATGCCTGGGAGCTGGAGATCCTTAATAATGGATGCTGCCTTTCTAAGACACTGCTTCCTAAAGATGTCCTGGGTACTTTGTAGGCTAGAGCCCAAGATGGAGCTGACGAGATTTACAACCTTTTGCAGCTTCTTTCGGTCCTGTGCAGTAGTCCCTCCATATCAAAGAGTGATGCAGCCTGTCAGAATGCTCTCCACAGTACAACTATAGATGCTTTTAAGTGTATTTGTTGACATGCCAAATATCTACAAACTACTAATAAAGTATAGCCGTTGTCTTGCCTTCTTTATAAGTACATTGATATGTTGGGACGAGGTTAGATCCTCAGAGATCTTGACATCCAAGAACTTGAAGCTGCTCACTCTCTCCACTTCTGATCCCTCTATGAGGATTGGTATGTGTTCTTTCGTCTTACCCTTCCTGATATCCACAATCAGCTCTTTCGTCTTACTGACGTTGAGAGCCAGGTTGTTGCTGTGGCACCACTCCACTAGTTGGCATATCTCACTCCTGTACGCCCTCTTGTCACCACCTGAGATTCTACCAACAATGGTTGTATCGTGGGCAAATTTGTAGATGGTATTCCCATGCATTTTTCTAAATTCCGGTAAGTCCAGGCCCAAAGCTGCCAAATGTTCCTCGTATGTTAACTTCTTCATCCCTGGAATCATCCTCCTGAAGTACTCCTTTGGACCTCATAATACCCTTACTCCACAGCTTCCATTTCTACCTCCTACCCAAGATTCATTTACTTGCCTGTCCAGGTAGACCCATTGTTTCCGTTTGTTCCTGCTCCACCCAACATATATCTGCATACATTAATTCTGTTTTATCCCCTTGGTTCAGTCCCTTTGTACATGCATCCATAAAACCATAAGGTATAGGAGCAGAATTATGCCATTTGGCCTATTGAACCTGCTCCACCATTTCATCATGGCTGCTTCAATTGTCCTCTCATCCCCAATCTTCTGCCTTCTCCCCGTAACCTTTTGTGCTCTGACCCATGAAGAATCTATTAAAGTCTGCCTTAAATATACAGAATGACTTCGCCTCTGCAGCTGCCTGTAGCAAAGAATTCCACAGATTCACCACTCTCTGGCTGGAGAAATTCCTCCTAATTTCCGTTCTGAAATGATGCCCCTCTATTCTGAGGTTTTGTCCTCTGTTCTTAGACTCTCCCACCATGAACAATGTCTTCTCCACATCCACTCTATCAAGGTATTTCACCAGTTGATACTGTAGGTTTCAATTAGGTCACCCCTTTTTCTTCTGAAATTTAGTGAATACAGGCCCAGATCCATCAAACACTATTCCTATGACAAGACTTTCAATCGTGAAATAATTTTTGTGAACCTCCTTTGAACCCTCTCCAGTTTCAGCACATCCTTTCTAAGGGGAACAAACTACTCACAATACTCCAAGTGAGACCTCACCAGTGCTTTATAAAGTCCCAGCATTACATCCTTGCTTTTATATTCTCGTCCTCTTTAAATGAATGCTAAAATCACATTTGCCTTCCTCACCACAGACTTAACCTGCAAATCAACCTTTAAGGAAACCTGCATGAGGATTCCCAAGTCCCTTAGCATCTCAGATTTTTGTATTTTCTCTCCCTTTAAAAAATAATCAACCCTTTCTTTTCTTCTATCAAAGTGCAATACCTTACACTTCCTGACACTGTATTCTATCTGTCACTTCTTTGCCCATTCTTCTAATTTATCTAAGTCCTTCTGTAGCCTTTCTACTTCCTCACAACTACCTGCCCCTCCACATATCTTTGCATTATCTACAAATTTTGCAATAAAGACATCAATTCCATCATCCAAATCATTGACATATTACATAAAAAAGAATTGGTCCCAACATAAACCCCTGTGAAACATTACTAGTCACTGGCAGCCAACCAGTAAAGGCTCACTTTATTCCCACTCTTTGCCTCCTGCCAGTCAGCTGCTGCTTTATCCATGCTAGAATCTTTTCTGTAATACCGTGTGTTCGTAGCTTGTTAAACAGCCTCATGTGTGGCACCTTGACAAAAGCCTTCTGAAAATTCAAGTACACAACATCAACTGATTCTCCTTTGTCTATCATGCTTATTTTTTCTTCAAAGAATTCCAACAGATTTGACATGCAAGAGGAAACCATATTGACAACAGCCTATTTTATCATATGTCTCCAAGTACCCTGAGACCACATTCTTAATAATCTTCCCAACCACTGAGGTCAGACTAACTGACCTATAGTTTCCTTTCTTCTGCCTCTTTCCTTTCTTGAAGAGTGGAGTGACACTTCAAATTTTCCAGTCTTCCAGAACCATTCCAGAATCTAGTGATTCTTGAAAGATCATTACCAATGCCTCCTCAATCTTTTCAGCCACCTTTTTCAGAACCCTGGGGTGTAGACCATCTGGTCCAGGTGACTTATCTACCTTCAGACCTTTCAGTTTTCCAAGAACCTTCTCTCTAGAAGTAATAACTTCACACACATCATGACCACTGATGTTTGGAACTTCCACCATACTGGTAGTGTCTTCCACAGTGAAAACGGATGCAAAATATTTATTCAGTTTGTCTGCCATTTCCTTGTTCCCCTTTACTACCTGTCCAGCATCGTTTTCCACCTGTCCAATATCCACACTTGCTTCTCTTTTAGCTTCATATATCTGAAGAAACTTCCCTGACACTTCACACTCTCTTGATCTTTTCAATGACTTCAAGTTCCCTGGCCCAATCATCTGATTTTCATATGGATGTCCAGTACCTATATGCCTCCATCCCCATTGGGAAAGCCTAAAAATTCTTTGCTTCTTTCTGGATATCAGACCCTACCAGTTTCCCTCCACCACTACTTTCCTCCATCTGTAGGAACTGGTCCTCACTCTCAATCATTTCTCCTTTGGCTCCTCCCACTTCCTTCGAACAAAAACTGTAGCCATGTGCACTTACATAGGTCCCAGCTATGTCTGCCTTTTTGTCAACCATATAGAATAGTCCATACTCCAAGCCAACACTGGTGTTGTTCCCCAACTCTTCCTACACTATACTGTTTCCTGCACCATGCTGAGCTGGTCAACTTAATCAACATTGCCTCCACTCTGCCCTCAAATTTACCAGGTTCATTTCTGACGCCTATCTTCCCTATCTCATTCTCTCTATCTCTATCTCTGGAGATAGTCTATCTACTGATTTCCACTGATTCTCACAGGCATTTGGACTATACCTCTTCCCACTCTGTCTCTAACAAAGGTGCCATTCCCTTTTCTCAGTTCCTCTGTCTCTACCACGTTTACTCTCAGGATGAGGCTTTTCATTCCAGACCTAATGAGATGCCTTCCTTCTTCAAAGAAAGGTGCTTCTCTTCCTCAGCCATCAATGCTGCCCTCATTCATTTTGTGCACGTCTGCCATCATCCTATCCTCCCGATACCACACCAGGGATAGGGTTCCTCTTGTCCTCACCTAGCACCCTACTAGACTCCGCATTCAGCACATAATACCCTGGAACTTCTGCCATTTTGAACAGAATCCCACCACTAAGCACATCTTTTCCTCCCCCTTTCTGCTTTCGACAGGGACTGCTCCCTTGTCCACTCATCCCTCCCCACTGATCTCCCTCCTGAAAGCAGAACAAGTGTCAAACCTGCCCCTACACCCCTCCCTCACTACCATTCATGGCCCCAAAGAGTCCTTCCAGATGAGTCTGTTGGGGCATTTACTGTGTTCGGTGCTCCCGGTGCGGCCTCCTGTATATCGGTGAGACGCGACGTAGACTGGGAGACCGCTTCGCTACGCACCTACGTTCCATCTGCCCGAACAAGCGGGATCTCTCAGCGGCACCCATTTAATTCCACTTTCTATCCCCATGCTGCCATGTCAATCAATGGCCTCCTCCTCTGACACGATGAGGCCACACTCAGGTTTGAGAACAACATCTTATGTTCTGTCTGATTAGCCTCCAACCTGATGGCATGAATATCGATTTCAACGAGCTTCTGGTAATTACCCTCCTTCACCATTCTGCATTCCTTTGTCCTCTCTCTTCTATTTCCTTATCTGCCTATCACCTCCTGTAAGTGCTCCTCCCCCTTCATTTCTTCCATGAACTTCTATTCTTGCCCATCAGGTTCCCTCTCCTCCAGCCCTCCACCTCTTTCACCAGTCAACTTCCCAGCTCTTGACTTCACCCCTTCTGCCGATGTCACCATTCACTTGCCGCCTTGTACTCTTCTTTCTCCACTCCCTCCACCTCCTTGCTCTGAGCTCTCATCTTTTCTTTCCAGTCCTGAAGAAAGGTCTCAGTCCAGAATGTTGACTGTTTATTCACTTCCATAGCTGCTGCCTGATCTGCTGAGTTCCTCTAGCAATTTGTGTGTAGTTTAATTGGCCATTGTAAATTGTCCCGTGAATAGGTTAGGGTTAAAACGGGGGTTGAAGGCTGCGCTTCTCGAAGGGCCAGAAAGATCTATTCCACGCTGAATCTCTAAATAATTAAGTCAGCATCAAATGCTGTTCATTAAAATGGAAGTAGTGCAAGTGAATTGCTGAGACACCCTTAATGATAAAGATACTGGCATGGATAGAGGAACGGCTAATAGGCAGGAGGCAGCGAGTGGGAATAAAGGGGGACTTTTTCTGGTTGGTTGCCAGTGACTAGTGGTGTTCCTCAGGGGTCAGTATTGGGACCGCTACTTTTCACATTGTTTGTCAATGATTTGGATAATTGATTGATGGTTTTGAGACAAAGTTTACAGATGATACAAAGATAGGTGAAGGGGTAGGTGGTGCTGAGGAAGCAAATTAGGACTTTGAAAAATTGGAAGAATGGGCAAAACCTGCAGGTGGAAGACAGTGTTGGGAAATGTATGATAATGCATTTTGTAAAAGGAACAATGGCGAGGTCTATTATTTAAATAGGGAGAAGGTTCAAAGATCAGAATGCAGAGGGATTTGGAAGTCCTTGTGCAAGGCTTCCAGAAGGTTAATTTACAGGTTGAGTCTGTGGTAAAGAAGGCAAATGCAATTTTGGGGTTGATTTAAAGGGGAATAGAATATAAAAGCAAGGAGATAATGCTGAGCCTTTATAAGACACTAGTCAGGCCGCATGGAGTATTGTCAACAGTTTTGGGCCCCATATCTCAGAAAGGATGTGTTGTCATGGGAGAGAGTCCAGAGGAGGTTCATGAAGACAATTCCATTAATGAAAGGGTTAACATATGAGGAGCATTTGGCAACTTGGGGCCTGTACTCACTGGAATTTAGAAGAATGCGGGGATGGGGGGGAATATCATTGAAACCTATCGAATGTTGAATGGATGTGGGGAGGATGTTTCCTATGGTGGAGGTATCCAGAACTAGAGGGAACAGCCTCAAAATTGAGGGGGTGACCTTTTAGACCAGAGGTAAGGAGGAAGTTTTTTAGCCAGAGTGTAGTGTATCTTTGGAATGCTCTGCCACAGACTATGATGGATGTGAAGTCCATGAGTATATTGGGTATATTTAAGGTGGAAGTTGATTGTTTCCTGATTGGTCAGGGCATCAAAGGATATGGCGAGAAGGCAGGTGTATGGGGTTAAGTGGGATCCGGGATCAGCCATGATGGAATGGCAGAGCAGACTCGATGGGCTGAATGGCCTATTTCTGCTCCTATGTCTTATGATCTATCTAACTAGCTGTATTTTTTTTTATATATTGTGTTATACAGCTGCTGGAAAACAACACATTTATTTATTTATTAACACAACACAGTGTAATCTGGTCCTTTGAGCTACATTGCCCCAGAAAACCATAAGAATCCCAATTTAACTTAATGTAATCCCAGGACAATTCATAATAACCATTTAACCTACTTACCAGTATGTCTTTAGACATTGAGGAGATACCAGAGTACCCGGGGTAAACCAGCCCCTTAGAGAATGGTGTGGATTTGAACTCTGAACTCCAGAACACCCAAGCTGTAACCATGCTTTGCTAACTGCTACGCTACACTGTACCCAAATTTCATGAGAAAATCTGTGATAACAAACTTGATTCTGATTGTTAATTGGTTCAGTTAATGATCCTTGGGTATTCCCATGTTTTGTAATCCGGTGCAGAATATGTCTTCAGTCTGGGATAAAATGGAAAATCATTTATTGTCAGTCAGCTGAAGTAAAAAGCTTACTGTTTTTCCTCACATTGACAATAAAAATGTGCATTATCACTGAAACCTCAAAGAAAAATCTGAGCTGATGACTTTAATAAGAAACCAACAACCAAGGAAAACAGCTTAAACATGGTAATGGCCAGGATGAAATCCTTTGTTTGAAAACTGGAGAAGTTTTCTACAGGTGAGACAGATGAGGCAACCTCTGTCACATTTCACTGTGGTTCAATTCAAACCTACCGTGAATAATAGTTTACCAAGACTTACATGAGACACAATAGTAAGTATTTATCTTTCTGTAGCTTAATACCTGATTCTAATACATCAACTATTGTAGTGGTTGCCTCAATAAACATTAAGATCATTGGCTCGTAATTAGCGATGTAATTTAATGTCACATTAAACCTTAATGTATTCACAGGCATGATATTTATTTAGATCTTGAGGGTTTGTTACTTGCAAAATGCATCTTGCAAAGATGAAAATTTAAGACTTAATTCAACAGATTCTTCATATGCCACTGGATTTTGTCATAAAATATATTTTAAAATTTTCATTTTAACTTGTTTCTGGTAATTGATTTTGTTCTCAGGAAAAGAACAATCTGAGAAAGTTAGGTTACAGGATAAAGAAAAATAATGCCTCTTTGGCTTTGCTGCTTGTCCTGGTTAAAATGATTTGCAGTGAAGATGAGGTGAACCCAAAGATATAGTGTGAAATAACTGAAGAAAAGAAACCTTTACTTTAAGAAAAACCATCAATGGGTCTACTTACAAGAATAGACCTGTACCCTGCAAAGGATGTTTTCACCCCCTGATGGCCATTATTAATGGTTATGTTCTTTGTACACATTGCAGTAAACATTTCTGTGAAACAAACGTTTAGAGATTTTCTAGTACAGTGAAAAATCATTTAATAATGAATTTAATCAACATATGTAAATTCCCATTAGGGTGTCCCAATTTACAGGCATCAATAGTATACAAAATTTAATTTGGAATATTTAATTCATTATTCTTCCTTTTAGCTGAATAAATATAGCATCTATATTTCATAAAAATAAAAGACAAGTTCTTTGACTTCAGGGGAAAAGCTATTCAAGGACTAACCTACTTTACATACATAAATGAGATTTAATTGTCCTAATTTGCTTCTTATGTTATCCATATTAACACAAAGAACCACCTATATTCCATAAGTTAAGGGAGCCATTTAGTGAGCTAATATTCCCAAGTGGAAATATTTATATCAATGTTACTGATATCAATTATGTGCCTTCTTCATATTAGCCTTTCAACAAGCTAAGCCTATCAGAACATTTCTTAACCCAAACAATTTATTTTTCAATATATATTTACCCTTTTGGGTAAATCGTTGCAAAGTAAAATTATTTTGACAACATTTCTAATTTAATCCTCAGGGCTCAGTACTGCAGGTCAGGTAGTGTCTATGGAGGAGAATACAGAGTCAATGTTTTGGACCAAGACCATTTTTCAGGACTGGGAATGATGGGAGAATAAGCCAGAATAAGAGTGTTGGGGAGAGAAATAAGTATCACCGAGAGAGGGGAAAGGTAGGTGGGTGGGGGAAAGGGGAATCAACTAAGAAGCTGGGAAGTGATAGGTAGAAAAGATAAAGGGGTGAAGAAGGAATCTGATAAGAGAGGAAAGTGGATGATGTGAGGAAAGGCAGAAGGAGCAGAACCAGAGGGTTATGATTGGCAAGTGAGAAGAAGTGAAGGTGTAAGACAGAAGCAAGAATGGGGAATGGAAAATGAGAGGAGGAGGAGGCAGGAGAAATTGTTGGAAGTATAATGAATGGATCTGTTCCCTGGATGCGTTTTCCTTTCCAGGATATCACAGATGTCATCCTTCTTCAAAGAGTGGGGTTTTCCTTTCACCATCATTGATGCTGCACTCACCTGCATCTCCTTCACTTCCCGGATATCTGTGTTCATCCCATTGTCTGACCGCCTTAACAGCAATAGAGTTCCTTGTGTTCTTAGCTATCACCCCATGAGCCTCTGCACCAAACACATCATTCTCTACAACTTCCACCATTTCCAAAAGGATCCTACCACCAAACATACCTTCACCTCCTCTCTCATCTGCTTTGGCAGGGTTCGCTTTTCCATGATTCCCTTGTCCATTCATTTCTCCCCACTAATCTCATCCCTGCCCATTCACTTCCTCCCTCACTTCTATTCAGGGCCCTAAACACTCCTTTCAGGTGAGGCAATACCTTACCTACAAATCTGCTGGTGTCATCTATTGTATCAATGTAGATGCTGCCTCCTCTATATTGGTGAGTCCCGTCATAAATTGGAGGACTGCTTCGTCGAGTACCTCCTCTCCTTCCACCTAAAATGAAACTTTCTGTTGCCCAAATATTTTAATTCTGATTCCCATTCACATTCCGACTGTTGATCCATGGCCTCCTTTTGTGCCATGATGAGGCCACTCTCAGGGTGGAAGAGCAACACCTTATATTTTGTCTGGGTAGGCTCCAACCTGATGGTACGAATATCGATTTCTCCAATTTATGGTAAAAAAAAAATCCCTCCCCCCACCCCTCTTCTTCTTCTGTTCTCTATTTTGGCCTCTTAGCTCTTCTCATCTGTCTATCACCTACCCTTTGGGTCCCCTCCTCCTTCCCTTTCTCCTATGGTCTACTCTCCTCTCCTATCAGAAACCTTCCTTTCCAGCCCTTTACCTTTCTTACCCACCTGGCTTCACCTATCACCTTCTAGCTATCCTTCCTATCCCCCCAACTTTTTATTCTGGCCTCTTCCCGTTTCCTCTTCAGTCCTGAAGAAGAGTCTCAACCCGAAACATTGATTGTTTATTTATTTCCGCAGATGCTGCCTGACCTGCTGAGTTCCTCTAGTCTAACATTTTGTATGTTTCTTGCTTTTGGTGCTCATGCCATCAGGTTGGAGATTACCCAGATGGAACATGGGGTGTTGCTCCTCCAACCTGAGAGTGGCCTCATTGATTTCCAGCATCTGCAGAATTGTATACAGCTAAACTAAACATTGTCCCTCTGAGGCCAGGGTACAAAACACACTACATACAGCCACACACTGCACACGCAGCACCAATTCTGCTTATGCAGTCACAAAATGATATTATTATTATTTTTTCTCAGCTCAGGTTGGTAAAACCTCAGGTACAGGTATAACTAAGCACACTCATTTCTCAATTGCTTGGAACTTTCGGACAATTCTAGTCATGTTAAAATTGTGGCTTTCTGGAGATTTACATAAATATTGCTGTGTAGACCTAATTGCTTAATGTTATTGTGTAGTGACTTTGGGATAATACCAGTTGTAGATATTACTATCGGGACAATGTATACCCTGTTCATGTTCCATAGTCTTTGAATTTCTTCTATTAATTCAGCACAGTTCTGGTATTTTTCAGTTTTTGATTTCTGAATGCTGTGTGTGTTTGGAATGCCATGATGAGATAGCGGAGTAGACTCAATGGGCCAAATGACCTATTTCCACTCATATGTCTTATGGCCTTATCTTATTTATTAAAGTAAGTTGTTCTTATCATCATTATTATTATTATTATTAATGTTGATAAAATCTTAAACTATTAACATTGACTTCCATCTATGTTTCTTAATTTGATAATTGGGCCAGAAAAGATATATGTTCACTCTATAAGTTTAATACAGAAATGATTGTAATTCTGGAAGAAAAATAAATCTGTTTAGTATTTCAGGAGCTAATTGGTTAAAGGTTTGAGACAAAATGCTAACAAGACATTTCAAGTGGAAGGTAGATAGGGCCAGAAGTTTTTGGCTATTAATTAGCCTATCATGCTCTCAAATTCATGAATATAATTATTTTTGTGCATATTAAATTCTATTAGATTTATTATGAACACTAATGAGTGTGAATGCTAGTTTTCCTTGATGCAGATAAACATTAGAACTTCAAAAGTAATTTGATTTGTTATTCATGAACAATAATTAATTGACATAATTGCAACATTTCCCGAAAGTACTACGCTACTACAATTCATCTAACTTATACTGGTTTTCTTTGTGTCAGTTCTGTAAAACTAGCAGATGGAATAACAAGCAATAATTTATTGAACAAGGTTATGAAGATACTGCATTGATTATATTATAAATTGTAGCATTTTGAAATACCTTACTTATTTTGGCCTTGAATGTCCTGGGTAGAGTTCTGTGATCGCAATTGCAAATGTGTTCCACAATCCAGTAATACATTGGACTGATGAGCAAGACCAACGCTCTTGTTGACAACCGGGACTACACCAATCACCATGTGATGCTGCTCAGATTACAAAGTGGCATTCTGATTGGTTACATCACCATCTGGTACAGAGGCATCAATGCAGAGCATTCCAAGAGACTTGCGAGGATTGTAGATTCAGCTGGCTCCATTGCGGGCACAAGCCTCCCCACCGTTGGAGACATCTTTGAGAGGATGCGTCCATCATTAAGGACCCTCATCATCTAGGTCATGCCCTCTTTTCATTACTACCATCAGGGAGGAAGTACAGAAGCCTATAGACCCACACTCAAAATTTTAGAAACAGCTTCTTCCCCTCTGCCAAAAGGTATTTGAACAGTCCATGAAACCATGAACACCGCCTCACTGTTCCTTTTTTGTACTATTCATTTTTATTATTGTAACATTTTGTAATTTGCCATGCCTGCACTGTACTGCCACCATAAAACAACAAGTTCTCTGACTAATATGACCATAAGATGATCACACAGAGGAGCAGTATTAGGCCATTCAGCCCATTGAGTCTGTTCCGTCATTCTATCATGGCTGATATATTATCCATTTCAACCCTATTCTCCCTGTAACCTTTGATACCCTGACTGATCACAAACCTATCAACCTCCACTTTAAATAACTTGGAGTCCACAGCAGCCTGTGGCAATGAATTCCATGGATTCACCATTCTCTGACTAAAGATTTTCTTCCTCATCTCTGTTCTAAAGTGATGTCCTTCTATTCTGAGGATGTTTTCTCTGGTCCTAGACTCCCCCACTATAGGAAACATCTTCTCCACCTCCACTCTATCTACGTCTTTAAATATTCAATAGGTTTCAATGAGCCCCTTCATTCTTCTAAAGTCCAGCAAGTCCAGCCCAGAGATATCAAACACTCCTCCTATGTTAACCCTTCATTCCCACGTCAGTAACAATAAACCAGACTGAGATTCTGTTATTTCTGAGGCTGCAGCTTATGGTAAGAACTTACAGTGAACTGTCCTTTTCACTTCAGCCCACCAAACTTCTAGTCTTATCAAAATGTGATCCTATGGAACGTGTTTGAGTCCTGTCAGGGTGCCACTTAGTGTAGTGGTTAGAGCAATGGTTTTACAGCTTGGCATGTTAGACTTCAGAGAGAACTCCAGTACTGTCTATACATGCTCCCCTGTGAATGCATGGGATTCCTCTGGGTTCTCTAGTTTCCATCACAGTCCATAGACGTACCGGTTGGTAGGTTAATTAGCCATTGTAAATTGTCCTCAATCAGGATAGGGTTGTATCAGAGGTTGATTTTTCAGGGTGAGACCCCTCCTCAGGACTGGAAAGCAAGGGATCAGAAACTAGAATAAGAAGGGAGGGGAGGGAAAGGTGTGCAAGCTGGCAGGTGACAGGTGAAACCAGCTGAGGGGAAAGGTAGCTGGGTGCTGGGAAGGGAGGTGAAGTAAGAAGTGGGTGGTGATAGATGGAAGAGGTAAAGAGTGTGAAGAAAAAGATATCTGGGCTCAAAGTACTAATCTGGGCTCAATATCAGTACCTACATCTCTTAAGCAGAGAGTTGGATCATAAGACATAGGAGCAGAATTAGGCCATTCAGCCCATTGAGTCTGCTCCACCATTCCATCATGGCTGATCTCGTATCCCACTCAACTCCATACACCTGCCTTCTCACCATATCCTTCGATGTCCTGAACAAACAGGAAACTATCAACTTCCGCTTTAAATATACCCGTGGACTTTGTCTCAACCGCAGTCTGCGGCACAGCATTCCACAGGTTCATTATCTGTGGAGGGGAGGACTATAGCTGGAATTTAGAAGGATGGGGGGGGATCTCATTAAAACCTTCCGATAGTTGAAAGGTCTAGACAGAATACATGTGGCAAGGATGTTTCCCATGGTGGGGGTGTCTAGGAAAAAAGGTCACAGCCTCAGGATAGAGGGGCATCTATTTAAAACAGAGAGGCAGAGAAATTTCTCTAGCCAGAAGGTGGTGAATTTGTGGAATTTGTTACCAGAGGCAGCAGTGGAGTCTGGGTCATTGGGTGTACTTAAGGCAGAGATGAACAGGTTCTTGATTGGACATGGTTATCGGAAGTAGGCCGGGAAATGGGGTTGAAGAGGGGAGAGAAGGGTCACCCATGATTGAATGGCCGAGCAGACATAATGGTCCAAATGGCCTAATTCTTCTCCTATATCTTATGGTCTTACAGTAACAAATGAACCAACCCCTGCCACCCCCACTATAATTTGCAGACCTCTGGTACACTGGATAAACTTTGACGACACCTACAAAGAGAAATATTTGGCTGGCAGATGGCAAAAGGAAATAAAAAATATAAGTGATAAAGGTTAAAAGATCAAAACATAGTGAAGTGTGAATTTGTGTCAAATCAGATCAGCAAGGGTTCTTCTGGGCAGCCAACAAGTGTCGCTACTCTCCTGGCACCAACATAGCATGCCCAGGTCATGCCTTGTTCTCATTGCTACCATCAGGGAATGGGTTAAAGAAGCCTGAAGACACACACTCATCGATTCAGGAACAGATTTATCATCTGATTTCTGAACGGAGATTGAAGTCATGAACACTACAAATTTTCTTTTTCTTTTTGCATAACTTATTTAATTTATCTATTATATATATCAATTTACTGTAATTCATGTTTTTGTTCTTTTATTATGTATTTCAAAGTACTGCTGCCACAAAGATAGCTAATTTCATGACATTTTTGCCAATGATATTGAACCTGATTCTAATTCTGATTCACAGCTCACTAATGTTAACCACACTTCTTTGGAATGTGGGAGGAAACCAGAGCACCCGGCGGAAAACCCATTTACTTTCAACTTTGGGTGACTCCACTTGTAGAACCCAAGATCCAGTCTGCTTTTTATAACCATGTGTTCAGAATGCCTACAAATTTCAACAGCAATGCATGCCTACCCTTTGGTCCTGAACCCCTTTTTATATTTCCTTTTGTTCAAAGCAAATTTATTATCAAAGTACATATAGTATATGTTACCATATACAATCCTGAGATTCATTATCTTGTAGGCATTCATAGTAGAACAAAAAAATATAATAGAATTAATGAAAAACTACACACAAGACAGACAAACCATAAGACAGCAGTGCATTGTAATACATAATAATAAAGCACTATAAATCAGAAACTACAAATAGTGAGGTATTGATGATGGGGAGACTAGTGCCCATGATGGAGCTGGCTGAGTTTACAATTTTCTACAGTTTTTCCCGATCCTGTGCAGAGGCCGCTCCATACCAGACGGTGATGCAACCATTAGAATGGTCTCCATGGTACAAAGATGCAAAGAGTCTTTGGTGACATATCAATTCTCCTCAAGCTCCTAATGAAATATAGCCACTGTTATGCCTTCTTTGTAACTGCATTTGTATGTTGAGCCCAGGATAGATACTCAGAGCCAAGATTATTTCAGGCCAAGATCCTTCATCAGGACAAGAATGGAAGGGAGAAGAAGCCAGAACTGACAGGTGCTGGGAGAGGCAGGAGTATAAGCTTGCAGGTGATAGGTGAAGACACGTGAGGGGGAAGGTAGGTGGGTGGGGGAAGGGAGATGAAGTAAGAAGAGGGGAGCAGATAGGTGGAAAATGTAAAGATGTGAAGAAGAAAGAATCTGATAGGAGTGGAGATTAATGATGGGAGAAAGGGATGGAGTGGCGGTATCAGGGGAAGATGATGGGTAGCCAGATATTAAATGATATTCAACAATTTATTTCAGCGGAATCATGGGAAACTCTTTCAAACAGAAGCAGTGAAGTATAGGGACATTAAAGTATTTTATTTCTTTTTTTTCAGTTTCTTTTTTGAATCATCACCAGTAAGGTTTGCATCATTTTGTATCGTTAAATTGGAAAATAAATCAACGTTGTCAATATTTGTATGAGCGAAACACACATCAAGTTCTCTGGTGCAACAAACACAAAATGCTGGAGGAATTTAGCAGATCAGGCAGTATCTATGGAGGGGAATAAACAGTCAATATTTTGGGCCGAAACTCACCCTCTGTCCAAAATGTCAACTGTTTATTCAGTTCCTCAGATGCTGCCTGCCTGACCTACTAAGTTCCGTCAGCACTTTGTGTGTGTTGCTCAAGATTTCCAGCATCTGCAGAATCTCTTGTGTTTATCAGGTGTCTTCTGGTGGTTCATTTCAACAAGAAATTAAATTTCAAAGTGAGAAAAAGGTGCAGGGTGGAACTAGTGAGCTGTTCTGCCAGAGAACATAGGTACGTTCCAATGAGACAGGGAAAGGATGGGAGGGTACAGGAATCATGGTCTACAAAGGCTGTTGAAAATCTCATCAAGAACAAAAGAAAAGCTTATGAAAGGTTCAAAAACTAGGTAATGATAGAGATCTAGAAAATTATAAGGCTAGCAGGAAGGACCTTAAGAATGAAATTAGGAGAGCCAGAAGGGGCCGTGAGAAGACCTTGGCGAGCAGGATTAAGGAAAACCCCAAGGTATTCTACAAGTGTGTAAAGACCAAGAGGATAAAATGTGAGAGAATAGGACCAATCAAGTGTGACATTGGAAAAGTGTGTATGGAACCGGGCGGGGATAGCGGAGGTACTTAGTGAGTACTTTGCTTCAGTATTCATTACGGGAAAGGACCTTGGCAATTGTAGGGATGACTTACAGTGGACTGAAAAGCTGGAGCATATAGACATTAAGAAAGAGGATGTGCTGGAGCTTTTGGAAAGCATCAAATTGGATAAGTCACCGGGAGCAGATGAGACATACCTCAGGCTTCTGTGGGAGGCGAGGGAGGAGATTGCTGAGCCTCTGGCAATGATCTTTGCATCATCAATGAGGACGGGAGAGGTTGCGGAGGATTGGAGGGTTGCAGATGTTATATAACCATATAACAATTATAGCACGGAAACAGGCCATCTCGGCCCTTCTAGTCCGTGCCGACGCTTACATTCACCTAGTCCCACTGGCCCACACTCAGCCCATAACCCTCCATTCCCTTCCTGTCCATATACCTATCCAATTTTACTTTAAATGACAATACTGAACCTGTCTCTACCACTTCTACTGGAAGCTCATTCCACACAGCTACTACTCTCTGAGTAAAGAAATTCCCCCTTGTGTTATCCTTAAACTTTTGCCCCATAATTCTCAAATCATGTCCTCTTGTTTGAATCTCCCCTACTCTCAATGGAAAGAGCCTATCCACCAATCTATCCCCGTCATTATTTTAAATACCTCTATCCAGTGCCCCCTCAACCTTCTATACTCCAAAGAATAAAGACCTAACTTGTTCAACCTTTCCCTGTAACTTAGGTGCTGAAACCCAGGTAACATTCTAGTAAATCTCCTCTGTATTCTCTCTATTTTGTTGATATCTTTCCTATAATTCGATGGCCAGAACTGTACACAATACTCCAAATTCGGCCTTATCAATGCCTTGTACAATTTTAACATTACATCTCAACTCCTATACTCAATGCTCTGATTTATAAAGGCTAGCGTACCAAAAGCTTTCTTCACCACCCTATCCACATGAGATTCCACCTTCAGGGAAGGTTGTTCTGTTATTCTAAAAAGGGAGTATAGATATCCCAGGAAATTATAGATCAGTGAGTCTTACTTCAGTGATCGGTAAGCTGATGAAAGAGATCCCGAGAGGCAGGATTTATGAACATTTGGAGAGGCATAATATGATTAGGAATAGTCAGCATGGCTTTGTCAAAGGCAGATCATGCCTTATGAGCCTCATTGAATTTTCTGAGGATATGACTAAGCAGATTGATTAAGGTAGAGTAGTCGATGTAGTGTATATGGATTTCAGCAAGGCATTTGATAAGGTACCCCATGCAACGCTTATTGAGAAAGTACGGAGGTATGGGATCCAAGGGGACCTTGTTTTGTGGATCCAGAACTGGCTTGCCCACAGAAGGCAAAGAGTGGTTGTAGACAGGTCATATTCTGCATGGAGGTCGGTCACCAGTGGTGTGCCTCAGGGATCTGTTCTGCGACCCTGACTCTTTGTGATTTTTATAAATGTCCTGGATGAGGAAGCAGAGGGATGGGTTTATAGATTTTCTGATGACCCAAAGGTTGGGGGTGTTGTGAATAGTGTGGAGGGCTGTCAGAAGTTACAGCGGGACATCGATAGGATGCAAAACTGTGCTGAGAAGTGGCAGATGGAGTTCAACCCAGATAAGTGTGAGGTGGTTCATTTTGGTAGGTAAAATATGATGACAGAATATAGTATTAACGGTAAGACTCTTGGCAGTGTGGAGGATCAGAGGGATCTTGGGGTCCGAGTCCATAGGACGCTCAAAGCTGCTGTGCAGGTTGACTATATAGTTAAGAAGCAATACGATGTATTGGCCTTCATCATCTGTGGGATTGAGTTCAAGAGCCAAGAGGTAATGTTATAGAAATATAGGACCCTGGTCAGGACCCACTTGGAGTACTGTGCTCAGTTCTGGTCACCTCACTACAGGAAGGATGTAGAAACTATAGAAAATGTGCAGAGGAGATTTACAAGGATGCTGCCTGGATTGGGGAGAATGCTTTATGAGAATAGGTTGAGTGAACTCGGCCTTTTCTCCTTGGAGTGATGAGAGGTGACCTGATAGAGGTGTATAAGATGCATTGATCGTGTGGATAGTTAGAGGCTTTTTCTCAGGGCTGAAATGGCTATCGTGAGAAGGCACAGTTTTAAGGTGCTTGGAAGTAAGTAGAGAGGAGACATCAGGGGTAAGTTTTTTACGCAGAGAGTGGTGAGTGCGTGTAATGGGTTACGACGACCGTAGCAGAGGCTGCTATGATAGGGACTTTTAAGAGACTCCTGGACAGGTATATAGAAAAATAAAGAGCTATGGGTAACCCTAGGTAATTTCTAAAGTAAGTAAATGTTTGTCACAGCATAGTGGGCCAAAGGGACTGTATTGTGCTGTAGGTTTTCTATGTTTCTAGATCAGGTGTGAACATGCAGGGCACAATAGCCTCTTTATGAAGAGATAGATTAGAAGGAATTTCTTTATCCAGGGTGATGAATCTTTGGAATTTATTGCCACAGACATCATTGGGCATATTTACAGCAGAGGTTGATAGGTCTTGATTGGTCATGGTACAAAAGGTTATGGGGAGAAGACAGGAGGATGGAGTTGAGAAGGATAAAAAATCAACTTACGGAATGGCGCGGAAGAGTCATGGGGCCAAATGGACTAATTCTGCTCCCGTGTCTTACTGTCTTACTTGCTGTAATTATACAAATTGTAAAATGTGTCTCAGTCTAGAAATACATTCCTAGAATCCAGAGTGAAAGTCATTGTGCCCTGCTGTAGGAAGGTAGGAAGAACATCTGCTCTTGAGCCAGAGGAGATAACTTCACTAAACTTCACTCGCCCCATTACTGAACTGTTCCCACACCCAATGGTCTCACTTTCAAGGACTCTATCTCCTGTTCTCAATATTTATTGCTTATTTATTTACTCTCACTTATTTTTTCTTTTTATATTTGCACAGTTTGTTGTTTCTTGCACATTTGATGTCTTTCATTAATTCTATATGTTTCTTGGATTTACTGAGTATGTGTGAAAGAAAATGAGTCTCAGGGTGATAGGTGGTGACATATATGCACTTTGATAATAAATTTACTTTGAACTTTGGACTTCTTACCTGATTTTCTTTTCCTATGTCTGGACTAATCATTCTTTTGGCTTGCTTACTGCCAATTTCTACCTACGTACATGCGCCTTGGTGCTGGGGACCATGCCTGCTAGGAATAGAGTCATTTGCTCAAACTAATATCATACAGGTTACCTACTCCCCACAGACAGTACCTTCTGCAGTTCAATGCTTCACACAAATCCAACTTCCAGGAGGGTAGCTATTGCGCAGGATGCAACCACTTTTTTTTCCCAATTCTGATCTCTTCAATTTGACCCGTCACTTTTAATAAAACAATGGCCTCCATGCACGATAAATTCCTCACTGTCATAGTAGATTGTGACCAATCAGAAACTGTCTACTGATGGAACCACAGCAACAAAGGTGTTCTCTGCACTCGATTTTTTAATTTAATTCAATTAACTTCTTTTAATTAGCTCCTGGTCTAATGAGAGATCTAATCCCCGCAGTGTAACACTAGGATATAAATCTATTTTTCACGTGGTGCACAGAAAATCTGTAAATCCTCTGTGCCTCTGCTAACAGTTGTTTGGGTTATGATTGGAAGTTTTTATTTTGGAAATATTCAGATTTTTTGAGTCAAATAATGAAGCAGTGTGAAACTGAAGTAAAGAAAAATCCTGGTGCACTCTACATGTCCCTGTGAATTATGCTAAAAATATGCATTGTAGCCGAATACAGCAAATTTTCTGTGTGACACATAATCTGTGCATGATTTTTAAACCAGCGTTCTGATGCTGATGAGCATCTGAAAATACGAGCACTGGAAATGTACAGTAGGTCCGAGCAGGACAATCTGACAAACCTCCGAGTCCTAAATGAAGATTAAAACCCAAATATTAACCTAGATACATCTTTTAGATGCTGATTAGTCTGCTGTGTATTTTCAATATTTTCTGTTTTATTTTACACTTCCAACTTTCAAAGCCTTTCTTTTCATCTCCAAATCATGAACTTCCCCTTTCTGACTTCAAGGGCATATGCTTGATTCAACTGCACTGACAAGCTCTGTAGAGCAGCCTTTTGACTTAATAATGATTCTTTGAAGTTTTCAAATTATTGAAGATAATTACAGTGAGATATTTAAGCCGGCTGGCATCTCTGTAATGTACCATTCAGACCTTGAGGTAACACCTCTGCACCCTCATCTAAACATTTTTTACAACCATACATCCAAACCTACAGCGGCTGATTTATTTTCCTGTAAGGTTCAGAATAAACAGAATAAGGTAATGGATATGGCCCAATGACATCACAGCAAAGCAGCACCAACCATCAGGGACCCGCACCAACCAGGCCACGCTCTCTTTTTGCCGCTGCCCTCAGGAAGGAGATACGGGAGCCTCAGGACTCACATCATCAGGCTCAGGAACTGTTATTACCGCTCAACCATCAGGCTCCGAAACCGGGGGGGGGATAACTTCGTGCAACTCCTTCACTGAACAGTTCCCATTGCCTATGACCCCTGTTTCAGTCTACATGGTGATTGCAAACAAGGCAGAAACATTACTTCATCACCTCACTCTAGTTTCAAAGTAAGTTTATTTTCAAAGTATGTATACACTATGTCACCATATTCAGTGGATTCCATTAATTAGGCCATCGGTTAATTGGGGCAGTCGCTTACTTGGGACAACTCTTAAAGAACAAAAACCAATCTAGAAAATAGCTGGGACTCCCTTCATATATTTGGGACACTATGCCGCTTAAATGGGACTGGAGGCTGTTACCATACAGCTCCTAACTAGCGCCAGTCATGTGCACATATGTGGCCGAAAGGCACTACACTGATGAGAGCAAACAGTTTTTAAACAATATCAGTCATGTGTATTTCTGTTCAAGAAGTATCTTGAATGTTATAATGAAAATGAAGATTTGGAAGATGCAATCATCATTAGCATTGTTTGAAGGCTTTCCTTATTTCACTAGGTGTCTACACAAATTTTGTTCATTTACAGTCAATTAAAAGAACACAGTAGCATAAACTGAATGTATCCTCTGTTGATATGTATTAGGAACTAACAGACAGTTTTGTAGTACTGTACTGGTATTGTACTGGTCCAGAAATGGCCCAGTTAACCGGAATCCATTGTATCACCCTGAGATTCATTTTCTTGCAGCCATTCACAGTAGAACAAAGAAATACAATGGAATCAATGAAAAACTACATACAAAAACTGATAAGCTATGAGCATCCTGAAACTTATAGACTTCATTGGTCACATTATCATCAGGATCTGATGCCAGAAAATAAATGCTGCTTTATACAAACACAAAGTGCTGGAAGAACTCAACAGGTCAGGCAGTATGTATGGAGAGGAATAAAAAGTTGATGTTTTGGGCTACAACCATTCCTTCTGCAAATGCTGGAAATCCAGACCAACTGTATCTAAAAGAGTGGCCACTGAGTGTATGTCCATGGTCTTCTGCTGCTGTAGCCCATCCACTTCAGATGCTATTCTTCACACCACTGTTGTAGTAGGCCTCAATAGACCATGGATTTGCGCCTTAGAAAGTTTCCAGGTTTTTTTTAATGGAAGACCGGCAGTTGCCCAAGCTGCAAGTCTCCTCTCTCCATGCCATTTATGTTGTCCAAGGGAAGGGCATTAGGACCCATACAGCTTGGCACTGGTGTCGTCACAGAACAATGTGTGGTTAAGTGCCTTGCTCAAGGACACACACACAACCTCAGCCAAGGCTCGAACTAGTGACCTTCAGATCACTAGCCGAACGCCTTTACCACTTGGCCACGCACCAACCACTGTTGTAATATGTGGTTATTTGAGTTACTGTCAGCTTGAACCAGTCTGACCATTCTCCTCTGACCTTTCTCATTAACAAGGTGTTTGCCCAGAGAACAGCCACCCACTGCATTTTCTTTGTTTTTCATACCATTCTCTGGTCTAGAGACTAGTGTGTGTGAAAACCTCAGGAGATCTGTAGTTTCTATGATACTCAAACCACCCCATCTGGCACCAACAATCATTCCATGGCCAAAGACATCTTAGATCACATTTCTTCCCTGTTCTGATGTTTGACCTGAATAATTGAACTTTTTGACCATGCAATTTGCTACCACATAATTAGCTAATCAGATTTTTGCATTAACAAGCCGATGTACCTGACAAAGTGGCTACTGAGTGTATAAGCTCATGGTCAGAGCAAGGTGGAGGTAGTGGTCACTGCCGCAGTGAATTGCTCCAAAACTGCAGTTGTTTCTGGAGCAGGAGGTGTGTGTCAGTGAGGACAGTATCAGTCAAGTGTAGATATTTCTCAAACCATTTGTCACTGAGGTTCTGGTAGGAGAATAATTTCCTGGAAACATTAGGAGAAAATGAGCACTTTCCTTCTCTCTTTATCCTTCTTTTCTGCCTATGCTTGGTCTTTCATTGAAAGAAAATGGGTTTGAGGGGGGTAATAAATCAGTGAAGATGGAATGGCAGAGCAGACTTGATGGGCCAAATGGCCTAATTCTGCGATCTTACGGTCTATACAAAATTCAGAGGGGTATTGATAGTGTAAATATTTGCAGGCTTTTTTTCTAGTGAGGTTGGGTGAGACTAGAATTAGATGTAATGGGTTAAGGGTGAAAAGTGAAAAGTTTAAGGGGAATTCCTTCACCCAGAGGGTTACGAGTGTGGAATGAGCTTCCAATGGAAGTGGTGGATGTGGGTTGAGTTGTAATATTTAAGAGAGGTTTGGATAAGAGATGTCCTGGACTGAAGGGCTATGGACTGAGTACAAGTAGTTGGGACTAGGTAGAGAACCAGGTCTATCCAAACTTCTCTTAAATAAAGCATCTGAATCTGCATCCATCACTTCTACTTGGATCAGCTTGGCAAAAAGTCCTGTTTTTGTGCTGCAGTGCTCAATGATTATCCTTCCTCTGATTCCAGCTGCCATCCACACCGAGTCTTCACAATTACCTCTGACTTTCCCCTTTCAGAGGCAGAATGTTCTGTTCTCAGTAAGAGCCTCTCCTTTGTACCCCTGTGACTGCACCTCAGTGATTCTGCACCCAGCACGATGCTGAGCTCTTCTTTCGGTCCCTCCCAGCCTACTTCTTTGCCAAGAACTCTCCACTCTGCACCAATGACCCCTTCTCCCATCTTCAAAACCCCTCTTCTTCGTGGACACCCTGCTCTGGTCTTCTGCCTGCTCTGGACCTTTTTATTGCTAATTGTCAAAGAAGCATCAACCGTCTCGACTTTACCACTCCTCACTCCAATTCTAACCTCACTCCTTGTGAGTGCACTCCTCTTCACTCTCTCCGCACTAACCCTAACCTCACCGTCAAACCCGCAGATAAAGGGGGGTGGGGCAGTGGTGGACTGACCTCTCCCTTGCTGAGGCCAGGAGAGAACTGTCAGACATATCCTCTTACTTATCCCTTGAACAAGACCCCACAAAGGAGCACCAGGTCACTGTCACCCTCACCATCACTGACTTATTAGCTCTGGGGATCTCCCATCTACTACCAACAAACTTATTGTTCCTGTGCCCCACATATCCCATTTCTACCTCCTACCCATAATCTACAAACCTGCCTGTCCAGACATTCCCATTGTTTCTGCTTGTTCCTGCTCCACTGAACTCATATCTGCATAGCTCGACTCTGTTTTCTCCCCCTCCCCCTTGTTCAGTTTCTTCCTACCTACATCTGTGATACTTCACATTCTCTGGATATTTTCAATGACTTCTAGTTCCCTGGCTCCAATCGACGCACTTTCACCATGGACGTCCAGTCCCTATACATCTGCATCGCCCATCAGAAGGGCCCTAAAGCTCTCCAGTACTTCTGGACACCAGATACAACCACTTCCACTCCACCATCAATCTCCTCCACCTGGCAGGCATGGTCCTCACTCTCAATAACTTCTCCGCTGGCTCTTCCAACTTCCTTCAAATGAAAGGTGTAGCCATGGGCACTCACAATGATCCCAGCTATGCCTGTCTTTTGAAACAGCCCATGTTCTAAGCCTACAATGGTATTGCACCCCAACTTGTCCTCTGCTACATTGTTGACTGCATTGGTGCTGCTTCCTGCACCCACACTGATATGGTTGACTTCATCAACTTTGCCTCCAACTTCCACCCTGCCCTCAAATTTACCTGGTCCATTTCTGACACCTCCCTCCCTTTACTCTCTCTCTCTCTCTCTGGAGACAGACTATCTGCTGATCTCTTTTATATACCAACTGATTCTCACACTTTCCACTTCCCTTGTCCATTTGTCCCTCTCTACTGATCTCTGTCCTGGCACTTATCCTTGCAAGCGGAAGAAATGCTACACCTGCCCCTACACCTCCTCCCTCAGGGCCCCAAACAGTCCTTCCAGGAGAGGTGACACCACCTGTGAGTCTGTTAGGGTCATATATTGTATTCCATGCACCAGTGTGGCCTCTTACAGATCGGTGAGATCCAATGTAGATTGGGAGACCGCTTCAGTCAGCATCTATATTCTGTCCAACAGAAAAAGCTGGATCTCCTGTGGCCACCCATTTCAATTCTACTTCCCATTCTCATTCCGATATGTCAGCCCATGACCTCCTCTACTGTTACAATGAGGCCACACTCAGGTTGGAGGAGCAACACTTTATATTCCATCTGTGTAGCCTCCAACCTGATGGCATGAACATTGATTTCTTGAACTTCTGGTTATTACCCACCCCCTCACCATTCCCCATTCCTGTTTCCCTATCTCTCCTTGCCTCCTTACCTACCCATCCTCCTTCCATTTCTTCCATAGTTTTCTAACTTCTTATGTCAGGTTCCACCTTCTCCAGCTCATCATCTCTTTCACCAATCAACTTCCCAGCTCTTTACTTCCCCTCTTCCCCCTCTCACCTGCCACCTTGTGCTTCTTTCTCCCCTCCTCCCATGTTCTTACTTAGACTTCTCTTTCTTTCCAGTCCTCATGCTAAAACATCAACTGTTTATTAATTTCTATAGACGCTGCCTGGCCTACTGAGCATTCTGTGTGCGTTGCTTTGGATTTCCAGCATCTGCAGAGTTTCTCGGGTTTATAATTCTTTCAGCACCGGTGATCTAAGTTCAATTCCTGCTGTGCTCTCTAAGGAGTCTGCAAGTTCTTCTGGTGACTGCCTGAGTTTTCTCCGGGTGCTTTGGTTTCCTCCCACATTCCAAAGCCGATTGAGTTAGGATTATTGAGTTGTGTACATGTTGTATTGGTGCTGGGTGAATGGTGACAATTGCAGGCTGCCGCAGATTGTGCTGCTCATTGGCACATTCACTGTATGTTATGATGTTCTGATGTACATTTGACAAATAAAGCTTATCCTTAGGTCTTTAAGTTCTTGTGCAATCTTTGCAGCAGCAGGTAATAATCTATCAGCCAATGATGTGCAACTGTTGATGATATCTACAAGGAGTGCTGGTGGGTGTCCTGCCCCACCGAACACCAATTCATCTGGAGGGTTCTTGTAATGATGCAAGTGGGTCTGAGCACAATTGCAGAGAGAGACAGCAAGTGTTGTTCAAATAACTTCAAACTTTACTTCAACGGTCAGAAGCACTCAGTACAACTGTCTTTCTGCATTCACTTGTTCAGATTTCAAACTAAAATACACAGAGCAACTTAAGGATTCACAGAAAATATTACAAAAAGGCTTCAGACAAGCTCCAAGGCTTCAGGAGAAAAATCAGGAAGTCAGTCCACAAAACAAAGGGGGTGATTCCACAGGGCTAGATCCCAGTAAGTCTTTTCTCAGTACTGACACAGGTGAGTAATTCCACAGAGAATAACTAACCTTAGCAGTTAATTCTAACAAGCAGAGCGAGGATCAAGACTGAGCAACTGATCGACGCAGCCACCAGCCTCAAACACCTCCCAATCAGTCTCAGGTGTGTCTTGTAATCCAATTGAGGTTCCTTCCAGTGATTAGGGATGAGGATCTCCACCCAGACAGTTGACCTCATTGCTCGTGGAGGTGTCACCGCCACCTGCTGGGCTCCTCAGGTGTTACAGCACTCCCTGCCTCTTCAGCCGACTCCAGGGGGCCGAGGTCGGTCTGGTTGATCCCGATGGAAATCTCTCATGAGGGACAGATCTCAGATGTGATGAGACTGTACCCAGGAGCTTTCCTCAGGACTGTAGCCTCCCCAATCCACAAGATATTAGATACTCCGACCAGCCTGGCATGATTTAAACAGCCTCCGAACTGAAAAACTGAACCATCTGCAACAAAATAGGAGTTAGAGGAGAGGTAAAAATAGGGAGACATGAAGAACGGAGCTCACCTGGAGGGACCTCGGCAGTTCCAGCTGATAAGCCACTGGGTTAATCTGTCTCACTATCTTGAAAGGTCCATTATAGTGGGCTGAGAGCTTCTGAGAGTCTAAGCGGAGAGACAGATGCCACATAGACAACCACGCCCATTGACTAAGTGGGAAGGAGGGAGCCGGTCTGTGTCTACGGTCAGGCTGGTGTTGGCGTGACTGGGTGCTGCGTGGGCTTTTCGCCAGCCCCTTCTGCACCTTGCCCCAGCAGAGTGAACAGTAACCTCTGGCTGCCGTCTCAGGATAAAATGGAGGAACAAAGGCACACTGGGCTTCAAAGGCTGACGTACCCACTGGTGCATTGACAAATTAATTGTGGGCCACTTTTGCCCATAATAGCATCGAGCTCTCAGATCCCAGGTTGTCTGAGGCAAAAAAGCCTTCTCCAGCTCCTGACTGGCCTCTCAGTTTTCCAGTTGGGCTGAGGACGGAAACCTGAGGACAAACTCACAGAGGTGCTAAACAAAACCTGCAGGCCCCGCCCGGTGTGCCATGATTCCACACCACCTCTGTCACCACAGGTCTGCCTCTGCTTGCTGAGCAGAGCTGGGATAGCAGAACAAAATGTGCACGTTTGGAAAAACAGTCCTGATGGCAGTTATATACAGGCCTCCAAAAAGTAGCTGGGAAGTACGGGTTACAGCAGGAGATAGAAACGGCATGTCAAAAGGACAATGTAATGTTAGTCATGGGGGATTTTAACATGCAGGTCGTTTGGAAAAATCAGGTTGGTAATGGATTTCAAGAGAGTGAGTTGTTGAATGCCCATGAGGTGGCTTTATAGGACATTGTCGTTGAGCCTACGAGGGTATCAGTTATACTGGATTGGGTCTTTTGTAATGCACCAGAGGTGATTAGGGAGTTTAAGGTAAAAAGGACACTTAGGAGCAGTGATCACAATATGACTGAGTTCAACTTGAAATTTGATGGAGAGAAAGTAAAGTCTGATGTAGCAGTATTGCAGTGGAATAAAAGAAATTGCAGTGGTATGAGAGGGGAGTTGGCCAAAGTGAATTGGAAGGAGATGCTGGCAGGAATGACAGCAGAGCAGCAATGGTGTGAGCTTCTGGGGAAAAAATGAGGAAGGTGAAGGATTTCAAAAACAAAGAAATACTCAAATAGCAAAATAGTAGAAGTGTAGCTGACAAGGGAAGTCAAAATTAACGTAAAAGCAAAAGAGTGGGCATACAACAAAGCAAAAATTAGTGGGAAGATAAAGGATTGGGAAGCTTTTAAAACCCTACAGAAAGCAACTAAAAGAATCATTAGGAGGAAAAAGATGAACTATGAAAGCAAGCTAGCAAACAATATTAAAGTGGATAGTAAAAACTTTTTCAAGTACGTAAAAAATAAAAGAGAGATGAGAGTGGATATAGGACCACGAGAAAATGCAGCGAGAGTAATAATAATGAGGGCCAAGGAGATGGCAGATGAACTAAATGAGTATTTTGCATCAGTCTTCACTGTGCAAGACACTAGCAGTGTGCCAGATGTTGTAGTGTGTGAAAGAAGAGAAGTGAGTGCAGTTACTATTACAAAGGAGAAGGTGCTCAAAAAGCTGGAAGACCTGGGGGTACATAAGAAACCCGGGCCAGATGAACTTCACCTTAGGGTTCCGAAAGAGGTAGCGTTGGAGATTGTGGTGGCATTAGAAATGATCTTTCAAAAATCATTGGACTTTGGCATGGTGTCAGAGGACTGGAAATTGCAAATGTCACTCCACTCTTTAAGAAAAGAGGGAGGCAGCAGAAAGGAAATTATAGACCAGTTAGCCTGCCCTCAGTGGTTGGGAAGACATTGGAGTCAATTGTTAAGGATGAGGTCGTGGAGTACTTGGTGACACAGGACAAGACAGTAGAAAGATGGCATGGTTTCCTTAGGGGGAAAACTTTCCCTGATGAACCTGTTGGAATTGCTTGAGGAGATTATAAGTAGGATATGTAAAGAGGATGCAGTGGATGTTGTATATTTGGACTTTCAGAAGGCCTTTCACAAAGTGCCACACATGAGGCTGCTTACCAAGTTATGAACCCATGACATTACAGGAGAGTTACTAACATGGTTAGAGCATTGGCTGATTGGTAGGAGCCAGTGAGTGAGAATAAAAGAATAAAAGGCTGCCAGTGACCTATGGTGTTCTGCAGGGGTCGGTGTCCGTACTGCTTTTATTATGCTGTATATCAATGATTTAGATAATGGAGTAGATGGCTTTGTTGCCAAGTTTGAAGATGATTCGAAGGTTTGTGGAGGGGAAGGTAGTGTTGAGGAAATAGGAAGGCTTCAAAAGGACTTTGACAGATTAGGAGAATGGGAAAGAAAGTGGCAAATGAAATACAATGTTGGAAAGTGTATGATCATGCCCTTTAGTAGAAGAAATAAATGTGCAAACTATTTTCTCAATGGGGAGAAAATCCAAAAATCTGAGATGCAAAGGGACTTGGGAGTCCTTGTGCAGAACATCCTAAAGTTTAACTTGTAAGAAAAGGAAGGAAAATGAAATGTTAGATTCTTTTCAAGAGGTCCAGAGTACAAGAACAGAGATATGATGTTGAGGCTTTTTAAGGCAGTGGTGCAGCCTCACCTAGAGAATTGTGAATAGTTTTGGGCCCACATCTAAGAGACGATGTGCTGGCATTCGAGAGGGTTCAGAGGATGTTCACAAGTAAAATTCTGGGATTGAAAGGGTTATCAAATGAGGAATGTTTGATGGCTCTGGGCTGTACTTGTTTGAATTTAGAAAGATAAGGGGGAATCTCATTGAAACTTTTTGAATGTTAAAAAGCCTTGACAGAGTAGATGTAGAAAGGATGTTTCCCATGATGTGTTGTCTAGGACAAGAGGGCACAGCCTCAGGATAGAGGTGCATCTATTTAAAACAGAAATGCAGAGAATAATCAGAGGGTGATGAATTTGTGGAATATTTTACCACAGGGCAGCTGAGGAGACTAGGTCGTTGTGTGTTTTTAAGGCAAAGATTGATAGGTTCTTAATTGGCCATGGCTGCAAAGGTTACGGGGAGAAGACTAGGGAGTGGGGCTAAGGAGGGGAAAAAAAAGGAGCAGCCATGGTTGAATGGCAGTGCAGTCTCAATAGGCCCAGTGGCTTAATTTTGCTCCTACGTCTTATGGTCAACCACGACTAAGATGACTGTGTTACCTTATGTTGGGGGGAGGGGGAGGAAGATGAAATCCAAAGACCCATGGGACCAAGGACACTGGGGAATGGGGAATGGGCAACAGATCCAGGAGGCCAGCTGGAGCTTGTGTGGGGGTTTTCTGGGTGGAGTAAGCTGTGCAAGCCCAAACATACCTAGTAACATCTTCCCTCATCTGAGGCAACCCCAGAAATAACATCTAATGAACTCAATCCTCCTCTGAACTCTGGGGTGCCCCACCATAGGTGAGTCATGCCCCCACTTCAGCACCATAGGGCAAACAGTAGCTGGAATATAGAGGCCCCTGGCAGACCCCTGCCTGAGTCAGGATCTGCTTGCTGGGCCTGCAGGATCGAGTCCTCCAGTGACACTTGCCCACCATCCAAGTAGCAGAGATGACATTCTCAGCCTTGGACTCCTGGGCAGGTGAATCAAATTGGCGTGAGAATGCATCCACCTTCATATTCTTAGATCCAGGACAATAGGTAAGGACAAACTCAAATCTGCCAACCAGAAAAGGCTCCTTTTATTCCAGCTCTTTGCCTCCTGCCAATCAGCCACTGCTTTATCCATGCTAGAATCTTTCTTGTAATACCATGGTTTCCTACCCTCATGTGTGGCACCTTCTCAAAGGCCTTCTGAAACTCCAAGTACACAACATCAAAAGATTCTCCTTTGTCTATCCTGCTTGTTACTTCCAGCAGATTTGTCAGGCAAGATTTACAATGGAAGAAACCATGCTGACCTTGGCCTATTTTATCATGTGCCTCCAAGTACCCTGAGACCTCATGCTTAATAATTGACTCCAACATCTTCCCGACTGGCCAATAGTTTCCTTTCTTCTGCCTCTCTCCCATCTTGAAGAACGGAGTGACTTTTGTAAAAATGGGAACGTCAGGTGGTTTTTCTTTTACACAGAGAGTGTTGGGTGTAGGGGCTGCCCCACCAAGGGTGGTGGTAGAGAGAGATACATTAGGAGTATTTAAGAAACCCTTAGATTTGCACATGGATGATAGAAAAGTGGGGGGTAAATGGAAAGGAAGAGTTAGATTGATCTTAGATTAAAGGGGCGTCAAATGTCATGGGCTGAAGAGTCTGCACTGTGCGATAGTATTCTAAGCTCAATGTTCTATGCTGTCATGGGTTAGTATAGCAGTTAGCGTGATACTATTACAGTTCAGAGTTTGGAGTTCAATTTCAATGTCACCGGTAAGGAGTTTGTATGTCCTTCCCATGGAAGGGTTTTCTTCAGGCGCTTCGGTTTCCTCCCACAGTTCAAAGACGTAACAGTTTGTAGGTTCATCGGTCAGTGTAAACTGTCCTGCAGTTAGGCTGGGGTTAAATCAGGGGCTGCTAGGTGGCATGGCTCGAAGGGCCAGATGAACCTAACCTGCACTGTATCTCAATGAATAAATGTAAACTACTTTTTGATAATTGTGTTGAAAGTGCTTTATAAGTGTGGGCTTGAGAACACTGTTTAATAATGTCCTGAGAAATTTTCTAGGCTTTAAGAACTTTTGGCTGTTTCTCTGACTTTTAAACAATAGTGAGTGAATCTGGAAGCCTCTCTGATGGCAATCTTTAGTTTGTTGTACACTCCTGGTGGGCAGGTGTCAGAGAACATGAGCTTGCAGATGCAATCATTATCTTTAACAGCTCAAGCGTGAATAAATAAGTTATGAAGGACACAAGCCAGGTAGTTTGATTCAGAATGCAGTCAGGTGCAGAATACTCTTTCTGGAACTAATCCCATTATGTCTCATCAAGGTACTAATTGGACATAGAAAGCCTAGACAATGTGCAAACCACAATCAATCAAAGGCTGCCATATCTGATATGCAGCTGTATTTCTCAGAGGTTAGTTAGATTGTAGTCTGCTATGAATACTTCATGTCCTATAAAGAACTAAAAGAGATCATGGTCAGTTCTTGGACCAGCTACTGCAATTCTCTACATCAAGATCACGAACATGAAGGTGCCTGCTTGCATGAAAAGCTCTGTTGAGAACCTCAAAAGAAAAAAAAAGGGGCTCTATCCAAAATGTTGACTGTTTATTCACTTCTGTAGATGCTGCCTGACATGCTGAGTTCCTTCAGCATTTTGTGTGTGACTCCTGATGAAGGGTCTTGGTCAGAAATGTTGACTCTTTATTCTTCTCCATAGATGCTGCCGGACTTACTGAGCCTCTTGGACAGGCACATGGATGAAAGAAAAATGGAGGGTTAAGGGGTAGTGTGGGTTTAGTACATTTTTTAGGATTATATGGATTGGCACAACATGGAGGGCTGAAGGGCCTGTACTGTGCTGTAGTGTTCTGTGGCTCTATGGTTCTATACATAGTAAATGCAAGTGGGCTGAGGTTAGATGAGACTACAACTACAGGTAATGGGTTAAGGGTGAAAGGTGATATGTTTAAGGAGAATGTGAGGGGAAACTTCCTCACTCAGAGGGTAGTGAGAATGTGGAATGAGATCTCTGCAGAAGAGGTGGATGCAGGTTCAATTTCAACATTTAAGAAAAATTTGAATAAGGTGGGAGGGGTATTGAGGACTATTGTCTGGATGCAGCTCGATTTGACTATGCAGACTAAAAGTTTGGCATAGTCTAGATGGGCCGAAAGACTTGTTTCTGAGCTGTATTTTTATGACTCTGTGATACTAAGCACTCCTCCTATGTTGACCCTTTCATTTCCAGAATCATTCTCATGAACCTCCTCTGGAACCTCTCTTGTGTTTTTGCTGTTGCTTATGTCTCACCAGAGATTTGTAGAGTTGCAACATGATCTCTCTTCTCTTGAACTCAATCACCCTGTTAATGAAGCCTAGCATCCCATAGGCCTTCTTAACTATCCTATCAACCTGTATATCCTCATGATTTTGTGAACCTCTATCAAATCTTCCCTCATTCTCCTACTTTCTGTGGAATGAAGTCCTAACCTACTCAACTTTTCCCTGTAACTCAGGTCCTCAAGTCCTGGCAACATCTTTGTAAAATGTCTACTTTCAATCTTATTTGCATACAATATTCCCGTATGTAGGTGACCAAAATTGCATACAATACTCCAAATTAGGCTTCACCAATGCCTTAACAATTTCATCATAACATTCCAACTTCATTAGTACATTGATTAATGAAGGCCTATGAGTTAACAGCTTTCTTTATGACCCTATCTTCCTGTGACATCACTTTCAAGGAATTGCAGATCAGTATTCCCAGATCCCTCTGTTCTACAGCACTCCCAGTGCCCTTCTGCTCACTGTGTATGGCTAGCTCTGGTTGGTTCTTCTAAAATACAAAACCTCACCCTTGCCTGCATTAAAGACCATCTGCCATTTTTCAGCCCAGTTTTCTAGCTGGTCCAGAACTTGCTGCAAGCTTTGATAGTTGCTGTCCACTAGAACCTAATCTTAGAGTCAACTGCAAATTTGCTGATCTAGTTTACCACACTATCATCCAGATATTTGACACAGGTGAGAAACAATAGCCCCAGCACTGATCAGTGATGCATACCTCTTGTCCCAGGCCTCTAGCCACTGATCAGTGATGCATACCTCTTGTCCCAGGCCTCTAGCCACTGATCAGTGATGCATACCTCTTGTCCCAGGCCTCTAGCCACTGATCAGTGATGCATACCTCTTGTCCCAGGCCTCTAGCCACTGATCAGTGATGCATACCTCTTGTCCCAGGCCTCTAGTCAGTGAGACAACCATCTACTACCACTCTGTGGTTTCTCCCACAAAGGAAATGTCCAGTCCAATTTACAACCTCATCTTGAATGCCAAGTAACCAAACCTTCTTGACTAAATTCCCATGCAGGGACTTGTCCAAGGCCTTGCTCAAGTTCATGTAGACACCATCCACTGCTTTGCCTTTGTTAACTTTCCAGGTAACCTTGTAGCGCAAGGCCATGTTGACTATCCCTAAACAGTCCCTCTCTATCCAAACATTTATATATCCAGTTCCTCAGAATGCCTTCCAATAACTTTCTCAGCACCGATGTCAGGCTCACCATTCTCTAATTTCCTAGTTTATTCTTAGAGACTTTCTTAAACAACAGAACAATGTTAGCTATCCTCCAATACTCCAGCACCTCACCTGTGGCTAAGGATGTTTTAAATATCTCTGCTAGGGCCCCAGCAATTTCTGCACTTGCCGACACAGTGTTGAAGAGAACACATTGGGGATTTATTCACCCTAATTTGCATCAAGATAGCAAACACTTCCTCCTCTGTAATCTGTATAGGGTCTATGACTTCAGTGCTGTCTTGCCTCACATCTATACACTCTGTGTTCATCTCCCAAGAAAATACAGATGCAAAAACAATCCATTTAAGATCTCCCCCATTTGATGGCTCTGGGCACATACTCTGGAAATGTGGGGGGATCTCCTTGAAACTTATCAAATAATGAAAGGTCTCAGTGGGCCGAATGGTGGCACCATTGAGTAGTAGTCAGAGTGATGCTCTTACAGCTCGAAGTGTCAGAGTTCAGAGTTCAACTCTGGCATCATCTCCAAGCAGACTTTACATCCTCCCCATGACCACATGGGTTTTCCACAGGTGCTCCAGATTTCTCCCAGTTAAAAGACATACTGGTTAGTCAGTTAACAGGCCCTTGTAAATTGGCCCATGATTAGGCTAGGGTTAAACTAGGTGTTACTGGGAAGGCTTGAAAGGGCCACTTCCATGCTGTATCTCTAATAAAACAGATATATAAATGAAATGTTTTATCATCAAAGTCAAAGTTCAAAGTACATATATGTCACCATATACAAACCTGAGCTTCATTTTCTTGTGGGCATTCACAGTAAATCAAATAAATGTAATGGAATCAATGAAACACCGCACCATCTGGGCATATAATCATTGTGCAAAAGATAACAAATGGCAATACAAGAAAGAAGAAATAATAATAATAATAATTCACATAACAGTCAGACAATATTTTCATCAGCACACCACACAACCCTATGCAATTCAGATAAGAATCATACACCACTAAACTTAAATGAGACCACAACCCAGAAAAATGAAGATATTATCACTATTGAAGAAAAAGGTGACCAAATGGAAGAACCTGATTCTCCATGGAAGACATACCATGATCTGAGCAGACTAGATATTGACAAGGAAGCATCAAACGCCTGGCTCAGAGTTGAAGACCTCATCCCAGGAACAGAAGGGTTCCTTGTGGCCATACAGGACCAGATGGTCAACACAAAAATGATCAAAAATACTAATAAAAGACCAACAAATTGAAGATGATAAATGCTGAAAATGCCAAGAGAAAACCAGAAACAATCCAACACATTGCAAAATCCTGTAGCAGTTTAACTCAATCTGATTAGTTGTACAGGCACAATCAAATGACAAACATCATTCATCAAAGCTTCTTTAAAACGTAAACTCATAAATGAACTTACACCTTACTATAAATACAAGCCTGATCCAGTTTTAGTGTCAGAATACCACAAAGCATATTATGACTGATCAGTTATTACAGATTGGACAATCCATAATAACTGTTTGGATATAATATTATAGTATAAATAAACTTATTTAATAGCTATAGCCATTCCAAACACACATTACTTACAGAAATCAATAAGTAAAAACACCATAAGTATGCTAAATTAAAAGAGGAAATTGAAAGACTTTGGAACATGAACAAAGAATACATTGTCCTGATAGTAATATCCACAACTGTTATCATCCCAAAGGCACCACACGACAGCATTAGGGCTACACAGTAATATTTATGTAAATCTCCAGCAAGTCACAAAGCTGAACACCGGTAGAATTGTCCGAAAGTTCCCAGCGTTGGCAAATGAGTGAGATCGGCTATGCCCATACCTCAGGCTTTACCAGCTTGAGCTGAGAAAAACATAAAGAAAATATTAATAATAAATAATTAAGCAATAAATATCAAGAATATGAGATGAGGAGTACTGGGAAGTGAGTCCATAGGTTGGAAAAGTTTAGTGATAGGGTGAGTGAAGTTATCTCCTCTGCTTCAAGAGCCTGATGGATAAGGAGTAAAATTGTTCCTGAACCTGGTGGTGTGGGTCCTGAGGCTTCTGTACCTTCTTTCCAATGAAGGTACAACAAAACAGCAGCCACACAAACAAAACAACAACAAAACAAGCTTTATTCCTCCCATCCACTCACCAACCCACAGAGAAGCTTGCCACCCCACAACAGGCTGCCTCCAGGTCTCCAACCTACAGTCCCTGGCCTGGACTAGCTGACTTGCTGGCACCAGGCCTCCAATTTCTGGATGCACCATCAGGCATAACTATCTTAAGACAGTTGTATTTGTACTGGAGCCTGAAGAGCTAAGTCGTTTATTTCTGCCTAATCTACTGAATTCCTCTTGCTTTTGTTTAAATTAATTTAGTAGAGATAAAATGAAAAACACAAGAGATTCTCCAGATGTTTGAAATCCAGAGCAACACACACAAAATGCTGGAGGAACTCAGCAGGTCAGGCAACATTTATGGAATTGGATGAACAGTCAATGTTTTGGGCCAAAACCTTTCTTCTGGACTCAGAAAACATACATTTATATATTAAATTCACATTGTCATGTTATATAAATTTCCATTTATTAAATAAAATGTAAATTTGTATGATGTGACAACGTGAATCACTGTTAATCGGAGAGCAAATCCTTTTGGAAGGTGTTCTATTGAAATGTAGCTAAACATAATGATCTGCATGTGGCAGGGCAGGAGGATACTGAATGTTGGACTGAGGACATGATAGAAAAGCAAAGGGGTGAGCTACAGACACCCGAGGAACCAATGGTTATCCACCTGGTTGGGACACAGCGGAAGTTAGCCGCCAGCACAACAACCAACCAATCAGAACATTGAATTGGACTAATATGAATGTGGTCACTTGAGAGAAACAACAGTCCATTGGGCAGTGATGATGTCACCTCGACTGGTGATGAAATGTTTGAGACCTAATCTCCAGGCTTCGCAAACAAGCCTAAAACAAGCAGGCAAGCTGAGCTATCAGCGTTCCCTTTCACTTCATAACAATCTATTCTGCATATCACAAGTCCCACAAATGGCACGGTAGTGTAAAGGTTAGTGTAACAGTATTACATCAAAGGGATCTGTAGTTCGATTCCTGCCACACTATCACAAGGACTCTCCTTGTTACTGTGTGGGTTTCCTCCGGGTGCTCTGGTTTTCTCCCACATTCCAGAGCTATATGAGTAAGTAGGTGAATGATTACATGGATGTAATTGGGTGGTGAGGGCTTTCTTGACCTGTTATCATGCTGTATCTCCAAAATAAAACAGCAGTGAGAATTAAACTCATTTTATCAGTGTTGGTTGAGGCAATTATATTTAACCACTTCACCAAGAAAGGAGCTCTTGACCTTTTGAATCCTGAAGAAATGGAACAGTTTCTGTTTAACAAATGTCTGCAAAGCAGACACTTTCCATATTGCAGTCATCCATCAGTGAAATATTTATTTATTTAGAGATAGAGCGTGGAACAGGCCCTTCCAGACTTGCCGGCCCTTCAAGCTGCACAGCTCGACAACCCAGCCATTTAACCTCCAGCTTTTTACAATGCCCAATAAATCTGTGAACTGTTATGTCTTTAGACTGTGGGAGGAAACCGGAGCACCCAGAGGAAACACACACACTCATGGGAAGAACATACAAATTTTCTTAGAGAGGACGCTGGAATTGCACGAACTCCGAAAAAAAAGAGAATAAAGAATTACCAGATGGAGAAAGGGATGGATGTTCATGCTTAGCAGATGGAGAAAGGGATGGATGTTCATGCTTAGCAGATGGAGAAATTGATGGATGTTCATGCTTAGCAGATGGAGAAAGGGATGGATGTTCATGTTTAGCAGATGGAGAAAGGGATGGATGTTCATGCTTAGCAGATGGAGAAATCGATGGATGTTCATGCTTAGCAGATGGAGAAAGGGATGGATGTTCATGCTTAGCAGATGGAGAAAGGGATGGATGTTCATGCTTAGCAGATGGAGAAATCGATGGATGTTCATGCTTAGCAGATGGAGAAAGGGATGGATGTTCATGCTTAGCAGATGGAGAAAGGGATGGATGTTCATGCTTAGCAGATGGAGAAATCGATGGATGTTCATGCTTAGCAGGTGGAGAAATCAATGGATGGTCATGGTTAGCAGATGGAGAAAGGGATGGATGTTCATGCTTAGCAGAAGGGAAAAAAATCAATGTTCTTGTTGATGTTTTCCTGCTGGCGTCTTCCCCCTTCCTTTCCAGTCCTCATGAAGAGTCTCAGCCCACAATGTTGACTATTTATTCATTTTTATAAATGCTACCTGACCTACTGAGTTCCTCCAGCATTTCTTGTTTGTTGCATACCTTACTGCCAGGTGGACGGCACAGTAGCATGATGGTTCGCACAACACTTTACCGTCCCAGAGACCGGGATTCAGTTCCACCACTGTCTGTAAGGAGTTTGTACGTTCTCCCTGCGACCACGTTGGTTTCCTCTGGGTGCTCTGGTTTTCTCCCACTGTCCAAAGACATACCGGTTGGTAGGTTAATTGGTCTTTGTAAATTGTCCCATGATTAGATTAGGAATATATCAGGGTTTGCTGGGCTGTGCAGGTCGAAGGGCCAGAAGGAGATGTTCTGCACTGTACCAGGAGAGTGTTCCATGTTCGATTGTCAGATTCAATTGCAGTTATTCAAACTACCAGTTAATGAACATAATTACCAAGAAAATCCGGGCAAATACATTAGGGGCATTTACAAAACTCTTAGATAGGTTGCATAGGTTATAGGAAAATGGAGGGTCATGTGGGAGGGAAGGGTCAGATTGATCTTAGAGTAGGCTTAAAGGTTAGAACAACATTGTGGGCTGAAGGGCCTGTACAGTGCTGGAGTATTCTACGTTCACAGTATGTTTCATGTTCTATCCTAAGAAATAAGATGAAAATTGATCAATGAATAACCTTAGCTGGAAATACCTGTATCCAAAGGGTAGGAAACTCTAGGACTGGCCTCAATAACTTGCCCAGTGACATAGACTTCTTGGCAAATTGCCAGGGCATCCCTGCATCTGGTAGTACTGATTATTAACACAAGTCATCTCAGCACAGAGCCATTAAATAAAGAAAACTAAAAGAAAAGCTATGAATTTCATGCTACTCCAATAATGTCTTATTCTAAGTAATTGCAGGAAGTGTTATTGGGATTGCAGACATAGCATCTTATCTATGTTCCTGTGGAATCAGACACTGGTGCAGCAGGCTAAGGGTTAATCCACAGACATTTTCATACTGTTCATCTTCATCTACCTTGAATCAAAGTGTGCTCTTGGTACAACATAGAGAGGAAGCAGGAAACAGTTTAGAGAAATACAGCAACTGCAATATTTTGTTTTTGGTTTATCCTTTGTGCAGATTCACGTCTAAGACGATAAGACATAGGCGCAGAATTAGGCTATTTAGGCCATCAAGTCTGCTCCACCATTTCATCATGGTGATTTATCTTCCCTTTCAACCCTGTTCACCTGCCTTCTCCCTGTAATCTTTGACACCTTGACTAATCAAGAATCTATCAACCTCCACTTTAAATACTCCCAATGAATCAGCCTCCTCAGCCAGCTGTGGCAACAAATTCCGCAAATTCACCACCCTGTGGCTAAAGAAATTCCTCCTCATAATCTCTAACAGGAATGTTCACTCTGAAGAGTCTTTGCTCTACTCCCGACAGTTCCCAACAGGATTCCTGTTTCCCTCAGTGGTTCATCAAGGCAGATAGAACACGTTTCCAATTTATTTTGTCCTTTGAAACCTCAGCATTTTAACCTTTGGACGTCCTTGTAATTTTAGTCATCCCTACTGGAAAATAAACTTTCAATGGCTCCATCTCATGTTCTTGATATTTATTGCTTATTTATTTATTATTATTTGTTTACTTCTTTATGTATTTCTACAGTGATAATGAGGCAGCCTACAGAGAAATCATCACCCTGACACAGTGGTGTCAAGAAAACAACCTCTCCCTTAATGTCACAAAAATAAAGGAGCTGGTTGTGGACTACAGAAGGAATAGAGACAGGTTCACCCTTGTTGACATCAATGGATCTGGGGTTTGAGAGGGTGAACAGCTTTAAGTTCCTTGGCATAAACATCACTGAGGATCTCACGTGCTCTGTACGTACCAGCTGTGGGGTGAAAAAGGCACAACAGTGCCTCTTTCACCTCAGACAGTTGAAGAAGTTTGGTATGGGCCCCAGGTCCTAAAAACTTTCTACAGGGGCACAAGTGAGAGCATCCTGACTGGCTGCATCACTGCCTGGTATAGGAACTGTACTTCCCTCAATCGCAGGACTCTGCAGAGAGTGGTGCGGACAGCTCAGCACATCTGTAGAAGTGAACTTCCCACTATTCAGGACATTTACAAAGACAGGTGTGTAAAAAGGGCCCAAAAGATCATCGGGGACCCGAATCACCCCAACTACAAACTGTTTCAGCTGCTACCATCTGGGAAATGGTACCGCAGCTTAAAAGCCAGGACCAACAGGTTCCAGGACAGCTTCTTCCACCAGGCCATCAGACTGCTTAAGTTAAGCTGACACAACTGTAATTCAATGTTATATTGACTGGTCATATTTACCATCTTACTATTTATTATGTAAATTACTATAGTTTGCACATTGCACATTTAGATGGAGATGTAACGTAAAGATTTTTACCCTTCATGTATATGAAGGATGTAAGAAATTCAATTCAGTTCATGTTCTTTTGCACTATGGTTGAACACCCAAGTTGAGCAGACTTTCATTGATTCTGTTATGGTCATTATTCTACTATGGATTTATTGAGTATGCCCGCAAGAATGAATTTCAGGGTTGTATATGGTGACAATTATATACTTTGATAATAAATTTACATTGAACTTTGAGCCTTGAAAATAGTGATTGCACAATAATCCTTCCATTTGCCACAAGTAGGACTAGAGTCTCTTTGCTAAATTGGTTCTTTTACTTGGGTTCTGACATCTTGGAAGCCAGTCAAAGCATTCTCTGGTTTTTAGTTTCTCTCAATAATTCCTGAGCACTAGCTTCCCCAGCATCAAGGACACCTTCAAAAGACAATGCCTCAAAAAGGCAGTATTCCATCCCCAACCCCCGCCATCACCCAGGACATGGTCTTTTTCATTGCTCTCAAAGAGGAAGTACAGGAGCTTGAAGACACACACTCAATGTCTTTAGGAACAACATTTTCCTCTCTGCCATCAGATTTCTGAATGGACATTGAATCCATGAACACTACCTCAATTTTTACGATATATGCCAGTGATATTAAACCTGATTCTGATTCTTCCAAGGTTGCTGTTAGCGGATGTTTAGTACTGACACAATTCAGAGGAAAGAAGCCAGGTGCAGGCTATGTTATCTCAGAAAGATTTAGCTGTTTGCTTTACTTATAGACATTCCTCAGGCAACAAAAAGAACACATCGACCATCACTGATCATCACATTGGCACTGTTGTCATGTACGACTTTTAGTTTTCACTTACACTTTTAATTTATTATCATTTAGAAGTAGCGCGTACATTATGAAGTGCAGAGCTAAGAAGAACCTTTAATTTCATACTTCCAAAATGAGGAAGCTTGCTAGACCTCTTCACATAAAGTATTCATAACTGCTGCTTCCACAGGGTCCATTTAGCCCAACCCTGGTCTCACTTTCATGGTTGGGGAAATAGAAGTTTATAATATAGTCATGGCCTTCATTTTTAATCGAGATATTCTGCCACCGTTGTGCAAGGAAATAGCGAATACACCAAATGCATTGCACACTGCAGAAGATCCTGTTTAAATATTTAAGACCATGGCTGCTACCTTTTGCCAATTCCAAAACTAAACATATGGCAGGGGATAGGATCAGAGTTTGATGTATTCTTCACTGTTAATTAAAATAAATAAATAATGCCTCCCCCATCTTAAGAGAGAAGAATGGAGAAAGCAGTCAATTTTTTTAATTGAAATCGCGCTTGCATTGTAGAAAAATTCAAGTACTGGAATTAGAAGATCTGATCCACATACGTTTGAAAGTGAACAGAAACCTAGTCAAGTTCTAATCCTAAACACAAGAGATTCTGCAGATGCTGAAATTCTGGAGCAACACACACAAAATGCTGGAGGAGCTCAGCAAGTCAGGCAGCATCTGTAGAGAGGAATAACAGGTAACGATTTGGGCTGAGTCTCTTCATCAGGACTCCACAAAGTCTGATCCTATAGTGTTAAATAGAGTATATGGAGCCTGCACAGCTTACAAATGTAATCTGCTGTTAACTCTCAAAATCATTGCTGCAGACCAGGCCGGACAGTATCAGTGCAAAACTGGATTACATCTGACTGGATATACTGTAATGCACAATTTAAAAATAAATGTCTTCTTGCCTTCAGAATCAAAGCTTTGAGGTCTGACAGGTCAGGTATATAGCACATGTTTCAGTTAATACAGGAACTCCTCCAGTTCCACCATGGCAACCAATGTGCGTAAACATACGTGGGGTATGGGGGGGCATGGTGACCGAGCCGTTAGCATGCACTATTGCAGCTTGGTTGGGGAGGTGGACTTTGGAGTTGAATTCTGGCACTGTCTGTAAGAAGTTTGTATTTTCTCCCCATGACTCTGATTTCCTCCCTAATATGCCCTAGCACTATCTATCTATCTACTTATCTAGGGTTAAATCGGGGGTTGCTGGGTGGTGCAACTCAAAGGGCTAGAAGGGTCTATTCTGCGTTGTATCTCTAACTATGTAAATAAATAGATATATAAATAGATGATAGATAGATAGATAGATAGATAGATAGATAGATAGATAGATAGATAGGCAGGTAGATAGGTAGATAGATAGATAGTGCTAGGGCACCTTAGCAGGTCAGACAGCATCCAATGGAGAGGAATAAAGAGTCAATATTTAGAGGCAAGGCCCTTCATCAGGACTGGAAAAGAAGGAGGAAGAAGCCAGAATAAGAAAGGGTGTATTAGAACTGCCCCCCACCAAGCCTACGTTCAGTGACTATTCAGTTGAACCCCTAGAGACACAACACTTTGGTTTTGCGTGTCCGTTTCTCATTCTGTTGGAGCTATCTAAAATAACTGGTGCTAACAGCTGTGAATGAAAGCTTGCTCGCCACACCAGTGATTATGATTACTCCTGTTCCTGGTGTAAGTAGTAAGCCCCGAAGCATTCCCAAAGTGAAAGAAATATACCATTAGCATCCTAGCCCATGATAACAGGTTGAGTTTTAATTTGTGTGACAGGGAAACCTGACACCATAATTGGTTGAAGTCTCAAACTTATTGAAAACTAAAATTTTTAAGCAACATCTTGCATCACGTGCAAACTATTTTTGAATTGGCATCTTTATGAATATTAATATTTTTACAAGGACTAAGTCTGACGACAGTTTATTCATATAAATGATGTAATAAGCTTTGGGGGATAAAAGCAGGAGGAGTAGACGGACTACAACTAATTAGAAAAAGGTCCCCATTCTTGTTGAGGTAAAACACAGGTGATTTCAAAACAAATTCTATATTAGGTGCATTCCAAAAAAAAATCACAGAATTGACAAGAGCCATTGATAATAATGGTTCATACCCTTAACATATGATTCCTGACAGAACATTGATCAATCAGGTAGGACTCTGGACGTTTATCCACACACCAGTCAAGACAAGACATTTGTAGTAGAACATTGGTTACACCCATGACAGCCAGCTAACAGGAAGAAACTCCTTCATGGGTACTCTCTGTTACTATTAAAGTTAGGCTTGCCTCCTTTCTGGAAGGGTCACAAGTACAATATAACTGAACTAAGCAGGTTAGGCGACATCCATGGATGATGTTTTAGGCTGAGACTCTTCAGCAGGACTGGAAAGGAAGGGACAAGAAGCAAGAATATGAAGATGGGGTAGAGAATGGAAGGAGGACAAGCTAGACGATGATAGATGAGACTAGGTGAGGGGGAAGGTATATGGTTGGAGGAGTTGTGATAAAGTGAGAATCTTGGAGGTGGTAGATGGAAGAGGTAAAGGGTTGGAGTAGAAGGAATTTGATAGGAGAGGAGAGTGGACCATGAGGCAAAGGGAAGGGGGTGGGCATCAGAGGGAGCTGATGGCAAGTGAAGAGAAAAGAAAGTGTAATTATTAAAGTTAGGCTTGTTCTGTTTCTGGAAGGAGTACAATATAGCTGAAACCCCCGGTACGTTCTCTTCTCCTCAGCTGTGGACAATGAGACTGTGAAATTTTGTCTGAAACTCTTCACTGCTGAGCTTTGGAATATGAATGGGAAGCTACCAGCTCCTGAGGATGCAGGGAAGGTTGCACACTAATTCAAAGGGGTATACACATTCTGCTCAATGAGAAATACATCAAAAGGAGGTCCTGTGCACTTGCAGACCAGGAAAAGACACAGACCTTGGTTTCTTTCCTGTTGATCTGTAGGGTATTGTGAATTTGGCAGCACTTTGAGAAGCATCTGGTAGATTATTTAAGTTCCAGTAACATAAAAGGGGGAATGGGGAACATTGCTAAACTGGTTAGAGGCCCTGTACCTAATAAGGTGGTCATTAAGTGTATGTTCATGATCTTCTGCTGCTGTAGCCCATCCACTTCAAGGTCTGCTATGTTGTGCATTCAGAGATGTTCTTCTGCACACCACTGTGGTAATGTCTGGTTATTTTATTTGTTACCGCCTTCCTGTCAGCTTGGACCAGTCTGGCCATTCTCTTCTGACCAGTCTCATTAACAAGGATCTTTTGCCCACAGATCTGCTATTCTTTGGATTTTTGTTTTGTTTTTTGTACCATTCTCTGTAAACTCTAGAGACAGTTGTGTGCGAGAATCTCAGGGGATCATCAGGTTCTGAGATACTCAAACCACCCCATCTGGCACCAACAATGATTCCCTTGTCTGCGTCACTTTGGTCCCATTTCTCCCCATTCTGATGTTTGGTCTGAACACCAACTGAACCTCCTGACCATGTCTCATGCCTTTTGTAATGAGTTGCTACACATAAGTGGATGATTCAGAATTTGCATTAATGAGCAGGTGTATCAAATACCAGGAAGAGGAATTTCTAAAGTTCCTACAAGTGTGGAGGCCAGGGCTTTACGGATATTTAAGGCAGAAAAGGTCCAAAGGTTTAAAGGTCCAATTTAATGTCAAAGAAGTGTATACAATATACATCCGGTTTCTTTGTAAACATCCATGAAAACAGAGAGGTGCCCCAAAGAATGAACAACAGTTAAATGTAAGGACCCCAAAGTCCCCCCCAGCACGTAAATGGCAGCGAACAACAATCCCCCCCTCCCCCCACGGCAAAAGAAAAGCATCGACACCACCACCGAGCACTCAAGTGTGAGCAAAGCAACAGCAAAGACACAGATTTGCAGTTACCTCAAAGACTTCGTGTTTCACCTGGCATTCAACATTCCACAGGCTCTCTCTCCCTAATAAGAGAGAAGGAGGAGTCTCCATTTTCCCAACAAGCGGGAAGACATAACAAACAACTCACTGGTCTATGACGTTAAAAAGTCCGTTACATTGATCTTTTCGAGCTCTGTGCCCAAAGATCTCGGGTCTTCGGGCCCACAGCAGTAGACTTTCTGACTCCGACAAGTGATCGTTGGGTGACAGTCAGAGGGGGGAAGGTGAAGGTGAGTAGACAGGTAGTGCAGAGCACTCCTGTAGCCATTCCCCTGAATAATAAGTTTACCATCCTGGATGCTGTTGGTGAGGACGACCGACCAGGTGTGAGCCACGGTGGCAGGGCCTCTGGCACTGAGTCTGACCCTGTGGTGCAGAAGGATGGGACGGAGAAGAGGAGAGCTGTCGTCATTGGAGTCCCTATTGTCAGGGGAGCAGACAGGAGATTCTGTGGACATGAGAAGGAAACCCATATGGTTTGTTGCCTCCCGGGTGCCAGGGTCTGGGATGTCTCTGACCGGGTGCATGACATCCTGGTACGAGAGAGAAAGCAACCAGAAGTCATGATATATGTTGGTACCAACGACATAGGCAGGAGGAGGGATGAGGTCCTGAAGTGTGAGTTTCGGGAACTGGGCAGAAGACTGAAGAACAGGACCTCAAGGGTGGCGTTCTCAGGATTGCTGCCAGTACTACGTGATAGTGATGGTAAGAAATGGAGGAGATGACAGTTGAATGCGTGGCTGAGGAGTTGCTTCGGGGGCAGGGTTTTAGATTTTTGGACCATTGGGATCTCTTCTGGGAAAGGTGGGACCTGTACAGATTGGATGGGTTGCACCTGAACTCGAGGGGGAGTAATATCTTGCAGGTAGGTTTGCTAGAATGGTTTGGGAGGGTTTAAACTAATTTGCAAGGGGGATGGGACCCGGAGCGATAGAGCAGTGGAAGAAGTGCATGGAGTAAAGCCAGATCTAACATATAGAGAGGCTTTGAGGAAAGAGAAGCAGAATAAAGGGTGTAAAGGTAATAAGGTAGAAGGGTTAAAGTGCGTGTACTTCAATGCAAGAAACATCAGGAACAAAGGTGATGAACTGACAGCTTGGATACATACATGGAATTATGATGTAGTGGCCATTACAGAGACTTGGCTGGCACCAGGGCAGGAATGGATTCTCAATATTCCTGGATTTCAGTGCTTTAAAAGGGATAGAGAGGGGGGAAAAGAAGAGGAGGGGTGGCATTTCTGATCAGGGATACTAATACAGCTACAGAAAGGGTGGGTAATGTAGCAGGATCCTCTTTTGTGTCAGTATGGGTGGAAGACAGGAACAGGAAGGGAGCAGTTACTCTATTGGGAATATTCTATAGGTCCCCTGGTAGCAGCAGAGATACCGACGAGCAGATTGGGAGGCAGATTTTAGAAAGGTGCAAAAATAACAGGGTTGTTATCATGGGTGACTTTAACTTCCCTGATATTGATTGGCACCTGATTAGTTCCAATGTGTGTTGGCGTGTGGCCAAGTGGTTAAGGCGTTCATCTAGTGATGTGAAGGTCGCTAGTTCAAGCCTTGGCTGAGGCTGTGTGCGTGTGTCCTTGAGCGAAGCACTTAACCACATATTGCTCTGTGACGACACTTGGCACAAGCTGTATGGGTCCTAATGCCCTTCCCTTGGACAACATCGGTGGCGTGGAGAGGGGAGACTTACATAAAAAAAACTTCGCCCAGGCTTGCATCCTGGAAACTTTTGAAGGTGCAAATCCATGGTCTATCAAGACTAATGGAGGCCTACACTACAGTTCCAATGGTTTAGACGGGGCAGAGTTTGTTAAGTGTGTCCAGGACGGATTCCTGTCACAGTATGTTGACAGGCCAACTGGGGGGAATGCCATACTAGATCTAGTATTAGGTAACAAACTGGGTCAGGTCACAGATCTCTCAGTGGGTGAGCATCTGGGGGACGGTGATCACCACTCCCTGACCTTTAACATTATCATGGAAAAGGATAGAATCAGAGAGGACAGGAAAATTTTTAATTGGGGAAGGGGAAATTATGAGGCTATACGGCTAGAACTTGCGGGTGTGAATTGGGATGTTGTTTTTGCAGGGACATGTATTATGGACATGTGGTCGATGTTTAGGGATCTCTTGCAAAATGTTAGGGATAAATTTGTCCTGGTGAGGAAGATAAAGAATGGTAGGGTGAAGGAACCATGGGTGACAAGTGAGGTGGAAAATCTAGTCAGGTGGAAGAAAGCAGCATACATGAGGTTTAGGAAGCAAGGATCAGATGGGTCTATTGAGGAATATAGGGTAGCAAGAAAGGAGCTTAAGAAGGGGCTGAGGAGAGCAAGAAGGGAGAAAACCCCAAGGCATTCTTCAATTATGTGAAGAACAAAAGGATGACAGGAGTGAAGGTAGGATCGATTAGAGATAAAGGTGTGAAGATGTGCCTGGAGGCTGTGGAAGTGAGCGAGGTCCTCAATGAATACTTCTCTTCGGTATTCACCACTGAGAGGGAACTTGATGACGGTGAGGACAATATGAGTGAGGTTGATGTTCTGGAGCATGTTGACATTAAGGGAGAGGAGGTGTTGGAGTTGTTAAAATACATTAGGACGGATAAGTCCCCGGGGCCTGACGGAATATTCCCCAGGCTGCTCCATGAGGCGAGGGTAGAGATTGCTGAGCCTCTGGCTAGGATCTTTATGTCCTCGTTGTCCACTGGAATGGTACTGGAGGATTGGAGGGAGGCGAACGTTATCCCCTTGTTCAAAAAAAGGTAGTAGGGATAGTCCGGGTAATTATAGACCAGTGAACCTTACATCTGTGGTAGGAAAGCTGTTGGATTCTTAGAGATAGGATCTATGGGCATTTAGAGAATCATGGTCTGATCAGGGACAGTTAACAGGGCTTTGTGAAGGGCAGACCCTGTCTAACAAGCCTGATAGAGTTCTTTGAGGAGGTGACCAGGCATATAGATGAGGGTAGTGTAGTGGATGTGATCTACATGGATTTTAGTAAGGCATTTGACAAGGTACCACACGGTAGGCTTATTCAGAAAGCCAGAAGGCATGGGATCCAGGGAAGTTTGGCCAGGTGGATTCAGAATTGGCTTGCCTGCAGAAAGCAGAGGGTCATGGTGGAGGGAGTACATTCAGATTGGAGGGTTGTGACTAGTGGTGTCCCACAAGGATCGGTTCTGGGACCTCTACTTTTTGTGATTTTTATTAACGACCTGGGTGCGGGGGTAGAAGGGTGGGTTGGCAAGTTTGCAGATGACACAAAGGTCGGTGGTGTTATGGATAGTGTAGAGGATTGTCGAAGATTGCAGAGAGACATTGATAAGATGCAGATGTGGGCTGAGAAGTGGAGGATGGAGTTCAACCCGGAGAAGTGTGAGGTGGTACACTTTGGAAGGACAAACTCCAAGGCAGAGTACAAAGTAAATGGCAGGATACTTGGTAGTGTGGAGGAGCAGAGGGATCTGAGGGTACAAGTCCACAGATCCCTGAAAGTTGCCTCACAGGTAGCTAGGATAGTTAAGAAAGCTTATGAGGTGTTAGCTTTCATAAGTTGAGGGATAGAGTTTAAGAGTCGCGAGGTAGTGATGCAGCTCTATAAAACTCTGGTTAGGCCACAACCACTCTGGTTTGGAGTACTGTGTCTAGTTCTGGTCGCCTCACTATAGGAAGGATGTGGAAGCAGTGGAAAGGGTACAGAGGAGATTTACCAGGATGCTGCCTGGTTTAGAGAGTATGGATTATGATCAGAGATTAAGGGAGCTAGGGCTTTACTCTTTGGAGAGAAGGAGGATGAGAGGAGACATGATAGATGTGTACAAGATATTAAGAGGAATAGACAGAGTGGACAGCCAGCGCCTTTTCCCCAGGGCACCACTGCTCAATACAAGAGGACATGGCTTTAAGGTAAGGGGAGGGTAGTTCAAGGGGGATATTAGAGGAAGTTTTTTTTACTCAGAGAGTGGTTGGTGTGTGGAATGCACTGCCTGAGTCAATGGTGGAGGCAGATACACTAGTGAAATTTAAGAGACTACTAGACAGGTATGGGTTATATGGGAGGCAGGGTTTAAGGGTCGGCACAACATTGTGGGCCGATTGGCCTGTACTGTGCTGTACTATTCTATGTTCTATGTTCTGTGTTCCCGTGATGACACACTGGTCTCCTGCCATGTCACCCACCCTCAGTAAGCGCATCTTCAGAGCCCCGAGATCTTAGGCTTTCAAATACGATCTGGACTCTCAGGCCGAACCCTTGGCATGCTGAACATCAGTCAGTCCTGAAACTCCAAGAATGGGTCCCATTCCTGCAAAGATCCAAAATCCAGGACATTTTCAAAGAACCCTGAAAGGGAAAAATAAAGATATTAAAGATGGAAATAGAGCTGTTTCCGAAGACGCAAGCAAAGGAGTCTCCGTTTAGCATCATCTTAACTCTGCCTCCGTCTCTGTTAATTTGATAGATTCTTGATTGGTCAGGGCATGAAGGGATATAGGAAGAAGGCAGGAAATTGGGACTGAGAGGAAAATTAGATCAGCCATGATTGAATCGTGGAGCAGATGGGCCAAATGGCCTGATGCTGCTCCAGTATCTGATGGTCTTTTCAAGCTGTATGAGTCACTATACAGGGTATATCATTATGAAGAGCAAATCTGACACTGAAAACAGGTCAGGTACAGTAACATGATTCATGCACAAAAGAGCTTGGTCCACTGTGTTGACAGAAACACATGCTGGCATGAGCTAACATTGCATTTTGACAACCCAGTGCCTAAAAAACGAAACTACTGGCACCATGTGATACAATTTCTCATCAAAAGTGTTTACAGCAGAAAATAGGTCAACAGGCCCATTGGTCCCAGTGCTTCTACATCACACTCATTTCCTATTCTCCTGCATTTCAAACCGTCAGCATGTTCAGTAGACCATCAGAACAGATTTAGTCCATTCAGCCCATTGAATCTGCTCCACCATTCCATCATGGCTGATTCATTATCCCTCTCAACCCTATTCCCCTATTTTCTCCCCATAACCTCTGTCACCCTTCCTAATCAGAAACCTATCAACCTCTGCTTTAAATATACTGACAGCCTCCACATCTATCCGTGGTAATGAATTCTGCAGAGTCAGCGCATTCTGGCTGCAGAAACTGCTCCTCTTCTCTTTTCTAAAGGGATGTCTTTGTATTCTGAGATGTGCCCTCTGGTCCTAAACTCCCCTGCTAGTGGAAACTTCCTCTCTACATCCATTCTATCGAGGCCTTTCAATATCTGATAGGTTTCAATGAGATCCCCCCTCATTCTTCTAAACTCCAGCGAGTTTAAGCGTGAACCATGAAATGCTCCTCATATGTTAACCCTTTCTTTCCATCACAATCTCTTCCTTCCTTGTGCCTGTCCAGAAGCACATAAAATGAGCACATACTTTTTACTTCAATTGAGCTTTGGAGAGATGAGTTATACCTTATAACCATTCTTTCCAAAGTGAGATTTTTCTGAATGTTCCACCAGAATCTTTAATGTTTCTAATCTGAATTTTTGATCTTGCTTCTATAGAGTAACCCCTCTTTATTCCAACCAAATCCTTTCATGAATTTCAAGATTCGTATGCAGATGCCACTGATCTTTACTTTTCCAGAGAAAGCAGTCCCAGCCTATTTGATCAGGCTTGTCTGATCACAGGAGCCTTAGAAGAATGAGGGAAATCTCATTGAAATCTATCGAATATTGAAAGGCTTAGATAGAATGAATGTGTAGAGGATGTTTCCTATGGGGGTGGGGTGTCTAGAACCAGGGAGGACAGCCTCAGAATACAAAGATGTCCTTTTGGACAGAAATTAGGAGAGGTTTGTTTAGCCAGAGGGTGATGAATCTAAGCTACAGACAACTGTGGAGGCCAAAATCGTTGGGTATATTTAAAGTGGAGGATGATAAGTTCTTTATTAGTTAGGGCATCAATGGTTATGGGAACAAGGCAGGAGAATGGGATTAAGAGGGATAACAAATCAGCCATGATCGAATGCAAGAGTAGACTTGATGGGTTGAATGGCCTAATTTTTCGCCAATGTCTTATAGCCGTGTGGTCTAATCTTAAATTTTGATCTTGCCTTCAAACAATAACCTTCTTTTCCAACCAAATCCTTCCATAATCATCAAGACCTTTACCCAGTTGCCAGCGTTCTTTTCTTTTCCAGAGAAAGAGGCCCTAACCTAATCTTTTTGAAATTCACTTTATGTTCTCCCCAAAATTCTTCTGCCCACTTCCTGCAAAGGAGCTATAAAACCATGGGGTACACATGGCCATTGCTTTATCTCACCGGTGTTCATCAGAATGAACTTTGGCAGGCGTTTTGACCATGAGAGGATTCCGGGCAAGTCCAGTCCTGTTCTCCACTGACAGACACATTCATGTAATTCCAGTAAGAGGAGTGCTGCCTGATTATTTTTTATGTCCTTAGCCTGGGGCACTGAGACCAATTGTGGTTCCCTGACTGAGATTGCCTAACTTGAGACAGAGTACAGCATGGAACTTTCCAGACTGGGCATTACTTCACTCCATGAACTCAAACCGTTCAGCTGAAATGTCTCTTTAACACCACCACAATTATAAGATTATCATTTCAGGGCTGTTTGTGACCTTTTATGTATAAAGGCCACAGCAGACAGCAGCTGTGACCTGGATTTTGTTTAGTTGTAGCCAGGAATTCTTCATCATTTGTCTTGTTCCTCCTGTAGAATGATGAAAAATTAAAATGTCATCAAAACAGTTTCCAGGCCACCATCTGCAGCAAACAGCAAATGTCAACTTAAGAAGTATCAAGTCACCTGTAATTACCATGACAGTGTGATCCTAGCACACCCTCGCTCAGCCTCTAACACTAAGCTTCAATCCTTTGCTTATAGAGATCCTTCAAAAGGAATCAGATAATTACGAGCCCCTTCTTTTTCACCCTGATTAATGACCTGAACTCTCAGAGAGAGAGAAAAAAATCTTGTTAAAGAACAACTTGACCTTTCTATGCCCCTGGCAGGGACCCAATCAGTATTCTCAAATCCAAACACAGATGCTTGTAGCTAAACACACCACATACTACAGATCAAGAATTCACTTTACTGTCAAAATATGGTGCACTTTCTCAGTGACAGGGAAGCATAGGATTGCTATAAAAATAACAACACGGCTAACCACCTACAGGTCATTTCAACAACAGTTGAAAAGATGACAGAAGTTGCTGGAATAAGCCAGGGGAAGTTTGAAAATAATAAATGCATTTGCTCCTTTCGGGCTATAACTTTTCTGCTGGTTATATTCGTTGAACACGGGCTGGCACAACAATGCATTAATCTCTGAAGAACAGAATTTTCATCATTAAATTTTGAACATCCTTTTCTCTCTGCCTCCAAATATTCTTTGGAGACGAGCTTAGACAATCCCCATAACAGAAGCCAGGATTGCAAAGCACAATTTCAGAGTCGAGCCTGAGCTAATTGGGACATCAACCAACTTATCAACGTCCAGTCCAGTGCAGGGTGTGGTTGGGATCTCTTAAAGCTAAGCTGCTACTCTTAAAGGCAGCCTGAAGTTCATGAAGGGAGAATACATTCTAGGGGCCTCAATGTGCTTTCTGGAACTCATTAAGGGTTATGTGGGCTCTCTGAGATGTTTAAGATTTCAGTTAGACTACAATTAGATTATCATCATCCAGTGGAGGTCTTGCGACAGGAGATGGAGTGGAAAAGTAGTTATCTACTGGCAAGGAAGCTATTTAGAAGCATTCTTAAAGTTCAAAGTTCAAAGTAAATTTATTATTGAAGCATGTACGGTATATGTCACCAGGTACTACCCTGAGATTTAATTTCTTGCAGACATTTATAGGAAAATAAAGAAATACAACAGAATTTATGAAAAACTACTCATAAACAAAGACTGACAACCAATAATGCAAAAGAAGGTGGTTGTGGCTGGTATTCGTCTGTCTTGAAGGACAATGGGTGATGATGATGATTATCACAAGCCTGGGTGGAAGGTACGGAGACCCTGAGATGGCCAGTCATCAAGATCCCCCTCTCAGCCTCTCCAGTGTTGTCCAAAGGAAAGCTTATGAAGTAATACATTTGGCACCAGCTTGGCTACAGGAGCTGCCAGAAGGATGTTCAATGAAACATAGAAAACCTACAGCACAATACAGGCCCTTTGGCCCACAAAGTTGTGCCAAACATGTCCCTACCTTAGAAATGACTAGACTTCCCCATAGCCCTCTATTTTTCTAGACATCCAGCCGCCTTGGGGACTCCACTCCGGATTTCCTGTCTAGGTTTACTCCCATAGCCTTCGTCTCTCCTGAGGTTGCTCATAAGGCAGTGGGGCTATTTACTCCTAGCTGGGGATCTGGTTCATGAGCACCAGGGTGTGTCCAGACCTCCTCCCTGTCCTCTGTAGTTCAGCCTGAGTCCAAAAGGAGTTCAGTTTCCACATGTCACCTGTGAGGAGGCTTGCTGTTGAAGAGGCTGCGTACTGGCAGAGAGAGCATTTCACATTCAGCTCTCCTTTTTGTCAAACTGTTAGCCAGCGGTGGAAGCTGAAAGTGAGAGTGACAAGCAGTACTCACTACACTACCACACTAAATGTATCACCAAAGAAGGGAAATTGAGCAAATAATAACAAAAAGTAGATAAATACTACTGAGAACATGAGCTGTAGAGTCTTTGAAAGCGAGTCCATAGTTTCTGGAAACCATTCAAAATTGAGGAGAGTGAAGTTATCCAGGGTTGATAGTAACTGTACCTGAATCTGATAGTGTGGGACCTAAGGCTCCTGTACTTCCTGCCTGATAATAGTAGTGGGAAGAGATGGTTAGTTTCTTTGACGATGGATGTGGTTGCACTCCGTGTAAATCAGGAGTTGGCTGTGACAGGTCAAACCAGAGAACACCTGAGGACCTGAGTTCAGTGCTGTGACAACATCTCACATCATGAATTTATTAAATCCCGTATCCCATGTGCATGACTGGCTCCATGCTATGCATGTCCGATGTTAATCTACCAACAGCTCTACATCATAGAATGTAGATGTGCAGCGCAGTACAGGCCCTTCGGCCTACAATGTTGTGCTAAGCTTTTAACCTACTCCAAGATCAATAACCAACTCCCTTCCATCCCACAATGCTCTGTTTCTCTTTCATTCATGTGCCTACCTAAGAGTCTCAAAGATGTTCCTAATGCAGATTGGATTTGTTTTTTGTGTCACGTGTACTTAAGAGCATACAGTGAAATATATCACTTGCGTCAGTGACCAAAACAGTCCAAGGATGTGCTGGGGGCAGCCAGCAAGTGTCGCCATGTTCCGGCACCAACAAAACATGCAAACAACTCACTACCCCTAACTCACATGTCTTTTGAATGTGGGAGGAAACTGGAGCACCCGGAGGAAATCCATACAGTCACGGGGAGAACATACAAACTCCATTCAGATAGCAGCAGGAAATGTACCTGATTGCTGGCACCATAAAGCTCTACGCTGGTCACTATGGTACAGTGCCACCATATCTGTCCCTACCACCTCCTCCAGCAGTCTGTTCCTCTTACCCCACTCCGTGTAGAAAACCTACCTCTGACTTCACCCCTATACTTCCTTCCAGTCTCTTTAAAGTTATGCCTCCTTGTATTAGTCACTACCACCTTGGGAAAAAGTCTCTGGCTGTCCACTTGATCTATGCCTCTTATCATCTTATACATTTCTATCAAGTCACCTTTCAACCTCCTTCTCTCCAAAGAGAAAACTTTTCTTCATAAAATATGCTCTCTAATCGGTCCAGCATTCTGGTGAATCTCCTCTGCACCCTCTCTAAAGCGTCCACGTCTGTTCCATAATGAGATCATCAGAACTGAGCAGGCTTTAGCAATTAGGTTGTGCACAGGCTTTTCTTCACCCTCAGAGATGACAATTGACATCATTCCAAAGCTGTCACTTGTTCCACAGCTTTCACCAACTGCTAACTATTCACCATGGCTGGCACACACAAAGACATAGTGAAACACTTCCCACACTCAGAATCAGGTTTCATATCACTGACGTATGTTGTGAAATTTGTTGTTGTGCGGCAGCAGTACATTGCAATACATAGAAATAAAAATTGTCAATTACAGTGGACAATGAAGAAGAATATCAGAGCTTGCAGCAGGCTCTGGACAAGCTGGAAAAAAATGGGCTGAAAAATGGCAGATGGAATTTAATGCAGATAAGTGTGAGGTGTTGCCTTTGGGAGGACCAACTGGGGTAGGAATTACACAGTGAATGGTAGGGCAAAGGCATCTGGGAATACAGGTCCATAATTCATTGATTGTAGCGTCACAGGTAGATATGATTATAAACAAAGCTTTTAGCACGTTGACCTTCATAAATCAAAGTATTCAGTAGAAAGGATGGAAATTTATGTTGAAGTATTACAAGACTTTCGTGAGGCCTAGTTTGGAGTATTGCGAGCAGTCTTGGTAATCTACATACAGGAAAGGTGTAAATAAGGTTGAAAGAGAACTGAAAAAATTTACAAGGATGTTGCCGGGGCTGGAGTTACAAGGAAAGATTGAATAGGTTAAGGCTTTATTATTTGGAACATAGAATATTAGGTGGAGATTTGATAGAGGAATACAAAATTATGAGGGGTATAGCTAGTGTAAATGCAAGTGGGCTTTTTCCACTGAAGTTGAGTGGGACTACGACTAGTAGTCATAGGTTAAGGGTGAAAGGTGAAAAGTTTAATGGGAACATGAGGGGAAACTTCTTCACTCAGCGGTTATGAGAGTGTGGAACGAGCTGCCAGCACAAGTGGTGCATGCGAGCTTGATTTTAACATTTGAGAAAAGTTTCGATAGGTACATGGATTGTGGAGGTATGGAAAGATCCTGGTGCAGGTCAATGGAGCAGGTGGTTTAAATGGCTCAGCACGGGTTAGTTGGACTGAAGGGCTGGTTTCTGTGCTATACTTTTTTATAACTCTCTGACTCTACAATGAGAAGAATACATGGTATTAAAGAATTAAATTAGATAATTAGTGCAAAAAAACTAAGGTAGTATTCATAGATTCGTTATCCATTCAGAAATCTGATGGCAGAGGGGAAAAAGCAACATTGAATCTGTGTCTTAGGACTCCTATACCCTTGTCCTTGATGGGAAAAAGGCTTGAGAAGTGGGCATGTCCTGGGTGATGGGGTCCTGAATGCTGGATGCTACCTTTTGAAGGCATCATCTTTTAAAGCTGTTCTCGATGCTGGGAGACTCATGCCCAAGATGGAGCTGGCTGAGTTTCCAACTTGCTGCAGATTTTTCCAATCCTGTGCAGTGGCCTCTCTGTACTAGATGGTGATTCAACCAGTTAGAATAGTCCCCACAGTACATTTGTAGAAATTTGCGAGAATCTTTGGTAACATACCATTCAGAGGAAGCTCACTCACCTTTGGTCTCCATTGGACACTCATCTCTGAACTGCTTACAACTTTGACAGGGGGGCTAAACCAAGTGAGAGATCCTGGCAGCCTCACACCCTGGTGAGATAGGAACATGCCTGTACTAACATGTGAAGTTAGCTGCGGAGGACAGATAGACAGACAGACAGACATACTTTATTGATCCTGAGGGAAATTGGGTTTCGTTACAGTCGCACCAACCAAGAATAGTGCAGAGATATAGCAATATAAAACCATTAATAATAATAATAAAAGTAAGTTATTCCAAGTGGAAATAAGTCCAGGACCAGCCTATTAGCTCAGGGTGTCTGACACTCCGAGGGAGGAATTGTAAAGTTTGATGGCCACAGGCAGGAATGACTTCCTATGACGCTCAGTGTTACATCTCGGTGGAATGAGTCTCTGGCTGAATGTACTCCTGTGCCTAACCAGTACGTTATGGAGTGGATGGGAGACATTGTCCAAGATGGCATGCAACTTGGACAGCATCCTGGACAGCTGGATCCTGGACTGCGTGGATAAGATCAACGGTGAGATCCAACGGCTAGGAAGGTGGTTGTGCAATGCTTGATGGAAGGCGAAGGGTGTGACAAGGCACAGAAGATGTCGTGGTCATCCACTGCAACAAGAAAGTCCCCAGTTTGTGATGCTTGTCCGTATCACCGGAGCCAGACTTCCGAGGTGGAGAGAATGGAACTTCCCCAGTGCAACTGCATTTGTGCTTAATGAACTCTCCTGCACAGGTTTCCTGACATCAGCGAACATGTTGGATGACCACCAAACATTCACCAAGTATAATCCTCAAATCTTTGATAACAAAATCTGTTAAGATAGAACAGAGAACTATAGAACATTACAGCACAGAAACAGGCCTTTTGGCCCTTCTTGGCTGTGCCAAACCATTTTTCTGTCTAGTCCCACACTGACCTGTGCCTGGACCATATCCCTCCATACACCTCTCATCCATGTACCTGTCCAAGATTTTCTTCAATGTTAAAAGTGAGCCAGCATTTACTACTTCATCTGGCAGCTCATTCCACACTCCCACCACTCTCTGCGTGAAGAAGCCCCCCCCCCCCAATGTTCTGTTTAAACTTTTCCCCCTAAACCCTTAACCCATGTCCTCTGGTTTTTTTCTCCCCTAATATCAGTGGGAAAAGCCTGCTTGCATTCACTGTATATGCACCCATCATAATTTTATATACCTCTATCAAGTCTCCCCTCATTCTTCTACACTCCAGGGAATAAAGTCCTAACCTATTCAAACTTTCTCTGTAACTCAGTTTCTCAAGTCCCGGCAACATCCTTGTAAACCTTCTCTGCACTCTTTCAACCTTATTAATATCCTTCCTGTAATTTGGTGACCAAAACTGCACACAAGATGCTACAGAATAACAAATGTCTAACACAATCAACATGAGTATCAACAGGAAGTTTCTCCTTTAAAGAAGTAACACCATACATGCATCTCCTGTTAATGTTGTTAAAATTTTAATACAGCAGATTAGGTGAGGACCACTTTGTGACCGTGGGCACCTCAGTAGTGTAATGGTTAGCACAACACTATTATAGCTTGAGCCGTCGGATTCCAGGGTTCAATTCCAACATCCTTTGAAAGGAATCTGTACAGCATTCCCATAGAATCCTTGGGTTTTCTCCAGGTGCTGCAGTTTCTTTCCACAGTCCAAAGACATGCCATTTAGTAAATTAATTGGTTATTGTAAATTGTCCTGTGATTACACTAGAGTTTAATCAGAGATTTGAAGGGCTGGAAGGACCTATTCAGCATTGCATCTCTAAATAAATACAAAAAAAAAGAAAATATTGAGGATTTGGAATCTTGTTCATGAGATATAGAGGCAGTAAAGACATGAAAGATGTATAAGAGTATAAAATATTGACATTGTGATGAGAGAAAGATAATCTGGTAATTTTTTACAGTCTAGCTTGGCTATGCTGAGGATGTGTGTGCACTTCTTGGGTTCACAAACACAGAAACATGCTTTGGCTACAGAAACTGCAATGCAAATTCACCAGTGTGATGTGAGGGTAAACAAATATAATTAAAATATTGAAGTGTTCGGGGAAAAGGGCTTGTTGACACCAGAACCAAGAAGACAAAGAAGTCTGGCTCTTGAGCCTCTGTTTCCACAAGACCAGAGGATATAGGAGCAGAATTAGGTCATTCTGGCATTGTCTGTTCTGCCATTCCATCAAGGCTGATTCCCCCATCCCACTCAACTCCATATTCCTACCTTCTCACCAGAACCTTTGATGCCCTGATCAATCAGAAAACTATCAACTTTTGCTTTAAATATACCCAAGGTCTTAGCCTCTACAGCTGTATCTGGCAGAGCATTCCACAGATTCACAACTCTCTGGCTTAAAAAATTCCTCCTTACCTCTGTTATAAAAGGTCATCCCTCAATTTTGTGGCTGGGCCCTCTAGTTTTGGACAGCCCTACCATAGGAAAGACCCTCTCCATATCCACCGTATCTAGTCCTTCCAGCATTGGTAGGTTTCAATGAGATCCCCACATATTCTTCTAAATTCCTGTGAGTACAGGCCCAAAGCTGTCAAATGCTGTTAACCCCTTCATTCCCAGAATCATCCTTGTGAGCCTCCTCTGAACTCTCTCTAATGACAACACATCCTTTCTGAGATATGGAGCCCAAAACTGTTGATAATAGTGCTGCTTGACTAGTGTCTTATAGATCCTCAGCATTAGCACCTTGTTTTTATATTTTATTCCACTTGAAATAAATGCCAACATTGCATTTGCCTTCTTTACCACAGACTCAGCCTGTAAATTAACCTTTGGGAGTTTTGCATAAGGAATCCCAAGTCCCTCTGCATCTCTAATGTTTGAAATTTCCTCATTTAGGTCATAGTCTGCACTTCTGTTCCTTTTACCAAAATACATTATCATATATTTCCCAACAATGTATCCCATCTGCCATTGTTTTGCCCATACATCCAACTTGTCTGAGTCCTGCTGCAATCACATTGCTTCCTCAACACTATTAACCCCTCCACTTATCTTTGTATCCTCTGCAAACTTTGCCCAAAGCCATCAATCTCATTATCTAAATCATTGACAAACAATGTGAAATGTAGCAGCCCCAATACTGACCCCTGGGGAACACCACTAGTCACTGGCAGCCAACCAGAAAAGGCCCCCTTTATTCCCACTTGCTGCCTCCTGCCTGTCAGCCATTTCTCTATCCATGCCAGTATCTTTCCTGTAAGGCCATGGGATTTTATTCTGTTAAGCAGTCTCATGTGAGGCACCTAAACAAATACCTTCTGAAAATCCAACAGATTTGCCAGGCAAGATTTCCCTTGACAGAAACCATGCTGACTTGGATTTATCATTAGCCTCCAAGTACTCTGAGACCTCATCCTTAATAATAGACTCCAACACTTCTCAACCAATGAGGTTAGGCTTACTGGCCTAGAATTTCCTTTCTTCTGCTTTCCTCCCTTCTAAAAGAGTGGATTGACATTTGCAATTTTCCAGTCCTCTGGAAACATATGATTTTTGAAAGACCATAATTAATGCATCCATTCTTTCTTCAGCAAGTTGAGAACTTCTTCCTTTGTGGAACTTCTCTATCCTGCATCCTGTAAACTATTCCCAGAAACTTCAGCCACCTCTGTTCTGCCATCATCCCTGCCAGTATCCTCCTCCAATCCACCTGGGCAAGCTCCTCTCTCATGCCTCTGTAATTCCCTTTATCCCATTGCGATACTGACACAAGTGACTTATGCTTCTCCCTCTCAAACTGCAGTATGAATTCAATCATATTATGATCACTGACTCCTAAGGATCCCTTTATCTCAAGCTCACATAAAATCTAAGCTCGCCTTTTGCCAAGTAGGCTCAATTACAAGCTGCTCTAAAAAGCCATCTCTTAAGCATTCAACAAACTCCCTCTCTTGTGATCTGACACCGAACTGATTTTCCCAATCCCCTTGCATATTGAAGTCCCCCATTACAATTGTGTCATTAACCTTATTACGTGCCTTTTCCAGCTCCCTTTCCAATCTCAACCCCATATCTTGGCTACTATTTGGAGGTCTGTATATCATTCCCATAATGCTTTTTTTACCCTTGCAGTTTCTTAACTCTATCCACAAGGATTCAACATTCTTTGACCCTATGTCACCTCTTTCTAAAGATGTAATTCCATCTCTTACCAACAGAGCCACACCACTGCCTATGCCTTCATTTTGATACTAAGTATATCCGTTAATACTAAGCTCCCAATTAAGACCTTCTTTCAGCCACACCTTAGTGCTGCCCACAACATCATGCCGACTAATTTCTATTTGTGCCACGAGTTCATCCACCTTATTCCAAATGCTACATATATTTAAATACAGCACCTTCAGTCCTGCATTCTTTGCCCTTTTGAATTTTGCCTCTGTGGTACAATTTAACTCTTTGCACTGTCTGCATTTGTACCCAGTCACTGGCTTGTCCTTCCTTACATTCATGTCACACCATCATCTACATGTAAACTTGCTATCTCGTCCTCAGCTCTCTCATACTGGTTCCCATCCCCCTGCCATATTAGCTTAAACCACTCCCAACAGCTCTAGTAAACCTGCCCATATGGATATTGGTCCCCTTGGATTCAAGTGCCACCTGTCCCTTTTGAACAAGTCATACCTGCCCCAGCAGAGATCCCACTGATCCAGAAATCTGAATTCCTACCCCCGACTCCAATTCTTCAACTATGTATTTATCTGCCACTTTATTCTATTCCTATTCTCATTATCGTTTGGCACGTGCAGTAATCCTGAGATTACTACCCTTGAGATCCAGCTTAACTTTCTTCCTAACTCCCTGTGTTCTGTTTTCAGAACCTCCTCCCTTTTTCTACCTACGTCCTCAACGTTTGGCTGCTCACCCTCCCTTTTCAGGATATTATGGACGCGTTCAGAAACATCAAAGACCCTGGCACCTCAGAGGCAAACCGCCTTCTATCTTTCTTCCTCATGTCCACAGAATCCCCTCTCTGTCCCTGTAACTATGGAGTCCTCTATTATTGCTGCCACCCTCTTCAGTTTCCTGCCCTTCTGAGCAGTGCCAGAGGCACGGTCACTTCCCCAGTTAGGTTGTTCCTCACAATACTACTCAAGATGAAGTACTTATCATTGAGGGGCGATGGCCACATGGTGCTCTCCACTATCTGACATCCCCCCGCTTCCCTTTCCTGACAGTCACTCATTTATCTGTCTCCTGTATCCTTGGGGTGACTACCTCCCTTTAGTTCCTATCTATCACTGCCTCACTTTCCTTAACAAGCCAAAGGTCATTGAGTTGCATCTCCAGTTCCTTCATACGGTTTCTAAAGACCTGTTGCAGATGGGGCTACTGGGGAGTCTGGAAGTCTCCTTGAAATCCCACACCTGACACCCAGAACAGAACATTGGCCCTGCAGACATGCCCCCTATTCTTTCAAGAGTTTAAAAGAAAAAGAAATAAGAAACAAACTTACCTACTTACCTCGTCTCTGCCTATTCTTGCTGAAGCCTGTTGAGCCAAAGCCTTACCACTCTGACTCAAACCATTCTGGCCTTGACCTCTCTGCTAGCTGTCACCTCTCTTTTATGGGTCTGGGTTATTCCAGCTCCACTCCTGACCTGCTTCTGTTTTAGTCCAGTGATGCAGAAATCAAAAATAAAAACAATCAGGTTAAAATGGTGATATGTAGACCATCGAGAAGGTGAAAATCAGGGCTGAAATTGTTCGTAGAAAATACATTTATCAATGAAATCACTTGTCGTATTTTCCCCAGACCCAGTAAACTCGCCTGCAGGAAAATGGCCAGTATTGATGGTTGACTCTACTTGCAGAGGATGACCATATCTTCTTCTGTGCCTTGTCATGTCCTTCACTCTCCTCGAAGTGTTGCAGATTCACCTTCCTGGCAATTGGATCTCACCGCTGATCTCATCTATCCAGTCCCCCAGAGTTGACTTTGCATGCAAGGACAAACACTTTCCCATCTCACTGGGGTATGAAGCTCACTGGCTACCCTCACCTGGTTTAGCCCACCTGTTGAAGCAGTGTACCAGGGTATGGCCTCTGTTGCACGCAAACAGCTACTTGGAGCCACAGGTGAGAGTGGAATGTCTTATGGGGCCCAAAGTAATATTCAAGATGATTGAGTTCCTAAATTGTTGAAGTAGTGGAATTCTTTTATGCTGATCCCATCCATTTCAGGTATCTACAAGCCTTAATGCTTGAAGCAACAGTGAGCAAGACGGATTTTAATTGTCATTGCTTATTTTTCACCAACTACTAGTGACAAAATGCACTGCTTTTTGAGCACAAACACGCAACAGATGCTATTTAAAAACTGTTCTCTCTAAGCACGGTGTAGGGTCTGATGGGTACACAAGCTCTCGTGACTGACACTGGTTAGAAACACTGTTTACTTAAGTTGCATGTGTGTACAGGCACACACATCTTCTGCTACTAGTGCACAAAGGAGTTTAAACTACTCACAAAAGGTTGTCACCCTCTATCTCGTTGGCATAATCACATTTTCTTTTCTGGTTTCTGATGTGGACAGTGGTGACAACATGGAGTTTGCGATGATTTGTCTGAAAATTTTAGAACTGGCTTGCTTATAAGGTGTTTATTGAAGAAATTATTGATTCACTATGTTGAATTCCAAAGAAACAAAGGGTGTGAAATGCAAAAGAAATGCTAGTTCATTTGCACGGAATGGCTTAATAGAAACCTAGAAACATAGAAAATTGGTGCAGGAGTAGGCCATTCGACTCTTCGAGCCTGCACCGCCATTCAGTATGATCATGGCTGATCATCCAACTCAGAACCCTGTACCTGCTTTCTCTCCATACCCCCTCATCCCTTTAGCCACAAGGGCCATATCTAACTTCCTCTTAAATATAGCCAATGAACCGGCCTCAACTGTTTCCTGTGGCAGAGAATTCCACAGATTCACCACTCTCTGTGTGAAGAAGTTTTTCCTCATCTCGGTCCTAAAAGGCTTCCCCTTTATCCTTAAACTGTGACCCCTCGTTCTGGACTTCCCCAACATCGGGAACAATCTTCCTGCATCTAGTCTGTCCAATCCCTTTAGAATTGTATACATTTCAGTAAGATCCCCCCTCAATCTTCTAAACTCCAGTGAGTATAAGCCTAGTTGATCCAGTCTTTCTTCATATGAAAGTCCTGCCATCCCAGGAATCAATCTGGTGAACCTTCTCTGTACTCCCTCTATGGTAAGAATGTATTTCCTCAGATTAGGGGACCAAAACTGCACACAATATTCTAGGTACTGTCTCACCAAGGCTTTGTACAACTGCAGTAGAACCTCCCTGCTCCTGTACTCAAATCCTTTTGCAATGAATGCCAACATACCATTTGCCTTTTTCACCGCCTGCTGTACCTTCAATGACTGGTGTACAATGACACCCAGGTCTCGTTGCATCTCCCCTTTTCCTAATCGGCCACCGTTCAGATAATAATCTGTTTTCCTGTTCTTGCAACCAAAGTGAATAACCTCACATTTATCCACATTAAATTGCATCTGCCATGAATTTGCCCACTCACCTAACCTATCCAAGTCACCCTGCATCCTCTTAGCATCCTCCTCACAGCTAACACTGCCGCCCAGCTTCGTGTCATCTGCAAACTTCGAGATGCTGCATTTAATTCCCTCGTCTAAATCATTAATATATATTGTAAACAACTGAGGTCCCAGCACTAAGCCTTGCGGTACCCCACTAGTCACTGCCTGCCATTCTGAACAGGTCCCGTTTACTCCCACTCTTTGCTTCCTATCTACCAACCAATTCTCTATCCACATCAATACCATACCCCCAATACTGTGTGCTTTAAGTTTGCACACTAATCTCCTGTGTGAGACCTTGTCAAAAGCCTTTTGAAAATCTAAATATACCACATCCACTGGCTATCCCCTATCCACTCTACTAGTTACATCTTCAAAAAATTCTATAAGATTCGTCAGACATGATTTTCCTTTCACAAATCCATGCTGACTTTGTCCGATGATTTCACCTCTTTCCAAATGTGCTGTTACCACATCTTTGAAAACCGACTCTAGCATTTTCCCCATCACCGATGTCAGACTAACCGGTCTATAGTTCCCCGGTTTCTCTCTCTCTCCTTTTTTAAAAAGTGGGGTTACATTAGTCACCCTCCAATCCTCAGGAACTAATCCAGAATCTAAGGAGATTTGAAAAATTATCACTAATGCATCCACTATTTCTTGGGCTGCTTCCTTAAGCACTCTGGGATGCAGACCATCTGGCCCTGGGGATTTATCTGCTTTTAATCCCTTCAATTTACCTAACACCACTTCCCTACTAACATGTATTTCCTTCAGTTCCTCCATCTCACTAGACCCTCGGTCCCTTACTATTTCCGGAAGATTATTTATGTCCTCCTTAGTGAAGACAGAACCAAAGTAGTTATTCAATTGGTCTGCCATGTCTTTGTTCCCTATGATCAATTCACCTGTTTCTGACTGTAAAGGACCTACATTTGTCTTGACCAATCTTTTTCTTTTCACGTATCTATAAAAGCTTTTACAGTCAGTTTTTATGTTCCCTGCCAGCTTTCTCTCATAATCTTTTTTCCCTTTCCTAATTAAGCCCTTTGTCCTCCTCTGCTGGTCTCTGAATTTCTCCCAGTCCTCAGGTGTGCTGCTTTTTTTTGCTAATTTATATGTTTCTTCTTTGGACTTGATACTATCCCTAATTTCCCTTGTCAGTCACGGGTACACTACCTTCCCTGGTTTATTCTTTTGCCAAACTGGGATGAACAATTGTTGTAGTTCATCCATGCGATCTTTAAATGCTTGCCATTGCATATCCACCGTCAACCCTTTAAGTATATTTGCCAGTCTATCTTAGCTAATTCACGTCTCATACCTTCAAAGTTACCCTTCTTTATGTTCAGAACCTTTGTTTCTGAATTAACTATGTCACTCTCCATCTTAATGAAGAATTCCACCATATTATGGTCACTCTTACCCAAGGGGCCTCGCATGACAAGATTGCTAACTAACCCTTCCTCATTGCTCAATAGCCAATCTAGAATGGCCTGCTCTGTAGTTGGTTCCTCGACATGTTGGTTCAGAAAACCATCCCGCATACATTCCAAGAAATCCTCTTCCTCAGCACCCTTACCAATTTGGTTCACCCAGTCTATATGTAGATTGAAGTCACCCATTATAACTACTGTTCCTTTACTGCACGCATTTCTAATTTCCTGTTTAATGCCATCCCCAACCTCACTACTACTGTTAGGTGGCCTGTCCACAACTCCCACCAGCGTTTTCTGCCCCTTAGTGTTATGCAGCTCTACTCATATCGATTCCACATCCTCCAGGCTAATGTCCTTCCTTTCTATTGCGTTAATCTCCTCTCTAACCAGCAATGCTACCCCACCTCCTTTTCTTTCCTGTCTATCCCTCCTGAATATTGAATATCCCTGGATGTTGAGCTCCCATCCTTGGTCACCCTGGAGCCATGTCTCTGTGATCCCAACTATATCATATTCATTAATAACTATCTGCACATTCAATTCATCCACCTTGTTACGAATGCTCCTCGCATTGACACACAAAGCCTTCAGGCTTGTTTTTACAACACTCTTAGCCCTTATACAATTATGTTGAAAAGTGGCTCTTTTTGCTTTTTGCCCTGGATTTGCCTGCCTGCCATTTTTACTTTTCACCTTACTACTTTTTGCTTCTACCCTCATTTTACACCCCTCTGTCTCTCTGCACTTGTTCCCATCCCCCTGCCACATTAGTTTAAAGCCTCCTGAACAGCAGTAGCAAACGCTCCCCCTAGGACATTGGTTCCAGTCCAGCCCAGGTGCAGACCGTCCTGTTTATACCAGTCCCACCTCCCCCAGAACTGCCCCAGAAATTTGAATCCCTCCCCCTTGCACCATTTTTCAAGCCACGTATTCATCTGAAATATCCTCCTATTTCTACTCTGACTAGCACATGGCACTGGTAGTAATCCAGAGATTATTACCTTTGTGGTCCTACTTTTTAGTTTATCTCCTAATTCCCTAAATTCACCTTGTAGGACCACATCCCATTTTTTACCTATATCGTTGGTACCTATGTGCACCACGACCACTGGCTGTTCACCCTCCCAGTCCAGAATGTCCTGCAGCCGCTCAGAGACATCCTTGACCCTTGCACCAGGGAGGAACATACCATCCTGGAGTCTCGTTTGCGGCCGCAGAAACGCCTATCTATTCCCCTTACAATCGAATCACCTATCACTATAGTTCTCCCACTCCTTTTCCTTCCCTCCTGTGCCGCAGAGCCACCCATGGTGCAATGAACTCGGCTGCAGTTGCCTTCCCCTGATGAGACATCTCCCCCAACAGTATCCAAAACAGTATATCTGTTTAGGAGGGAGATGACCTCAGGGGACTCCTGCACTACCTGCCTACTGCTACGCTGTCTAGTGGCCACCCCTTCCCTTTCTACCTGTGTAGCCTTTACCTGCGGTGTGACCAACTCACTTAACGTGCTATTCACGACTTTCGCAGCATCTCAGATGCTCCAGTATGAATCCAATCGCAGCTCCAGACACTCAATGCGGTCTGCCAGAAGCTGCAGCTGGACACACTTCCTGCACACGTAGTTGTCAGGGACACTGGAAGTATCCCTGATTTCCCACATGCTGCAGGATGAACAAACCACGGGGCCGATCTCAGCTGCCATGACCTACCCAATACTTGCCTCAACTTTTGAAACTTTCTCCTTTGAAAGGAACTTACTCGGCCTTACCTCACTTGGAGTGAAGCTTATCCGCCGCCTCTTCTCGTCGAAGCCTCTCGAGTCAAAGCCTCAAATCTCCACTCCTTCACAGGCCGCTCCGCTTGAGGTAACCCTCTATTTATTTGTTTGAGCTTTTCAAACTGCTTGGTCACCTGACCTTGATTGCCCAATCAGCTGCTTTCTGCTGAGTCTGAGCTATTCAAATCTTGATTGTCTAATCAACGGCTTTCTGCTGAGCTATTCAAATCTTGATTGACTTGATTGCACAGTCCAACTGCCAAAACTGCCAAAATCTCTTGAGTCAAAGCCTCAAATCTCCACTCCTTCACTGGCCCACTCACTCACTATTTTTTCAACAAGATTTTATTCTTTAAGAGTTGTTGCAAATAAACGGCAGTCTCGATTAACCAATGGCCCAATTTACCAGAATTCACTGTAGTTGTGAACATGTATTCAAAATTCCTATTATGTCCCAATACTAACAATGCATGAAAAATTAAATACTTTACATCTATTCATAGAATTTTGAAAACAACCCACACAAAATGCTGGAGGAACTCTGCAGGTCCAGCATTTTGTGCATGTTGTTTTGGATTTCCAGCATCTGCAGAGTTTCTTGTGTATAGATTTTTAAAGACTTGTAAAATTATCAAAAGTTCACAGTGACCATCTCCCTTGATTCAAACCCGCTTCATGTAGCAAAGGGAACCAATTCACAAAGCCAGACCTCCTTCAGGAGTGCCATGGTCAAAGTTGCTTTATAAAAAAATTAGTATAAAATTGCATAATTTAATGTAACATTTTAATTCCAGTTCCCATTCCTATTTTGACATGTAGACCATGGCCTCCTCTTGTGCCACCATGAGCCCACCCTCAAGTTGGAGGAGCAACACCTTATAATCCATTCAGGTAGCCTCCAACCTGATGGCATAAATATCGATTTCTGCTTCTGGTAAAAAAAAATTCCCACCTCCTCCCCTCTTTTATTCCCCACTCTAGCCTCTTTCCCCTTCTCATCTGCCTATTACTTCCCTCTGGGTTCCCTTCTCCTTTCCTTTCTCCTATGGTCCACTCTCTTCTCCTAAAGGATTCCTTCCTCTCCAGCCCTTTACCTTTACTACCCACTTGGCTTTACCTATCACCTTCTAGCTTGTCTTCCTTCCCCTCCCTCCCCCACCTTTGTATTTTGGCACCTTCCTCCTTCCTTTCCAGTCCTGAAGAAGGGTCTTGGCCCGAAACATCAACTGACGGTGAATTTCCACAGATGCTGCCTGACCGTCCAGCATTTTGTTCATGTCGTATAAAATTGCTTATTGCCCATTATGCCACTGGCATTTGGGGCAGCAATGATGGCCCTCCATTTCCGTCTGTCCTTGCCCATCTTCTCTAGTTTGCCCCAGATGTGGTTCAGGGGCCTAATTTCTGCATCTATAGTGTGGCGCCAAGTTGTCTTTGGTCTCCCACATTTCTTCCACCCTTCGCGTCTTGTGATGAGAGTGTAGAATAAAGTTAGTTTGTTGTTTTAATTTGAAGGATATGAAATTCAGATTTGCTTCCATTTTATAATGTGCTATGTTGCTTCCAGATTATTTCACTTGTGAAAGATATTGGAAAACATTTTTAATAACTGAAACTGTAATTCATAGAAACATAGAAAACCTACAGCACAATACAGGCCCTTCGGCCCACAAAGCTATACCGAGCATGTCCTTACCTTAGAACTACGTAGGCTTACCCATAACCCTCTATTTTTCTAAGCTGCATGTATCCAGCCAGGAGTCTCTTAAAAGACCCTATCGTTTCTGCCTTCACCACCGCCGCCGGCAGCCCATTCCATGCACTCACCACTATCTGTGTAAAAAACTTACCCCCACATCTCCTCTGTACCTGTATCATATATCAGCTGGGTTTCTATATGTGGCACAAAATTTACTGAAAAAATTATGACATAGACATAGAGCACTGCAGCTCAGAGACAGACCTTTTGACCCACTCAGTCTGTGCAAATTATTAACCTGCTTAGTCCCATTGACCTGTATCCGGATCATATCCTCCCATCCATGTACCCATCCAAATTTCTTTTAAATGTTATAATCAAACCTGCATCCATCACTACCACTGGTGGCTTGTCCACACTCACATCATCTTCTGAGTGAAGATTCCCCACAATTTCTCCTCATATATTTCACTTTTGACCCTTGATACATGATCTCTAGTTGCAAATCTCTCCTCATTCTCCTATGGGAATAAAGTCCTACCCTATTCATCCTTTCCCTGTATCTCAGGTCCTCAAGTCCCAGCAAAATCCTTGTAAATTTTCTCTGTGCTCTTCCAATCTTACTGATATCTTTCCTGTAGGTAGGTGACCAGAACTGCACATCTGATTTTTGTCTTCTGCTGCTGTAGTCCACCCACTTCGCCACTTAAAGTGTTGTGTGTTTGCCACGGTTGTAACGTAAGGTTGTTTGAGATACCGTCGCCTTCTTGTCAGCTTGAACCAGTCTGGCCACTCTCCTCTGACCTCTCTCATTAACAAGGCAAGGTTTTCTTGCCCACAGAGCTGCCACTCAGTGGACGTTTTGTTTTTCACACCATTCTCTGTAAACTCTAGAGACTGTTGTGCGTGTAAATCCTGGGAAATCAATGGTTTCTAAGATACTCAAACCACCCCGTCTGGTTCAACATTCATTCTGTGGTCAAAGTCACTTAGATCACATTTCTTCCCCATGCAGATGTTTGATTTGAACAACAACTGAACCTCTTGACCATGACTGCTTTTAGGCATTGAATTGCTGCCACATGATTAGCTGATTGGATATTTGGATGAATGATCTAGTGAACAGGGGTAGCTAATAATGGTCTGTACAGTGTGGTAATCTAACATAACATAGACCAAATAATAAGCATTAGAATATCCAATTTTCTTTTGTCACAGACTGCTGATGAGCGGTTTACATATGACTGTTGTTAGGTTAGGGTAGCAATAATTGCTGGTGTGGTTAGAGACCCACAGGAAATTGTTCTGGACAGTTGTGGGTGGAAATCCCTGAGCAATGTTGATGTTTTCCTGCAATCAGATTCACATCTATTGCTGTTAACACAGCTGAGTTCCGCACTTACTGTCGGAAATTAGCTGTGAAAGTTGTTGGCATGCTGTGGGTTTTCCATGCACGGGGCAAACACTGCAACTTTGGAAAATAAAAATGAATTAAAGGGTGGCCCTCCTCATCTGCTCACGATGAGGCCACTCTCAGTGTGGAGGAGTAACACCTCATATTCTGTCTAGGAAGCGATCAACCTGATGGCATGAACATTGATTTCTCCAACTTCCAGTAATTCTTTTCCTCTCCCCTTCCCTTTCTGTTCCACACTTTGGTCTCTTACCTCTTCTCCACACCTGTCTCTTCTCGTTCCCTTTCTCCCATGGTGCACTCTCCTCTCCTATCAGAGTCTTCCTTCTCCAGCCCCTTTCCTTTTTCACCAATCACCTCCCAGCTTCTTACTCATCCTCCCTCCCCCACCCACATGGCTTCAACTGACACTTTCTAGCTCGTCCTCCATCCCCTTCACCCACCTCTTTATTCTGGCATCTTTCCCCTTCCTTTCCAGTCCTGATGAAGTGTCTCAGCCCAAAACATCTACCATTTATTTATATCCATAGATGCTACCTGACCTACTGAGTTCCTTCAGCATTTTGTGTGTGTTGCTTTGGATTTTTAGCATCTGCAGAATCTCTTGTGTTGAAGGATTGATGTTTTGCCCATAGCTTCCACCAGAATCATTTGTCTTTGTACCTGTTTATACAGAAGAATGGTGGCATCTGGATTGTATATAGCTTAATGCAAGATGCAGCAATTTTTATGTATGTGTTGAGCAAAAATGGCAATGGAGAGTAAAATTCAGCTGCCACTTTCTTGCAGTTGATCCAATATGCTTCAGTCAATGATCACCAGTCTTTCTGTGAGCTTAAAGGACAGAGAATTTAGACCAGTCAGAGTCCTGGATCAGTACTTTATACATAGGACCCTACTCAAAGCAGTGCCAACTCGCAATCTCACACGCCAACCTGTCTTCCGGTTGGATTGAGTTGATCTCCGATCTTGGCAACAGCACAGTGATGATGGATGTCTTCTTGCATGGCAATGAAATGTTAGCAAGTAAATTGCCAAGATCAGAGGACAACTCAACCCAGCCATCAATCACCCGAGCTATACATGTTCCAAATTATTTCCACCATCTCCTCTCTTTCCTTCGCCTCCATGGCAGAATTAAATGCCACTGTACAGTAGCATGCAGGGAAATCTTCTTCAGTCCAACCAAGTTCCCAGCAGTTAGCACATCAATAATATGGCAGCCATGCACTCTTCGAGCACGTGAGCATAGCTATTGTGCATGAATTGGGGTGAAAGTGGGCTTTACGTAATCATCTATCGGGAGTAATGGAAGAGGCACATACCTTAAGGGCATTTAAGAAACTCTTAGATTGGCATATGGACGAAAGAAAAATGGAGAGCTATGAGGGAGGGAAGGGTTAGATTGACCTTAGTGTAGGTTACAAGGTTGGCACAACATTGTGGGCTGAAGGGCCTGTACTGTGCACCTATTTTTTTCCATTATATTTTTTATTTGGAGGTTCAGTGTGGAATGGGTCCTTTTGACCCACTTATTTAGCATTAACCTAATCAGCACGATTTACAATGACCAATTAACCTATTACCCAGTCCATCTTTGGAATGTGGGGGGAAACTGGAGGAAACTCACACTTTCCACAGGGAGGATGTACAGACTCCTTGAAAAGCATGGCAGGGTAGAACAGTGCCAACCTGAGCTGTAATAGCATTTCACTAACCGCTACACTACCGTGGTAACCTGTAAGGCCATAAGACATAGGAGTAGAATTAGGCAATTTGGACTATTGAGTCTGCTCTGCCATTCAGTCATGGCTGACCCTTTTCCCCTCCTCAGCCCCAGTCCACAACCTTCTCCCCATAATCTTTCATGTCATGTCCAATCAAGAACCTATCGCGCTCTGCTTTAAATACACTCAACAACCTACCCTCTACAGCTGCCTGTGGTAATAAATTCCACAAATTCACAACTTTCTCCGCATCTCTGTTTTAAATGGATGCCCCTCTATACTGAGGCTGTGCCCTCTTATCCTAGACTCCCCCACCATGGGAAACATCCTTTCCACATCTACTCTGTCTAGGTCTTTCAACATTCAATAGGTTTCAATGAGATCCCCCCCCTCATGCTTCTGAATTCCAGTGAGTACAGACCCAGAGCCATCAAATGTGCCTCGTATGTTAACCCTTTCATTCCTGGAATGATCCTTGTGAACCTCCCCTGAACCCTCTCCAATGCCAGCACATTTTTTTCAAACGAGAAGCTCAAAATGGTTCACAACACTCAAGGTGAGGCTTCCCCAATGCCTTATAAAGCCTCAGCGTCACATTCCTGCTCTTGTATTCTAGACTTCTTGAAATGAATGCTAACATAGCATTTGCCTTCCTTACCACCGACTTAACCTGCAAGTTAACCTTAAGGGTGTTCTGCACAAGGACTCCAAGTCCCCTTGCATCTCAGATTTTTGGATTTTTTCCCTATTTAGAAAATACTCTGCACATTTATTTCTACTACCAAAGTGCATGACCATGCATTTTCCAACATTATATTTCATTTGCCACTCTCTTGCCCGTTCTCCTAATTTGGATGACTGTGTAACGCATCGCACCCCATTATCAACATCGAAAAATGCTCAAGTCCAGTAGGCTTGTGATAGTTATGATATTAATGTAATAGTTAATCTATCAGCTATTTGAAGTTAAAGGGAATCAATAACAGATGAATGAATAAATCATTGTATTTGACCTGACACAGTAAACATGCAGAGCCATAATGCTTAACATAGTATTTCTGTTTACTTTTACCCATGTTTCGTAGTAGTTGTCCGTCATATCCAATGATAACAGGAAACAAGTGCAAGAGAGTTTTTAAAGTGGAAAAGCTGTTGTAGTGGGGCAGTTTCGCTCTCTCAACCTCTGCAGTACAAGTGGTTATCACGTCTGGGGTCCTTCTCAGTTGCAGTAGATGACCATGGCTTTGCCTGTGCCTTGTCATGCCGTTCGCTCTCACGAAGTGTTGCAGAGCTGCCTTCCTGGATTTTACTGTTGATGTCATTCAGTCAGTCCACCGGAGCCTACTTTGCATGTGAGGACAGGCATGTTCCTATCTCAGCAGGGTGTGAGGCCCGTTGGTTACCCTCACCTGGTTTAGCCACAGGTGAGAGCTCAGTGTCCAGTGGGGCCCGAGCAAGAGTGACTTGCCCCGGAATGGACAGACATACCCGTTCACCAGAGGTGCTACACCTCATTGGATTTCCCTTACACCCCACCTATACTTCAAGTAATCATTAATGACAACCACAATGACCACCACACAACCAAAAAAAAACTACCCAATTGTGCAACATATTGTGATTCTATTTGTCTCATCAATGACCATGCATGCATGAAGATGGTATGGTTTCGTATGGGAACATTACTGATAGCTTAGTAGGATATTAAGTATGATATTAATGGCAGCATTAATTTTGAGAGGACAAGAATACACCCAGTGGCCGCATTATTCTCGCTTGTACACCTGCTCGTTAATACAATATCTCATCAACCAATCATGTGGCAGCAAATCAAAGCATAAAAGCATGCAGACATGGTCAGGAGGTTCAGTTGTTGTTCAGACCAGAATGGGGAAGGACTGTGATCTGAGTGACTTTGACCATGGAATGATTGTTGGTGCCAGACGGGTTGTTTTGAGTATTGCAGAGACTGATTATCTGCTGGGATTTTCACACACAACTGTCTCTAGAGTTTACAGAGAATGGTGTGAAAAACAAAAAAACCTCCAGTGAGCAGAGGTTCTGTGGGTGAAAAATGCCGTGTTATTGTGAGAGGTAAGAGGAAAATGGTCAGACTGGTTCAAGGTGACAGTAACTCAAATAACCACGCGTTACTACTGCGGTGTGCAGAAGTGCATCTCCGAGTGCACGACACGTTGAACCTTGAAGTGAACAGCAGCAGAAGACCATGAACTTACAGAAATACACTCAGTGGCCACTTTGTAAGGTACATCCTGAATATAATAATGTGACTACCCTGTGTATAAAAGTGAGGCTTCAATCCTGAGGCTTTATAAGGCATTGGTCAGACTGCACTTGGAGGATTATGAGCAGTTCTGGGCCTCTTGTCTGAGAAAAGATATGCTGGCATTAGAACGGGTCCAGAGGAGATTCACGAAAATGTACGTTCTTCCTTTGAATGTGTGGGTTTCCTCCAGGTGCTTCAGTTTTGCCCCGCATTCCAAAGACCAGTAATCACTTCGGTTAATTGCTGACATTGGTGTAACAGGGCAGCATGGTCTCATTGGACTTGTTATCATGCTATATCTCCAAATAAATAAAATTAAAATAAATAAAATAACCTTTGGCCCTCAGCAAAAATAAGCGAGAAACCTCAGACACTTTTCATCAACAAAACATTTTTAGCTTAGTTGAACTATTGTAAAGTGTTAGCATCATTATGTAATTAAATGCATTATATCCAATGAAAGTTAATTTATTGTTTCTCCAAATTTCTGTGTGATAGAAGTAGTATGAAATTATATTTGTATTCAGCTTCAAGCATTCTGTCATAATCACAGACAATTTCTGATGTAGCAATACTTCCAAAAAAATTTGCTGTACAGTGTAATTACTTCTAAAAATCTGCCTTTGCGATGAAAAGTAAGTCTCTTTGACGCTAAGGATTTACATATAAGACCAAGTTCTACAAATTTTACTTCAAATCCCAGATCTTTATTAAAGTGACAGCTGAACTGTATAATCGATGGCAACTTTCCACAATAAGATTGAGGTTACTTTGGAGAAATTTCTGATCTAGAATGAACAATTATGAATAGCAGCAGTACTAATTATATGTAAGTCATAATCAGCCCAGTGAACCTATGGTAAACAACAGAGTGTTTACAAAATCGCTTGACTACTTGATTAGAAAATGCACCAAACAGAGTCCTCAGCAGAGCATGCATTATTTAAGTGGTTAGTGTCTAACGACAATCTGCAGCAGCAATTGTTGTTATTGCCTGTAGGAAAATTCACACTTTCAGAGTAGAGTTCTTTCACCTTTCTTTGCCCACAGCGCATATCTCTCTTCATGCCAGCTGTACAATGAATAGGAACCCCATGACCTGGAAAATGTGGGACAACTGACACAAGGTGACCCTGAATGCTGGGGTAGACCCAATTAATTTAAAATTTTGCTTGGACTTGTCTCTTCCAATTTTCAAAATCCACTGGACATATGATTAATGTGTGCGCCACCAATGTGGAAATATTTTGACCCTTTTAAACTAAACCAAGGGTAGGCTTGGTGCATTCTGGCATGCATTCAAAATTAGATTTATTAAATTCTGTATGAGAGTTTTAGGCTGACAACTGAAGACAGATAAGACATTATTCATTGTATGCTTTTTTCTGTGTTGTTTCTGATACTGAAAATTTCGCTGCTTAAGTTTCAAGAATAATATCAATAAGGTTTTTATACATGGTCTGGTGAAGGAAGAACTTCTGATTGCTTTCCAGTTTACTAACACTCTATTTGGAGGGTTTGAAGTACAAAGAATCATATCATAAAATGAATTGTGCATCTGTCATCTTATGCTGATCGCTCAAAATTAACATGGTGCATTTGTAATGTGTGGAATACATTTAACCCTCAAGGATCTGGTGAAAGGAGTATTTTCAAGGTTATAACTTCTTCCCCGCTTTTTGTAAATCGCCTTCCTCATTTATTTAGGTCACTCCCTGCCACATAGCAACAGAGCAAGCAACTGGTTTTCAGGCCACTGCCCTTGCTTCTGCCATTCTTGAATGAGCTGACTAAAAGTGGCAAGGCATCAGTCGGCATGCTACCATTTCATGGCCTCCACCTCTTTCCATTGCGGTCTCCGGCAGGAGGCTGCACCTTTGCTATGACCTCCTTCAATGGCCCAATAGAGATTGTGAACTCAGCATGTGGTTAATCACAGTGGGGGTTGGGGGGTGTTACAATGTGTGTGATCACTCTCCAGTGTAGTGGATCAGTGCACCAGCAGTTTATGCCAAGGGGCACCCCTTCAAGGTTACAGCTTTGTCGATTGTCCTCCACAGATCTTGTTTCTTCCTGAAAATGAATCAGATTATAATAATTAATATTTATAGTTTTCTTTGCAACGTTTCCTTCTTGAATTGAACAACATCAAAATATTTGTGCTGTATTAGAGTAATCCTCCATTTGAAGGAAATATTCAATTCCTTGGAAACCATTTCAAATTAAAAATAAGGGAAAAATCTGAATGTCTGTTATCAAACACCCCATTTCACATTTTCTTCTTGTATTTGTGGTTTTTGTTTGTAATTTCCCATTGATCCCATTGAATTTCTTCATTCTACTGTGAATGCCTGCAAGAAAATGACTCTCAAGGTAATATATGATTATATATATTATCATTATGGTAGAGAAGGAGTGCCAGAGGCAGGGGGTGGTGCAGATGCAGGCACACCCAACCCTGAGACAGGCAATGTCATTTGCTTCCAAACAATTGGTTTATTGATCATTACAGAATGTCTCTTCAGTCTCTTCTCCCTTCCACTTTTCCCAGCTATGAGCCCCTCTCCCTGCACCCTTCCCACTCTCAATCCACAATAGAGACCCATATCAGAGTCAGATTTATCATCACTTAAATATGTCATGAAATTTGTTTTGTGGCATTGCAATACATAAAATTGTACTGTGCCATATTTGTATGTGCCTAAAAATTTTGCCTAGTACTGTACTTTGATAACAAATTTACATTGAAATTTGAAAAGGCAAATATATTGAAATATAATCTTATAATTTTAATGTAAAAATAATGTTTCCCCTTCAAGCACCAATATATTCCCTGACTAATTTTTCCATGCTTCTTTGAAGTATTTTTAGTCAATTCATACCAAAGAGAAAGACTACAAATAGAAGGCACCATCGACCTATAATTTGTACTTCATAACCTTGCACTGTGGCGTGAATTTCACATCTCTGAGAGCATACTTAGAGCAGGGAAAATGGCAATGGGCCTTCAGAATCAGAATCAGGTCTAATATCACTAGCATACATTATGGAATTAGTTGTTTTGCAGCAGTAGAACACTGCAGTACATAATAAAATATATTAGTTGCAATAAGAAATATAAATAAAAAAATTAATTAAGTGGAGCAAAAAGAGAAAAAAAAGGGTTCACTATCCATTAAGAAATCTGATGGCAGAGGGGAAAAAGCTGTTCCTGAAACGCTGAGTGTGTGTCTTCATTCTCCTGTATCTCCTCCTTGATGGTAGCAATGAGAAGAGGGCATGTTCAGGGTGATGGGGGTCCTTAATGGTGGATATGGCCATTTGGAGGCGTCCTGGATGCTGGGAAAGCTAGTGCTGGGATGGAGCTGTGTATTGGTCTCTCTACACCAGATTGTGATGCAACCAGTTAGAATGCTCTCCATGGTACATTTATAGAGATTTGTGAGCCCTTGCCTGGTCTGTTTACTGTCTGGCAATGTGCAAACTCATTTCTACATTGTTAGGGAAGACAAGATGCCTTGAATGCCTGTATAACAAAACAGATGGAACGAAAGACTCCCATCTGCATTTTCTCCAGACAAACTCTGACAAGGCTAGTTTGGAGTGAGAGAAAAAAAACCCTCAAGTAATCCAGAGGAGGCTCACAAAAATGATTCCAGATGTGAATGGGTTAATGTATGAGTAGCATTTGTTGGCTCTGGGCTGTTCTTGCTGGCGTTTAGAAAATTGAGGGGGGATCTCACTGAAACTTATCGAATATTGAAAAGGCCTAGATAGTGTGGATGTGGAGAGGATGTTTCCTATAGTGGGATAGTCTAGTATTAGAGAGCACAGTCTCAAACTACAGGGATGTCCCTTTAGAACAATGATAAGGAGGAATTTCTTTAGGAATAGAGTGACAAATCAATGGAATTCATTGCCACAGATGGCTGTGAAGGCCATGTCATTGGGTATATTTAAAGCATAGGTAGATAGCTTCTTGATTAGGGGTGTCAAAGGTTGTGGGGTGAAGGAATAAAAGTGGCATTGAGAGGGTTAATAAGTCAGCCATGATGGTTTCTATGGGCTGAAAGGTCTAATTATGCTCCTATATCTTATGGTCTGATGGTACTCCTTAGTTGAGAAAATGATGTTGGTTCAGCTGGACTTGAGTAGATATGAGGTTGCCACAAGCAGTGGTATTTCAGTGTTTTTGAATGAAGAGTCTGCAGCTGGTGTTTCGCATTACATCAGTGCAACAGAGACGCAGACTGAATTATTTAAGCTGTGGTTCGTTATCATGGATTTTGTTCTTGAATAGCTAGCAAACTGTAAAGTGCCATGAGCCCACATACAAAATGAAAGCAATTTGACATTATCACGGAAACTAAAGCATTGAATCTGGAAGTACAGTTCCATGATTATTTCCTGAATATTGAACTGTAATGTGTTTAATTTTTGTCTTGGTCAGCAAATATCCTGAGGACATTTACATGTCTGAAGAAGTGGACGCCGGTGGTGAGAAGTATTTGTCTATTTTGTCGTGGGATAAGATAATCAAAGTTTAAATGTATGATGTAGAACTGAGCTCAGAACAGGTGGTGGGTTCAGGCTGACTCTTTAGTCACAAAAGGGTTTGGATAGCGAGTTTTTCTTTCATGCTCAATTTTACTTATTGATTTTATTCAGAAGTACAGCTTGATAACGGGGCCTTCCAGCTCAACAAGCCGGTGCCACCCAATTACACCAATTCGACCAATTAACCTGCTAACCCGTATGTTTTTGGAATGTGGCAGGAAATGGGAGCACTCAGTCACAGGGAGAACAAACAAGCTGCATAGTCACCGGCAAAAATTGAACCCGTGTTGTCTGCACTTTGATAGCATTACTCTAACCACTAAGCTTAGCATAGTGGTCTACAGCTTGGGATGTCAGAGTTCAGAGTTCAATTCTGGCATAATCTGTACATTTTCCCCATGGAATGCATGGGTTTCCTCTGGGTGCTCTGGTTTCCTCCCACAGTCAAAGAATGTACCGATTGGCAGGTTAATTGGTCATTATAAATTGTCTCATGATTAGGATAATGTTAAATTTGGTGTTGTCATGGGTTACAAAGCAGCACAGCTTGAAGAGCCAAAAGGACTTGTCCCATGGTATATCTCTAAATTAAACAAAATCAATTTGTATTGACACTTCCCAGATGTACAGATTCATTCACTGTTACACCATGTAATGGGTGGATAAGACCTGTTACACCATGTCATGGTGGGATAAGACCTGTAACTTCATGTCCTGATGAATGGTCTCGGCCCGAAATGTTGACTGTACTTCTTCCTATAGATGCTGCCTGGCCTGCTGTGTTCCACCAGCGTTTTGTGTGTGTTGCTCAAATTTCCAGCATCTGCAGATTTCCTCATGTTTGCTTTTTGAAACTGCATGTCATGGTGGGATAAGACCTGTAACTCCATGTAATGGGTGGATAAGACCATAATGATATAACTTCAACTTTAGAAAGACTCATGTACGTATACATGCAACAAAATTTGATTCAAATTGTTTCAGAAAATGCAATCTATGAGTGACTACAAACAAGACTTTGGCAGTGGTTACCTTATCAGACAAAGTTTGGTCTGCATTAACATGGATGGCATTCCAGTGATAAATGCACGCAGTGCAGGAGGTCTGTAGTCCAGAGTTCTGACAATGCCAGGTCCTTCCCTCATGTTATGAGATGCTTCATTTTGACAGACAAGAGCTGCAGAATCTCATCGGAGCAGTGGCGGGCGATTGAAGTGACAGGCTGCCCTGTAGTTCAACCCTTCGACCTTCTGCTTGGAAAACAAATACTTTACCTCTTGTGCTACCAGGTCACAATTGATAACTGTTTATTATTCCTAACCAAGCTGATTAAATTTGTTTGTCTTCATTATTTTGCTACAAAACTTAGATAACATAAAACACTTCAATAACGTATAAAATTCTAAAGGGATTGGACAGGCTAGATACAAGAAGATTGTTTCCGATGTTGGGGAAGTCCAGAACGAGGGGTCACAGTTTAAGGATAAAGTGGAAGCCTTTTAGGACCGAGATGAGGAAAAACTTCTTCACACAGAGAGTGGTGAATCTGTGGAATTCTCTGCCACAGGAAACAGTTGAGGCCGGTTCATTGGCTATATTTAAGAGGAAGTTAGATATGGCCCTTGTGGCTAAAGGGATGAGGGGGTATGGAGAGAAAGCAGGTACAGGGTTCTGAGTTGGATGATCAGCCATGATCATACTGAATGGCGGTGCAGGCTCGAAGGGCCGAATGGCCTACTCCTGCACCTATTTTCTATGTTTCTAAGAGAATGTTTTCCATAAAGGGAGGAGGCTACGTAGCATCCACAGCAGGACCACTAGAATCAGAAGCATTTACTTGCCCCGGGCAGTCAGGCAGATTAACACCTCAACCCACTAGCCCACCCCACCACACTCCACAACCACCACTACTTTATCATTTCCTGTCAGTCACCTATGTACAGACACTACTGTGCCTGTGTCACTTTATGGATGTACAACTACAGAGCCATAGAAAAGTACCTTTCAGCACAGCTACACCAGGCCGAACCATTTAAACTGCCTAGTCGCATCGACCTGCACCCGACCATAGCCCTCCATAACCTTGCCATCCATGTTCCTATCCAAACCTCTCTTAAATGTTGACATTGAACTTGCATGCACCACTTGTGCTGGCAGCTCGTTCCACCCTCTCTCAACTCTGAGTGAAGAAGTTTTCCCCTCATGTTCCCCTTAAACTTTTCACCTTTCACCTTAACCTATAAACTCTAGCTATAGACCCACCTAACCTCAGTGGAAAAAGCCTGCTTGCATTTACACTATCTGTACCCCTCATGATTTTGTATAACTTCATCAAATCTCCCCACAATCTTTTACGTCCCAAGGTATAAAGTCCTAACCTATTCAATCTTTCCTTACAACTCAGGTCCCGCAGACCCAGCAGCATCCTTGTAAATTTTCTCTGCACTCTTTCTGATCCATGTATCACCTGTACGCTAATCAATCCATGTATGTAAGCTATCTTATGTATTTCTACTTATTGTGCTTTTTTATTATTATTATTGTGTTCTTTATCTTATTGTGTGCTGCATTGAAACTGGAGTAACAATGATTTTGTTCTCCTTTACACTCTTGTACTATCCTTCATTCTTATTGCTGAGATCCAGCATGAAACAGGCCTTTCAGCCCTTCAAGCTGTACTGCCCAGTAATCCCTGGATTTAACCCTAGCCTAATCATGGGACATTTTACAATTAATCTACTAACTGGAACATCTTTGGGCTCTAGGAGGAAACCTGAGCACCTGGAGGAAACCCACACAGTTATAGGGACAATGTACAAATTTCATAGGGACAGTGCTGGGAATTGAACTTGAGTCACTGATACTGTAAAGTATTTTGTTAATCACTACAATACAGTGCTGCCTGCTGATGAAGATATTTTCACATTAAAATTGTTCTTCTGTTATGTTTATTGCTCAGATTATGATATTTCACTTTAGCAATGTATAATATTGATTGTAATATGTTCGAAGGCAGATGTCTTGTTTAAGTAAGAAAACAGAAATTAGGAATAAAATTTGGTTCGCATGAATTAATAGGGACAGAATTTCCCACTGATGTATCATAATTCCTTGGAGTAATAAAGAAAAATGTGAACAGTCGTCAACAAAATAGGACAGGATAGAAGCATCCGAGTTTCTCAAGAGAACAGCAGGAATTAGAAGCCGTCTAACACATTATCATTTCCACTTGATATGTAACAATAAGCAGCCTGCATAAACGTCAAGAGACAGAAGACTATTTAAAAACTGAGTTTTTAAAATGTTCCATTTTTAATCACTATGGAATCATTTCTTGATTTCAAACCTTAACATAAGGAAAGGATTGAATTCTCATATCATAATCATACAAATGTATAGACAAGTAAAAAATAGTTTAAATTAGGCCCCAGCTTACAAGAGGCATTATATGGAACTTGGCCAGATGTCATCTTGTTACATCTTGAGATATTTAGCTTTAGCAATTTATAATACTGATTGTAATATGTTAGACCTTGTTACTTTTAGATAAGTCGGTGAACTTCCAAATGCTAACAATTGTCCTTTCCTCTGAGTGTTGCAGACTCTGTAATGTGTCAGTCATTACACAAACTTACTTTTGGATGTGTACAGATCATGTTTAATTGAGGTTCTCAAATAACCTATAATGTTCTCTGAGTATTTTGCTTGAGCAAAGTATTCTGTATTCTGAATTGCCCATCGAGTCTGCCAACAAAAATAATCACTCATTGCACATTTGTTGCAGGTGATAACTAATCCTTTAGGAGACAGTACATAAGCAAACTCCTCTACATAATGTTTTCACTGAAAAAGTGTGAAGGTTTATAATGGTTGGAAACTTATTCTACTCTATACCTATCTTTCAGTAAAATACTTTATTGCATTAAAATTGATTTATACCTAATTTTAGACAAGGATATTTTTGATGTTTTTCAAGTTGTTTATTCTGCTTAACCAAAAAGGGTTTCTTGTCTTTAAAGCAGACTCGAATGAAAACTACACCTCATTGTAACCCCCTTCCCAATCATGCAATTAAAAGATTTGATTAAGAAACACATTCATTCCTGACAAGGTAAATTATTTGAAGGCAATGTTACAAAGTACAACTGAATGTTACGGCTCGTGAGCTTTTGACCGTACTGCTCCCCTACTGGGAGGGAAGCTCTGTACACACTATGCTTTATTTGTGTGTTATTACTTCGCAATCTTCATTTCAGCATTCCAGCACAACTTTATATTGGATTGAATTCTATTAAAATTCTAAATGTGACTGAATCAAGTTAGGACTTTCACATGAATAGAGGTTTAAATAAAAACCATATTTGATTGACGGGACATTCTATTTCGGTGTTTCATACTAAAATTCCTTGAATAGTTTGAGAAGTCAAAGAGTAAAGCACATACAATTGAAAATAGATCCCTCCTTTCCCTGCATTCCACATTCAACATTCAGGACACAAAGGGCGAGTCATAGAGTTATCACACAGAAACAAGGTTTTGATCGGGGCACGACTGCGCAAGCTTGTGGACGTCAGCCAGTTAGAACAGCGAGAAGAGTTTAAAGAAAACAGCTTTATAGAATGGGCATCTAAGGAGCGGGCAATGGAGTAGAGGGAGACAGAGTAGGAGGGCTTTGGCTCAATGGGGTTTCGGCGGTAATAAGTCGAGGTGAGGTCAGTTATTTGTGAAGAATAGAAACAGGAGGTACGTGTGTGAGGCCGGTGTTCTGTGTTCGGTGTCAGATGTGGGAAGTCCAGGAGACTCTCAGCTTCCCGTACAGCCACATCTGTGGAAGGTGGGTCGAGCTGCAGCTCCTTAGGGACCGTGTTAGGGAACTGGAGGTGCAGCTCGATGACCTTCGTCTGGTCAGGGAGAATGAGGAGGTGATAGAGAGGAACTATAAGCAAGTAATCACACTGAGGCCTCGGGAGACAGATAAGTGGGTAACTGTCAGGTGAGGGAAGGGTAGGAGTCAGATACTGGAGAGTATCCCTGTGGCTGTCCCCCTTAACATTAAGAACTCCTGTTTGAGTACTATTGAGGGAGGGGGGCTACCTGGGGGAAGCAGCAGGGGCTGAGAAGGGTGGGGAATGGAAGAGGGTGGCAACAGTGATAGGGGACTCTCTAGTTAGGGGATCAGACAGGTGATTCTGTGGATGCAGGAAAGAAACATGGATGGTAACACGCACAACAAGCTGGAGGAACTCAACAGGTCGGGCAGCATCCGTGGAAATGAGCAGTCAACGTTTCGGGCCAAGCCCCTTTGTCAGGACTGAAGAGAGAGGGGGCAGGGACCCTATAAAGAAGGTGGGGGGAGGGTGGGAAGGAGAAAGCTGGTAGGTGCCAGGTGAAAAACCAATAAGAGGAAAGATCAAGGGGTGGGGGAGGGGAAGCAGGGAGGGGATAGGCAGGAAAAGTGAAGGAGAAATGTAAGGGGAAATCACTATGGGTAGTAGAAGGAGGCGGAACCATGAGGGAGGTGATAGGCAGCTGGAGAAGGAGGCAGAGTGAAACTGGGATGGGGGAAGGGAGGGGGAAGGTAATACCAGAAGTTGGAGAATTCAATGTTCATGCCAAGGGGCTGGAGACTACCCAGACAGTATATGAGGTGTTGCTCCTCCATCCTGAGTTTGGCCTTATCATGGCAGTAGAGGAGGCCATGTATGGACATATCTGAATGGGAATGAGAAGGAGAGTTGAAGTGGGTGGCAACCGGGAGATCCTGTCTGTTGTGGCGGTGCTCGACGAAGCAGTCCCCCAATCTGCGTCGGGTCTCACCGATGTAGAGGAGGCCGCACCAGGAGCACCAGATGCAATAGATGACCCAACAGACTCACAAGTGAAGTGTTGCCTCACCTGGAAGGACTGTTTGGGGCCCTGAATGGTGGTAAGAGAGGAGGTGTAGGGACAGGTGTAGCATTTACGCTTGCAGGGATAAGTGCCAGGTGGGAGATCTGTGGGGAAGGACGTGTGGACTAGGCAGTTGCGGAGGGACCAATCCCTGCCCCTTTTTGGGGCAGGTGTGACCTGTACAAAAAGGACAGGTTGCACTTGAATCCCAGGGGGACCAATATCCTGGCTGGGAGGTTTGAAAAGGTTATTGGGGAGAGTTTAAACTAGAATTGCTAGGGGGTGGGAATCAAACTGAAGAGACGGAGGAAGGGGCGGTTGGCTCACAAACAGAGAAAGCTTGTAAACAGTGCAAGATGGAGGACAGGCAGGTGATAGAGAAGGGATATGCTCAGACTGATGGGTTGAGATGTGTCTATTTTAATGGAAGGAATATTATGAACAAAGCAGATGAGATTAGAGCATGGATCAGTACGTGGAGCTATGATGTGGCATTACAGAGACTTGGGTGGTTAAAGGGCAGGAATGGTTACCGAGTGCCAGACTTTAGATGTTTCAGAAAGGACAGGGAGGGAGGCAAAAGAGGTGGGGGTGTGGCACTGCTGATCAGAGATAGTGTCACAGCTGCAGAAATGGAGGAAGTCATGGAGGGATTGTCTACTGGGTGTCTGTGGGTGGAAGTTAGGAACAGGAAGGGGTCAATAGCTCTATTAGGTGTTTTTTATAGACCACCCAATAATAACAGGGACAGATTCTGGAAAGGTGTAATAATAATAGGGTTGTGGTGGTGGTAGATTTTAATTTCCCCAATATTGATTGGCATCTCCCTAAAGCAAAGGGTTTAGATGGGGTAGAGTTTGTTAGGTGTGCTCAGGAAGGTTTAGATAAGCCTACAAGAGGAGAGGCTGTACTTGATCTGCTATAGTATTGAAATCATGCATGAGCAGCTGATCAATAATAGTCCGATATGCCTAGCATAGAGCCATTGAGACCACAGTGTAGAAACAGGTTGTTCAGTTCATCTATTCCATAGCCAATTATTATTCTGCCTGGTGCCATGAATCTGCACTAGCACCTGGATCATAGCCCTCCATACCCCTCCATGGGCTTATCCTGACTCCTTTTTTTACAGCGATGTTGTGTGATTTTGACCGGAGCACACTGGCTCAGTGGCCTGCAGTCAACAAATGACACAGCGCTAAATTGAATTGAACTGAACATCCCTAGACTTTTTGAATGACCTTGTGGTTTGGTGTTTAATTGTCTGCGTTCTTTTCGCTTATATTTTTCCATTGCATGGTTTGTTCTTTTTCTTGTGCTGTTGCGTGCTTGATGTCTTTATTTGAACAAGTTCCAAGGTATTTCCTTGTTTTGTGGCTGTCTGTGGAAATACAAATCTCAGGGTTGTATACTGCACACATGCTTCGATAATAAATCTAGTCTGAATCTTTGAAACTGCCATCTGCATCCACGACTTCCACGAGCAGGTTGTTCCACACTCTCGCCAGCTTCTGAGTGAAGAAGTTCCCCTTAAACATTTTACTTTTAAACTAGGACCTTTAGTTCTAGTCTTACACAACCTCAATGGTAATTATAATTTGCCTAAACTATGAGCTGGAATTCCACCTGCTCCCACCGAATACTTACAATCTGACTTTTCAGCTCTACACAACAAGGTGTAGTTTCCTCATGCCTTATGACAATTGAAATTTGTATTGGAGTTTTAAGATAATTTGATGAAAAAATAAATTAGGCTGATAATCACCAAAATGTTCAAAGTCTAACTGTCACCACCCGGGTGTTATGTATGATGCACCAATAGTGTTATACTTTCTACTTTCATATCGTGAATGCACCTTATTATTTGTTAATTTATTAGTGATAATATTACTTCATGTGTTATATGTGTGAGCTATATGTACCATGTTGTACACCCTAGTCTGGAGGAATGCTGCTTCATCCGGTGATAGACAGAAGTATGGGATGTATGGGTTGTCCGGGGAGGGGTAGCTCCTCTGGTGACGGGGCTTGTCATGTCCTTTCCGGGGCAGTTCACTCACCTTTGGTCCCCACCGGACACTGGGCTCTCACCTGTGGCTCCAAGTAGCAGTTTGCATATGACTGTGGCCACACCCTGGTACATCTCTTCGACAGGCAGGCCAAACCAAGCGAGAGTAGCTGGTGGGTTTTGTACCCTGGTGAGATAGGGACATACTTGTCCCTCACTGCAAAGTCAGCTCCGGCAGACTGGGCAGATGAGATCTACAGTGAGATCCCGTGGTCAGGAAAACGGTACTACAATGCTCTTTGTCACATGGTGCGAGCAGAATCATCTGCAGCTTAATGTGAAAAAGACTAAGGAGCTGGTGGTGGACCTGAGGAGGGCTAAGGCACTGGTGACCCCTGTTTCTATTCAAGGGGTCAGTGTGGACATGGTGGAGGATTACAAATACCTGGGGATACGAATGGACAATAAACTGGACTGGTCAAAGAACACTGAAGCTGTCTACAAGAAGGGTTAGAGCCATCGCTATTTCCTGAGGAGACTGAGGTCCTTTAACATCTGCTGGATGATGCTGAGGATGTTCTATGAGCCTGTGGTGGCCAGTGCTATCATGTTTGCTGTTGTGTGCTGGGGCAGCAGGCTGAGGGTAGCAGACACCAACAGAATCAACAAACTCATTCGTAAGGCCAGTGATGTTGTGGGGGTGGAACTGGACTCTCTGACGGTGGTGTCTGAAAAGAGGATGCTGTCCAAGTTGCATGCCATCTTGGACAATGACTCCCATCCACTCCATAATGTACTGATTAGGCACAGGAGTACATTCAGCCAGAGACTCATTCCACCGAGATGTAACACTGAGCATCATAGGAAGTCATTCCTGCCTGTGGCCGTCAAACTTTACAACTCCTCCCTCGGAGTGTCAGACACCCTGAGCCAATAGGCTGGTCCTGGACTTATTTCCACTTGGTATGATTATATTTCCACTTGGCATGACTATATTTCTTCACTATTCTTGGTTGGTGCGGCTGTAACGAAACCCTATTTCCCTCGGGATCAATGAAGTCTGTCTGTCTGTGGAGAGTGAAGGGCAGACGAGACACACAAGACAACACTGTCATTCACTGCAACCCAGGAAGGCCCAGTTTGTGACACTTGTGTATACCACTGGACCTGAACGTCTGCGGTCGAGAGAGTGGGACTGCCTCAATGCAATGGCTTTTCCACCTTAAAAACTCTCCTGCGCACAGGTTTCCTGTTATCATTGGGCATGATGGACAAACACCACCATACATGTGTATGGTTGAATAACAATAAACTTGAACGTGAATTTCCATACTACATCATTCAGTTCCTGCTATAAACCAAAGAAGTAAATGATAATTCAAATCAGCAGGGTGGTGGGGTAGAGATGTGTCTCTACCAAAGGAGATGTAAGGCACTCCTTCCCTCCATTAGCCTGCAAGTCACCCTTGGGCAAGGTGTATCACCTGCTTAGCCCCCACACCCCTCCAGTCAGGGTCACGTGAAGCCATGGGAGCAGTTGGTGGATGGTCGTATGAGCAGTTGGTGCAGATCATAAGTCCTGGTTATGTGACCACTGATGCCCAGACACTGCCCAGAAGAAGGCAACAGCAAACCACTTGTATACAAAATTTTGCCACTAACAGTCATGGCCATGAGACCATGATCGCCATGTCATAATGATGATGATACACTCAGTGGCCACTTTATTTGTTACCCACTATACCTAATAAAGTGGCCACTAAGTTCTTCTACTGTAGCCCATTCACTTCAAGGTTCAACAATGTGTGCATTCAGAGATGCTCTTCTGCAAGCCACTGTTGTAATGTGTGGTTACTTGAGTTACTGTCACCTTCCTGTCAGCTTGAACCAGTCTGGCCATTCTCCTCTGACCTCTCTCATTAACAAGGCGTTTTCACCCACAGAACTGCCGCTCACTGGACGCTTCGTGTTTTCTGCACCGTTCTCTGTAAACTCCAGAGACTGTTGTGCATTATTTTCTGATTCTGCAACAACTATTATATAATTATTTAATTCCACACTTGTTTATGTTATATTCCTTTATTTTTGATGGACATTAATTTTACTGCAGAAAACCCAAGCAATTGTAGAATTGCTGATTCTACAACCTTTTAATTAGCTAAAGTACCAACTTCAGATGTTATCACCAGCAAGAATGTTGATAGCATTCTTCTCAACAGCTCAGTGATTCTTCCTTGAAACAACCTTTACTCAGCATTAACAGACGCCACACTATAATGGCAAAAAAGAGTAGCAAACATTACCACACTACAACTACTTCCACAATCAGAATCAGACTTCTAATCACTGACATACGTCATGAAATTTGTTGTTCTGTGGCAGCAATACATAAATACAACACATAAATAAACACTATTAATTATGATGAGAAATAGACTGTGTATATAAAAAATAAATTATAGTGAAAAAAGAGAGCAAAAACAGTGAGGTAGTGTTCATGGGCTCACTGTCCATTCAGAAATCTGATGCTGGACAGGAAGAAGTTGCTCTGAAATGTGCGTCTTCAGGCTCCTGTGCGCCCTCCTTGATGGCAACAATGAGAAGAGGGAATGTCCTGGGTGATGGGGTCCTTAATGATGGATGCCGCCTTTCTCAGGCATCACCTTTTGAAGATGTCCTTGATGCAGGGGAGGCTAGTGACTGTGATGTAGCTGGCTGAGTTTACAACTTTCTGCAGCTTTTTCCAATCCTGTGCAGAGATCTCTCTATAACAGACAGTGATGCAACCAGTTCGAATGCTCTCTACGGGACATCTGTAGAAATTTGCTAGACCTGACCTGCTGAGCTCCCCCAGCAGTTTGTATGAGTTAATTTGCAGTAGTCTTTTGTGACCCACCAAATCTCCTCAAGTTCCTAATGAAATATAATTTTATGCACCTCCATAAGTCACCTCTCATTAAACTATACAATTTCTGTGATTGTTTGATTCTTGAAAATTAAACATCGATATCCTAACCCACATCTCAGTTTGATTTTAACTGATTCTTTATGGAGGGTGCGTGGGTTTTTGGGGTGTCCAGGGAGAGTAACAACTCTGGTGAGGGGGCTTGTATTCACTCACCTTTCTTCCCCACCAGACACTCAGCTCTCACCTGTGGCTCCAACTAGCTGCTTTGCACACATCAGCAGCCACACCCTGGTACACCACTTCGACACGTGGTCTAAACCAGGTGAGAGTAGTTGGCGAGCCTCATACCCCAGTGAGATAGGGACATGTCTGTCCTAGCATGTGAAGTCTGCTCCAGCTTCATTGAGAGCAAAGGGCATGACAAGGCACAGAAGACATCATGGTCATCCTCTGCAATCAAGGAAGACTCCAGTTGTGCTGACTACTCGTACTGTAGGCTTTTACAAATAAAACGGTGGAGGCATTTTATATTTAAGAAAAGCCCTGGCGACTCATTTATTGAACAACCCCCAAAAAACTGAACACAAAACACGCTAAAAACCGTTTACACAATTATGTCATCATGTCAGACCAGCATCATAAGTGAAAACCCAACTCGATGTCGGAGGTTGTGAATTATGTACATTTCCACCAATTGCGTTACCCTGCACAACTTCCCCAGAATTCACTGAAACCAGCATAGTGAACTTGCCCAGAGCTTGGAGAAGCCGCCAGGCTCGGCTCCTGTGTCCCATGGGTGGGGGAACAGCAGGTACCTCTGGCTTGTCCAGAGGTGTGTTGACAACCTCATGGTCATGTCGTGATGCCAAGGGCATGGGAACGGAATCCTCCAAATCTTAGTGGGCTAAGATCTACCAAAATATGTTCAGGCCTACCTCTCTTCTCTATGATAAAAGTCTTTTCTCCCATTCCAAAACATGGAAGGGCCATTGTAAGAGGACCTAAGGGGATGTTGGTGTGCACCACGTTGGGCGAAAACAAACAAGGTGGTGTGTAGGTCAACAGGAACCCAAGAGTGTTGTACACCACAATGAGAGGAAGGAATAAATACAAAGGAATTGAATTTACTAAGGATGGTGGAAATCTCTTGAGAGGCCGACCAGCCAGCTGTGGTTTTAGAAATGAAATGATATGGCACTCATAATGGCTGTCTGTATACCAGCTCAGCCACGGATGACTGCAGGTTTTCTTTTGGAGCTGTTCTGAGCCCCAGCAGGACCCGCGGGAGACGATCATGCCATAGTCAGGGCAGCCCTCAGAGCAGCCTTTAAGGAGTGGTGAAACTGCTCGCATAGGCCATTGGACTGCAGGTCAGACACTGAGGTTCTGGGCCTTCACAGCCCAGAGGTCCTGATACAAATTGGGGACTGCAGTCAGAGGAAATGTCAGATGGAGTGCCAAACAAGACAACCTGATGAACACCCAAGTCACATCTGCTGCCATCATCAATGCTAAAGGGACGACCTCTGGCTACATGGTGGTACAGTCCATCATGGTAAGAAGGTGGGTGAAACTGCGAATGGGGGAAAGAGGAGCAAAATGTCCACATTGACATGGTTAAACTGTTGCTCAGGGACCTCAAAAGATGCCAATGGCACCTGGACATGACAGTTAATCTTTGCCCGCTGGCACTCCATACAGGCTGCAGTCCAATCATGCACGTCCTTTCTAAGGCCATGCCACAAACTTTAGTGCAGCCAGTTTCTGTGAGGCCTTCCAGCCCTGATGCAAGAGGCCATGTATGGAGTCAAAAACAGCCTGCCTACATCTGAGGGCACAATGGGGCAAGGGTATCCAGTTGAGATATCGCACAGAAGAAAAACACCAACTTCCCTGAACTTGATGTCAGTCAACTGTAGGACTGTGACTGCAGTTCAGTAAGCCTCGACCACTGGGTCAGTAGCTTGGTTGGCTGCTATGCCAGCATTATCAACCACTATATGCTGGCCATGAGAGACAATTAGCCACGGCATTATTTTTCCCCTTGATATGTTGTATATCAGGTGTGAACTTGGAATGTGGGCCAGGTGGCGTTGCTGCCGTTCAGACCAAAGGTCTGATATTTTAGCCATCATGTGCATGAGGGATTTGTGATTAATGAACACTGTGAAATAGTGACCCTCTAGAAGAAAACGAAAATAGTGGACAGCCAGACAGAGATCGTGGTCAACTGTGCTGTACTTTCTTTCAGGGGTGGAGGGGGGAAACGGAGCTGGAGGCTTTATAAAGTGAGTGGCCGCCGTACGCCTCCGAACAACTGTTCATGCACGGCACCCACAGCATAGTCTGAAACATCAGTAGCAATGACTATTTTTGATGGGAGGGATATCGCACCTTCTGATGTCCTGACGCACTGGCTCTGTCAAAGCTGCAAGGAGGTCAGCACTTCCTAGCGAGTGTGGTAAAAACACAGGCCTGGCTGTTCTGTAGCTGTGGGCATCCTTGTCCTGTGGGCTTTGCCGACCCAGCTTATTGAGGTAGAGAAAGAAGGAGGAATGATGCACTGCTACCTGCCTGAGTGTAGACTATCAGCCATTTTAGCAAGCTTCTTGTAGTCCTTCATGGGTGCGTTAGTGAGGCATTTATTTTCTGCATGAAGAATTCTTTAAAAACAAAACAAGGATGGTGATTTCCCAGGAGAGGCAACATGTGGTCCATTAGCTCCGATGGCTTAGCATCACTGAGACTGGGTAAGGAAAACAATTGTTTGGCATGCTCAGACACAGATAGCCCAAAAGACTGTAAAGGATGAGTTTTCAGCAACTGGTATTTGTTGTGTCGACGGTGCTTCTCCCTATAGATGCTGCCTGGTCTGCTGCGTTCCACCAGCAGTTTGTGTGTGTTGCTTGAATTTCCAGCATCTGCAGATTTCCTGGTGTTTGCTTTGTTGTGTTCAGGTGGGTTTTCAAGCACTCACCACACTCAATGGTGTGGAGTTGCTGAGTGACGCTACCACATAGAAATATTTCATGTTGTTGGCAGAGATTCCTCAAAGCAGAAATTGAACCTCAGCTTGTACGGGCATGCATTTTTCTCTCAAAACTCTGGCAGTTTGAAAGTGACTGTGTTGGCTGACATGTTCAATAACTCTGGACTTGTCCTGGAGTATCGGGGTCACCAATGTACCGGTAGATTTTTGCGAATAAAACGGTGGAGGTATTTTATGTTTCAGAAAAACCATAGTGACTCATATAACACCAAAAAACTGAATACAAAGCACACTAAAAATCATTTTTAATTACATCATCAAGTCAGACCAGCCTCTTAAAGTGAAACCACAACTCCATGTCGGAGGTTGTGGATTATGTACATTTCCACCAATTATATTACCCTACAGTACCACTGGACCTGGACTTCCGAGGTCGATAGAGTGGAACTGTCCCGGGAACAGTGTTTCCACTTTAAATGCTCTACCACACAGGTCTCCTGTCATTGTTGGATATGACAGACATCCACCATATCTATGGCTTTCCTAGATCTCTTCAAATTAGGTTGTAATCTAGGCTGCATTCTATCTGCTGTGATGTATCTACATACAAATGGAGCCTATGTTAGTCATTATGTACCAATTAGCATTGATTACTTACTGATAGCTCTGCACCAGTTGGTTTCAGTCAGTTTTGACAGGCCTGCTCCTTTGTTTAACCTTTCAATTACTCTGACCAATTGCACCAGTGACAGAATTGTGGAAGTAATCAGGAAAAGTTTTACAGGAGTAATTTGCTTTAACTAAAATCACAGAAGCCATCTCTCAAAAGTCAATGCCAACTGTGCACGCAAAGAAATGTCAGACAAATAATTATTAGCAAAAATATCAATAACAGAACATTCGGAATCGGAAGTTTATTATCTCCGGCATGTGACATGAAATTTGTTAACTTAGCAGCAGCAGTTCAATGCAATACATAATCTAGAAGACAAAAAAACAACAACATAATAATAATAATAATAATAATAATAATAATAATAATAAAATAAATAAATAAATAAATAAATAAATTGCAGTATATGTATATTGAATAGATTAAAAATCATGCACAAAACTGAAATAATGCATGTTTAAAAAGTGAGGTAGTGTCCAAGGGTTCATTGTCCATTTAGGAATCGGATGGCAGAGGGGAGGAAGCTGTTCCTGAGTCGCTGAGTGTGTGCCTTCAGGCTTCTGTACCTCCTACCTGATGGTAACAGTGAGAAAAGGGCTTGCCCTGGGTGCTGGAGGTCCTTAATAATGGACGCTGCCTTTCTGAGACACCCCTCCTTGAAGATGTCCTAGGTACTTTGTCGGCTAGTACCCAAGGTGGAGTCGACTAAATTTAAAACCCTCTGCAGCTTCTTTCAATCCTGTGCAGTAGCCCCTCCCTTCCCACCCCTGCATATCAGACAGTGATACAGCCTGTCAGAATGCTCTCCACGGTACATCAATGGAAGCTTTTGAGTATTTTTGCTGACATACCAAATCTGTTAAAACTCCTTATGAAGTATAACCATTGTCTTGACTTCTTTATAACTGAATCGATACGTTGGGACCAGGTTAGATCCTCAGAGATCTTGACACCCAGGAACTTGAAACTGTTCACTCTCTCCACTTCTGATCCCTCTATGAAGATTGGTATGTGTTCCTTCATCTTACCCTTCCTGAAGTCCACAATTAGTTCTTTCGTCTTACTGATGTTGAGTGCCAGGTTGTTGCTGTGCCACCACTGCACAATCTGGCATGTCTTACTCCTGTACTCACTCTCATCACTGCCTGAGATTCTACCAACAATGGGTGTATCATCAGCAAATTTATAAATGGTACTGTATTTGAGCTATGCCTAGCCACACAGTCATGGGTATAGAGAGAATAGAGCAGTGGGCTAAAATTCACTCACTGGCCACTTTATTAGGTACATCTGCTCATTAATGCAAATATCTAATCAGCCAGTCATGTGACAGTAACTCAATGCATAAAAGCATGCAAACATGGTCAAGAGATTCTATTGTTGTTCAAACCAAACATCAGAATGGGGAAGAAATGTAATCTAAATGATTTTGACCACGGTGCCAAATGGGGTGGTTTGAGTATCTCAGAAACTTCTGATCTCGTGGGATTTTCACACCGAACAGTCTCTAGAGTTTACAGAGAATGGTGTGAGAAACAGAAAAAAGCATCCAGTGAGCTGCAGTTCTGTTGATGAAAACACCTTGTTAATGAGAGAGGTCAGAGGAGCACGGCCAGACTAATGCAAGGTGACAGGAAAGCAACAGTAACTCAAATAACCACGTTTCAGAAGATCATCTCTGAATGCACAACATACTGAAAGCTGAAGTGGGTAGGCTACAGCAGCAGAAGACGAGGCACATATACTCAGTACAAGCACCCACAAAATGCTGGAGGAACTCAGCAGGCCAGGTAGCATCTGTGGAAAATAGTGCAGTCGACGTTTCGGGCAAACCCTTCAGCAGGACTGGAGGAAAAAAACTGTTGGGTAGGTTTAAAAGGTTGGGGAGGGGAGGCAACCACCAGGTGATAGGTAAAACCTGGAGGGGGGGGGATGAAGTACAGAGCTGGGAAGGTTGATTGGTGAAAGAGACAGAAAGCCATGAAAGAAAGAAAAAGGGGGAAGCAGCACCAGAAGGAGGTGATGGGCGGGCAAGGAGATGAGGTGAGAGAGGGAAAAAAGGATGGAAAATGGAGAAGGAGGTTTTGGGCATTACAAAAAAATTGAAAAATGGATAATTGTGATCAAGAGATTCCATTGTTGTTCAAACCAAACATCAGAATCAGGTTGGAAGCTACCCAAACAGAATATAAGGTGTTGTTCTCCTGTTCTAGTCTCATCCAACCTCAGTGGAAAAAGCCTGCTTGCATTTACCCTTTCTATACCCCTCATAATGTTGTATACCTCTATCAAATCTTCTCGCAATCTTCTACGCTACAGGGAATGAAGTCCTAATCTATTCAACCTTTCCCTGTGACTTAGGTTCTCAAGCCCTGGCAACATCCTTGTAAATTTTCTTTGCACTGTTTCAATCGTATTTACATCTTTCCTATAGGTTGCTTAAGGTTGTTATAGTTGGGCATGGTAATGGGGTCAAGCTCCCACTATCTATTAAATGCTCCGAAGTGTGCATCAAATAGCCTCTGACAACCAAGTCCAATTCCTGGCCCTTACATGTGGCTTAGCTACTAAGCCCGGTGGAACCATTTCTACTGACAAGAGGAGGGCAAAGGCAGGTTACTGTGGCCTTATAATCAGTCACTTTGGGCAGATGGGGCTCAACATTTGTGGTTGGCAGCTCATCTAGGAGAAAGAAAACTCTGATCTCAAATCTCTGCTGTCTTGTGGCTATACTCGTCTTGGGTAAGGTCTTGGAGGTAAACCCCAAGGGGGAAATCCGGAACTGGAGTCCCTAAGGCAATCTTACATTGAGTTCAACGCTGACTAGCAACTCCTGTGACGCTGTTGGTACCGAACTGTATCGGTCTCTGCCGATCCTTTGGGAGAGGGGGAGCTTGCTACATAGGCCCCCGCTTGCTCTCCATATTGTACTGCCCATGCTTGCGTGTCTAGACGCTGTATCCATGGTCAACTCTGACTGACGGAGGCCCTCACCTCACGTAGGTAGGTGATCAACTCCAAATTCGATCCTGTCAGCAAGAGTGAAACTGAGATTCCAGCTGGCTTCCGCAATGTGCCGAGTTGCGTGCGCAACTCTCTGCAGTTTCTTGCGGAAATTTGCAGACAGCTCATCATAGGAGCCAGCTTCCCCTCCATGGAATCAGTATATACGTTTCACTGTCTCAGTAAAGCAGCCATAGTCAAAGGTGCCAATGACCCCAGACATTCCCTCTGCTCCCCTCTGCCCGCAGCAAAAGATACAAAAGCCCGAAAACCAGGCTCAAGGACACTATCATCAGACACTTCAACAGCCCTCTTGTACGCTGAGATGGACTCTTGGCCTTAATCTACTTCGTTATGACCTTATACTTCAGTGTTTACCTGCTCTGTAGCTGTTGCACGTTATTCTGCATTGTTACTGTTTCACCAAAGTGCCGTGTAATGACCTGATCTGTATGAACTGTATGCAGGACAGGCTTTTCACTGTACGTGACCATAATAAACAATACCAAGACCCCTGTAATGAGATTAATTACAGTTTATCTATCAAACTGGCAGCAGTTCCCAGTAAGCAACAAAGTTGTGAGGTTCACTTAACACTTCGCATGCCCTGTGACTCAGAACAGCGAGGGGAATCTCACTGAAACCTACCGAATGTTGATAGCCCTCTATAGAGTGGATATGGAGAGGATGTTTACTACGGTGGGGGAGTCCAGGACCAGAAAACACAGCCTCATAGTAGAGGGACGTCATTTTAGAGCGGAGACGAGGAGGAAATTCCTTATCCAGAGAGTGGTGAATCTGTGCAATTTGTTGCCACAGACAGCTGTGGAGGCCGAGTCATTTAAGACAGAGGTTAATAGATTATTGATTACTCAGGGCATGAAGGGATACGGGTAGAAGACAGGAATTTGAAGCTGAGAGGAACATGGACCAGTCATGATGAAATAGTGGATGGGCCAAATGGTCTAATTCTACTCCTGTGGTCTATGGTCATGAATTTATTACAAATGAAACTAATGACTAATAATGATTTAGATTATGGAATGATACCGCAAAGAAGAAATCTATTCAATCCATGACTTTAGACCGGATTTTCTGGTACAACTCTTTAATTCATTTAACCACATTTCATTTGCAATTCTCATTCAAATTATTAGGTTAAAAAGGTGACTGGTGGGTAGTGGGGCCCCGGGGAGAAGGTCGATGGCACAATTATATGGGTGGTGCGGAGGCAGGGAAAGAGCCTGTTGTTTACGGAATACTGGTCCCAGCTCATGGTATTTGGTGGGGACTCGGGACAAATCGAGGGGTTCCGGGACAGGCGGGGTCGCGGTAGCTTTCCTGGGAAATGGGGCTGACCGCAGACAATTGGCGTGGCAAGACTGGCTCCATTCGGCTATCCTCCCGGTAGACCTGTCGATGTGGGGATTGTGCTGGGTTAGCCATGGATACCCTAGAACTACCAGGGCTTGAGGTGAATGAATGAGACTGAACCGTACCTCCTCCCGATGGTTGCCGGATAGGATCAAGGTCAGGGGTGGCGTACAGTGGGTCACCCGAGCCAGCAGTTTTCCATCCAGGGCCCGGGCTTCCAGGGGTGTAGTTAGCGGCTCATGAGGTATTCCAGCCTGGGAGGCTATGTCCTCGTCCAGCAGGTTGCCCTCGGCTCCGGAATCCACCAAAGCGGATAGGGACAGAGACTGTCGTTGGTAATTCACGGCAGCCGGGATCCACATCCGAGTCTGGGGGGCTGAAGGGTCGTCGGACTCACCGGGACAGTAAGAGTGGAGCTCTGCGAGGAACGGAAGTGGGAGAGAGGTTAGGGCTGGTGGAAGAAGGTAAGGTGGACTGTGGGATGGTCTGAGGAACGGGATAACCAGTCTTCTCTCTCAGACGTTCTCGGAGTCGGTTGTCCAGCCTGGTGGCTAGGGAGATCACTGAATCCAGGCTGTTAATGTCATCCCTAGCCGCCAACTCATCCTTTACCTTGTCGCAGAGGCCTTGCCGGAATACCTCCTGGAGTGCCTCATCATTCTATCCCGAGTCGGCCGCTGGCGTCCGGAACTCCACAGAGTATTCGGCAACACTGCGTGAGCCTTGACGGAGGGTGAGTAGACGTTTAGCAGCATCTTTACCGCAGACGGGATGGTCAAAAATCTTCCTTATTTGTGAGATGAATGGGGGGGGGGGGGGAAGGAAGAGCGCATCTCTGGCTGATTATCCCAAATCGCAGTGGCCTATGCTAAGGCATTTCCTCGCAACAACCCCATAATGTAAGCTATTTTTGATTTGTACACAGCATATGTGGATGGCTGCTGCTCGAACAGCAAGGAGCATTGTAGTAGAAAAGCCCAGCACTTCCCCAGACCTCCAGCATAGGGTCTGGTTCAGGTATGTGCGGCTCACTTGGCGGACGTGATGTTGACTCGTCAGGTGTCGCCACTACAGGCTGTCCAGGCTGGTCAGACAGAGTTCCCAGATTCAACATGGTAAGATCGGCAGATACTTGGTCAACCTGTTCCCTGACCTTTCTTACATCCACTGATAGGGAACGGAGGTTCTCCATGACATCCCAAAGCAGCTGATCGTGCAAGCCCAGTAGAGAGCCCTGGCTGGCGAGGGCTTGTTGCAGGGGATTCATGTCCGCTGGGTTCATTATGGCCAGTTCATTCTGTTACACGAGCATGGCGGTGGACAAACTCAAATTCAGAACACAGACATGGAGGCAGAATCAGGAGGTGTAATTTACATAGCAAACATGGAGTCAGTATCCAGGAGTGATGCTAGACCTAGAACCGGTAGTCCTAAAAACCACAAAACAAGGTTACTCACACCAGAGTCAACCAACAAACTGGCAGCTCCTAGTTGTGATCACAGGGTTTTTATACTGCATTTACTGATGGACAGCAGGTGTTTGTAGTTAGTGGAACCTGGGAATGATTGGAACTAAATGAGGTGATAGAGGCCCAATAGCCAGGTGGGTGATTGTCAGAAGGACCATGACAAAGAGAACATTTTACCCTTTTACCCTTTCTTCATTTACTCTTTTCTATTGATCTACATTCAAATCAGCCATTTAAAATTTTTTTTCTTTAATCAAAACTTTCCACCTTTTGACTTTGTGAACAAAACATTTAAAACTTTTTGCACTTTAATTTCTGGTGTCACTTGCCTCTCATTATACAAAGTGCAAAGCAAATTTATTATGAAAGTGTAGCAGTGTGCTACACGCAGCGCTAAAATAACGACACAGAGTCGGTAAACTGCAGTCAAAGAATAAACTTTATTCCAACTTCACAGTCTTGCTTTAAACTCTCTCTCCCCCGCCGGATGCCTCGAGAGGCACGTACTGAAACCCCCTCAGGCTTTCTCCCTTTGTTCCGGACCTAGCCTTTGTGCCTGCACGCTGGCTAATTGTCAGCCGGTTCGAGTGTGCTAGTAATTGGGTCGCCACAAAAGTACATTTATGTTACCATATACAACCCTACAATTCATGTTTGTCAAAGCCAAAGTCAAAGTGGAATTAATTGTGGAAGTACATATACATCACCGCTTACAACTCTGAGATTCTTTTCCTGCTTTTTTCTTAGCAAATCTATAGAACAGTGACTGTAAACTGTAAATATCAGGAACTGTTAACCGTAAACAAACTGTGCAAGTACAGATATAAATAAATACCAAAAAATAATGAGCATGAAATTACAATATACGGAGTCCTTAACTAAGTTCTTAAATGAGTGTGGCTATCACCTTTTGTTCAAGAGCCTGATGGTTGAGGGGTAGTAACTGTTCTTGAACCTGGCGGTGTGAGTCCTGAGGCTCTTGTACCTTCTACCTGATAGCCGCAGTTAGAAAACAGCATGGCCTGGGAAGTGACGATCTTCGATGATGAATGCTGCTTTTCTACAGTAATGTTTCACTTAGATGTGCTCAATGGTTGGGAGGGCTTTACCACTAATGTACTGGGCTGAATCCACTACCTTTTGTAAGACTTTCCGCTCAAAGGCATTGGTGTTCCATAATACAGCCAGTCAGCACACTCTCCACCACACAGCTATAGAAAGTTGCCAAGGTTTTTGATGACAGGCTGAACCTCCGCAGACTCCCAAGGAAGTAGAGGCGCTGTCATGCACATAGAATCAATAAAGACCACACACAACAGGACAGACCAGTGTGCAAACGATAGCAAACTGTGCAAATACAAAAGAAAGAAAATAATAATAAAGTAAATACCAATAAATATTGAGAACATGAGATGAAATAAGTCCATAGGTTGCGGGAACTGTTCAGTGATAAGGTGAGTAAAATAGAGTGAAGTTACTTCTCTGGTTCAAGAGCTTGATAGTTGAGGGGTAACAACTGTTCCTGAATTTGGTGGTGCAGGTCTTGAGACTCCTGGACCTTCTTCGTGATGGCAGCAATGAGAACAGAGCATGACCTGGGTGGTGTGAGTCCTGATGTTAGACACTGCTGTCCTGTGACAACACTCTGTGAATATGTGCTCAGTGGTAGAGAGAGCTTTACCCCTGATGGACTGGGCTGTACCCACTACGTTTTGTAGAAATTTCCGTTCAAGGGCAATCCTGCTCCCATACCAGGCCGTGATGTCTCTCACTATTCTTGCAAAGTAAAATACTTCTGATTATTTACAGATCATGTCCAGGCTGAAGTCTTGATCAGATCACTCTGTGACATGTCATTGGTGACTGTCAGCGGAAGGAACAGCTGATAAGAGTTCAACAGTAAAACAGTAGAACAGCAGTGCAAGCCAATGCTGGTGAATTTTCTTCTATTTTAAAATAGCAAAAGGCCTTGCTCCATGATGAAGACCCTGTAGGAAGTTCAATTTCAGTAATTCGGTGTTGTGACTGAGTTTGCATAGGAGAGAAGAACAGATTTAAAACAGATATGAGAAACAGATCTTGCTTTGGGAACCAATGGGGTTGTGATTTCTTGTGCCCCTGGCATTTTTTTCTGGTTAAAAAATAACTAAGGCAAGGTCTATAACTCAGTGACAGCCTGTCAAATTATTCAAAGACAATATTAAAAAAAATATTGTGAGAAAAAGTGGATAAAAATAGATTTAAGATATTTGGCAGAAGCTGGAAATCTTGAAGTACACACGCACAAAATGCTGGAGGAATTCAGTAAGTCAGGATTGAATAAACAGACAATGTTTCGAGCTGAGATCCTTCATCAGGACCAGAAAGGAAGGGGAAAGGAGCCAGAATAAAGAGGTGGGACGAGGGGAAGGAGGACAGATTGGCAGGTGATAGGAGAGACCAGGTCTGGAGGAAGATATAGTAGCTGGGTGGGGGCATGAGGATAACTGAGAGGATGGGAGGTAATAGCTGAGAACAGATGAGTCTGTGGGGAAGGGGGTTTGAAGTGAGAAGCTGGGGGGGGGGGAGGTGATAGGTGTGACCAGGTGAGTGTGTGGGGAAGGGAGTTTGAAGTGAGAAGCTGGGTGGGGTGATAGGTGAGACCAGGTGAGTGTGTGGGGAAGGGAGTTTGAAGTGAGAAGCTGGGAGGTGATAGGTGAGACCAGGTGAGTCTGTGGGGAAGGGAGTTTGAAGTGAGAAGCTTGGGGGGGGGGGAGGGTGATAGGTGAGACCAGGTGAGTCTGTGGGGAAGGGAGTTTGAAGTGAGAAGCTGGGGGGAGGGTGATAGGTGAGACCAGGTGAGTGTGTGGGGAAGGGGGTTTGAAGTGAGAAGCTGGGAGGTGATAGGTGTGACCAGGTGAGTCTGTGGGGAAGGGAGTTTGAAGTGAGAAGCTGGGAGGTGATAGGTGAGACCAGGTGAGTCTGTGGGGAAGGGAGTTTGAAGTGAGATGCTGGGGGGAGGGGGGTGATAGGTGAGACCAGGTGAGTCTGTGGGGAAGGGAGTTTGAAGTGAGAAGCCTGGGGGGGGTGGGGTGATAGGTGAGACCAGGTGAGTGTGTGGGGAAGGGAGTTTGAAGTGAGAAGCTGGGAGGTGATAGGTGAGACCAGGTGAGTGTGTGGGGAAGGGAGTTTGAAGTGAGAAGCTGGGAGGTGATAGGTGAGACCAGGTGAGTCTGTGGGGAAGGGGGTTTGAAGTGAGAAGCTGGGAGGTGATAGGTGAGAACAGATGAGTCTGTGGGGAAGGGGGTTTGAAGTGAGAAGCTGGGGGGGAGGTGATAGGTGAGACCAGGTGAGTCTGTGGGGAAGGGGGTTTGAAGTGAGAAGCTGGGAGGTGATAGGTGAGAACAGATGAGTCTGTGGGGAAGGGGGTTTGAAGTGAGAAGCTGGGGGGGTGGGGTGATAGGTGAGACCAGGTGAGTCTGTGGGGAAGGGGGTTTGAAGTGAGAAGCTTGGGGGGGGGGAGGTGATAGGTGAGACCAGGTGAGTGTGTGGGGAAGGGGGTTTGAAGTGAGAAGCTGGGAGTGATAGGTGTGACCAGGTGAGTCTGTGGGGAAGGGGGTTTGAAGTGAGAAGCTGGGGGGAGGGGGTGATAGGTGAGACCAGGTGAGTCTGTGGGGAAGGGGGTTTGAAGTGAGAAGCTGGGAGGTGATAGGTGAGACCAGGTGAGTGTGTGGGGAAGGGAGTTTGAAGTGAGATGCTGGGGGGAGGGGGTGATAGGTGAGACCAGGTGAGTGTGTGGGGAAGGGGGTTTGAAGTGAGAAGCTGGGGGGGGTGGGGTGATAGGTGAGACCAGGTGAGTGTGTGGGGAAGGGGGTTTGAAGTGAGAAGCTGGGAGGTGATAGGTGAGACCAGATGAGTGTGTGGGGAAGGGGGTTTGAAGTGAGAAGCTGGGGGGTGGGGTGATAGGTGTGACCAGGTGAGTGTGTGGGGAAGGGAATTTGAAGTGAGAAGCTGGGGGGGGGGTGATAGGTGTGACCAGGTGAGTGTGTGGGGAAGGGGGTTTGAAGTGAGAAGCTGGGAGGTGATAGGTGAGACCAGGTGAGTGTGTGGGGAAGGGAGTTTGAAGTGAGAAGCTGGGGGGGGGGGTGATAGGTGTGACCAGGTGAGTGTGTGGGGAATGGAGTTTGAAGTGAGAAGCTGGGAGGTGATAGGTGAGACCAGGTGAGTCTGTGGGGAAGGGGGTTTGAAGTGAGAAGCTTGGGGGGGTGTGATAGGTGAGACCAGGTGAGTGTGTGGGGAAGGGGGTTTGAAGTGAGAAGCTGGGAGGTGATAGGTGAGACCAGGTGAGTGTGTGGGGAAGGGGGTTTGAAGTGAGAAGCTGGGAGGTGATAGGTGGAAGAGGTTAAGGGAAGTGAGAGGAGAGGAGAGTGAACCGTGGGAGAAAGGGAAGGAGGAAAACCAGAGGGAGGTGATGGTCAGGTGAGGAGAAGAGATGGGGTAAGAAGGGAGCCAGACTGGGGAACAGAAGAAGAGAAAGGGGGGAGGGTAGAGAAATCACCGGAAGTTAGAGAGATCAATGTTCATGCTGTAAGGTCATACATGGATAGAAATAGGTAAGTTTACAGTTTAGTTCTCCATAAGGGCTTAGTTTCTCAATGAGTGAACTAATCCCTCAGAGTTACAAATCCACCTAATAGCTGATTAAAATTTAAAATGGATTAGTTTTAGTGGTGTTCTTAGCACTTAGGCATTGATTAGAGAAGATGTATTAGGGTATATTTTGCTTTTTACAGTCCAGGAGCATGTATGTGTTTCATTAGCAATGTGATCAATGCTATCAAGTGGTACCTACTGAACAATAAACTGCTTGCCAAGAATCAGTATGAGTTTCACCAGGGCCATTTGTCTCTAGACCTCAAATAAGGCCAAAGAGCTGTACTCCAGAAGTAAGGGCAAGTTAACTGACATCACAGCAGAATTTGACCAAGTGAGGTATCAAAAAGCTCTTGAAAGTCTAAATGGCACCAACAATAAATTATTCCAGTGGTTGGTGAAGGAAGACAGTGGTTTCTGGAGATCAATGATCCCAGAAATTGCCTAGGTCAGTGTCCCAATCATAAACCACTTGAGCTACTTCAATAATGACCCTCGCTCACGATTAAAGTCAAAAACACAGAAGTTTGCTGATGGATGCACAATGCTCAATTCCACTCACAACTTATCTGCATATGAAACAGTTCAGCACTTCTGAGAGGTGTAATCATCCTGGAACTCCTGTGAACTTGTTTCTGTCTTACTATGTAAGTAAGTTTTAGATTCTTCCTCTGAACTGCTTGCTAAATCACAGTTGTAGAGATTTAAAAAGGTTATAACTAGATGACTACATGGAATTAGCAGAGGAAGTGGTTAGCACAAAGTGGTTGGGCCAAAGAGCCTGGATTCTTGCTGAATACACAAATACACAGATGGAATTTAAAAAGCTGAAAGGTTTTGTGGACGAAGACAATTACTTGTAGAGTCATATAGTCATAGAAAAGTACAGCACATCAACTAGCCTTTTGGCCCATCTAGCCCATGCTGAGCCATTTAAATTGCCTACTCCCATCGACCTGCAGTGGGATCATAGCCCTTCATACTCCTACCATCCTTGTGCCTATCCAAACTTCTCTTAAATGTTGAAATTGAGCTCGCGTGCATCACTTGTGCTGGCAAATTATACCACACTCTCACCACTCTCAGAGTGAAGAAGCTTGCCCTCATGCTCCCCTTAAACCTCACCTTTCATCTTTAACCCGTGATCTCTGCTTGTAGTCCCACCTAATCTCAGTGGGGAAAGCCTGCTTGCATTTACCCTATCTATACTCCTCATAATTTTATACACTTCTATTAAATCTTCTCTCAATCTTCTACGTTCCAAGGAATAAAATTCTAATCTATTCAATCTTTCCATATTACGCAGATCCTCCAGACCTGGGAACATCCTTGTAAGTTTTCTCTGTATGCTTTCAACACCATTTTCATCTCTCACGTAGGCAGGGGACCAAAACTGCGGACATACGAAGGAACAAAGGAACTGGACTTAGTATTAGTCATGCAGAGATATATGATATGGTCATATATGGAGTACATCATGCTGACGAAACAACCAAAAGACCCAATTAGTCGCCACTGCCACCACTTACATTGGCCTACCTTGCACCACGTTACGTGGACCCAGATCAGCTTCCACAGCCACCGCAATTATATTCGATTCGAGTAGTCTCTCTTTGGGGCCCACAGTAGCATAGTGGTTAGCACAACGGTATTACAGCTCAGAGCGTCAAAGCTCAGCGTTCAGTCCTGGTGTCCTCTGTAAGGATTCTGCACACCCTTCCTGTGGGATACATGGGTTTTCTCCGGGTGCTTCAGTTTCCTCCCACAGTCCAAAGACATACTGGTTAGTAGGTTAATTGGTCATTGTAAATTGTCCTGTGATTAGGCAAGGGTTAAATTGGGAGTTGCTGGGCAGTTTGGCTTGAAGGGCCAAAAGGGCCTTTTCCACACTGTATCTCTAGATAAAATTAATAGAAGTAAATATATGATGTAGTTACATATAATTTACATCATGTTGACTGAACAATCAAAAGGCTTCACTGCCAAGCACAGCCACCACTTACTCTTGCCCACACTGCACTAGAATATGTGAATCCTATATCTGCCTCTACAACCACCTGAGGGCCTACCAATAGACAATCCCTATCAATAGAACATCTTACTCAACTCTAGTGATCGTACTACCATGACTACGTCACCCTACACTACATGTATCTTCCATTGTCCTTCCTTATTTCTAAAATGAGGAGAAGCTCCCCATAACTCGTTCACCAATTTAGTTCTGTACATCATATTCCCTTCATTATTTCAATATTTCTTTCTTCAAAGGTCAGCACACAAGTATATAAAACTGATTTTAATTTTTGTAATAATATGCCACTGTTTACAATGCATTTCAAGGTGGATAATCCTTTAGTAGGTCTGCCTGGCCAGGTGTTCCACTTCAGGAGCACCACACACCAACAGCTCTATTCACCACTCTAACCTTTTATTCCTGCTCACCTGTCTATTACTTCCCCCACCTTCCCTTTCTCCTATGATCTACTCTCCACTCCTATCAGATTCCTCCTTCTCCTGTCCTTCGCCTTTTCCACCTGTCACCTCCCAGCTTCTTACTTCTCCCCCCTCCCCCACTGTTCTTCTCACCTGGCTTCACCTATCACCTTTCACCAGCCTCTTTCCCCTTCCCCTTCCTTCTCGGTCCTGATGAAGGGCCTCAGCGCAAAACATCGACTGTTTATTATTTTCCATAGATGCTGCCTGAGCTGCTGAGTTCTTACAGCACTTTGTGTGTGTTGTGAAGGAACTTGACAGGTCAGGTACTGTCTAGGGAGGGGAATGGTCAGTTGACGTTTCAGGCTAATTACCTCCATCAGGGCTGGAAAGGAATGGGACAGCAGACAAAATAAAAAGGTGGGAAGAGGGGAAGGAGGCAGACGATAGATGCCTCCAGGTCGGAAGGGAGGGACTGAAGTGGGAAGCTGGGAGATGACAGGTGGGTGGGTGTGCTGGCATTTCAGGGGGTTCAGGAGAGGTTCTCAGCAATGATCCCTGGATTGACATGTGAGGAACATTTCACGGTTCTGGATCTGTACTCACTGGAGCTCAGAAGAATTGTGGGGGGGCGGGTGCGGGGTCTCATTGAAACCTATTGAATATTGAAAGACCTAGATGGAGTAGTTGTGGAGAAGATAGTTCCTATAGTGGGGGAGTCTAGGACCAGAGGACACAGATAGAGTAGTTGTGGAGAAGATAGTTCCTATAGTGGGGGAGTCTAGGACCAGAGGACACAGATAGAGTAGTTGTGGAGAAGATCGTTCCTATAGTGGGGGAGTCTAGGACCAGAGGGGCACAGCCTCAGAATAACCGAATGCCCATTTAGAATGGAGATGAGGATTTCCTTTAGCCAGTGGGAGAAGGCAGGAGAATAGGATAATAAATCAGGCATGATGGAATGACAGAGCAGACTCAATGGGCAAAATGCCTAATTCTGCTCCTATGTCTTATGGTCTTATCAAAGAGGTAAAGGCTGAACAAGATGGAATCTGATAGGAGAGGGTAGAGGTCATGGAAGAAAAGGAGGGAGGTGGAGAATCAGGGGGTAGGGGGGCAGGGGGAGGTCAGGTCACAATAACGGGGGAGGGCAAAGATAGGGTGAGGGGACAGAAAGATAAAAGATAATGGAAAGCAAATGGAGGGGAAGGGATGGAACAGCAGGGAATCATACCAGAAGTCAAATGAAGCAACGTCCCTCCAGACCACGGTACCAACACAGTACATATAACTCACACACATAACACATGATGTAGCATTACCACAAATAAATTAGCAAACAATAAGTTGCACTTACGACACGTTAAAAAGTAAACTGTATAGTGGTACTGGTTCTTTGTGCCCTTTGTGGCATTTTGGGTGGTGGCAACGAGTTCAGGAGTCCTACAGCCTGGAGGAAGAAGCTGTTTCTAACATTCTAACAGTTCCTGTCCTAATGCTATAGTACCTCTTGTCTGATGGTGGGGGTGTTAAAGAGATTGTTGGAGGGATGTGACAGATGCCGTCAGGTTGGAGACCACCAAAATAGAATATGACGTGCTGTTCCTCTAATTCCACTAATAAGTTAACTGTTATTTGAACATTTTCAAACTCTCTCTCTCTCTTAATCCAATCTGCTGCCCTCACTTAATTTTACTTGTTGGACTTGATTTGGTTTGTACATGACATGGTTATGTTGTACTCATACACAGTTACACTGTTATCTCGAAATAATACTTCAGTTTGATTGATTAAGGAGATATGTAGTTGCCTGTCTCATTCCCACTGATGCCAGGGGCTGTGTGGATGGGAATGAATCACCGTGACTTCTTATTTACAGCAAATTCCATTGTAACTGGTTATAGAACAAGGATGTTAATAATTTGTTCAGTCCTCAATAAACTCTGCTCTTGTGCTTCTTGCTTATGTAACTTTAAATTCCTTGGCGTTACCATATCAGAAAATCTGTTCTGGGAGCAGCATGTAAGTGCCATCACAGAGGGTTACTCCTCACAATCCTTGCGGTGAAGACATCGTTAACATTACAATTGAAAAATGCATGATGCTACTTTCACCATTTTCCACTAAAAGCACTAGGAATTCTTTATCTATTATTCTGTTTACTAGAAAGAAAACATTTAGTGGAACCGCTCAGCGTGTAAGCACATACACTCAGTGGCAACTTTATTAGGTGCACCTGTACACTTGCTCGTTATGCAACTATCTAATCAGCCAATCATGTGACAGCAATTCAATGCATAAAAGCATGCAGACTTGGCCAAGAGGTTCAGTTATTATTCAGACCAAACATCAGAATGGGGAAGAAGTGACTTTGAATGTGGAAAGATTATTGGTGCCAGACAGGGTGATTTTATTATTTCAGAAAATGGTGATCTCCTGGGGTTTTCATGCACAACAGTCTCTAGAGTTTATAGAGAGTGGTGTGAGAAACAAAATTCAGTTCTGTGGGTGAAAACGCCTTGTTAAAGAGAAAGCCCAGAGGAGAATGGCCAGACTGGTTCAAGCTGACAGGAAGGTGACAGGGACTCAAATAACCACACATTACAACAGTGGTGTGCAGAAGAGCATCTCTGAATGCACAACACGTCAAACAATGAAGTGGATGGACTACAGCAGCAGAAGACCAGAAACATACAGAAATACACTCAGTGACCATTTTATGAGGTACATTCTGTTCCTAAAAAAGTGTCCACTGAGTTTATATGTCGAGGGAATGGACGACAAAAATATTTGGGTCCTTTTAGACAGCAGATATTAAGAATGGAAAATCCAAGTCACAGGCTGCAGATTCTTTATTTTTCAGTTGCCATTATAAAAATTCAAAGTTCAAAGCAAGTTTATTGTCGAGGTACATATATGTCACCATATACAGTCCTGAGTTTCATTTTCTTGCAGACATAGTCAATAAATTCATAAGATTAATAACCATAACAGAATCAATGAAAGACTGCACCAACTGGGGCATTCAGACAATTAGCAAAAGATGACAATCTATTCAAATACAAAAAAAAATTAAATAAGCAATAGATATCGAGAACATGAGATGAAGAGTCCTTGAAAGTGAATCTATTGGTTGTGGGAACATTTCAATGATGGGGCAATGAAGTTTAGTGATGTTATCCCTTTTCGTTCAAGAGCTTGATGGTTCAGTGGTAATAATTGTTCCTGAACCTGGATGTGACAGTCCGGAGGCTCCTGTGCCTTCGTCCTGATGGCAGCAGTGAAAAAATGGAAATATCCTGAACATTGGAGGTCCCTGATGATGGTTGCTACTTTTTTGCGACAACGCTCTGTGTGGATGTGCTGAACGGTGGGGAGGGTTTTACCCACGAAGGGCTGGGCCTTATCCACTACTTTTTAAAATGCTGGAACTTCATGAATAATTGAACATTGGGACATGACCATAAGACCATAAAACATGAGCAGAATTGGGCAATTCAGTCCATTGAGTCTTTCCCACCATTCAATTATGGCTGATGGATTAATACTCTCATGCCTTCTCCTTGTAAACTTTCATACCCTTGCTAATCACAAAACTATCAACCTCTGCCATAAAACAAGATTGGGAAAGAAAACTGGACCTGCTGATCTGCTATTACTGCTTTTGCATTGCTGCTAAAATTGTTTTCTACCCAGTAAACTCAAGTCCACTATTTCTGAAGGGTTTGCTAATGTGAGGCCACAGTCCCTGCGATATCTGTGCTTGTTGAAATATTTAGAGATGAGCATCATTACGTAGCTTGTGCAATAGATCTCAGGCAAACTGTATTATTGCAGGGTAACCCATAGGTTGAGTTGGTGGTGAGGAAGGCAAATGCATTGTGAGCATTTATTTTGAGCAGGGTAGAATATAAAAGCAAGCATGTAATGCTGAGGCTTTATAAACCATTCTGCACTTGGAGATATAAAATCAATCTGCACTTGTGATCAGTTTTGGGGCTCTCATCACAGAAAGGATGTTCTGGCCATGGAGAGGGTCCAGAGGAGCTTCATAAGAATGAAAGGTCTAATGTGTTTGATGTCTCTGAGCCTGTACATGCTAGAGTTCAGAAGAATGAAAGGGTAGATTATTGAAATCTATTGAATATTGAAAAGCCTAGACAGAGTGGATGTGGAAAGGATGTTTCTTAATGAGGAGGAATCTAGCACTAAAGAGCACAGTTTCAGAATTGACAGACGTCCATATAGAGCAAAGATAAGGAGGAATTTCTTTAGCCAAAGAATGGTGAATCTGTGGAATTCATTGCCACAGATGCTATGGAAGTCAAGTCATTAGGTATATTTGAAGCAGTTGTTGATCGGCTCTCGATTCGTCAGGGCGTCAGGGCATGGGAGAAGGCAGGAGAATGCGGTTGAGAGGGATAATAGATCAGCCATGATGGAAAGGTGGAGCAGTCTCAATGGGCCGAATGGCCTAATTCTGCTCCTATGTCTAACAGTCTTATGGTCTTGTTATGGTTAGCCTACAAACACAAACCTTCTAATCTGTACATCGATGGAAGTAGTTTCTGTATGTTATAACAATACTTCCTTTTGGACCGCTAACACTAATATCTGGGCATGCTGTTACTGGAGACGTATATATGGGGTCTCACACATTGCAAGTGAAAAAGAGAGCAAATTGAAGAAAATGTGTTTGATTCTTTGGTGCATTGAAGTAAAATTTGTTCTCCCAGAGGGACCTTGATATCTGATTGATATTTCACATTGCTGACACCACATAGGTTTGTACAGGATTTATAGAAATAATACAGTTTCAAATATAATAGCTACTGTTGCAGCAGTTTTTAATTTTATTTATTTATAGAAACAGCATGAGAAACAGGCTCTTCAGGCCCAACGAGCTGCACTGCCCAGCAACACATCTGTTTAACCCTAGACTAGTCACAGGACAATTTATAATGACTAATTAACCTACTAACCAGTACATCTTCGGACTGTGGGAGGAAACTGGAGCACTGGAGGAAACCCACACACTCATAGGAGCTATGTACAAACTTCTTACAGTCAGTGTTGGAACTGACCTCTGAACTCCAACACTTCGAGCCATAACAGTGTTCTGTTAATTGCTGTGGTACCTTGGTATAAATAACCTTAAAATAAATAATTTGTTTCTCTCCCCTTTTCTTCAGAGTGAGTTTGAAACCCATTGACAAACAACCTGAATGTCCAAACTGTGAACAGAATTAAAGGGTGTGAGTGTGAAGCCACATAAAACAAAGGGTGTGAGTGTGAAGCCATTGTTTAATAAACCCTCACCGGTATAACACCAAGGCTGTCATCAGCTTCAAATGCATTTACTTGTCACACTATAAAATTGCTCTCTTTACCGTCTAATAGTGATCTCAATGCTGCAGAAAAAAAGAGATGCAACTCTCAGACAAGGCAAGATAGATTGCACTTACAGATAATACTCATCTCTCTCTTGGAGTACTATTTCTCTCTCCCACAGGTAAAACATCTCTGCAGGCAGTCAAACAAATGGAACAAACACCAAATCATTCTGATATTGTCTACATCATTCAGTAGTTCCTAAGCGCACAATCACTGAGCCCTCAGCTCCAGCTTCAACACTTACATCGACAGCTTTACACAATTAACAGCAACTCCAGTATCGATAGATAGTTCAAGATCCAAGCTTGTTTAATGTCCTTTCCTGTTACACAAGTATAAGGAGAATAAAATAATTGTTACTCCGGATCTGATGCAGCACAAAAAAACAAAGAACATAATAATAATAATAATAATAATAATAATGAACAATAATAATAAAAATGCATAGTAAATATCAATATGTAAGATAGCTTATATACAGAAATTGTTTTTATTCCACAAGGCTGAATATTAGGTGACTGTTCAAAGTTCAAAGTAAAATTATTATCAGAGTACATGTATTACATCATATTCAACCCTGCCAACTAGGGCGTTCAATGAGAGTGCAGAAGACAACAAACTGCGCAAATACAAAATGAAGAAATAATAATAATAAGCAATAAATATCGAGAACATAAGATGGAAGTGGGTCTATTTGTTGGTGGGAACAATTCGATATTGGGGAAAATGAGGCTGAGTGAATTTATCCCCTTTTGGTTTATTATTTGGGAAATGATAAAATAGTGGTGGAGCTAGCGGGTGGAGATGTTCATCAGCCTTACTGCTTCCGTAAAGTACTCTTTTTGAGTCTGGTGTTCCTTGTATGGGTGCTACGTAGCCTCTTCCCTGATGGGAGTGGGACAAACAGGGTGGGTAGGATCCTTCATGATGTTACTGGCCCTTTCCTGATACCTTTATATATATATGCCCTTGATGGTGAATAGGCAGGGTAGTTACCCTCTCATGGGAAGAGTGGTCAGGATGGTGCACTGGGCATCAAACTCTGATTGGAATAAGTCACAACGATAATAGACTGTGAGTGGAGAAGTTCCTCTTTTTTCCATTATTACCTTCTACAGCAATAGATAGACTTTCAGTTATGCTATGATTTGCAAACTAACCCTACACAGATTGCAGTGCATTTTATTAAAACTGTCAATCCTAATTGCTCTCTTTCATTTGCCATTTCATTTGATGCATTAGTACCGCATTTTAATGTTTGCATTTCAAGTACCAGTATTTGTAAATCTTTTAATTATATTTCTGTTTTGATTATTTAGACTTAGCAATTATATGAATAGTCTGAACTGAAATAAATTCAAAGGCTGCTAAATAAATGAAGTGCAAAGGGTGCATAGTAGCGTAGTGGTTAGCACAATGCTTTACAGAATCAGCAATCCGGGTTCGATTCCCAGCACGGTAGCATAGTGGTTAGCATATATTTATTACCTTTATTAATTTATAGGATGTCAGCTAAGCCAGCATTTATCGCCCATCCCTAGTTGCCCTTGTGAAGGTGGTGATGAGCTGCCTTCTTGAACCGCTGCAGTCCCTGAGGTGTGGCCACTCACAATGCTGTTAGGGAGGGGATTCCATGATTTTGACCCAGTAACAATGATATGTTTTCAAGTCAAGATGGTGAGTGACTTGGAGGGGGATTTCCAAGTGGTGGTGTTCCCAGGTATCTGCTGTTCTCGTCCTTCTAGATTGTGGTGGTCGTGGGTCTGGAAGGTGCTGCCTTAGGAACTTTGGTGTGTTGTTGCAGAGCATCTTGTAGATAGTACACACTGCTGCAACTGTTTGTCGAACTGTTCAGTTAGCACCATGCTTTACAGTATCAGCAATCCCGGTTGAATTTTTGCCACTCTCTGTAAGGAGTTTGTGCATTCTCCCTGTGACTGCATGGGTTTCCTCCAGGTGCTCCAGTCTCCTCCCACAGTTCGAAGCCATACTGGCTGATAGCTTGCTTGGTCATTGTAAGTTGTTCTGTGGTTAGGCTCGGATTAAGCTGGGGGTTGCTGGGCGGTGTGGCTGCAAGTGCTGGAACTCAATAAATAAATAGGTTCTTTTCAAAGTTCAAAGTATGTATATGCTGTCATATACTACCTCAAAATTCACTTTCTTGAAGGTAGTTACAAGAAAAATAAAGAAATACTTTAGAATTTTATGGAGGACTACGTAAATAAAGATTGACAAGCAATCGATGCGTAAACAAAGACAAACCGTGCAAATTAAGACAAACAGTGTTTGAAAGTGAGTTGTGAATCAGTTCAGAGCTGAGGTGAGTGAAGCTGTCTACGCTGGCTGAGAAGCCTGATGATTACAGGTTAACAACTGTTCCTGGACTTGGTGGGTCAGGAGCTATGGCTTCAGTACCTCCTGCCTGATAGTAGTGAGTAAAGTTTGGGTGTACGGGGCTTTTGATCATGGATGCTGGTTTCCTGTGGCTGTGCTCCATGTAAATATGCTCATTAGTGGGGAGGCCCTTGCCTGTGATAGCCTGGGCTGTATCCACCACTTTTTGAATTCTTCTCCATTCCTGGGCATTGGTGTTTCCACGCCAGGTCATGATGCAACAGGTAGGGGAATTCTCCAGTGAGCATCTATGGAAGTTTGAGGAAGTTTTTAGTGACAAGCCAGATCTACACACACTCCTTAGAGGGTAGTGCTGTTGTCAGGCTTTCTTGCTGTTGCCCAACTTTGCACAACTGGGTCAGAAAGAACAAGGAAAACAGACCAAAAATTAAATCCCACAGTATCAAGCAAGTAAACAAGAGCTGGAAATCCAGAGCGAAACTCACAAACTGCTGGAGGAACTTGGCAAGTCAGGCAGCATCTAAGGAAGGGAATAAACAGATGACGTTTCAGGCTGAGATCCTTTATCAGGACCAGAAAAGAAAGGGGTAACATCACCAATTGTGTTTCAATTCCTGCCACTGTCTGTAAAGAATGTATATGTTCTCTCCATGACTATATGGGTTTCAGAATCAGAATCAGTTTTATTATCACCGGCATATATCATGAAATTAGCAGCAGCAGTTCAATGCAATACATAATATAGAAGAAAAAAAAGTAAAATAATAATAATAATAATAACAACAACAACAACAACAACAATAATAATAATAATAATAATAATAATATGTAAATCAATTACAGTATATGTCCTGTGCAGGTCTGTAGTCTAGTGCAGTTTTTATGTTGTTTTACGTAGTCTAGTGTAGCCTTGTGCTGCCTAGTGTAGTTTTGTGTTTCATGTAGCACCAGGGTCCTGGAGGAACGTTGTTTTGTTTCTACTGTGTACTGTACCAGCAGTTTATGGTCGAAATGACAATAAACTTGACTTGACTTGCATATTGAATAGATTAAAAATTGTGCAAAATACAGATATAATATATATTAAAAAAGTGAGGTAGTGTTCAAGGGTTCAATGTCCATTTAGGAATCGGATGGCAGAGGGGAAAAAGCTGTTTCTGAATCACTGAGTGTGTACCTTCAGGCTTCTGTACCTCCGACCTAATGGTAACAGTGAGAAAAGGGCACGCCCTGGGTGCTGGAGGTCCTTAATAATGGACGCTGTCTTTCCGAGACACTGCTCCTTGAAGGTGTCCTGGGTACTTTTTAGGATAGTATCCAAGATGGAGCGGATTAAATTCCTGCAGTTACTCAGGTTTCCTCCTGCATTCCAAAGGTGTATGGTTAGTGTTATGTTTAGTGAGTTGTGGGCATGCTGTGGCAGTGCCAGAGGCATAGCAACGCTTGCAGGAATCCCCCAGGACAATCCTCGGACTGTGCTGGCCGTTGACACATTTTACTGTTGTATATTTTGATGTGAAGTGCATGTGACAGATAAAGCCAGAGGTGAAAGGAAGGGAAGGGGTGAAAGGAAGCGTTACATTGCTGCAGTTGTTTCACTTGTTTATTTTTCTCTGTCTCTGGGAGGGGGGGGGGACATTCCCAGACTCACAAAATTCTGGAAGAACTTAACTGGTCAGGCATCGTCTATGGAGGGAATAAACAGTCGTTGTTTTAGGCTGAGACCCTGCATCAGGACTAGAAAGGAAGGGGGAAGATGCCAGAATAAGAAGGTGAGGGAAGAGTAGCAGGTCACATTAGAAAGTAATAGATGAAGCCTGGTGGGTGTTTTTATTTGTTGTTCCAATGAATCACATGAGTGTAGGGCCAAGTCAATCAACCATTCATCAATAGAATTAGTGAGTCACAGAGCTTTACAGCACAGAAACAGACCTTCAGTCCATCTAGTCCTTGTCAAATTGATACCCTGCCTAGTTCCATTGACCTGCACCTGAACATAGCCCTCCATACCCCTCCTATCCATGTACTTACCCAAACTTCTCTTCAATGTTGAAGTAAGTCCTGCATCCTGGCAGCTTGATCCACACTCTCACTCCCTCTGAACGAAGAAGCTCCCCCTCAGGTTGTCCTCAAATATTTCACTTTTCACTCTTAACCTATAACCTTTAACTCTAATGGGGAGTGCTTTACCCATTATGGACTAGGCTGTAGGCACTATGTTTCGTAGGATTTTCCAATCAAGGGTATTGGTGTCCGATGTACACAGACTGTTGAATTATGTTGAGGACGTGCTGAATTATGGAAAATCCATGTTCAAATGGATGTTAAAATGTTGGTGATAAAGACCTGACACAATTATATGAAGAAGGTTAGGAAGTTCCCTTAATCTTCTGGCTAATATTCCCAACTTGAACTGTGTTGTGTAGTCAGCAACTATCAATTTACTCAATTTTAATTTATTGCGTTTGAAGCAATTTAGTGTGTTTATTTATGTATTTAGTAATGGCACACCTTGCCCAATGGTGACCTGCGGGCCAGCAGAGGGAATGAGCAACTTACACTTATTTTGGTAGAGACCATCTCCACCCCACTACCCAAGGGTTTAATATTAGAATAGAATAAACAGGTGGTTGATAATTGGCATGGATGTAGTGGAAGGCAGAGCCTGTTTCTGTACTCTGTGACTCTTTGGAAATCTAATGATATGCATGAACATCATCACCAAAACCAAATATTGAAGAACCTGGATAGAGTGGACGTGGAGAGGACATGGGTGAATTTAGAACCACAGGAAACGGCCTCACAGCAGAAGGATGTTCATTTAGAACAGAGATGAGGAAGAATTTATTCAGCCAGAGGGTGGTGAATCTGTGGAATTCATTGTGATGGATGGCTGTGGAGGCCAAGTCACTGTGTATATTTAAAGGTGAGGTTGATTTGGTATTCTCATAACAACTTGGAGCTAAATGCTATCAAGACAGTGAAAATGAGGATTGACTTATGGTGACAACTGTCTACTTGCACACCCCCCCCCGCCCCTGCCCTGGACACTAATAGTTAGGGTCTGTCTGTGGTCATGTCATTCAAATTCCAGGAGACTGTGGGCTACCATTACCAAAACATTGAAGTGGGACAAGCATGTTACACTCATCACTAGAAAAGATGAGCAGATATTGTTCTTCTTTGCTAGCTTGGGAAATGTAACATCTCAGGGCGCGTCCTGGTGAATTTTTACTCAACTATCATTAAGAGTGCGTGATCACCTCCATCACTGCTTGGTTTCCAAGTTCAGGTTCCAGTGAGTGGTCCACTCAGTGGAGAAGATCATTGGTTGTCATCTACCAACATTAAAAGACCTGTTCATCTCTAGAGCAAAGAAAAGAGCTGGAAAAATGACTGCTGACTCCACCCACCCTAGTAATCACCTATTCACCAAATCGCCATCAGGAAGACACTACATGTCTATCACCACCAGGATCTCATGTCATTTTCAAAGTTTCTTTCCTGTAGCTATCCAGTTTCCCTAACTGTCCCTACACAATAGCCATTAAATGGTCTTTCCTGCACTCCTTGTTCTTTTGGTAATTATTGAGTCTGTTCATATAATTGCATTTATTTAAGTTTGATTATAGACATATCCCATTGACCTTTACTAATTTTATACAGAGCATTAGATGCAGATCCACCATGGCTTGATACAGTAGTGGGCCTGCATGTGACTATAGAAACTGCAAAGAGTTGTGGACACAGAAGCAAGGTTTCCTTTGGTGGCCCAGTCTGTACTTACTGCCTCAGTAAAGCAGCGAGCATAATGAAATAACCCAGGCAGTCTATCTTCTACCCCTTCCATCCGGCAGAAGATACTGAAGTCTGAGAGCACATGCCACCAGGATCAGGACAGCTTCTACCCTTGTTATAAGACTATTAAGTAGTTCCCTGGTACCACAAGATGGGCTCTCGACCTCACAAACTACCTTGTTATGATCTTGCACCTTACTCTTTGTCTGCACTGCACTTTCTTGGTAGCTGTTTCTCTCTCTATTGTTCTTGTTCTACCTCGATGCATTGTGTAGTGATTTCATCTGTATAAAAACTATACTAGCCAAGCTTTTTACTGTATCTCAGTACATGTGACAGTAATAAACCAATTCTAATTAAAATTCCATTTCCAAAGACATTCACTCAGGTATTGTTGAAGCAAAAGAAATCTCTTTGTGTCTGGTGCACTGGGTCCACTGACTGTCCTAACAGCTTCTGCATATAGCAGAAACATGCAATGTTCCAAACAAATGCACTCGACAATGATATAGTATCATTGGATTTATGGGATGTTCATTCCACAGTTAGGCAACAGAATTGGGCTGGTGCCAAACATTCATGCTGAGATGCAGATGGCAAGGAATTGAAATTGTTATACTCCATACTTAAGAAGAGAGATTTGTGCAAATTGGGAGACTAACTGGTTCCAGAAGTGCTGCAAATCCAAACATTTTAAATCCAAATGAATCTAAATGCTTATCTACAGTAACCATCTACACCTCAAAACTGCTTGCATGGTTTTAACTTATTTTTCATAATTTCAGAGTTGAATATAATTTGTTTTGCTAATTTCCAAAAACAATGCAAAGTTACATATTTTATTCCATAATTAATTCCTGGCCATTCCACCACTGGTGATTGGGGCAGCAATGAAGGCCCTCTATCTTTGTCTGTCCTTGGCCACTTAGATATTGAAGGATTCTTCATTGCTGTTTCCGTAACAGTTTTGTTTGACCAGTCAGGTTTGTTAATCCTAAACCGAGCACTCAAACATGGAGGACTAGTGGACAACTCTTAGTCTGACCTCTATACTTTGACCTGTTTGGCATTTGTGACCCTACCAAGAGCCAAAGCTTAAAACCCTGACTCCAGCAAGCATAGGTACCTGTGTCATTGAGGCACGCAAGCCTCCAAACCCTACGACAAGGTTGTGGTACTCTTGGAGGATTTTATTCCATTTCTGTACTTTCATATTTAATAATATTTTTATGTAATTTTTAATAATTCAAATAATTCAAACTTTAGTAACAACCAAAGCCTTGGACCAGCTGCTGTGCCTATGTGCAGGCCTCAATCCAGCATCTAGATGTGAGGACGGAGGTGGGAATGAAATGGCAATGCATGCCGTCATCATACTTCATGTTGCAGAGATGCAAGAGGAACATAGCAGGTACCGGGCACAAGCATATTGTGGTTGAAAGGGATGGAAGTTGAAGCATAGATACTGTTGTGTTGAACAAGGGGATCAGAAGCCGTGGGATCACTGTGGTTCAGCACGAGAATCAAAATTTAGAGATTGTCTTGGATGATGAGATAAATAATTTGACTGTGTATGAGGAGGGGGTAGTCAGTCTGGAAGAGCAGTTGTTGGGCTTGAATAGGGAGGGTGGAAATGGAGGGGTGGGTCAGAGTACAGTTGTATTACTGTAGCATGGAGAGCCCCAGAATGGAGATAAGTATCGAGAAAGTCTCCTGATTCAGTGGTATGGCTCTAAGTCCAGCTAGAACAGGTTTTCCTGGCAATACCCTTGACAAACATTCCTGAACCAATATGATCACAAGTCACTGATGACAAATAACAGTAAAACAATGCAAAAATAGAAAGAGACAATACGGTGGATTCTGGTTAATTGGGCCAGTCACTTATTTGGGATAAATCTTAAAGAACAAAACCTAATCAAAAAATTGCTGGGATTCTTTTGTTTATTTGAGATGCAAATTGGGGCAGAAGACTTGCTGAACAGTTTCGTACTAGTGTCAGATGCTTGAGCTCGTGTAGCTGTTAAAGACTACACTGTGCTCAGAGCGAACCGTTTCTAAATAGTGTCAGTTGTATGTATTTGTGTTCACAAAACAGTGATTTTTCTCACTGATAGTTGGCAAGAAGTAAGCCATAAGACAATTTAGAACAGTTTTGCTCACTGCCACTTTAAGCATTCAGACTTCGAGATGCTGGAAATAGCTGGGAATGAAAATGATTCAATTTCACTACTTCAACAAGAATTGGAAGGTATTGATGGCCATCTTGAATTCCTCCTTGATGAAGATGGTGGAGTTTGTCATCGGAATGTTGGTTATAATTGATACCTGTACCTGGCTGGAAGCCCAAGAAGAGTTTATTAATCATCTTGAATGTTAGAATGAAAATGAAGATTTGGACGATGCAATTATTGAAAGGATTGTTTGAGGGTCATCCATTGTCTGCACTGATTTTGTTCATTTGCAGTCAATCAAAAGAACATAGCAGTGCACACTGAGTAAATTCCTCCATCAATAACTATTAGGAACTAATAGTCATGTAGTATAATGGAGCTATAATAGTAGATATAGTATAATTAATAGTTACGCAGTTTTATATTACTGTCGTAGTATTGATAGTGTTTTAATTTATTCTGCATTTCATTTACATGTAAATACATAATTGTTGTTGTTAAATGGTAGTTTGTCATTTTCACACCTTTTTAAAAATGTCTATGTAACTCCCACTAATTGGGCAGCTGCTTCATTGGGCCAAAATATGCTGGTCCTGATGTGTCCCAATTAACTGGTGTCCACTGTATTTGGAATTATAATTTTAGAGTAAACTTTTTTTAATTATCTCCAGCCACATATCATGCCTCTTGCATAAGTTACCACAGGTCTCTGAGAAAAATATATAGATTCAACCAACAGGTTATTCTGTTGACTTGTGCCTCGGGCATCATTAGATTTTCATCTAATATTTTCTTCCAAATAGAAAGAATGCAGGTTTAAATTATATCTTATTGTTTTCTCAATTTAAACCACTTTATATCCAGAAAAGGAAATTGTTATGTTCAGTCGCCTATAACTACTGATGAGACCTGAAGCCAGGAGAAAGGATAAAACTTGAAATCAGAATAATCCTTTATTCAGCAAAACCACACAATGACAGGAATCTCAAACTCAACAGTACGTCCCAAAGCATAGCTATTTAAATGGTTTACCCAAGAATATTTGAGCTGTTGATAGGAACAATGTTGAATCAGTGAAAGTCAGCCTGGGATTGTTTGTCAGCTGACCAATAGCAGTTGTCTGTTTCGGCTCGCCATAACGGGAATTGTTATTACCTAAGCACATTAGAGATACAATTTGCTTTCAACTGGTTACCATGATTTGTTTTTTTTTTGTGGTATTGTAAAAGGAAGTTTACTGACCAGAATATCAGACAAACTTGTTAGATTTATTGAGTGAGACACAAGGGAGTCTGCAAATCTTGAGCAACATACACAAAATGGTGAAGGAACTCAGTAGATCCAGCAACATCTCTAGAGAGGAAATGACAGTCAACGTTTCAGGCTGAGACCCTTCATCAGGATGAGAAAGGAAGGAGGCAGAAGCCAGAATGATTTGACTGATGTCATCATGGAAAAAAAGGACTATATTACTTGGACATCACAGATTCAACTGACAAATGACGTTCTGTGGTAGAATTTTATAAAATGGAGTCTTATTACTGAGCCATAAATATTTTAGCTTTAGCAACACAATCATATCTAACTATGCAAAACATTTACTTCCATTTGCTTTAGAAGTTCAGAATCAGGTTTAATATCACCAGCATATGCTGTGAAATTTGTTAATTCCATTGGTTAGAATTCAGAAAGTGCAAGAGCTACTTGACAAAACCTAACCTTAGGCTCTCCACTGGTCAGGGTGGGCCATGGACGTTACGTCCAGCTTTCTGAATGATACACAAGCCAGGGAAGCACGACTTGGAGAGGAAGCTGTTGCCCACGCAGCGGACTCCCCCTCTCCAATCAATACAAGGAAATGGCAGAGATCAATACAGCTTGGCACAAGCAGCATTGATGTAGGACTGCAGCTCCGGAGTTTCCCTTGGGGTTTACTTCTGAAGCTTTCCCTGTGAGTGGGTATAGCTGCAAGGTTTGAGATCAGTGATTATCATCTCCTAGACAAGCTGCCAGCAATAGCTGACAATCCCCATCTGCCCAAAGGTTGGTTTAAAGGAGCCAGTAAACCACTTTTGCCCCTTTTCCTGTCAGTAGAAATGGTTCTGCCAGGCTTCGTAGCTAAGCCACACGTGAAGGCCAGGAGTTGGATTTGGTTGTCAAAGGCAATTTGAGACACACACCATTGGGAGCATTTAATAGGTAGTGGGAGCTTGTCCCCACTACTGCCCCCCCATGTCTTTGACAACTGTAGGAACTATGCAGTCTAATTAGATTACTCAAACCTCCATTTTGCCCTCGAACTACAGTGAGTGTTGCTGTGGACTGAATGGCCCCTGCATTATGTCAAGATGATCAACATCGAAAGGATGATAAGCATATTAGGATCTGATTAAAATCCTGTCAATAGTATTCAAATGGGGAACAGTCAGGGCAACAGAGGAGACAAGTGGACTCCTCAGTTATGTTTTCTCTACTTGTGTGTCTCTGGCATACAGCCAAAGACCATGGTGCCATCATTTCATCAGATACTTAACATGCCTTTAGATGTTTCTCCCTCCTCACAATTTAATTGCGATGCACTTGATAAATTAAATTTTGCTTATTTAGTCACCACACTCTCGGTATGTTAGTACAGTCAGATTAATTAAACGGAACTTTAAGAGAAGGATCTACAGGTGCCCAAAAAGGGATTGCTTTTCCTTAACAATTAGTATTTGTGGACTGGGACATGGTCAATGATAATATGTGTCTGATACAATGTACTATATGTGTCAGATAGAACACAATACACTAATTACTGGCACATTAACGAGTTCTGCTGTCTTGTTGCCGAGGAGGGAGTGAGGCCCACAGCTCGATGGTCTATAAATTAAATCCTGATTCTCAGGCAATCACTTATCTTATGGGAATATGGAACACACAGTGAAAGACCTTGGGAAGGTTTACATTTAAATTGAGATCCCAGGACAGACAACAGACCCAGCAGGAGATGGTTAACTGCTGTGAAACAATCTGTTGCATTTATTTTTTGGCCTTTATATAGACTTGTCACAGGAAATACTTTGCACTGACGATGTAACTGGTTGGTAAATTGCGAACAGGGCCAGAGAAGAAAACAACAGAGGAGGAGATGACTTCCACCCTTCAGAGGTTGGGCTACACAGACTATACACCAGAAGTTAAAAAAATGTGAGTTTGCTAGATGTTGTTTAATTATTCTTGCATCATGACATTGACAGTGTTGATGCAGGCTTTCAGGCTAAACACACGAGATTCAGCAGATACTGAAAATGCAGGGTAACACACTCAAAATGCTGGAGGAACTCAGCAGGTCAGGCAGCGTCTATAGAAATGATAGCTACTCAATGTTCTGGGCTGTGGCATGCCCCAAGGACAGGGAAGGTAGGGGGAAAATGAAATAAAATGTTAAGTGGGGAGGGGAAGGAGGAGAGATAGAAGATAGGTGAAGTCAGGGGGGCGGCTAACGTAGAGGACTGGAGGAGAAGGGATGTGATAGGAGAGGAGTGTAGATCACAGGAGAAAGAGAAAGAGGATGAGAACCGGGGGAGGTAATAGGCTGGTGAGGAGAAGTGGTAAGAGGTCTCAACAGTTTTTCCATTTGACTTCAGGTTATGGGCTGCTTCAAATCATGGGTGGATCATATTTTTTAAACATAGTCTTGAGTTTTGATATTTTTGGAGCATTTTATATTGGAACAGGCATATGGAATCTTGTTCCCTGTCCTGGGGTTGGAGGCCTGTTCCTGTGTGAGGGTGGCAAGGTGGGAGGGTGCAAAAGGGGCTTGTTTTGATGTTGTTGCTGCTGCATGTATTGTTCCACTGAACATTGTGGACAGAAGACCATAAGAAATAGAAGCAGAGTTAGGCCATTCTGCCCATTCCAACATTCTATCATTGCTGTGCTATTATCCCTCCCAACCCCATTCTTTTGCCTTGTCCCCATAATCTTTGATACTCTGACTAATCAAGAACTTATCAAGGCTTGCTTTAAATATACCCAATGACTTGGTCTCTACAATGGTCTGTGGCAATGAATTCCACAGATTCATCACCCTTTGGCTAAAGAAATTCCTCCTCATTCCTGTTCTAAATGGACAGCCCTCTATTCTGAGGATGTGCCCTCTGGTCCTAGACTCCCCCACTAGAGGAAACATCCTCTCCACATCCAGTCCATCCTGGCCTTTCAATCTTCAATAGGATTCAATGAAATTCCCTTTCATTCTTCTCAGCTGCAGCAAGTGTAGGACCAGAGCCATCAATTGCTCCTCATACGTAATCATTCTCATGAACCTCCTCTGGACCCTCTCCAATGCCAGCACATCCGATGGTGGCACTTGTGGTCTGCCACCAATACCTCCTTAGTTATATTTGCTGTTCACACAAATAATGCATTTCATGGTATATTTCAATGTAAATGTGATCAATAAACCCGAACAAGGACAATGAGAGGATGAGAGCATTGAGAAACGACTTACCACTTCTCCAATTTGTGATTTAATTTTTTGAAGCCTAGATTTCTATGATTAAATGCTCCCAATGGCATGCATCTCAAATAGACTTTGTCCAGCTCCTGGCCTTCACGTGTGGCTTAGCTACTAAGACTGGTGGAACTGTTTCTACTGACAGCGGGTAACAGATGCCTTAAAATCAATCGCTTTGGGCAGATGGGGTTCATCATCTGCGGTTGGCAGCTCATCTAGGAGAAGGAAAACTCTGATCTCAAACCTCCGCTGCGTAGTGGCTATACCCGCTCATGGGGAAGACATCTGGAGTAAACCATGAGGAACAATCCGGTGCTGCAGTCCTACGTTGTGTTCATTACTGACTGCCGACTCCTGTGACACTACTGCTGCCACTCTGCCGCTCCCTTGAATGCATCAGCTGTGGAGAGGGGGAGCCAGCTGCATGGACAACACTTGCTCTCCTATCGTACGGCCCTGGCTTGTGTACTGGCTCAGATGGTCAACCCCAGCTAATGGACGACCTCTGATCTATCACTGCAATCTTAGCTGCTGCCTTTTTCAATAATGTTCTCGGTTCATGCTCTGTTTGTTCACGGGAAGCTGAGTAACCAGCATTCTTTCTCTGTGATGATATTTTGGAATTGTGTGTGCTCTGTTCATTCAGAATGATACATCAGTAGTGATATTCCATTTGCTCTACTAAGTAAAGCAGGGTCGGTATGTTAACTGTTCTAATGTACATGCTGAAGAATAATGCTAAATATCGTCATGTAGAAACACAGCACAGGCTCTGTGTGGTAAACAGGATTTTTTGGGTACATTTGCAATCTGACCAGCAAACTGTGCAATTTGTCAGATTAATTATTATTAATTCCATTGAGTAAAATAAAGCTTGATTCCAATCACATCCATCGCTTCCAATGGCTGCCTGTTCCACACTCTCACCACCCTTTGAACGAAGGTATTCCCCTCATGTTCCCTTTAAATATTTCACCTTTCACCCTTAACCCATGACCTCAAGTACTAGTTCCACCCAACCTTAGCAGGGAAATATAAATTCAAGAGATTCCGGAGGTGCTGGAAATCAAGAGCAATGCACACAAAATGCTGGAGGAACTCAGCAGCATCTATGGAAATTAATAAACAGTTGGCGTTTTGGGCCAAGGCTCTTTATCAGGACTGGGAAGGAAGGGGAAAATGCCAGAATAAGAAGGTGGGAGAGGGGAAGGAGGTGATGTCAGGTTGGTGGGGAAGTGGGAAAGGTCAAGGACTGGAGAGGAAGGAATCATATAGGACCGGAGAGTGGACCATGGGAGAAAGGGAAGGAGGAGGGAACCCAAGGAGAGGCGATAGGCAGGTGAGGAGAAGAGATGGGAGGCAGGGGAGGGTGAAATAGAAGAGTGAAGGGGGAGATTTCTCCTCTTCTGGTATTTTTCTACCCTTCCCATTCTCAGTCCACATGAGAGACACATATCAGAATCAGGTTTATCATTACTCACATATGTCATGAAATTTGTCTAGGGTCCTTAATGATCAATGACGCCTTTTTAAGGCATCATCATTTGAAGTTATCCTCGAAGCTGGGAATGCTAGTCCATATAAAGCCGGCTGAGTTTAGAACTTTCTGCAGGTTTTTCCAATCCTGTGCAGTGGCCCGTCCATACCAGATGGCAACACTACCATCTAGAACAATCTCCACGGGTTACAGTACAGCTGACCTCCTACGTTCTGTGAAAGCCTGCTGGTGTATGTGAGGTCAATGGCACCGTCACTGCCCGTGTCCAAGTATCTCAATGGAATAGCAGGTCACAGAAACGAAAAGAACATTCTGGATGAGATCCAAGTAATACTCAACATTTTCTAATTAAATTCTGCTGTGAATCAGATTTATTATCGCTGACACATATGTCATGAAATTTGTTGTTTTGTGATAGCGGTTCTGTACATAGATAAAAAATTCCTATTCAAGATACAGGATTGTTCAGTGTCATTTCCTGTACACAAGTGAAAGGAGAACAAAATAATTGTTTCTCCGGATTCAACACAAAAAACTCTGAAGATTAAGAACACAATAATAATAAACATTATAGATATAATTACATAAGATAGCTTATATACATAGATTGACTGTATGTTCATCGTGACATTAAGCTGTACATAAGGTGACTGACGGGAAATAATAAAGTAGTGGTGGAGATAGTGGGTGGAGGTGTTGATCAGCCTCACTGATTGGGGAAAGTAATTGTTGTTGAGTCTGGTGGTCCTGGTGTGGATGCTATGTGACTCCTCCCTGATGGGAGTGGGACAAAGAGTCCATGAGCAGGGTGAGTGGGATCCTTCATGATGTTACTGGTCCCTTTCTGTATATATGTCCCCGATGTTGGGTAGGTTGGTGCAGCGATGCGTTGGACAGTTTTAATGACCCATTGTAGAGTCTTCCTGTTTGCCACAGTGCAGTTTCTGTACCAAGAAATGATACAGCTTGTCAAGATGCTCTCTACTGTAGAATGATGTGAGTATGGATGTGCAAAGTGTAAATTGTAAAAAATGATAGTGCAAAGAAAAGGAACAATGATGTTGTGTCCGAGAGTTTCATGGACTATTCATAAATCTGATGGCAGAGGGGAAAAAGCTGTTCCTGGATTACTGATGTGAGTCTTCATGGTCCTGCATCTCCTCACTGATGGTGTAATGAGAAAAGGCCATCTCCTGGACACTGCTTTCTTGAGGCCCTGCCACTTGACCATGTCCTCAGTGGTGGCTGGGCTGTGCCCATGATGGAGCTGACTGAGTCTTCAACCGTCTGCTACCTCCTTCGATCCTGAGCACTGGAGCCCCCATATCAGATGGTGATGCAACCAGTCAAAATACTCTCCAACACACATCTATAGAAATTTGTAAAAGTCTTTGGTTATGTACCAAATGTCCTCACATTTCTAATGAAGTAGAGCTACTGCCATGCATTCTTTACGATCCTATCAGTGTGTTGGGTTCACGATAGATCCTCGATGAACATCGAGGAACTTCAAGCTGCTCACCCTTTCTACCACTGAAGACTGGTGCGCATTCTGCTGACTTACCCCTCCTGAAGCTTCTTTTTCAAGTTTGTTGCAGTTTTTGCTCATTGAGCCTGTCGAACCGCTTCACTCAACTTTACTCACCCCAACACTGAACTGTTCCATCTTTTAAGAACTCTTCACCTCATGTTCGCAATATTTGTTATTTAATTATTTATTTTCTTTCTTTTTGTATTTGCACTGTTTATTGTCTTTTGGTGTCTGTCTGTCTGTCCTGTTGGGTGTGGTCTTTAGTTGATGCTTTTTTTTGTAATTTATTTTTTATTGAAGTTCATCTTCAAGCAAACATTTCCATAAGATGTATTTCAGATATTGTACATAAATATCATATATGCCACAAATCTCCACATATTATTTATCTGAGGTATACACTTATAGAGAAGAGAGGAAAGAAAGAACAAGCAAAAGGAGAAAACTTTGTACAATTAGTGAGTGATTTGTTTTTACAACATATTCATTGATTTGTGAGTTGGAACAATTTGATTCATACTGGAAAAAATGGTTTAACTACATAACACCTCATAGGTCTTTTGTTGATTCTATCAGTGTTCTTTTATTTACTGTGAATGCCTGCAAGAAAATGAATCTCAAGTTTTTATGTGGTGACATATATGTACTTTGATAAAAATTTATTTTGAACTTTGAATTTTGAAAATATGCATTAATAGGTTTGAGAAAATCATTGTTACCTTCCTGAAAAATGTCAGCACAAAATCACTGTAGTAGCCATTTTGACATCTTCCATTCACAAAGAAGAGAAAATTTACAGATGCTGGAAATCCAAGTAACACACACAAATTGTTGGAGGAATTCAGCAGGCCAGGCAGCATCTATGGATGAAAGTACAGTCGACATTTTGGTCTGAGGCCCTTTTGCATTTTGTGTGTGTTGCTTTGACCATTTCCATATTTTGAATAAAAAAAACTTCCATGAGAACAAATTTTATTTCACATCCCAAATTTTGTCTATCAGTTCCTTCACATACTTGATCCCTCTCCTGAACTTGATATATTCTCATAGTTCAGCAGGTTGATCAATGAACTTATCCTCCACTTACTGCACAATTTCACTGACTGAATTGTCTTTGACTTCCTGTGGAACTGCTCAATAAATGTGTGATGCGTTTCAAAGGCAAAGTCCATCAATAGACAGATCTAACCATGTCTTCGTATGACCGCAGAAAGCTGTAAAATGTCATAAACACTAAAACTGCAGAAAGATTAAAACTTAACCAGCTCCATCATGAGCACAACCCTCCCCGCTATCCAGGGCATCTTCAAAGCCGATGCCTCAAAAAAGGTGGCACCCGTCAATAAGGGCCCTCTCACCCAGGACTGTCCTGTTCTCATTGCTACCATCAAGCAGGAGGTACAGGAACCTGAAGACACACACTCAATGTTATACGACAGCTTCTTCCCCTCCACCATCAGATTTCTGGATGGGCATCGAACCCATGAACACACCTTCAGTATTTTCCCTTCCCTTTTTGCAGTGTATATATATATGTTTGGGTTATCGTTGAAGATAAGAGATAGGAGAATTGTGTGCCATCTAATTAGGATGGTCGGATTAAGAGGAGGTGTTGCTGGTGAGGGACACTAAGGTTGGGCTTGGGGTTTTGGTTAGGGAGAGGTGACGAGAGAAGACGACAGAGAGAAGAGGTCGTAAGATTCGACCTGGAATGGGGCCGTGATTCGACGAAGCCCGGGGAGATGGATGGAGGATCGGTGACGGGGAAACTGTGAGCTCCAGCTTGTGCACATTAGACTGTTTCATTAAAATGGGCCCTTTTCTTTTTTTGCTTTTTCTTTATTAACCCTTTAGTCACATTAAGGATGATAAAACTAAATCTTTTAATTGTATTCAGTGTACCGTCAGTTATTTCATGGCACTCATTTGTAACAGGGCAACGAATTACACAGCATCCACACAAACGGGGGTTTTGGGATGGGCTCGTGCCTCAATCTCGCACGTTTGGCGGGGCCGGGGATTATCTTCCCTAGGCATACGCAGCCAAGGAAACCGGAATGTTTCAGTGATACTTAACCTGACTCTGATTTTAACTCCCTTTTAAACCTGCAGGCATATTCAATACGCTATTTCCAAAAAAAAATACTTATACTAAAGAATTTCTCTAAACTTTATTTAATTCATCTGTGCTTTTTCTAGCTATTGACATCTGTCTTGCAACTCTTACAGAGCGGAATAAAAAGTTAACATTTCAGGCTAAGACCCTTTCTCAGGACTGGAAAGGTGGGGGGTGGGGGGCGGGGCAAGCCAGAATAAGAAGGCAGTGGAGGAGAACTAGTGTAAGTTGGCAGGTGATAGGTGAAATCAGGGAAGGAAAAAGGTGAGTAGGTGGGAGGGGGTGAAGTAAGAAGCTGCGAGGTGATAGGTGTAAACGGCAAAGGGATCTGATAGGAGGGGAGAGTGGACCATGGCAGTAAGGGAAGGAGGATAGGCTCTGGAGGGAGGTGATAGACAGGTGAGGAGAGGAGAAGGGGTAAGAGTGAAGCCAGAATGGGGGATGGAAAAAGACAGAAGGAGGAGGGTGGAGAAATTACCGGAGGTTGCAGAAATGGATGCTCTTGCTGTCAGGTTGGAGGCTGCCCTGACGGAATACGAAGTTTTGCCCCTCCAACCTGAGGGTGGCCTCATTGCCGCAGTAGATGAGGCCATGGATCGACATGTTAGAATGGGAATGGGAGGTAGAATTAAAATGGATGGCCACCGGATAAAAAACTGCTGCTGTGGCTGTCAGACGTGTATCATTATCATGAAATAAAAATGTGCAAGTTTTCATGCAAATATATAATAACAAAGATAAATTTCTATCTCCAAGCCTTTATGTCTTCTAGTTTTTAGCCAGAGGGTAGTGAATCTGTAGAATTCATTCCCACAGACATCTGTGGGGGTCAAGTCATTGGGTATGTTTAAAGCGGAAGTTGATAGGTTCTCTATTATTCAGGATGTAAAAAGTTATGGGGAGAGGGCAGGGGAATGGGATTGAAAGGGATAATAAGTCAGCCATGATCGAATGGCAGAGCAGACTCGATGGGCTGAATGGCCTAATTCCGCTCCTATATTTTGTCGTCTTTTGGTTAAAAAATAGCAACTATTCTGCAAGTCAGGCAGGATTGTGGAGAGTTATTTATTTCAAATTTCCGGATCCTCCCTGACCTGCAGAATATTTTTCTTTAGATTCACTGCATGGTATGGAAACTGCACAGTACAAACAGGAAGGCTCTACAACAGGTAGTCAAAACTGACCGTGCATCACAGGCACCAGCCCACCCACATCCAGGACATATTTACAGAAATGTCCTGGAAAAGAGCCAATAACATCATGAAGGATCCCACCATCCTGCTCATGGACTTTTGTCCCACTCCCATGCACAGCCCAACGCCACGTTATGGACATACAATCAATACATACAGAATTAATAAAAACACCATAAAATAAATATGCAACATTATCTACATATACATATAATCATACATATTATGTTATATTATATATTGCATATGTATAATCTATGTATTTATACTTATTGTGTTTTTTATTATTATTGTGCTCTTTATAACTTGTGTGAAACTTTTGAACTCTAAATAACATTATTTTTTACACTTAACAGGCAACATGAAAAGAAATTGCAAGCCTGTTCCGCCTAAATAAAAGTCAGAGGAAATCTTCCTTTCCAGAGGCGGAAATGTGCCTGAAAAGTATCAATGGTTATGGTCTAATCTGTTTTAGATGTTCAATTCCCAACACTATCTGTTAAGAGTTTGTACGTTCTCCCCATCACAGTGTAGGTTTCCTCTGAGTGCTATGGTTTTCTCCCTCATTCCAAAGATGTAAAGATCAGGGAAGTATAATCTCTGTAACATCCACACCAGGATCACCAGATTCAAAACGGTTACTTTCCCCAGGCAGTGAGGCTGATCAACACCTCCACCCACTCACTCCACCACTACTTTATTATTTCCCATCAGTCACCTTATGTGCAGTTTAATGTCATTTTGTGGACATACAGTCAATCTATGTATACTGCATAAGCTATTTTATGCATTTATATTTATTGTGCTTTTTAATAATTATGTTCTTTATCTTGTGTTCATTTTGTGCTGCATCAGATCTTGAGTAACAATTACTTCATTCTGCTTAGTACTCACGTTCTGCAAATTACGTTAAGCAGTCTTGAGTTTTGAACCTTGAATGCTAAGTTGGTACCAGAAGTGTGGCGATACTTGTGAGCTGCCCCCGGCACTATGCTGATTGTTAATGCAAACAATGCATTTCACTGTAGGTATGTGTGACAAATAAAACTAATCTTCCTTCTTTAATTGCTCCGTTGACACCACCATAAAATCTGAACAAAATGCCGATCCTGAGCCACGACCAAGGAGTCAACATCACATGGCCAACCCAGTGCAGTTTGCAGCTTGCGAGCTTTGACTGAGAGACTCCAGCTCCCCTAAATCAGAAACAGACCCAAAAAGTTGTCCCGGTCCCGGATTGTGGAAGGACGTGAAGCTGAGAAGGGAAAGCTGCCAGGATAGTGTTGAGGTTAGCACAACACTATCACAGCTTGTGGCGTTGGAGTACGGAGTTCAATTCCAATGTCATCTGTAAGGAGCCTGTACATCCCCCCTGTGGGTTTTCTCTGGGTGCTCCGGTTTCCTCCCACAGTCTAAAGGCATACTGGCTAGTAGGTTAATTGGTCATTGTAAATTGTCCTGTGATTGGATCAGGGTTAAATTGAGGGTGTGACTTGAAGAGCAGGAAGGGCGTATTCTGCACTGTATCATTAAATAAATAAAGATAAATAGATAGACAATATCTGCAACGCCTACAATATCATTCCCTCTTTCTCTGGGTTCACAGAACGCAGATTGGAAAGAGCATTTTGCCCAAACTTTGAGCAGCTGATTCAAAGTAAAATGTAGTATCATTCAGAATAAGCACAAAGAAATCCAATGGAATCAGTGAAAAGTACAAAGACTGACAGATAACCCAGACCATCTGTGCAAATACAAAAAACAAACAGAAAGAAAGAAAGAAAACTGAAAAATCGAAGTTGGAGAGTCCTTGAAAGTGAGTCAATAGCTTGTAGAATCAGTTCAGTGTTGAGGTGAGTGAAGTGATCCATCCTGGTGCCTGATTGATTACTGTTCCTGAATCTGGTGCTGTGAGGCCTACAGCCCCTCTACTTTCTTCCTGATGGCAGCAGTGAGAGGAGGGCATGACCTGGGTGGTGGAGGTCCTTGATGATGGACAGTGCTTTCTTGTGGCAGTGCTTCTTACAGATGTGCTCTGTGGTGGGGAGAGTTCTACCTGTGATGGACTGGGCTGTACCTGCTACTTTTTCCATCTGATGGGGAAACCTTTAAAAATTACTGGTTAGGCCCATTAAGGACTGGAATTAATAAATGAACATTTAATAGCAATGGTGCCACTGGTTCAATTCTGCATTGTAGTTGCAAAGTCAAATGGGACCCCCAATTCAAACCTTTCAAGCAAGAATCAGGTGAGCTCATGACTCCCTCAGGTCTGTGTAATGCTAATTCAGCACCAGCCACCTGGGGTTCAATTCTGCCACAGTCTGTAAGAAGCTTGTATGTTCTCCCCGTGAACTCCGGATGCTCCTGCTTCCATGGCCACATGTGTGTAATCCGCATGTATCTCTAAATTAATAAAAAAACCTCAACCAAGCTTTGGGCGCCAGAGTGATAACTCTGGTAGTCCCCTCCTCTGTTTTCCACTCATAACACCCGTTATTCAGACACAGGACTGCCGGCTGTTTGCTCACTTCCCTCCCACAGATTTTGGTTGTCACAACATGTTGGTCATCTATTTTATTATCTTATTGTTTGTTTCCAAAATGAATTCTTAACCTGATTTAGTTTAACAGGAGTTGTGTGCATGACCTTGTGAACTTTGGAGTGCAAAGGAAAGGTACAGAGAAAGTGTGATTTCTTTAACATATATCTGCAAAATGTTGTGCACTGTTTTATCATTGCTTATCAGAGCAAACAATTCAAACACTTACACTTATCATCAGTGAACTGAGGGTTAATTAAACCTTGGGAAAACTTTAAAAAACACGCTGTCCTTGAAGCTTACATAAATAACTTTCCACTGTTGTTTTAACCTTTTCAAGCATGCCACCCGGCTGGCTTGTGTCCGTTTCTTTCTCTCAATGTCCGGTTTGGTATCTGGTTGAGTCATTAATTTCACTGACTTTCTGGCAAGGGATAGGAATGAAGGAACACATTTGTTGCATTTGATGTGTGGGTGTTAGCATTCTCCAGAACCAACAATTTCCATCAGATAACTGCGCTTTACCTTCCATAAATCTTCCACATGACCCAGATGAACTCCGGGAACTTCCAGCTCACTGAAAACTGGTCAGACTTCTATATGGTTTAGTAGGGACTTTCTTACATGAGAGGAGATTGGCAAATGCTCAGCAAAGGATAGGTATTAGCTGAAAAACTAATGGCTCTCAGAACTATGTTTGACAACTATTTAAAGCATCTATAACCTCCCATTATGCTGGAAACAGTTGACGGGCATAACTACAAGTTAATGGGACATGCACGGCTCCGAAGTTTGCTGCACACTGTACCATCTGAAAAGAGTCATGAATCGGGTGTCAGGTGTAACATAAAGCCAAAAGTCTGGCAGGTGCAAGGAAGAGTAAACGCTGCAGATTCATGCATTTTTTAAACTATTAGGTTTGAATTAATATGATTCTGTAATTGCCCTCCGTGACCTGCAATTGACCGCTTGAACTTCGAAGTTAGGGTCAGGTGGGGCCCAGAAAAGGTCAAAATCTGGTCACTTCAGCCCCAGTCTGCTGAACAAGCGCACTTTATAGCTGTGATTTATGTAACTTGGACAGACATGTTAAGGAGACCTTAAAACATACCACAGTGCCCTGTTCTTCACTGGGTCATAATCTGTCCGGAAAATGAATTGCATTTGTCCTTTCTGAAACCTCTTGTGGTTCTGAATTGCTCTGATTTATCACACAGATTTGGTGTACATATTCTCAGCGTCCAAATGTGATGAGTTCATTTGCAAGAGCAAACATATAAAACAATTTATCACAGTTTAAGTTCTGATCGGGGGAAATGCTCCCTCCATATAAATTAGACAAAGTAATTTCACTAGAATAGATTATTTCTGATTAACAAATTAGCCCATGGAATCTTATAATGAGCTTAAACTTGGGTAATTCATTGTTACCGATCTGCTTAAAGCAAGTGCTGTGGTTAGTTAACACTGTGGTCAGAGCCAGTCTAATTCCTTCTGGAACGTTGATATAAGTTGGGTGAGGAGTGGTTTGAACTGCCTCTCATTTTCCAATGGACTGCTGATTCTAGGGAGTAGTGTTTCAAAGTTTCAAAGTAAATTTATTATCAAAGTACATTCATGTCACTTTATACTACCCCGAGATTCATTTCCTTGCAAGCATTCACAGTAGAACAAAGAAACACAATAGAATCAGCAAAAAACTACAGACAAGAAATAGGAACAACCAATATGCAAAAGAAGGGAAACTGAGAAAATCTTAAATAAATAAATAATACTGAAAACACGGGTTGTAGAGTCCTTGAAAGTGAGTCTGGAGGTTGTGGAATCAATTCAGAGTTGAAGAGAGTGAAGTTATCCATGCTGGTTCAGGAGCCTGATGGTTGAGGGGTAAGAATGGATCCTGAACCTGAGGGTGAGAATGTGACAGTGTGAAGAGAGCACGGCCTGGGATGGTGGGGTCCTTCATAATGGATGTTGCTTTCTTCTGGCAGCATTCCTTCTAGATGTGCTCGGTGGTGAGGAAGGCTTTTTCTGTGATGGACTGGGCCATATACACTACTCTTCCATTCTTGGGCATTGGTGTTTCCATACTAGGCCGTGATGTAACCAGTCAGGGTACACTTCACTGTGCATCTGTAGAAGCTTTTCAAATTTGCCAAAACTGTGCAATCTTTTAAAAAGGGCCTTCTTTTAATGGCACTGTGCCTTCTTTGTAATGGCACTTATCTGCTGGTCCCAGGACAAAGCCAGGGAATTTAAAGTTATCGGTTTTATCCACCCTCGATCCTCTAATGAGGATTGCCTCATGGACTCCTTGGCTTCTTCCTTCTGTGGTCAATGATCAACCTAGCAAGGAGGCTTGAGTGAGGGGCAGCACGGAGGTGTGGCGGCTAGCTCAACACTTTACAGCGAGCTGCAATCATCGCAAGCAGCTGCTTGTTCAACTGAGGCAGCATGAGGTTTAAAAAGAGCTTGAGTCCTTTCAGGATTTGTCAGCGGGCTGTAATCACAATGATCTATTCTATTCAGCCAGGAAAGACCGGCACCGGTGTGTCGGAATTGGCAGTCCCGGCACCAGCTCAGAAGAGCACCCATTTCTTGAAGCTTCTAGTTTACGTGGAGAAACATACCCTCGGAGTCCTCCGAGAGGGAGGGAGGATGATGGACCCAACTGGACGGATACAGTTAATTACAGGGAACGACTACGACCAAGAGCTAGGATAAGAGGCTCTGAGTGTCCAATGTGTTGGTGTGGGAGAGCGTTTTCCAGCATTAAAGGTTTACGAGTCCACCAAGCAAAGTTGAAGTGCTATTCCATCCCAGTGGATGAAGATGAAATTACTTCACCAAGCACAGAAGATGTGGTCTTTTCAACCACTGATACACAAGCCACAGCGATTCACTCTGGAGAGGGTCATCATACTCCAGGTCAGACGAGAGATAACCCAGGTCAAGTTGCAGACCACAGTACCCAGGTAGATCCTTCGCATGATGGCGGTGGTGAGGAGGTAGAGAGGAAGAGGAAGGTCAAGTGGCCAGCAATGGCAGATGAGAAGGCTTGGCGTGTGTTTGATGAGGATATCATTGTGATGTTGGAGAACACTCTGATGGGAACATCAAAGAGAAAGTTGGAAGTGATGGGCGATATGATTTATAATGTTGGAAAGTCCAGGTTTGGTTTAGTTGAGTTGAAGAAAGCAAAGCCTACACAGCAACCAAGCAGGCACCCAGAAGGAGATTAGTAGGTTGAGGAGAGAGCTTAGATCGTTGAGACAGAGGTGGAAGATAGCAAGTGAGGGTGACAAGCCAGGGCTTGCTGATCTCCAAGAGCAGTTTCGAATAAAGTTAGCATCACTCCGTCGTGCAGAGTCACAGCGTAAAACGAGAAAGAAGAGAGAGAAGGCAAGAAAGGTGTCTTTGAGAACCCTCATCAGTTCACAAAGAGATTGTTTGAATAAAGTAAGAGTGGGCAGCTTAACATCTCTCAACAAGAACTTGAGGATCACCTGGCAAGCACTTACTCTAATGAACAGCGGGAGGCTCCTTTGCTTGACATTTCTGGGCTTGTGGAGCCTACCGAGCCAGGAGTGAATTTCGATCTGTCAGAACCCAAACTGGCAGAAGTCGAACAGTTCATCAGAAAGACAAGGTCAGGTTCAGTGCCAGGGTCTAATGGAGGGCCGTATAAAGTGTTCAAGAAGTGTGAAGAGCTGAGGAAATACTTGTGGAGATTGTGAAAGGTGGTGTGGAGACAAGGTGTTGTTCCTTTGTCATGGAGTGAGGCTGAAGGAGTGTAAATCCCGAAGGAAGAGAATTCTACTATATTGAATCAGTTCTGACCAATTTCACTCCTGAATGTAGAGGGGAAGATTATGTTTGGCATTCTAGCAGAAAGCATATCTTCATTTGTGATAGAGAATGGATTGGTAAGTACTTCTGTGCAGAAGGCAGGAATACCAGGCTTCCCGGGATGCCTTGAACATACTAGTATGATAAGGCATACCATCCAGGAGTCGAAAAGGTTGAGAAGAAATCTGGCTGTAGTTTGGCTTGATCTTGCAAATGCATATGGTTCTGTTCCCCATGTCCTGATTGAGTTTATGATGGAATTCCTATGGATCCCTGCTAAGGTGAGGAACTTCGTTATGCAGTACTACAATGAGGTATTCCACTCAGCAGTTTACAACTAGGTGGCAGAGCTTGGACATTGGTATCCCAATGGGATGTGCGATTTCATCCATCCTTTTTGTGTTAGACATGGAGGTCATTGTGAGGGCTGTAGAATCAGTGGGACCAGGTGTCGCACTTGATGGCGGAGGGGAGTTGCCACCAATACGAGTGTTCGTGGATGATCTCACCCTTTTGGGTCCTAGCACGGAGGCAGTGGAAAGTGTACTATCTAGAGGAGCTAATGGATTGGGGAAGAATGAAGTTCAAGACCAAGAAGTCAAGGAGCCTTGTTCTTAGGAGAGGAAAGCTGGTTGACTTTCATTTCACCCTTTGTAGAGAGGAGATTCCATTCATTCAGGACCAACCAGTTAAGAGCCCCGGGCGATGGTACACAGAGGAGCTGAGAGACACCAAGAGGGTTCAAGAGACAGGAGAACAGATCAGCAGAGGTCTGATGTCTGTCGACAAGTGTGGCTTGCCTGACAAGTTGAAGTTGTGGTGCTTGCAGTACGGACTGATGCCATGGATAATGTGGCCACTAACTGTCTATGAAGTGGCAATGTCCCATGTTGAGGCAACGGAACGGAAGATCAACAAATATGTGAAGAAGTGGCTTGGATGCTCTATTTGTATTGGCGATAGAACCATTAGCTGAATTAATTAGAACAAATCCAGATATTGTGGGCTTCAGAGTTAACCAGGAGGAATATAAGATTAATTTATTTGCTGATGATGTTCTGATTTATTTAACAAACCCATTGCATTCGTTGCATAAATTATCTTTTAGATTGGAAGAATATGGGAAAATATCAGGGTATAAAGTAAACTGGGATAAAAGTGAAATTTTACCCCTTACTAAAGGAGATTATAGTCAATGTCAATTAGTAACTCAATTTAGATGGCTGACAAATGGTATAAAATATTTAGGTATAAGAGTGGATAATGATATGAAGAATTTATATAAATTAAATTATCTACCATTATTGAAAAAAATTCAAGAAGATCTTGATAAATGGATGATGTTACCAATAACATTAGTAGGTAGAGTTAATGCTGTAAAAATGAATATATTTCCTAGATTACAATATTTATTCCAAACATTACCAATACCACTGCCCCAGAAGTTTTTTAAGAGTGAATAAATGTGTGACGAAGTTTCTTTGGAAAGGTAAGATGTCAAGAATATCGTTGGAAAAATTGACATGCAAATTTGACCTAGGAGGGTTACAACTCCCAAATTTTAAGAATTATTATAAAGCAAATCAACTTAGATTTATTGCATCTTTTTTTGATGAAGAAAAACTGGCATGGATTAGAATAGAGTTAGATAAGATAGGAGAAAATATACCAGAAGATTTTATATATAAATGGGAATCCAAATGGATATGGGAAAAGACAGAATCTCTTATATTAAAACATTTGATTGATTTATGGAATAAGATAAATGTGGATGATGAGATAAAGAAATCTTTATTAGCAAAGAGAACCCTAATTCAAAATAGACTCATTCCTTTTACAATGGATAACCAACTTTTATATAACTGGTTTCAAAAAGGGATCAGATATATAGGTGACTGTTTTGAAGGAGGTATATTGATGTTGTTTGATCAATTAAAGAATAAATATAAAATATCAAATAACACTCTTTTCTGTTATTTTCAATTAAAAGCCTATTTAAGAGATAAACTGGGTCAAACAATGTTAATGCCAAAACCTAATGAAGTAGAAACTTTAATTCAAAAAGGAAAAATTAAAACATTTACATCTTGTATGTATAATTTGATTCAAAAACAGACAATTAAACCAGGAATTCATAAGTCGACAAAAATGGGAAACTGATTTGAATATTAAAATTGATGAAAAAAATTGGTCAAGACTATGTCTTGATAGTATGACAAATACAATAAATGTCCGACTTAGATTACAATTTTTTACATCAATTATATATTACACCACAAAAAATAAATAGATTAAACCCAAATTTATCTGACCAATGTTTCCGATGTAATCAAGAAATCGGTACTTTTTTACACTCTACTTGGTCTTGTTTTAAAATTCAACCTTTTTGGATAAATCTAAGACTTTTACTGGATCAAATTATTGGAATACAACTTCCACATAGCCCAATATTATTTTTATTAGGTGATATTGAAGGGATAATACCGAAACCTAAATTGAATAAATATCAGAAAAAAATTATAAAAATTGCATTGGCAGTAGCCAAAAAAGTTATTGCAGTTACTTGGAAATCAGATTCATACTTAACTGTGGACTGTTGGAATAATGAAATATATAGCTGCATTCCACTTGAAAAAATTACTTATAATTTAAGAAATGAATATGATATATTTTTGAAAATTTGGCACCCCTATCTACAAAAGATAGGATTAAATATATAGGTCAATAGACAATAGGTGCAGAAGTAGACCATTCGGCCCTTCGAGCCTGCACCGCCATTTTGAGATCATGGCTGATCATCTACTATCAATACCCGGTTCCTGCCTTGTCCCCATATCCCTTGATTTCCCTATCCATAAGATACCTATCTAGCTCCTTCTTGAAAGCATCCAGAGAATTGGCCTCCACTGCCTTCCGAGGCAGTGCATTCCAGACCCCCACAACTCTCTGGGAGAAGAAGTTTTTCCTTAACTCAGGTCCTTTGAAGATAAAATTATTAGTTATTTGGGGGAAAAAAAAGATATATACTAAAGTTATTTTGAACTCCATGGAGCATGTGGGGATCCTCCGATATCCAGGCAATCCTTCTTTCTTTCTTCTTTCTTTCCTTTTTTTTCTTTTTTCTTTTTTTTTAGACAGGGATGTTAAGGGGGGAAGGGTTAAGGGGAGGGGAGGGCTAATATTAATTTTCATTATTCTATTATTCTTTTCATTTTATGTAATTCTCTTGAAAATTTAATAAAAAAAATATATATATATATAAAAGAAGTGGCTTGGAGTACTGAGCAGCCTCACTAATATTGCAATCCACAGTAGCCAGACAAAGCTTGCCATCCCAGTGCAATCCCTTGTTGAAGAGGTCAAGGTAGCCAAGGTAGGATCATTCTTGATGCTTCAAGACTCAAAAGACCTTGTCATCAAGAACACCCAGCCGGATGTGAGATCAGGCAGGAAGTGGTCAGCCCGGGCAGCAGTCGATGAGGCAGAGTCTAGATTGAAGCACAAGGAGACGGTTGGGGCTATCCAGCTAGGCTGCCAGGTACTTGGATGGACAACCCACAAGTGGTGGCCATCTTCTACAGGTAAGGAGCGCCGTGAGCTTGTAACGCAAGAAATACGAGCGGTAGAAGAGGATAAGAGGTTAGCTAAAGCAGCTGGCCTGACCAAACAAGGGGCTTGGACCTGGTGGGAAAGTGTTGAGCAATGATATCTATCTTGGAATGTTCTGTGGCAGATGGAACCGCTCTGCATTTCTTTTCTATACAGAGCAGTGTATGACCTGCTCCCAACACCTGCCAACCTCAGCACCTGGTATGAAGATAAGACAGACAGGTGTGCTGCTTGTGGCGAGAAGGGAACACTTCAACATATTTTGAGTGCATGCAGAGTCAATCTTTCCAGCAGCATGTACACTTGGAGACATAACAACGTTCTCAAAGTTGTAACAGAAGCGGTTGAGCAGAGGGTACTGCAGCACAACTTATCTCATGCCCCATGCTGCACAGAACATCGCATATCATTTGTGAAAGAAGGCTCCAAGTCAAGGGTGTACAGTGCAGGCCCACGATCAAGCATACTTTCTTCAGCCAATGATTGGTATGTCAAGGCCGACCTGGATGGGAAAGGCAGTTTCCTGGAGCAAATAGTTTTTACCACATTGCGTCCAGATATAATCGTCTGGTCTGACACCAGTAGAGAAGTGGTTATTGGTGAACTCACAGTCCCCTGGGAAGACAACATCGATGAAGCCCATGAGCGCAGTTAACCAAGTATGCAGAATTAAGATCAGAGTGCAGATACAGAAGTTGGAAGGTGTCATGCTATCCATTTGAAGTAGGTTGCCGTGGCTTTATTGCGTTCACTTTCCAGATGTGGCTTTGTGACCTTGGCTTCACTAGAAGGGAGATCAAGTCAACCAGCAGGGCTGTAGCTGAGGCAGCAGAGGCAGGATCATCATGGGTGTGGACTAAGTACGTCCAGAGGGGCAGATAGTCGGACAGTGTATCCATCTTTTGTAAACTCTTCGGTAGCTGCATAGACACCTGAAGAGTAGACTATCTGTTGGATGGAAGCGACCATCAACTCTGATAGAGGCAGATGCCAAGTTGTTAAGCTCATCAGTGGGAGGTGGTGCTTTAACACTGCTGGCCCACCGCCTCGAGGGAGTCTTGATCATAAGCGGGCCGAAACTCCTGAGGACAGGTGGCAGATCAACTGATGATCCCACTGATGATAGCACAGGACAGTTAACATCTTAGTCCACGTGTATTTTCAAATCTTATTATTCAGAAAATGGCATAGGCCAATAAAAAGAAGAAGAGAGTGGTCTTTGTTGGAATGGACAGTGTTGGAGTGGTAAGGCATTGGCTCAACAGTTTCAGTGAGAATACGTGTAGGATCTAAGTAAGCTTCTAGTAAGCTTTTTCTCCTCTGTCTATTAGTACATGGTTAGTGCAGTGAGAATGGGACAGCGCTAGTGGTATGTTCTTTGTAGGAAATCTGAGAGACCTTGAGTTTCCCTAATAACAACATCTGCATGACACGCATCGAGCTGTAGCTCCTTCGAGTCTGTGTTAAGCAATTGGAAATGCAGCTGAGTGACCTTCAGCTCATGAGCGAGGGTGAGGAGGTGATAGATAGGAGCTGCAGGGAGCCTGTCACCACCAAGATGCAGGAGGCAGAAATCCGAGAAACAGAACCTCCAGGGCAGTAACCTCTGAACTGTTGCTTGTGCCATGTGCCAGAGTGGGTAGAATAGGATGATTTGGGAGATGAATGTGTGATTGAGGAATTGGTACAGGGGGCAGGATTTCAGATTTCTGGATCAATGGGACATCTCATGGGAAAGGTATGACCTGTACAAAAAGGATGGGGTGACTTGACCCAAGAGGGGTCAATATCCTTGCAAGCTGGTTTGCTGGAGCTGTTGGGGAGGGTAGTGTTGGGGAAGAATTTTGCATCTGTCTTCACTGTGGAAGACACTAGTAGAATGCCAGAAATTCGGGAGTGTCAGGGGGCAGAATTGAGTGTAGTTGCTGTTACTTAAGGAGAGAGTGCTAAGGAAGCTGAAGGGAGTGGAAGTAGATAAATCATCTAGGCAAAATGGACTATATACCTCAGGGTTCTGAAAGAGGTGGCCGAAGAGATTATAGAGGCATTAGTAATGATCTTGTAAGAATCACTAGATTCTGGAATGGTTCCAGATGACAGGAAAATGGTAAATATCATCCCCACTCTTTAAGGAGGGAGGCAGAAGAAAGGAAATTATAAGTCAATTGGCCAGACTTCAGTGGTTGGGAAGATGTTAGAATTGATTATTAAGAATGTGATTTCAGGGTACTTGGAGGCAGATGATAAAAGAAGCCAAAATCAGCATGGTTTCCTTAAGGGGAAATCTTGCATGAAAAGTCTTTGGAATTCTTTGAGGAAATAACAGGCAGGATGGACAAAGGAGAGTCAGTAGATGTCCTGTACTTGGATTTTCAGACACTTTGTCAAGTTTTGGCACATCAGGCTGCATAACAAGGTAAGAGTCTATGGTATTACAAGAAAGATACTAGAATGGATAGAAGATTGGCTGACTGCAAGGAGGCAAAGAGTCGGAATAAAAGGGGCCTCTTCTGGTTGGCTGCTGGTGTTCTGCAGGGGTTGGTGTTGGACCACTTCTTTTTGCATTATATATCAATGATTTGGATGATGGAATGGATGGCTTTGTGGCCACGTTTGCAGAATGCACGAAGATAGGTGGAGCAGCAGGTAGTGTTGAGGAAACAGGATGCCCCGAAACGTTGGCTACTCTTTTCTCTCGGATGCTGCCTGACCTGCTGAGTTCTTCCAGCATTGTGTTCTATTCTTTGATCCACAGCATCTGCAGTTGCATTTTTGTGTCTGGAAAATTACTTAGTCACATTGGGAGAATGGGTAAAGAAGTAGCAGATGAAGGGTAGTGTAGGTAAGTACATAGTCATGCACTTTGGTCCATGGAATAAAGACACAGATTATTTTTTTAAATGGAGTGAATATTCAAATATTAGATGTGCAAAGGGATTTGGGAGACTCTGTGCAGGATTCTCTGATGGTTAACTTACAGGTTGAGTCAATGGCAAGGCAGACAAATGCAATGATAGTATTCATTTTGAGGCAATTACAATATGAAAGCAATGATATAATTCTGAGGCATTATAAGTCATTGATGAGGAATCTCTTGGAGTATTGTGAGCAGTTTTGGGCCCCTTATTTAAGAAAGGATAAGCTGACATTAGAGAGGATCCAGAGAAGTTTCACAAGTATTTTTCTGAAAATGAAAAGGTTTATACATGAGGTATTTTTGATGGCTCTGGGCCTGTAATGGCTGGAGTTTAGAAGAATGAAGGGATCTCAATGAAACCTGTTGAATATTGAAAACCCCCTGTGTTTTATTTTGGCATTTTCCTCCTTGATTTCCAGTCTTGGATTCAGGTCTTGGTTGACTGTTCGTTCATTTCCACAGATACTGTCTGACCTGCTGAGTTCCCCCAGCATTTTGTGTTTGTTACTTTGGATTTCCAGTATCTGCAGAATATTGAAATGCCTTAACAGAATGGACGTGAAGAGGATGTTTCCTATGGTGAGGGAGTCTAGGACCAAAGGCACACCCTCAGAGTAGGGGGAAGTCCATTTAGAACAGAGATGAGGAGGAATTTCTTTAACCAGAGGGTGGTGAATCTGTGGAATTCTTTGCCATGGATGGCTGTGGAGGACAAGTCATTGTGTATATTTAAAGTGGAGGTTGATAGGTTCTTGATTAGCCAGAGTGTCAAAGGTTACCTGGAGAAGTCAGGGGTACGTGGTTGAGAGGAATGATAAATCAGCTTCAGATTCCTCCCACATTCCATACATGCACAGTTTGGGCAAATATGTAGGAGCTGGAAGCACGGCAACACTTGCGGACTGCCCCCAGCACATTCTTGGACGGTGTTGGTTGTAGACGCAAATGGCGCATTTCACTACATGTTTTGATGTACGTCGTCAAGTCAAGCCAAGTTGCTTTTTATTGTCATTTCAACCATAACTGCTGGTACAGTACACAGTAAAAACGAGACAACGTTTTTCAGGACCATGGTGCTACATGAAACAATACAAAAACTACACTGAACTACGTAAATTGACACAAAAACTACACTAGACTACAGACCTATCCAGGACTGCATAAAGTACACAGAACAGTGCAGGCATTACAATAAATAATAAACAAGACCATAGGCACAGCAGAGGTCAGTAGGTTGGTAGTCTGATGGCTTGGGGGAAAATCTGTTACATAAATAATCAGCTGAATGGCGGCGTCTTGGATTCCATCCGTTTCTGTACTCACGCCGAGTGTTTCGTTTCCACAGATGTAGTCAATTTAACATCCATTGGAGAGCAGAATGGATGGGAGGGCCGGCCGGCTAGGACTTGCTTTTTTCCTGGCACGGACTCCTCCCGCTCGCCTCGCTTCCGTTTCCTCGCACACCGCTTACGCTGTCCCCACCTCCGGCCACTGGCATGAGGCAACTCCGAGGACTGAACATCCTCTTCACATCCATTCTGTTAAGGCATTTCAACATTCTGCAGATACTGGAAATCCAAAGTAACACACACAAACAAAGCTGATTTTATTAAATCGTTGATACATTTTTGAAATGGCGTGGCTGCTGTTTTCATTCCACATTATAATGACAGGCAATGAAAACTGTTCCATATCACTACAAGGAAAACCATCTCAATAGGGCACTTCTTCATAAGCTCACACCCCTACTGGAGCATAGGCCGCTGACAGTAGCTCACCAGCATACTCAGTCCTGGGCCAGTCCTTCATATTATCTCCAGGTGTAGCCCATCTTCTTGGTCTATCCTTCCTCTCTCATGAATGAGGTCTTTAGAGCTGCTGTTGGCATTTCTGCAGCATTGGCATTTTATAGGATTGTTTTTCTTGCCCATGCCCAAACCCAACCCCTTTCATAGCTGGACCCGGGACCCGTAAAGTACTTGTTGGCTCTTTTCAAAACAGCAAGGCAGGTGGAGGAGCTATTTTCAATTAACCTCATTATAGAGTCATAGAAAAGTGCAGCACAGAAACAGGCCCTTCAGCCCATCTAGTCCATTCTGAACCATTTAAACTCCTATTCCCATTGACCTGCTCATTATCTAGCGCTCAGTAAAATGCATTGCAATATGTGGGACATTCTGCAATTTGTAACCATAAACAGGCTGTATTTGTAATCACTGTTCTGTTTTATTGCAACAGAGTGAAATGCTCCTTTAGCCTTTGAAGGATAAATGTAAAACCAAATGTCCAGTGATATACTTACCAGGGAAAAATCTGAAGCTGTAATAATTAAATATAATGAGGCCTCCATTCTTCAAAAGGCAGACAATTGCCATATACCATGCACATATGTCTAGGATATGTCGACTTTATTGTGGAGGTGACGTACAGGAACCCATTCAGAAGGTAATGCTATTCGTTAGGTGACAGAGGCAGACTCTTCGAATTATTCATCTACTACATTTTGGCAAGTAAGATAGGGATTGGACATGTACTGTAAATTGTAAGCCACTAAGGAGTATTCAAGATTCAAGATTGCAAAATGTCATTTTCTGTCCCCAAGTGTAAAAAGAACAAAATAATCATTACTCTGGATCCAATGCAGCACAAAAAAAACACAAGAAGTACATAAAGAACATAATAATAATAAAAATGACATAATAAATATAAATGCATAAGATAGTTTATATACAAGGATTTATTGCATCTCTGTAAAGTGATGCTAGGCTGACATAAGATGACTGACAGGAAATAATAAAGTTGTGGAGGAGTTGATCAGCCTTACTGTTTGGGGAAAGTAACTGTTTTTGCGTCTGATGGTCCTGGGTGTGGTTGCTGTGGATGTAGCCTCCTCCCTGATGGGAGTGGGACAAACAGTCCATGAGCAGGATGGATGGTATCCTTCATGATGTTACTGGCCCTTTTCTTTTCTGTACAGAAACATAGAAACATAGAAAACGTACAGCACAATACAGGCCCTTCGGCCCACAAAGCACTCAACACTCTCTGCATAAACTTACCCCTGACAACTCCTCTGTACCTGCTTCCAAGCACCTTAAAACTGTGCCCTCTCATGCTAGCCATTCCAGCCCTGGGAAAAAGCCTCTGACTTCCCACACGATTATGTGTCTTATGTATCTATGTGTTTGATGGTGGGTAGGCTGTTGGTGGTGGGTGGGCAATACTGATTTCTTATAGCAGAGCCTTCCTGTCTGCCACAATGCAGTTTTCATACCAAGCAGTGACGCAGTTTGTCAGGATGGTCTGTACTCCGTATCTGTAGAACGATGTGCAAAATCCATCCCTCTTCACCCTGCAGAAAGTAAAGGCACTGCTGAGCTTTTGTGAAACTCATTAGTGCCAATATCAATATATATCAATAAATCGAGAGATCTGTGGGTCTCACTCCATAGCAGCATAGGTAACTAGGCATAAGGCATGCTTCACCTATCACCTTCTAGCTTTCAAACATGGGAAAATCAGCAGATGCTGGAAATCCAAAGCAACACACAGGCCAGGCAGCATCGATAGAAAAGAGAAACAATCGATGTTTCATCCCCCTTCGCTTCTAGTCTTGATGAAGGATCTCAGCCCAAAACTTCAGCTCTTTATTCCTTTCCATAGATGCTGCCTAACCTGCTGAGTTCCTCCAGCATTTTGTGTGTGTTGTTCTGGATTCCCAGAAGCTGCAGATTTTCTCATGTTTTACATGTCTTCTTATGCTGGTGCATAGAATAGATGAGTTAAAATGTTAAATTTTATTTTATTTATAGATACAACATGATAACCTGCCTTTCTGGACCAACAAGCTTGTGCTGTTCAATTACACCCATGTGACCAATTAAGCTACGAACCTGTATAATTTTGGATTGTGGGAGGAAACCAGAGCACCCAGAGGAAACCTCATGGAGAGAACCTACAGACTTCTTACCAACCATGGCAGAATTGAACGCAGGTCACTGGCACTGTAATCACATTACACTGAATACTGCCTTACTGTGTCGCCCCAAAACTGCAACTGAACAAAGCATGGAGTGAGCCACACTTGAAGAATTGCTTTCATTTCTGGCTTCTACACCATAGGAAGGATATGATTACACTGGGGAGAGTGCAGAAGAGAGTTACCAGAATATTGCTGGTTTGGAGGTCTGTAGTTATGGGGAGAGGCTGGATAGGCTTTGCTTTTCCCTGGAATGAAGGAGACTGAGGGATAAGGAGAGGTTTAGATAGATAGCCAAATACTTTTCCCCATGGTCATCATTATTATTATTATGTGCCGTGTCACATGACCTGGGTCACCATGGTCTACTGATCATTACTATTCTTGGCAAATTTTACAGGGGTAGTTTGCCATTGCTTTCTTCTGGGTAGTGTCTTTACAAGATGGGTGACCCCAGCCATTATCAATACCCTTCAGAGATTGTCTGCTTGGTGTCAGTGGTCACATAATCAGGACTTGTGATATGCACCGGCTGCTCATTTGACCATCCACCACCCGCTCCCATGACTCACGTGACCCTGATTGGAGGGGGAGGGGGTGCTAAGCAGGTGCTACACCTTGCGCAAGGGTGACCTACAGGGTAGTGGAGGGAAGGAGTGCTTTACACCTCCTATGGCAGAGACACATCTCCACCTCAACACCCCATGGTAGCGGTGTCAAAAACAATACAGCATTGCTTTACATTGAGAGGAAGGTATTGTAAAGGTTCACAAGCAAGAAAAAATCTGCAGATGTTAGAAATCTGAAAAACACAGACAAAATGCTGGAGGAATTCAGCAGGCCAGGCAGCATCTATAGAAAAAAGTATAGTTGACGTTTCGGGCCGAAACCCTTCGGCAGGATTGGAGGAAAAAAGCTGAGGAGTGGATTTGAAAGGTGGGAGGAGAGGAGAGCAAAGCCTAAAAAATTATTATTTTTTTTATTTATTGAGATGTAACATGGAACAGGCCTTTCTTGCCCTTCGAGCCATGATGGCTTGCAACACCCGATTTAACCCTAGCCTAAACACAGGACAATTAACCTACTAACCGGTAAGTCTTTGGATGGGAGCACCTGGCGAAAATCCATGCACTCGGTGGAGAGGCTGGTCAAACTCCTAACAGATGATGTCAGAATTGAACTCTGAACTCTGACATCATGAGCTGTGATAGCATCGCGATATCTACTACGTTACCCTGGCACTCCTGGGGGGAAGGTTTTATTGCACAGAGGATGTTGATCTCTGAAACTCATTACCAGAGGAGCAGGTGGAGTCAGATATAATCACTATGTTTAAGAAGTATTTAGACAATGCTTATATAAGTGAGGAATGGCAGAATATAGTCCTTAGGTGTATGGGGGAGGGAATGGTTAGTTTGATCCATCTTGGGTACTAGCCTACAAAGTGCCCAGGACATCTTTAGGGAGCGGTGTCTCAGAAAAGGTAGCGTCCATATTAAGGACCTCCAGCACCCAGGGCATGCCCTTTTCTCACTGTTACCATCAGATAGGAGGTACAGAAGCCTGAAGGCACACACTCAGCGATTCAGGAACAGCTTCTTCCCCTCTGCCATCCGATTCCTAAATAGACATTGAAATCTTGAACACTACCTCACTTTTTAATATATATTATTTCTGTTTTTTTGCATGATTTTTAATCTATTCAATATATGTATACTGTAATTTACTTATTTATTTATTATTTTTTGATTAATTTATTATTTTTTTCCTCTGTCTGCAGTATTATGTATTGCATTGAACTGCTGCTGCTAAGTTAACAAATTTCACGTCACATGCCGGTGATAATGATTCTGATGTTAAAGTAGGTTAAATGGTCGGCACAACACTGTGGGCTGAAGTGCCTTTACTCTGCTGTACCGTTCTACATCGTATGTTCTAATTTGGACAAATAGTATCAGGATGCAGTGGTGCTAGAAAGATTGTGAACCCTGTAGAATGTTCTATATTTCTGCATAAATATGACCTAAAATGTGATCAGATTTTCACTTAAGTCTTAAATGACTTAAAAGACTTTAATGCTTTACAATTCAACCGCCAGGACTTAAGAACTTTTTAAAGGCTATTATTAATGCTTTTTGAGATAGTGATTTAGATGCATATCATATTTTTTTACTGAGTTAAGTATTGTATGTAATTAGTTTTGCTACAACAAGTGTATGGGACATTGGAAAACAAGTTGAATTTCCCCATGGGGATGAATAAAGTATCTATCTATCTATCTAAAACTAAAGAGAACCCAATTAAATAAATAACATCAAAACATACTTGTTCATTTACTTATTGAAAAATATTATCCAATATTACATGCAACACACACAAAATGTTGGAAGAACTCAGCAAGCCAGGCAGCTTTTATGGAAAAGATTACAGTCGATGTTTTAGAACATAGAACGTAGAACAATACAGCACAGTACAGGCCCTTCAGCCCATTATGTTGTGCTGACCCAAAACCCTGCTATCCATAAACCCCCTCACTGTAAATTCCTCCATTTGGCCAAGACCCTTCAGCAGATTTTCACTTGTTTCCAATATTACTTATATATTTAATCAATGACATTTATGAGACTGGAATAATACCAGAAGAGATGAAAAAATCAGTATTTATCACTGTTCCTAAGAAACCTGTAGCAATTGAATGTGAATTACATAGGACCATAAGTTTAATGAGTCATATCACTAAAATACTTCTAAGAATTTTGATGACAAGAGCTAAAGGTAAGATACAAGCTGTAATAGGTAAAGAACAATGTGGTTTTGTGAAAGACAAAGGTGCAAGAAACACGATATTGATGTTAAGGATACTATCAGAACGAGCTATTCGAGTGCAGAAAAATTTGTTTGTTTTATCGTCTACACAAAAGCATTTGATAAAGTGAAGCACAATAAGTTATTTGAAATATTACAGGAAACTCTAGATCTAGATTCGATAGACCTCCGCCTAATCAGAGAACTGTAGTGGGTACAAACTGCCGTTGTAAGAATAGATGGAGAAGTGAGTCAGTTTACGAAAATCAGGAAGGCGTTAGACAAGGGTGTGTTTTCTCCTCTATTTGTTTAATGTGTACAGTGAAACAATATTACAAAAAATAAAAGACATCTTGGGAATCAAAGTTGGCGGTGAAAACGTCAATAATTTCAGATATACGGATGACACCGTGTTCATTGCAAGTACGGAGGAAGAACTACAAAACTTAATTGATATAGTTGTTGAAGAAAGTGCAAAAATGGGTCTATCTATCAATTGCAAAAAGACAGAATGTATGGTGATATCCAAAAAGGAGAATCCTATCTGCAGGCTGAGAATAAACGGGGAAGACATAAAACAAGTGCAGAACTTTTGCAGCTTAGGAAACTGGGTGACATCAGATGGCAGGTGCGACATGGACATCAAAAGAAGAACAGGGACGGCAAAAGACACCTTTACGAGAATGAAGAATATACTGACCAACACTAAACTAAGCATGACAACCCGCCTCAGAGCACTGAAATGCTACGTTTATCCAGTTATATTATATGGTTCAGAATGTTGGACAATATCTAGTAACATGAGGAAATGAATTGAAGCAGCAGAGATGTGGTTTTTGAGGAGGATGCAAAGAATATCATGGACAAAATGAATATCTAACGAGGATGTCATGAACAGAGCAAGCACAAAAAGGGAAATAATGTATGAGATGATGAAAAGGCAACGTGACTTCATTGGACATGTGATTAGGAAAGAGGAGTTAGAGTGCACGGTAATTCTGGGAAAGATTGAAGGGAAGAAAGCAAGAGGAAGGCAAAGACAAATGATGATGGAGACAGCAGCCAGAGAACTGGAAATGAATACCAATGAATTGATCCACTTGACCCGAAACAGGAGTGTGTGGACCATGACAGCCAAAGCTCAGACTGGGCATGGCACCTGATGATGATGATGATGGTGATTTGTTGGAAAAAATATGTGAACCTTTGCTTTCAGTAACTAGTGTGGCCCCCTTGTACAGCAATAACTTCAACCAAATGTTTCCAGTAGCTGTTGATCAGTCCTGCACATCAGCTTGGAGGAATCTTAGACCATTCCTCTTTACAAAACTGCTTTAGCTCTGGGACGTTGGTGGGCTTCCTTGCATGAACTGCTTGCTTCAGGTCCTTCCGCAACATTTCTATAGGATTAAGGTCAGGACTTTGACTCGGCCATTCCAAAACACAAATATTCTTCTTCTTAAAATATTCTGTTGTTGATTTACTCTTGTTTTTCAGGTCATTGTCTTATTGCATTATCCATCTTCTATCCAGGTTCAGGTGATGCACTGCTACCCTGACATTCTCCTGTAAAATGTCCTGATACAATTTTGAATTCATTGTTCCTTCAACGATTGCAAGCTGCTCAGGCCCTGAGACAGCAAAACAGCCCCAAACCATGATGCTCTTTCCACTGTGCTTCACAGTTGGGGTGAGGTACTGGTGTTGGTGTGCAGTCTCCTTATTCTTCCAAACATAGCAATGTGCATTTCTGCCAAAAAGATCAACTTTTGTCTCATATGTCCCCAGAATATTGTCCCAGAAGTGTTGTAGAACATCCAGGTGGTCTTTTGCAAACGTGAGTGGTACAGTAATTTTTTCTTTTGTACAGCAGTTGTTTCCTCCGTGGTGTCCTTCCAGCAGTGTTTTTTCTGGTAGTGGATACATGAACAGACACTTTAGCAAGCTCTACAGATGCCAGCAGGACTCTTGCTGTTACCCTTGGGTTCTTTTTCACCTCCTTCAGCATTGCACGTTGTGCTCTTGGTGTGATCCTTGCAGGATGTCCACTCCAAGGGAGGGTAGCCACAGTACTGAGTTTCCTCCATTTGTAGACAACTTCTCTTACTGTGGACTGATGAACACTCAGGTCTTTAGAAATGCTTTTGTAGCCTTTTCCAGCTTCATGCATCTCTACAATTCTTCTTCTAAGGTCCTCTGAAAGTTGTTTTGATCGAGACATGGTGCACATAAACAGATCTTTCTAGAGAAGAGCAGGCTCTGTCAGTAACCTGACTTAGTGTCTGTTTTATAGGGCAGGGCACCTCTACAAATTGCACCTCCAATCTCATTCTATGATTAGAACACCTGACTCCAAATAGCTTTATAGAAGGCATTGCCCCAGAGGTTCCCATATCTTTCCAACAAATACATGTAATCTTGGATCATTTTTCTCAATAAATAAATGAACAAGTATAATGTTTTGTGTTATTTTTAAAATTGGGGTCTCTTTATCTAGTTTTAGGAATCACGTGCAGATCATATTTATGCAGAAATAGGATCATTTTACAGGGTTCACAAACTTTCTATCACCCATTGTAGATGGGGAGGAAGTTCGACACTGGATGCAGTGAGCTGAAGGATTTGCACAACTCTCCAACATGTTAGAGCTTCACTGGTGTATGTTTACATGTTACATGAATGTGTCCAATTTGTTACACTCCCACTGGGGAAGACGTTATGTAGCATACACACCAGGACCACCAGACTCAAAAGCAGTTACTTTAGCCAACCAGTAAGGCTGATCTACACCTTCACCCACTAACTCCATCACTACTTCATTATTTCCTATCAGTCAACTTATGTACAGCCTAGTATCACTTTATGAACACTACATACCTACCCATGGGAAAGGATTCGGGTGTAAACCCTGAGGAAGAAATCCGGAGCCGGGGTCCCTAAGGTAGTTTGATGTTGTTTACAAGTTCACTCTGGCAGTCTCTGTGATGACACTGGTGCCAGGCTGTATCGGCACTTGCCCTTCCCTTGGACCACATCAGTGACGTGGAGAGGGGGAGCCTGCTGCGTGGGCAACAGCCGGTTCTTCAAATCTTGCACGTTGGAGAAGACACAGTCAACCAGAAGTGCAAACCCATGATCCCCTGGGATTGGTGGCTGTCTACTATCTTATATATTTATATTTAGTGTGTTTTTATTATTATTGCAACACAGTTATATTTTTTATTATTACTTTTATATTTTATTACAATTTTTATTATGATTGTGTTCTTCATCTTGTGTTCTTTTTGATGCTGCATCAGATTTAGAGTAACAATAATCTCTTCTTCTTTACACTTGTATACAAGAAATGACATTAAACAATCCTGAATCTTGTATTTTGATTCGGATTCTGATCGTTGATCTCACCATCCAGTTTAATCTCTTCTCCCCCGACTCCCTCAGATGCCCTCACTGTGCTGAGGGTGACGTGTGTATGGAACAAGGAGCCCGAGGAAGTGCTTCAAGCAGGTATGATTACAGAGATAGTGGTTTGCATGATGCTCTTCCAGCTCTGGGTGTCGGAGTTCAGAGTTCAACTCCAGCACAGTAAGGAGTCTGTACTGTGTATTCTCCCTGTGAACTTTGAACTTGAATTTCCAAAGTGTAAAGCATTTAAGCTTATTAAAAAGCTCAGTTGATTAGAATATCTAGACAGTAATTTAATTACCGTACATCCACAGTCACAATGGTTTCTGAACTTGTTATCCAGTACATGGGTTCTTTAAGTGAGCCACACGTTTTAATTCCACATCCCATTCCCATTCTGATATGTCTATATATGGCCGCCTCTACTGTCAGGACAAAGCCACACTCAGGTTGGAGGAACAACAACTTATATTCCGTCTGGGTAGCCTCCAACCTGATGGCATGAACATTGATTTCTCTAACTTCTGTTAATGCCCCTCCTCCCCTTCTTACCCCAATCCCTTATTTATTTATTTATCCCCCCCTTTTTCCTCTCTCTGTCACTCTCACAATCACTCCTTGCCTGCTCTCCATCTCCCTCTGGTGCTCCCCTCCCCCTTTCTTTCTCCCTAGGCCTCCCATCCCATGATCCTTTCCCTCCTCCAGCTCTGTATCCCTTTTGCCAATCAACTTTCCAGCTCTTAGCTTTATCCTTCCCCCTCCTGTCTTCTCCTATCATTTCGGGTCTCCCCCTCCCCCCCCACACTTTCAAATCTCTTACTATCTCTTCTTTCAGTTAGTCCTGATGAAAGGTCGCGGCTTCTTCCTATACTGTACTTCTTCCTACAGATGTACTATAGGACTGTACTTCTTCCTACAGATGTACTATAGGACTGTGCTTCTCCCTACAGATGTACTATAGGACTGTACTTCTTCCTACAGATGTACTATAGGACTGTGCTTCTTCCTATAGATGCTGCCTGGCCTGCTGCGTTCCACCAGCATTTTGTGTGTGTTGCATGAGTTCCTTTGGTTTATGCAAATTCTCCCATTGTTTTTTAAAGGATTTTTCAAGCTGTAAGTTGCCGAAGAGTGCAAACACCTTCAGCATGATGAATAGACAGAGCACCAGTTAATTCACAAGACAGCCAGACTCTTCAAAATAACTGTTTATCGTACCATTCTTGCTGCAAACAAAATGACACCATTGTCTGTTAAGAGTGGCACGCTGCCAGTTCACAACAGGAGGCCAATTAAGAGATTTGCTTTGGAAACTGTCAAGGTAATTCCTTCTATTGACACTTGTAAAATACTTTATCTGCAATGTAATAGATATTGATACATTGTGGGATTTTCTGATTGTTCCCACTATATCTACACAAGGGTAAATAATAGATAAACATCCTCATTACCAGCCCTCATTGAAATTGTATTTTTCTGATCTGATAAAAAAATCAGTTTATGTTGACTTCTCAGGATCAACGTCTTGATGCAATTGAAAAGAAGGCACAACAGCGACTATATTTCATTAGGAGTTTGAGGAGGATTGGTATGCCACCAAATTTTGACAGATGTACGTTAGAGAGCACTAGTTGCATTATTGTCTGGTACTGGGGGGGGGGGCACAGGGTAGGGTAGTACTTCACAGGATTGGAAAAAGCTGCAGAAAGTTGTAAATTCAGCCAGCTTCATCATCGGCACTTGTCTCCCCAGCATTGAGGACACGTCCAAAAGACGATGCCTCAAGAGGCAGCATCCATCATTAAGGACCCCATCACCCAGGACATGCCCTCTTCTCATTGCTCCCATCAGGGAGGAGCTACAGGAGCCTGAAGACACAGACTAATGTTTCAGGAAGAGCTTCTTCATCGCCGCCATCAAATTTTTAAATGGACAATAAATCTATGTACATTCCCTCACTATTTTTTCCTTCCTTTTTGCACTATTTATTTAATTTAATTATATATATTGTGATTTATAGTTTTATTATTATTATTATGTATTACAAAGTACTGCACGATACATGCCAGTGATATTAAACCTGATTCTGATTCTGACAGAACCCAATGACTGCCTCTGTTGGACATACAAGTGCTGACTTCCTTCGTTCCACTAAGATGATCCAGAAATCTGTTACTCCAGTCCTAACTTGCCCTGTCTTATTTTACCATTATCACTATCCTTTTCAACCTCAGAGTCAAGCTTATAGTCCTGTACATAAGTACAGTGATGTGCAGGTACAAGAGAGTGTCACAGGCGAGGGGGACACAGACAACACACAGAATCCATGACGTCTCAATTTCCAACTGAAGTTCTCATCCATCTTATAAATCTGAGTAAAGCAATGTGCCTCCCTATCACTGCAAACTGTTCCAACCCAATGATCTTCCAAAGGCTTCTTCAGTTCTGACCATGACTCATTTATTATTCTCTCAACCCCATTGTTCTGCCTTCTTCATGTACCCATTGACACAACCTTCACTTTAAATATACCCAATGACTTGGCTTCCACGGCGAGCTGTGGCTAAAGGATTCTGCAGATCCTCCACCCTCTGGCTAAAGAAATTCCTCCTCATCTCTGTTCTAAAAGGATGTCCTTCTATTCTGAGACTATGCCTTCCGGTTCTAGACTCCTCCACTATTGGGAAATCCTCTACATGGTCACTCTATCTAGGCCTTATATTATAATGTTATCTGGTTTTTGTTCCATGCTTTTGAATTCATAACTATTATTTGAATTTGAACTTATAACATAACTATTATTTCAATGTTGGGTTCAGATTCTATGAGCCTGTGAATGGTTGATTAGGACAACATGTCTTTTAAAGTGTTTGTGGAAACCCGAGCAAGAGATACCACTATTAATTGAAAGTGTCGCTAATTAATCATATAATTTATTTTGCTAGATGCAGTTTAAATTGTCAGCAAAAGTTTGTTCCATAATCTGCAAGATATGGTCGTAAACAATTACTATTTTAAAGTTTCTAATGGATACTGGATCAGGTCTTGATAGAAAAGGTATTGTAGATATTGTAGGGCACTGATGAACGAGTGGGTGAATAGAACTTGCCACGCTGCCCTTTAACAGTGATGGCACGGTCAATTGCCCTCCTGTCTTGTTACCATTCCATGAACCTATAGTACACAGAGACATACATATCACTCAGGGTGTAGGTGTTCAAAAGTGAAATACTGTAGGTACATATATTCCATTGCAGAGAGGAAAGAGGTTTTTTTCACAATATTTAAGAGATAATACAGTATATTACAGTTCTTATACTTCGCACGTGCCAACAGAAACTCAAATATGCCAGCAGAAACAGAATGGTAGCGATTAGCGCAATTGGGGTTTAAATCCCACTGCTATCTGTGAGGCGTTTGTATGCTCTCCCTGTCAACTGCAGGTGCTCCAGTTTCCTCCCATATTCCACGATGCACGGTTAAGGATGGTGAGTGTGAGTATGCAATGTTGGTGCCAGAAGTGTGGCGGCCCTTGCAGGCAGTCCAGTCCCTTGCTTTTTTGATTTGACTTGAATGACATATTTCAGATGCAATCTCAATGGCTCTCCACATGGCTTTAGACCACCTGGACAACACAAACACCTACAACAGGATGCTGTCCATCAGCTATAGCTCAGCATTTAATACCATCATTCCCACAGTCCTGATTGAGAAGTTGTAGAACCTGGGCCTCTGCACTTTCTCTGCAATTAGATCCTTGACTTCCTAACTGGAAGACCACAATCTGTGCGGATTGGTGATAACATCTCCTCCTCGCTGACGATCAACACTGGCGCACCTCAGGGGTGTGTGCTTAGCCCACTGCTCTACTCTCTGTTTACATATGACTGTGCGGCTAGGCATAGCTCAAATACCATATATAAATTTGCTGACGATACAACCATTGTTGGTAGAATCTCAGGTGGTGACAAGAGGGCGTACAGGAGTGAGATATGCCAACTAGTGGTGTGGTGCCACAGCAACAACCTGGCACGCAATGTCAGTGAGATGAAAGAGCTGATTGTGGACTTCAGGAAGGGTAAGACGAAGGAACACATACCAATCCTCATAGAGGGATCAGAAGTGGAGAGAGCGAGCAGTTTCAAGTTCCTGGCTATCAAGATCTCTGAGGATCTAACCTGGTCCCAATATATCGATGCAGTTATAAAGAAGGCAAGACAGCTGCTATACTTCATTAGGAGTCTGAAGAGATTTGGTATGTCAACAAGTACACTCAAAAACTTCTATATATGTACCATGGAGAACATTCTGACAGGCTGCAACATTGTCTGGTATGGGGGTTGGGGGGGTCCACTGCACATGACTGAAAGAAGCTGCAGAGGGTTGTAAATTTAGTTGATTTCATCTTGGGTACTAGCCTACTAAGTACCCAGGACATATTCAAGGAGTGGTGTCTCAGAAAGGCAGTGTCTATTATTAAGGACCTCCAGCACCCAGGTCATGCCCTTTTCTCACTGTTACCATCAGGTAGGAGATACAGAAGCCTGAAGGCACACACTCCGTGATTCAGGAACAGCTTCTTCCCCTCTGCCATCTGATTCCTAAATGGACATTGAACCCTTGGACACTACCTCACTTTTTTTAATATGCAGTATTTCTGATTTTTGCACATTTTAATCTATTCAATATACATATATTGTAATTGTTTTATTTATTCATTATTATTATTATTATTATTGTTATTATTATTATTATTATTATTATTATTATTATTATTATTATTGTAGATAGATAGATACTTTATTCATCCCCATGGGGAAATTCAACATTTTTTCCAATGTCCCATACACTTGCAGCAAAACTAATTACATACAATACTTAACTCAGTAAAAATATGATATGCATCTAAATCACTCTCTCAAAAAGCATTAATAATAGCTTTTAAAAAGTTCTTAAGTAGTTTACTTAAATACATTAAATACAATCAACCCCGGCACTTTAACATATCTTACTCCTGGCGGTTGAATTGTAAAGCCTAATGGCATTGGGGAGTATTGACCTCTTCATCCTGTCTGAGGAGCATTGCATTGATAGCAACCTGTCGCTGAAACTGCTTCTCTGTCTCTGGATGGTGCTATGTAGAGGATGTTCAGGGTTTTCCAAGTATTTTTTCTTCTATATTATGTATTGCATTGAACCACTGCTGCTAATTTAACAAATTTCACGACACATGCCGGTGATAATAAACCTAATCCTGATTCTGATTCTGTACATTTTGATGTTTCAATATATACTGTACATGACAACTAAAGCTAAAACAAACTCATTTTCTGTGGGAGGCATTACTAGTGAAGCCCCAAGGATCCACAAACTATCTCCCAGATGCCCTATAAATGGTCAAAGACAGTGAATGTACTCTCAAGTGAAAATCCTACCAACAGTGTCAGATGCTGGTCACTTGACGATTGTCCCACTATGCACTTGCTAGCACTCTCATGTCCCGATGAAGGGTCTTGGCCTGAAACGTTGATTGTCCATTTCCCTCAATAGATACTGCCTGACCTGCTGAGTTTCTCCAGCATTTTGTGTGTGTTAGTCTGGATTTCCAGCACCTGCAGACTCCTGCTTTTCTCTGAAAATCAGAGCTTCCATTTAGTGTTCACTAACACACTTAGCACTGTCAGCCATATCACAGAACAGGCGCACTTCACAGAGCACATTCAATCCTGAAACCTCATCACATCACCTGAACATGCCACACAACACACCAGGTGACACATTAGCAACAGCTAATAAAATTAGGACGGGCATATTACTGAGTGCTCACTTTCACTGGAGATTCAGGAAGTACTGCCGAGGAACTCTACCGCCCATCCACAACCTCTTTGAGCCACTACCATCAGGAAGCGGGTACAGAAACACCAGGAAGATGACTGGCAGACTGGGTGACAGCGTCTTCCCTCAAGCCCTGAGAGTAATGAATACCCTGCTACCACAAGAACAGCGAGCTGTTTACTGTTAACTGTTTAACTGTGCTGCATACTACATGCATTTTGAATTATATTTTTTTAATGTATTTCTGATATATGTTCTGTGGGTGCACCTTGGTTTGGAGGAGTGTTGTTTCAGTCTATTAAAACAAAAACCTCACACCATCTTTAAGGTTCTACCCCCTGGTGGTTAATCTGATCAACCATTCTGATTAGACACCCCCACCCCCTCCATCTATTACTACAAACATTGTCAACCACTGTTTATAATGCTGTTTACATTGTAAATATATGATGGTATTTTCTGTACCTGTACACATTTTAATCCATGTCTATACTTTACCCTCTATTTTATATGTATTTAACTCATATAATTGTTGAATTTTGTTGTCTTTTTATTGCATTTTGCTCCAAATCACCACAACAAAATCATAATACCTGTAAATGTATAGAGTGAATAAAGTTGATGCTTGATCCTTGAGCAGGGGTTATTAACTTTTTTGGGAAAGATTTTACATCTAACTGAAATTTAGCATTTCCTTGAATTATGAATGTAGCCACCTTTTAAAAAATAATTTGATAACTTTATTTTCAATATAATTGATGTCTTTTGTAATCCTGTGTATTTTATTTCAATGTATTATTCTCAGAAGGGACCATAGGCTTCAAAGGACTGCCAAAGAGGACCATGGCACGATGATCCTGTCCCAGAGCAACGTTTATATTGTCCATGTCTAGCCATCAGGCAAAAATCATCGAAAATGATTGTATTCCTTTTATGCCTCTCAATATTTCGGCACATTTTGTTCTACTGAAATACCAACATCACTTTCCCACAAGCAAATATTCTAGATGATTTGAAATTCCTCATCACAGTGGGAGAAATACCCGGCAGGCCAGACCATCATTTTGGCAAGAAAATGTCTGGATTAATGTCTTAGGTGGAACTTCTGCTCGAACCAGGCGAACAGTTTCAGGATTTTCTGTTTTGACATCATACTTTCAAAATTTATCGTATTTTAGTTTTTACAAAATAGCACAGAACTGTTTATATAAATAGCAAACTGCCAAACATTACTTTGAAGAATATTATATTGTTTATATATTATATAAATGTATACAATTTATGCCAAAACATGGAATTTAGCTCAAAATCTTTATGCTCCTTCGAAAATGTGAAATTATGCAAATTGCCCTAATCCTTTAAAGCTATACTCTGTAAATTGGAAGATAACAGTGTGCAAATGCTCATTAAAATACAGATTACATGACATCTGTAACACAGCTAAGCACCTCTATAATGTATTCTTTGAAGATTTAGAATGCCTTTTCCTCCCTGTTGCCCTTCATCCTATACAGTAACTACAATTACAAAGAGAAAACTGCGCAAATATAGTATTTGTACTCTGAAAAGGCTGTTACAGCAGAATATTGACTGAAATTCTGATCATCTTATTCAGGTAGAAAATGTTTTATTTGTTGATTTTAAAATATTTTTTAAAAATAACAAGGAAATACTTTAATTTCTTTGACTTGCTTGTGGATATGTCTGGTAATTACCCAGTATTTCCCTACTAATAGTTTGATGTGCAAATGAGCACTGACATGTCATCCTACCCTCCATCACAATCATTATTTGTCAGTCAAATCAGGATATCAAATCTGAGTCAGGTTTAATATCAGTGGAATATGTTGTGAAATTTGTTAACTATGTGGAAACAATAAATGATAATAGAGAGATAAAGAAAACTGAATTACAATAAGTAGACATAAAACAATTAAATTAAATAAGTAGCGCAAAAATAGAAAATTTAAAAATCAGTGAGGTAGTGATCATGGGTTCATTGTCCATTGAGAAATCTGAAAGCAGAGGAGAAGAAGCTGTTCCTGAATCATTGAGTGTGTGTGTCTTCAGGCTTCTGTACCTCCTTCCTGATGGCAGAGGGGAAGAAGCTGTTCCTGAATCACTGAGTGTGTGTCTTCAGGCTTCTGTACCCTCCTACCTGATGGCAGAGGGGAAGAAGCTGTTCCTGAATCATTGAGTGTGTGTCTTCAGGCTTCTGTACCTCCTTCCTGATGGCAGAGGGGAAGAAGCTGTTCCTGAATCATTGAGTGTGTGTCTTCAGGCTTCTGTACCTCCTTCCTGATGGCAGAGGGGAAGAAGCTGTTCCTGAATCACTGAGTGTGTGTCTTCAGGCTTCTGTACCTCCTTCCTGATGGCAGAGGGGAAGAAGCTGTTCCTGAATCATTGAGTGTGTGTCTTCAGGCTTCTGTACCTCCTTCCTGATGGCAGAGGGGAAGAAGCTGTTCCTGAATCACTGAGTGTGTGTCTTTGGGCTTCTGTACCTCCTTCCTGAAAGTAGCAATAAGAAAAAGGCATGTCCTGGGTGGTGGAGGTCCTTAACGATGGACGGTGTCTTTCAGAAGCATCACTCCTTGAAGATGACCTGGATACTATGCAGCTAGTGCCTATGATTGAGCTGGCTAATTTTATAACTCTTTGCAGCTTACTTTGATCCTGTCCAATAGCCCACTACCCCCATACCGGACTGTGATGCAGTCAGTTAGAATAGTTCCATACACTTGAGAATATTTAAAAACATCAGTAAGTGCTCTGACACAGTCTGACCAATGATAATATTTCTACTCCTGCATGATTTGTAAATAACATATCAACCAAACTCTTTACCTTTAGGGATATTGGTTAAATTCTGCAGTGATGTTTCATTCAGTTAAATTACTTTGTGCATAAAGATTAGAAACTAACAATTAACAATAATAATTAAATGTAGTGGATACAACCCAGTCCTTCCCAGGTAAAGTCCTCCCACCATTGAGCAGATCTTCATGAAATGCTGTTGCAAAAAAGCAGCATCCATTATCAGGGACAATCATCATCCAGGACATGCTCTCTTCTCACTGCTGCCATCAGGAAGAAAGTACAGGAGCCTCAGGACTCACACTACCAGGTTCAGGAACAGTTACTATCCCTCAGCCAACCAGCTGTTGAACCAAAGAGGATAATTTTGCTCAATTTCACTTGCCCCATCATTGAAATGTTCCCACAACCAATGGACTCACTTTCAAGGACTCTTCATCTCATGTTTCAATATCTATTGCTTATTTATTTATTATTATTGTTTCTTCTTATTCTATTTGCACAGTTTGTGGTCTTCTGCACACATGATGAATACCCTAGTTGGGTGGTTTTTTATTGATTTTGTTGTGGTTGTTATTCTATAGATTTGCAGAGTATGCACACAAGAAAATGAATCTCAGGGTAGTATATGGTGACATATATGTACTTTAATAATAAAATCTGTTTTGAACTTTGAACTTCTTCAATGTACAAACTAGCAACATCAAATATTATAAGATCATAACACCATGAGATACAGGAGCAGAAGTCGACTATTTGGCCCGTCGATTCTGCACCACCATTCCATCATGGCAGGTTTATTATCCCTCTCAACCCCATTCTCCTGCCTTCTCCCTGTAACCTTTGAGTCCCTGATTAATTAAGAACCTATCAAGTGAATAAATATATCCAATGACTTGGCTTGCACAGTTATCCGTGGCAATGAGTTCCACAGATTCACCTCCTTCAAGCTGAAGAAATATTTCCTCATCTCTGTTCTAAATGGACATCCCTCTATTCTGAGGCTCTTCCTTTTGGTCCTTAACTCCTCCCCACATCCACTTTATCCATTCCTTTCAATATTCGATCGGTTGCAATGAGCTCTCCCTCATTCTTCTAAATTCCAGTGAGTACTGGCCCGGAGCCATTAAACACTCTCATTCTTGTGAACCTCTGCAATGCCAGCACGACTTTTATTGGACAGAAATCGGAATGAATAATATATTTGTTTGCAATATCCACCTTCCACCAGGATATTCATTTTAATGGTCTTTAACCATGATTTTTCTTGGCAAATTTTTCTACACAAATGGTCTGCCTTTGCCTTCTTCTGGACAGCATCTTTACAAGATGGGTGACCCCAGCCATTATCAATACTCTTCAGAGATTGTCTGCCTGGCATCAGTGGTCACATAACTAGTACCTGTGATATGCACCAGCTGCTCATACAACCATCTACCTCTTGCTCCCATAGCTTCGCATGACCCTGTTTAGGGAGGTTAAGTAGGTGCTATACCTTGCCCAAGGTTAGTGGATGGGAGGAGCACCTTACACCTCCTTTTGTAGAGACGTATCCCTACCCTGCCAAACCACACAGGGCAATACTCAGTCACATTGGTGGAAAGAAAGGGTTTATTGACAAACTGAAAGACATTGATGGGAAGTGAGGTTGAATGATAAAATCCAGCAGTGATATTGTAGGATAGAAACCTGAATGTCTAAACTTATTACTAGTGACAGGAGATACAAGTCCCAATGATAAAGTCTAGCAGTGGCCATGGTGTATATAAAACACAGGGACAGTGATGGGGACACAGTCTTGTGGCAGTGATTGGAGATATAAACCTGAGAGAAGAATGAATTTGGTCAATGCCAGGAGCACAAACCTGTCTCACAGTAAATTGGTGATACACCCAATTTAATGTTATATTGTCACTGTGAAAGAAAATCAAGACAGCTGTCACTACCACCAATGCCGATCACTTTCACTCCCAAATGTCAATAATGAGTGAAAAGAATTCCAGACAACATCCTGTGACAAAATACATAACGAGACATGAAGAGGGAAAACAAGCCTATAAAATGATTCGGGTTATTCTGGCTACCTACTAAGGCCCCCATACACTCAGTGACCACTTTATAAGTCACCTCCTGTACCTAAAAAAGTGGCTACTGAGTACATGTTCATGGTGTTCTGCTGCTGTAGCCCATCCACTTCAGGGATTCGACATGTTATGCACTGAGAGATGCTCTTCTGCAAGCTACTGTTGTAACGTGTGGTTATTTGAGTTACTGTCACTTCCCTGTCAGCTTGAATCAGTCTGGTCATCCTCCTCTGATCTCTTTCATTAACAAGACATTTTCACCCACAGAACTGCTACTCGCTAGATGTTTCTTTAATTTTTGCACCATTCTCAGTAAACTTTGCATGAAAACCCCTGGAAATCAGCAGTTTCTGAGATATTCAAACCACCCTGTTTGGCACCAACATTCCATGGTCAAAATCACTTAGGTCACATTTCTTCCCCATTCTGATGTTTGGTCTGAACAACTATTGAAATTCCTGACCATTGCTGTGTGCTTTTATGCAGTGAGTTGCTGCCAGATGATTGGCTGATTAGATATTTGCATTAATAAGCTGGTACACAGGAGTACCAAGTAAAATAGACACTGAGTGTAGTTTGTGAGCACAGGGCACATGCCTAGAGGCCAGAGCCCTTGAAGCTCGCAATAAGCTCCCCAACCAGGGAGCCTAGAATAAGGCATTTCAAAGTTCAAAGTTCAAATTTCAAAGTCTATTTATTATTAAACTTGGAGAGAGAGAAAGAGAGAACTTGATGAACATTGATCAGACTCCAAGAGCTCCGTGGTTTACTGCAGATCCTACTTCATATATTCTTAAAGGATTTGACCATTTAACTTCAATGTGACAATGGGAAAAGCAGGACGTAAGTAATAAACAGTAGAAGTGGACCGGCATGTAGCACAGCAGATACTTACCGTAGATTCCGGATTTTAAGCCGCTACTTTTTTCCCACATTTTGAACAGCTTTGAACTTTGCGGCCTTTAATACGGAGCGGCTAATGCATGATTTTTTTTCATGCCGCCTCGTAAACATTTTGCCTCGTAACAGTAGACCAATAAAATTGATGAGTAGTTCACAGAGGTCCAATGAAATTGTACGATAAATCAAGCGCACTTTCACAATTAAATTATTGTAAATCAGTCATTTGTACTCACCCTCATCAACATGGAAAACACTCGAAGAAAAGCATTGTGCTGCCTTTATGGCAGTTATTTAGTTTATAATATTTTCGCTTAGTAATTCATTTTCTAGTTAAAGTTAGAAGAGTTTTAACTATATTTGTTTTCTGTACTACATCGCGGGATGCTATGACGTCACACCCGGTTTCGCCGCGTCTTGTGGGAAAACGCCGGTTTGCGATAAACAGGACAGTGGGGGGGAGCGGCATTACGCGAGCGGAGCGGCGGAGCCAAAACGCTGCTTTTAAGTTAAAGGCGATCAATAACTTTTCCTGGTAGGCTGCAGTATATATATTTTTTACCAGTCGTTAGGAGATATTGGAATGTTGTTCAGTAAAGAAGTATACGCAATGTATATTTAAAAGTAGCCGCGTTACGGGCACGGTTCGAAAAAAAGCATTTGCAATATGTATTTGTTTTTGTTACCATATGGATTTAATTAAAAGTTAAAAAATCCTCACGTGTAATATCTTTCTGTGTAAATATCTCATATTACAACGTGGGACACCTGCGGCCGAAAATCCGGTGCGGCCGAAAATCCGGTGCGGCCTAAAATCCGGTGCGGCCTAAAATCCGGTGCGGCCTTTACAAGTAAAAAATTGATTTTATTTCTAAAATTAGAGCCAGCGGCTTTTAATCAGGTGCGCCCTGTAGTCCGGAATCTACGGTACTTACTTACTGTCCATTCCACTGCTGCTATTTAGGCCAGCAATGAAGGTCCTCCATCTCTGCCTGTGCAAATTGGCCAAAGTCAATTTTGGTTTTGGTTGTGGCTGCATACAGGTTTCCACTACTGTCAGCCGTGCAAGTCCCAGATGGAGACTCAGGAATACCATTGCACTCAGATATAGAAGGATTCTTCATTGCTGTTTCAGTAATGGTTTTGTTTGACCAGTCAGGGTTGTTAGTTCTGAGCTGAACCCCCAAAACTAGAAGACCGGTAGACCACCTTAGTCTGGCCTCTACCCTTTGACCTGTTTGATACAAGTGACCCTACCAAGAACCAAATCATAAAGGTTTGACACCAGCCAAACGGTTTCTCCGGGTCATTGAGGCACACAAGCCTCCAAACCATGACAAGGTTGGGCTTCTCTTGGAGGTAGGGTAGCAGTTAGTGCAACTCTATATGGTGCCTGTGTTCTCTGATTGGAGATCAATTGCTTCTGCTGTCTGTAAGGAGTTTGTACATTCTCCCTGTGAATGCACAGATTTCCCCTGCGTGCTTCAGTTTCCTTCCACAGTCCAGACAAGTGTGGGTTAGGCTTAGTGAATCAGAATCAGGTTTATTATCACCCGCATGTGACGTGAAATTTGTTAACTTAGTAGCAGCAGTTCAATGGAATACATAATCTAGCAGAGAGGGAAAAAAATAATAAATAAAATAAAACATAATAATAAATAAACAAGTAAATCAATTACATATATTGAATAGATTATATTAAAAAGTGTGAAAATAGAAATACTGTAAATTTTAAAAAAGTAAGTTAGTGTCCAAAGCTTCAAAGTCCATTTAGGAATCAGATGGCAGAGGGGAAGAAGCTGTTTCTGAATCGCTGAATGTGTGCCTTCAGGCTTCTGTATCTCCTACCTGATGGTAACAGTGAGAAAAGGGCATGCCCTGGGTGCTGGAGGTCCTTAATAATGGACGCTGCCTTTCTGAGACATTGATCCCTAAAGATGTCCTGCATACTTTGTAGGCGAGTACCCAAGATGGATCTGAATAGATTTACAACCTTCTGCAGCTTCTTTCAGTCCTCTGCAGTAGCCCCTCCATACCAGACAGTGATGCAGCCTGTCAGACTGCCCTCCACGGTACAATTATAGAAGTTTTTGAGTGTATTTGTTGACATACCAAATCGCTTCAAACTTCTAATAAAGCATAGCTGCTGTCTTGCCTTCTTTATAACTACATCAATATGTTGGGACCAGGTTAGATCCTCAGAGATCTTGACACCGAGGAACCTGAAGCTGCTCACTCTCTCCACTTCTGATCCCCCTTTGATCCCCCTTCCCCTGTCAGGAAGCAGCCTGGTTGAGGAAAGTGCCTGGTGTGAAAAGTGCTAGTCTTTGGCTCGAGAGTCTTCGGCGAGGAGGCTGAGGGAGAAGACTACGCCGCAATTGGAGAGGGTGAAGACATGACCGCTAAGCTGATTCAGTGTGCTACGTGCATGATGTGGGAGGTCAGGGACACTGATGGTGCCCCCGGCTGCTACAGCTGTGGAAAGTGTGTCCAGATTCAGCTTCTGAAGGAGCATGTTGCAGCACTGAAGAAAGAACTGGATGACCTCAGGTTTATCCGCGAAAATGAGAATTTTCTGGACAGGACCTACAGTGAGGTTGTTACACTGAGGATACCGGAAGAGAGAAGGGGGGCAACGATGAGGAAGGAAAGGATGCTTGAAGTACAGGAGACCACAGGGGATGTACCTCTCGTAAACAGGTTCACCATTTTGGAAGCTGTCAGGACAGAAGATACTGCCAGTCTGCGAGCTGTCAGGACAGAAGATACTGCCAGCCTGCGAGCCGACAATTGGTACTGAAGCAGAGCTGAGGAGTCAGACATCAGGAAGAGCCGTGGAAGTAGGGGACTCCATAGTGAGAGGTACGGAAAGGGGTTTCTGTGGCAACAGACGAGATTTAAGGATGGTGTGTTGCCTCCCTGGTGCTAGGATCCAGGACATCACGGACCAATTGCAGGGAATCCTCAAGGGTGAAGGTGAACAGCCAGAAGTGGTAGTGCATGTCGGCACAAATGACATCGGAAAGAAGAGGAAGGACATTCTGCAGCGGGACTTCAGAGAAGTCGGAAGAAGGCTGAAAAGCAGGACTTCCAGGGTGGTTATCTCCAGTTTGCTTCCAGTTCCTCGTGCTGGAGAGGGCAGGAAAAGGGAGATAATGGATCTGAATGTGTGGCTGAGGAACTGGTGCAGGAAATAAGGATTTACATTCTTGGACCACCGGGGTATGTTTTGGGGTAGGGATAAATTGTACAAAATGGACAGGTTGCACCTTAATAGGCGGGGGACCAGCATTCTGGCAGACAGGTTTGCCACTGCAACACGAATGTGTATAAACTAAGTAGTGGGGGGGAGGGGATGAACTGGAAATATAAAGATGGAGTTAAAGGGAAAGTGAAAATAAGAAAAGTTAAAAAGGACAACAGAATCACTGGAGCAGAAACTTCAAGAAGAGATCATACAGTATGGTCAAATGAAATAGGAATTGATATGAAAGGAGAGGGGAGTAACGAATTAAAAGTATTATATATGAATGCACAAAGTATAAAGAATAAAGTAGATGAGCTTGAGGCTCAGTTGGAAATTGGCAAGTACAATGTTGTGGGAATAACAGAGACATGGCTTCAAGCGGACAGGGCCTGGGAAATGAATATTCAAGGGTATACGTCCTATCGAAAGGACAGACTGATGGGCAGAAGGGGTGGGGTGGCTCTGTTGGTGAGGAATGATATTCAGTCCCTTGCGAGGGGGGCCATAGAATCAGGGGATATAGAGTCAGTATGGATAGAACTGAGAAATTCTAAGGGTAGAAAGACCCTAATGGGAGTTACCTACAGGCCCCCAAACAGTAGTCTGGATGTAGGGTGTAAGTTGAATGAAGAGCTAAAATTGGCATGTTGCAAAGGTAATGATACAGTTGACATGGGGGATTTCAACATGCAGATAGACTGGGAGAATCAGGATGGTACTGGACTCCAAGAAAGGGAGTTTGTGGAGTGCCTCCGAGTTGGATTCTTAGAACGGCTTGTACTGGAGCCTACCAGGGAGAAGGCAATTCTAGATTTAGTGTTGTGCAATGAACCGGATTTAATCAGGGACCTCGAGGTAAGGGAACCATTAGGAGGTAGTGACCATAATATGATATGTTTTAACCTACAATTTGAGAAGGAGAAGGGAAAATCAGATGTGTCAGTATTACAGATGAACAAAGGGAACTATGGAGCTATGAGGGAGGAGCTGGCCAAAGTTCAATGGAACAATACCCTAGCAGGGAAGACAGTGGAACAACAATGGCAGGTATTTCTGGGAATAACGCAAAAGATGCAGGATCGGTTCATTCCAAAGAGGAAGAAAGATCCTAAGGGGAGTAAGGGGCGGCCGTGGCTGACAAGGGAAGTAAAGGACAGTATAAAAATAAAAGAGAAGAAGTATAACATAGCAAAGATGAGCTGGAAACTGAGAGGACTAGGAAGCTTTTAAAGAGCAACAGAAGATAACAAAAAAGGCAATATGTGGAGAAAAAATGAGGTAGGAAGGTAAACTAGTCACGAATATAAAGGAGGATAGTAAAAGCTTCTTTAGGTATGTGAATAGCAAAAAAATAGTTAAGACCAAAATTGGGCCATTGAAGACAGAAATGGGTGAATTTATTATGGGGAACAAGGAAATGGCAGATGAGTTGAACAGGTCCTTTGGATCTGTCTTCACTAACAAAGACACAAACAATCTCCCAGATGTAATAGAGGCCAAGGGAACTAAGGTAATGGATGAACTGAAGGAAATTTATATTAGGCAAGAAACGGTGTAGGATAGACTGTTGGGTCTGAAGGCTGATAAGTCCCTGGGACCTGATGGTCTGCATCCCAGGGTACTTAAGGAGGTGGCTCTAGAAATCGTGGACGCATTGGTAATCATTTTCCAATGTTCTATAGATTCAGGATCAGTTCCTGCAGATTGGAGGGTGGCTAATGTTGTCCCACTTTTCAAGAAAGGAAGGAGAGAGAAAATAGGGAATTATAGACCGGTTAGCCTGATGTCAGTAGTGGGAAAGATGCTGGAGTCAATTATAAAATTACGACACATTTGGATAGTAGTAGAAGGATCAGTCTGAGTCAGCATGGATTTATGAAGGGAAAATCATGCTTGACTAATCTTCTGGAGTTTTTTGAGGATGTAACTATGAAAATGGACAAGGGAGAGCCAGTGGATGTAGTGTACCTGCACTTTCAGAAAGCTTTTGATAAAGTCCCACATAGGAGATTAGTGGGCAAAATTAGGGCACATGGTTTTGGGGGCAGAGAACTGACATAGATTGAACATTGGCTGGCTGACAGGAAACAAAGAGTAGCGATTAACGGGTCCCTTTCGGAATGGCAGGCTGTGACCAGTGGGATACCGCAAGGTTTGGTGCTGGGACTGCAGCTGTTTACAATATACGTTAATGAATTAGATGAAGGGATTAAAAGTAACATTAGCAAATTTGCCGATGACACAAAGCTGGGTGGCAGTGTGAAATGTCAGGAGGATGTTATGAGATTGCAGGGTGACTTGGACAGGCTAGGTGCATGGGCAGCTGCAAGGCAGATGCAGTTTAATGTGGATAAATGTGAGGTTATCCACTTTGGTGGCAAGAACAGGAAGTCAGATTACTATCTAAATGGAGTCAAGTTAGGAAAAAGGGAAGTACAACAAGATCTAGGTGTTCTTGTACATCAGTCAATGAAAGCAAGCATGCAGGTACAGCAGGCAGTGAAGACAGCTAATGGCATGCTGACCTTTATAACAAGAGGAATTGAGTATAGGAGTAAAGAGGTCCTTCTGCAGCTGTACAGGGCCTTGGTGAGACCACACCTGGAGTATAGTGTGCAGTTTTGGTCTCCAAATTTGAGGAAGGACATTCTTGTTATTGAGGGAGTGCAGCGTAGGTTCACAAGGTTAATTCCCAGAATGGCAGGACTGTCGTATGTTGAAAGATTGGAGCGACTGGGCTTGTATACACTGGAATTTAGAAGGATGAGAGGGGATCTGATTGAAACATATAAGATTATTAAGGGATTGAACATACTGGAGGCAGGAAGCATGTTCCCACTGATGGGTGAGTCCAGAACTCGAGGCCACAGTTTAAGAATAAGAGGTAGGCCATTTAGAACAGAGATGCGGAAAAACTTTTTCACCCAGAGAGTGGTGGATATGTGGAATGCTCTGCCCCAGAAGGCAGTGGAGGCCAAGTCTCAGGATGCTTTCAAGAGAGAGTTAGATAGAGCTCTTATAGATAGTGGGGTCAAGGGATATGGGGAGAGGGCAGGAACAGGGTACTGATTGTGTATGATCAGCCATGATCACAGTGAATGGTGGTGCTGGCTAGAAGGGCCAAATGGCCTACTCCTGCAGCTACTGTCTATTGTCTATTGATCGGTATGTATTCGTTCGTCTTACCCTTCCTGAAGTCCACAATCAGCTGTTTCGTCTTACTGATGTTGAGTGCCAGGTTATTGCTGTGGCGCCATTCCACTAGTTGGCATATCTCACTCCTGTACGCCCTCTTGTCACTACCTGAGATTCTACCAACAATGGTTGTATCGTCAGCAAATTTGTAGATGGCATTTGAGCCATGCCTAGCCCCACAGTGATGTGTATACAGAGAGTAGAGCAGTGGGCTAAGTGTGGATCATCAACGAAGAGGAAATGTTGTGGGCATTTGATGCTGCCTCTGGAAACATGGTGACACTTGCAGGCTGCCATCAGCACAATAGTTGACACAAACTTCACATTTCACGGTAAGTTTCAATGTTTTGATGCACATGCAACAAATAAAACTAATCTCTTTTCAATCTATCTCACCTCTGTTACCATGGAGATATATAGGGCAGAAACCAGCCCTTTGGATCAAGCTGTTTATGCTGGTCAATGAGAACCCATCCATCCTGATCCCACCTCCCAGCTCCTGACCTGTATCCTCCCCCCCTCGGCAGTTATCCGTTGTGTTTGACAGTGACAGGAACTCTGTGCGGGAGAGGGAAGAACCCAATGCACCGAGGCAGTTCCACTTGCTGCACCTTGCAAGTCTGGGTCCAGTGGTACGAACAAATGTCTCACTGGGCTGTCCCTTGGTTGCAGCGGATGACCGTGATGTCTTCTGTGCCCCTGTTGCAGAACTGGTTCAGCCTGCCTGTCCAAGTATTGTACTGGGGTGTGGCTGCTGTTGCATGCATAACAGTTACTTCAGAGTAAAGTCAAAGTAAAATCTGTTATCAAAGTTCAAAGTACATGTATGAGCAAAGTATGTGTAAATTATACAGTCTTGAGATTCGTCTGCTTACAGGCAGCCACAAGGCAAGAAACCCAAAAGAACCTAATTTTTAAAAAGTCCAACACCCAATGAGAGAGAGATCATGCAAACAATAAAAGCAAGCAACATCATTCAGAGTGAAAATGAGTCCGCAGACATGAAGCCCACAGCACCAAGAGCAGGTCCACAGCAACCAGAGCAGGCCCACAGCACCAAGAGCAGGCCCACAGCAACCAGAGCAGGCCCACAGCACCAAGAGCAGGCCCACAGCACCAAGTGCAGGCCCACAGCAACCAGAGCAGGCCCACAGCACCAAGAGCAGGCCCACAGCAACCAGAGCAGGCCCACAGCACCAAGAACAGGCCCACAGCACCAAGAGCAGGCCCACAGCACCAAGAGCAGGCCCACAGCAACCAGAGCAGGCCCACAGCACCAAAAGCAGGCCCACAGCTTCAGGCTCAGTTCATCACACAATAAATTTCACAGAAACGAAGTCCAATGCAGGATTAAGCCCCGAGAGAGTTGAATAAATGTCACAGAGCAAGGAGCTTTGCCTGACCCTTGTTTCCGATCCTTACACCTTGCTCAAAGTTTCAATTGTCCAAACATGCGTCATTCTCCGCACTAGGATCCATGCCCCACTGCTCAGGTTGGCTTTTATGGTTTTTTTCCTCGCCATACACAGTGGAATATTACAGTTATTTAATAATGGGGATGATAAATGTGTATATATTTTTGTGTACTGTATTTAATGTTGATACTTCTGTTTATTATGTAATACGATTGTAATTACATTTTTGGATGTATCATATTCTAATTCATGTGTAGTCTTTAGTTAACTTTGTTGGTAAGTAAAAATGTTATGTCCTAGTGAAAAGAGGGACTGATCGCCCTCAGTAGGGGAGAGAGAGAGAAGGGCTGTCAGTTGTTCACACTGGACAAGAATATGTGAGTGAGTGAGTGAGTGAGTGAGTGAGTGAGTGAGTGAGGCCTCCGTTGGTCAGTGATGATCATGGGTGTTACTCCCCAGCTGTCTAGATACTGTTTGTAAGCCTGGGCAGTACGATATGGAGAGTAAGCTGTTGCCCATGTAGCAAGCTCCCCCCTCACCATGCCTCTGATGAATCCAAAGGAACAGCGGAGACCGCTACAGTTTGGTACCAGCAGTGTTGCAGGAGTTGCCAGTTGGCATTGAATTCAGTGTAGAACTGCCTCAGGGACTCCAGCTCTGGATTTTTCTCTGGGGGTTTACTCCCGAAGCCTTCCCAATGAGTGAGTATAGCTACGAGGCAAAGAACATAAGAAATAGGAGCAGGAGTTGGCCATCTGGCCTGTTGAGCCTGCTCTGTACTCAATAAGATCACGGCTGATCTGGCCATGGACTCATCTCCACCTACCTGCCTTTTCCCCATGACACTTAATTTTCCTACTATGCAAAAATCTATCCAACCTTGTCTTAAATATATCTACTGAGGTAATCTCCAAGGCATAGAGGTTTGAGATCAGAGTTTTCCTCCTCCAAGATGAGCTGCCAACACTGGCTGACAAGACTCATCTGCCTGAAGTGATTGGTTTTAAGACATAACCATGAATAAAAATAATTTAATATATATAAGATGCTAGGCCTGTACATGCTAGATCCTTGCAGTTTCCACCCAGCAAACCCACTTCCAACTCATGGATTTCAGCAAGGCATTTGACAAAGTACCCTATGCGAGGCTTATTGAGAAAGTAAGGAGGCATGGGATCCAAGGGGACATTGCTTTGTGGATCCAGAATTGGCTTGCCCACCGAAGGCAAAGAGTGGTTGTAGACAGGTCATATTCTGCATGGAGGTCGGTGACCAGTGGTGTGCCTCATGGATCTGATCTGGGACCCTTACTCTTCATCATTTTTATAAATAACCTGGATGAGGAAGTGGAGGGATGGGTTAGTAAGTTTGTTGATGACACAAAGGTTGGAGGTGTTGTGCATAGTGTGGAGGGCTGTCAGAGGTTACAGCGGGACATTGATAGGATGTAAAACTGGGCTGAGAAGTGGCAGATGGAGTTCAACCCAGATAAGTGTGAGGTGGTTCATTTTGGTAGGTCAAATATGATGACAGAATATAGTATTAATGATAAGACTCTTGGCAGTGTGGAGGATCAGAGGGATCTTGGGGTCTGAGTCCATAGGACACTCAAAGCTGCTGCGCAGGTTGACTCTGTGGTTAAGAAAACATTGGTCTTCATCAATCGTGGGATTGAGTTTAGGAGCTGAGAGGTAATGTTGCAGCTATATAGGACCCTAGTCAGACCCCACTTGGAATACTGTGCTCAGTTCTCGTTACCTCATTATAGGAAGGTTGTGGAAACCATAGAAAGGGTACAGAGGAGATTTACAAGGATGTTGCCTGGATTTGTGAGCATGCCTTATGAGAATAGGTTGAGTGAACTCGGCCTTTTCTCCTTGGACCGACGGAGGATGAGAGGTGACCTGATAGAGGTGTACAAGATGATGAGAGGCATTGATCGTGTAGATAGTCAGAGGCTTTTTCCCAGGGCTGAAATGGCTAGCACGAGAGGCATAGTTTTAAGGTGCTTGGAAGCAGGTACAGAGGAGATGTCAGGGGTAAGTGGTGAGTGTGTGGAATGGCTGCGGATGCCAATGGTGGAGGTGGATATGATAGGGTCTTTTATGAGACTCCTGGATAGGTACAAAGAGCTCAGAAAAATAGAGGGCTATGGGTAACCCTAGGTAATTACTAAGGTAAGGACATGTTTGTCACAGTTTTGTGGGCTGAAGGGCCTGTATTGTGCTGTAGGTTTCTATATTCCTTTGTTTCTATGTTTCATCTCCTTCAGCCTGTTTAAACCCAGCTCTCTTTCAATGTCCTTGTTCACTCATTGAACCGACCAACTTCAACCAGTTGTCTTGTTGTGTTAAGTGTCTGTTCTCTCTTGTTTTGTGGCCCCTTGTGGCTTGTTATCATTAAAATGATCCCTCACAACTTTATTGTCTTGGCTGCTCTGCAGTTGAGTCAAGCCTCTTCTACATTCCCTGACATCAGGGGAAAGTAAAGAGGAAATGTTTTTTAAAAAATCAGTCAAAATCTAATTGAATTGCGAACTGGATTTGTGCAACTGAATGGACAATTAGGAATAAGCAATGAATGCTGGAAATCCACAGTGGATGGTCTCAAACCTGGCTCTGAAAGAAGGAGGGTTGGGCATGGTGCTACCAAACTCATCCCATAAAAACCTAGAGCTACAGAAATCCCAACAGAAGCTCCAAAGACCTCATCCCTGGGAGAGGAAGGATCTTCAAAGGTGGGCTACGTGTATGGCTAACTTGACAAACTGGACCTGGACAGAGGACTCTGGCAAGCTGATGTTGGCGCCTATGCCTCAGTAAGGGTGATGGGCTAAAGAAGAATGAATGAACGCTAGCCTTGTCAAGGTTGCTCACACCTCATTAATGAATAAAGTGACCTATTGCTGTTTCTATCAATCCGGTTAAGTATATTATTCTATAATTTACCATTATATTTCAAAGGATATTATTTCTGCATTACATATGTAAATGCTTTTTTTCTTAAGTGGATCTTCCATTGTTCAACTGACCCACCTTCTTGGGCAAATGAGATTCTAATTATGATTGATGTCTTGTTGACCTGCAATTCTCTCTGGTTTTTTTCTTCAGCAGGAACGAAGACAAACAGATTGTGGTAAGTGAATCTGCTGCCATCTGACAAGACCCGCTGTATTCAATAAACTCATCTGAAAAAAACAGGTTACGTGTGGCAGTTGTCTGCTTTAATCTTACTCTAATTCATTTCCATTCCAATTGACTTTTACTGAGTACTAATAAACTCCGATTCAGTCATTATGCCGTACTGAATTCTAGGGATAATTTGTCTACTCTCTCCTGTCCTACCTGAAGTATGGACCGTTTCAAGACCACATACTTTTTTAATCTGCTATTTTCAAAACTAGTGTGAATTTTGTCAAACTCATTTGATTCTTTAAATTTTAAACTTCAAAATTGGGGTTCAGGTCCAACAGAAAGGATTATTGTTTAGATATTTAAGTAATAATATTTATCAAGACCAAATGCTAGTCATAGGAGACAAACAATACTTTGAAGAACACTCAGAGAGTTTTCTGGATTTAAAAGGCAGTTGTGTAGAAATTCAAAATCAGAATTAGCTTTATTTTCACTGACGTATGTAGTCGGGGGTAAGGTGCTCCTTCCCTCTGCTAGCTTACATCCCGGCCACCCGCACCCCCCCCCCCTCACAATCAGGGTCTTGTGAAGCCATGGAAGCAGCTGGTGCATATCACAAATCCTGGTTATGTGACCACCGACACCAGGCAGACAATCTCTGGAGTATTGGTAATGGTTGGAGTCACCCATCTTGTAAAGACAGTGTCCAGAAGAAGGCAATGGCAAATCACTTGTGTAGAAAAATATGCCTAGAACAGCCATGGCTATACATGAACCATGATTGTTCATGTCATAGGACAAGGCACATAATAAACAACCGAATGACATGTCATGAAATGAGTTGTTTTGCTGCAGCAGTACAATACATAAAATAAAAATTACTGTAAGTTACAAACTGAATAGTGCTAAGTAATTTGGAGGTCATGTTCACAGATTCACTGACTGTTCAGAAATCTGATGGTGAAGAGAAAGATGATGTTTCGAAAACATTGAGCATGGATCTTCAGGCTTCTGTACCTCCTTTCCGATGGTAGTAATAAGAAGATGGCCCCTCCCATATAGAGGGGGTCTTTAGTGATGGATACCCTGTTTCTGAGGCACCGCCTTTTCAAGATGTCCTTGATGATGGGGAAGGTTGTGCCTGTGGTGGAGATGGCTGAGTCTACAACCCTTTGCAGTCTCTTTCAATTCTCCACGTTTGGAGCCTCCATACCGGGCAGAGTCTCAGCCCAAGATCTCAACTGTTTATTCCTCTCCACAGATGCTGCCAGAACTCCTGAGTTTCTCCAGCATTTTGTGCATGTTGATCAAAATTTCCAGCACCTGAAGAAACTCGTGTTTATGAGGAATCCATGTTTCACATCAAAGGATATGTCAGCAAGTTTACATTGCCCACCCCTCACATCCAGCAAGGAGAGATTTACCAGCTACACGGATTAGAATAATATAAAAGGATTAACAAGATTTCTGACAGATTTAATTTCTTTTTTTTGCAAATGCTGAGGCTGTTAGTTCATCCAGTGTCTGTAAATGAGCTGACCCAATGCATTTGGTTTACCTTTCAAATTCAGATCCAGGCAATCAGCAATTAAGCTCTTTGGAGCAAAATATCAAGGTGATGATTGTAGCTCATATGCAGCCCTTGAATAGGATCTGCATATTCTTAACAATCTCTAAATGTATACCTGTATTATTTTTCAAAGAACTAATATAATATTAGCTTTTGAAGAATAAATCACAGGATATTTATGAAATAATCTAAAATGGGTGTTAGCAAATCAAAAACTTTGTGTTTATGTGTGTAAGCGTTTCTGCCTGTGTGCATGTGTGAGTGTGTATCTGTGTCTGTGTGTGATAAAACCATAAGAAATAGGAGCAGACTTAGGCCATCAAGGCTGATCCTGGATCTCACTCAACCCATATCTCTTGATGCCCTGATCTATCAGCTTCTGCTTTGAGAATACCCATGAACTTTGCTCCACTGCAGTCTGTCGTAGAGCATTCCACAAATTCACTGCACTTTGGCTAAAAAACTTCCTCCTTACTTCTGTTCTAAAAGGTTGTCCCTCAATTTTGAGGCTGTGCCGGATACTACCACCATAGGAAACATCTTCTCCACATCCAATCTATCTAGTCCTTTCAACATTTGGTAGATTTCAATGAGATTCCCATGCATTCTTCCAAGATCAAGTGAGTACAGGAACCTCTTTCAAGACTCTGGACTGTCGTCCATCTGGTCCAGGTGACTTATCCACCTTCAGACCTTTCAGCTTGCCAGCACATTTCCCTTGTATAGCAATGACACTCACGGACCTCTGGCAAACAGCTGCTGTCTTCCACAGTAAAGACTGAAGCAAAGTACTTATTAAGTTAATCTACCACTTCTTTGTTCCCCCATTACTAACTCACTAGCAACACACACAAAATGCTGGTGGAACGCAGCAGGCCAGGCAGTATCTATAGGAAGAAGTACAGTCGATGTTTCAGGCTGAGACCCTTTGTCAGGACTAACTTGGCATGATTAACTTATTATTATTTAATTATTTATGGTTTTATATTGCTATATTTCTTCACTATTCTTGGTTGGTGCGGCTGTAACAAAACCCAATTTCCCTTGGGATCAATAAAGTATGTCTATCTGTCTGTTTGAAAGGAAAGATAATAAGAGATTTGAAAGTGGGAGGGGGAGGGGGAGGGGGAGGGGGAAATCCAAGATGATAGGAGAAGACAGGAGGGGGAGGGATAAAGCTAAGAGCTGAAAAGTTGATTGGCAAAAGGGATACACAGCTGGAGAAAGGAAAGGATCATGGGACGGGAGGGAGCACCAGAGGGAGATGGAGAGCAGGCAAGGAGTGACTGTGAGAGGGACAGAGAGAGAAAAAAGAGAGAAAAAAAGGTGGGGGAATAATAAATAAATAAGGATGTTCCCCCTGCCATATTAGCTTAAACCACTCCCAACAGCTCTGGTAAACCTGCTCGTATGGATATTGGTCCCATTCATATTCAAGTGCAACTTGTCCCTTTTGTACAGGTCACAACTGCCCCGGAAGAGGTCCTAATAATCCAGAAATCTGAATCCCTACCCCCCGCTTCAGTACTTCAGCCACGCTTTTATCAGCCATCTTATTCTATTCCTGTCTTCCCTGTCGTGTGACACAGGCAGCAATCCTGAGATTACGACCCTTGAGGTCCTGCTTCTCAGCTTCCTTCCTAACTCCCTGTATTCTGTTTTCAGGATCTCTTCTCTTTTTCTGCCTATGCTGTTGGTACCAATTTGTACCACGACTTCTGGCTGCTCACCCTCCCTTTCCAGAGTACTGTGGACATATCCAGAAATATCATGAATCTGGCACTTGGGAAGAAAACTACCATCCACATTTCCTTTTTGAGTCCACAGAATCGTCCATCTGTCCCCCTGACTATGGAGTTCCCTTATCTTTCGCCATCCTCTTCGGTTGTCTTCCCTTCAGAGCCACAGGGCTAGACTTAGTGCCAGAGGCAAGGGTGCTCTTTTTCTCCCCAAGTAGGTCATTCCCCCATCAGTACTCAAAATGGAGTACCTATTGTTGAGAGGGGCGGCCTTAGGGGTGCTCTCCTCTGTCTGACATTCTCCCTTCCCTCTCCTGACAGTCACCCATTTATCTCTCTCCTGTAGCCTTGGGGTGACTACTGACCTGTACCTCCTGTCTATCACCTCTTCACTTTCCCTAACAAGCCAAAGTCCTCGAGCTGCAGTTCCAATTCCCTAACTCGGTCTCTATGGAGTTGCATCTCGATGCACCGGGTGCAGATGTGGCCATCGGGGAGGCTGGTGTCTCCTGGAAAGTGTGTGTGTGTGTGTGTGTGTGTGTGTGTGTGTGTGTGTGTGTGTGTGTGTGTGTGTGTGTGTGTGTGTGTGTGTGTGTGTGTGTGTGTGTGTGTGTGTGTGTGTGTGTGTGTGTGTGTGTGTGTGTGTTAGTGTTAGTGTCGATTTCCTTCCTTTTCCACATTCTTACACAAAGCTGAAATGAACCTCTTTGCCAGTGGTTTTCTGGACAAACATAATAGTGTCCTTCTGTTTCCCCCCAGTATGAGAAATTTATCTTCTAAGATCTTGTGGAAGTCAGTGAATTGTGGTAAATATCACAGCACTACCGCTGATGGCAAATGTGAAGATCATTGTGGTCCGAATGTTTTTATTTAATTTCCAAAGAGAATCACTCTTTGTTTATGAGACAAGTAAATTCATCAGTTAATTTAGAAATACTTGTCACAATGATAATTAGACATTAATTGAAAGACGACTTGCATTTAAGAATTTAAGATTTCCTGAAGCACTTTAAAGCCAATGAGGCTCTGTGAATTCACCATTGTAATATCGAAAATGGATATGCATTCACTTTTCTTAAGCACTACCTTTCTTTTAATTGCATGCATTATAAATTAACAAGATTTAAAATGTGCAGACCATAGAACAGTTCAGTAATTACTTTGAAATTATGCTTCTGTAAACCTGCACAGTACTTAATTCTGCTGTGTGTATGCCAGGAAACGACTTCAAGATCCAAGATTCACCATTCAAATTTATTTATCACATGTGGACCGAGAGATAAAGTGAAATAGATCGATTGCATCAATAACCAACACATCGAAGGATGTTCTGGGCACAGGCCACAAGCGTTGCCACACATTCGAAGTTCAAAGTTCAATGTAAATTTGTTATTTCCGTATGCTATCCTGAGATCCATTTTCTTGCAGGCATTCATAAAGAAATACAATTGAAACAATGGAAAACTACACACAAGGACTGACAGCCATTGTGCAAAGTACCTCACTAATATAGCATGTCCACAATGCTCAACAGAACAACACAGAACTCAACAAGCAACAAAACAAAACTAGCCAAACAAGCCCCCATTCCTCCCATCCTCCCATCCATGGACATACACAGTCCTCAAGCCCAGGACATGCCTCTGGCCTCCAGCCTCAGTATACACTGATGAGGAAATGCATTGTGCATAATACTATTACTTAAGTAAATATAATGGATAACAACAGGAAATGGAAATATTCCTAAATTCTCCTGCCTTTTTATTTTGGGGTCTCTGCCGTTCCTTTCCAATCCTGATGAAGGGTCCCAGCCCAAAACACCAACTGTTCATTCCTCTCTATAAATGCTGCCTGACCTGCTGATTTGCTCCAGCATTTTGTGTGTGCTGCTCTAGGTTTCCAGCATCTGCAGAATCTCTTGGTCTTTGAACAAACTGCTGATACTTTTTTACATGAACTCTGAGGGTGAATTTCATAGGTCCCATTTTCAGTGGCCTCAGACTGGAAAATTAGTTGCTTGAACACCTATTTCCGTGATTTCCTGATAGGTGATGTCTACTGAAATAATGAGGTTATACTTCTGCATTCTCAGCCATGGTTTAATGCCTGAATCCCACTGGTTTTTGATTTTATGACTTTGGGCTAAGTTCTACCTTTAGTACAAGTCTCATCCATCAGGACCGACACAACACAGTACTGTAGAAAAGGCACTAGTAGGCCACAAACAGCAGGAAGGAATGCCCTGTGGTTATCTTGGATGAACAAGTGAGCTGCTTTTTCATAAACCTGTTGTGCTTTGTGCATTATTTGGTTCTGGCTGGATAGTTTCTGCTCCTGACACAATAGCACTCTGGCTCCACAATAAAGCCATCAGTTTTACCACATTGTCACGAATCCCAAAGTGCATTTTTGGCAAGTGCTTGACAGAATCAGTGTACCAAATTTTCTGTGGGGGAGACTTTTTGATTTCTACCGGGTCTTTGTTCTATAATTGCAGCAGCACATCTCTGACCTAATCTCAGGCCTCTCTGTGCTTGAGCTACTGGGAACTCATTACCATATATTAAAATTAGCGCCAATGGCATTGGAGTCCCCAGCTCCCAGAGTTTGTTCTCCCATTGCACCAATGGTAATTAATGATGAGTTAAAAGAAGCAAATCTGTTGCCACGATCAGCTGAGAAGAGTGCAATTGCTTTCCTTTAGAGCCTGGAGCTGAGAGAAACTTCCAAAAGAAATGACATGCTTTTTCTTTACCTATATTTCACTAGGCTCACAAATATCCAGCACGTTTGATTTTTGAGATCAGCAGATATATTTTATCATGACTAATTGTAACAATAAAGAGAGATCCATGTGGGCTACCTCAGTATCACCTGTTCGGACGATAGCACAATGAACATTCCCAATAGATTCTGGCTCACGGAAGAACAAATTAAATCCATAGCTGCTTATCCCACTGAGAAAACTTAAAACACTGGAGGAGCTATTTGATTTGGGCCTCTCAGCATTTGTTTACTCTCTTGTACCTGCCGCTTCCACTTTCTACAAAACTGCTCTGTGCCGCTTCGCAGCAGGGGGTTGTAGACTCAGCCGGTTCCACAATAGGTACTAGCCTCCCCACCATTGAGGACATGCTTCAAAAAGCATTGCCTCAAAATGCTTCAATCCATCATCAAGATCCCCTGTCTCTCAGGACATGCTCTCTTCTTATTACAGCCATCAGAAAGGAGGTACAGCAGGGGTTCCCAATCTTTTTTATGCCATGGAGGCCTGTCATTAACTAAGCGGTCCATGGACCCCAGGTTGGGAAATCCTGAGGTACAGGAACCTGAAGACACACACTTAATGTTTCAGGAACAGCTTCTTCCCGTCCACCATCAGATTTCTGAACAGACCATGAACCCCTGAACACTACCTTAATATTTTTGCTCTTTGTTCCACTTATTTAATTTATATATATATTTCTTACTAAAGTTGTAGCTCATTTGAAAAATATTGCATAGTACTATTGGCATAAAACACGACATATATCAGTGATAGTAAATCTGATTCTGATTCTGGATACGTATGATTAAAACTGGCTCCTCCCACACACTTCAGCAGTTCACAACCTAGAATTTCACAGGCTTAATAATTCCGTATAAAGATTGCAATGTGTACAGTAGTGGTGTCCATAATTGAATACAGAGTCATAATTCACAAGAGATTCTGCAGATGCTGGAAATCCAGAACAAAAGCACACACCGAATACTGGAGGAACTCTGAAAGTCAGGCAGCATCTATGGAAACGAATAAATAGTTGACTTTTTGGGTTAAGACCCTTCACCAGGACTGGAAGGAAAGAGGGAAGAAGCCAAAATATAAAGGTGGGGGGAGAGGGAGGAGGCTGGCTGGAAGGTGATAGGTGAAGCCGGGTGGGTGGGAAAGATAAAGAAATGGAGAAGAAAGAATCTGATAGGAGAGGAGAGTGGACCATGGAAGAAAGGAAAGAAGCAGGGGTACTGGGGGAGGTAATAGGCAGGTGAGAAAAAGAGATAAGAGACCAGTGTGGGAAATAGAAGAAGAGAGAAGGAAGAGAAAATGAAAAGATGAACGAATAAGTAAATAAATAAATCATCCATAATGTCTTGAAAGTGACATCATAGGTAGATAGGGTTGTAAAGAGAACTTCGGGCACATTAACTTTCATAAATTGAGTACAGGAGTTGGGAATTTAAGATGAAATTGTATAAGACATTGGTGAGACCTAATTTGGAGCATTGTGTGCAATTTTGGTCACTAACCTAGAGGAAAGATATCAATAAGATTGAAAGAGTACAGAGAAAATATGCAAAGCTGTTGTAGACTGGTCATATTTGGTTGTAGATGGGTCATATTCTGCATGGAGGTTGGTGACCAATGGAGTGTCTCAGGGATCTGTTCTGGGACCCTTACTCTTCATGATTTTTATAAATTACCTGGATGAGGAAGTGGAGGGATGCATTAGTAAGTTTGCTGATGACACAAAGGTTGGGGGTGTTGTGGATAGTGTGGAGGGCTGTCAGAGGTTACAGCAGGACATTGATAGGATGCAAAACTGGGCTGAGAAGTGACAGATGGAGTTCAACCCAGATAAGTGTAAAGTGGTTCATTTTGGTAGGTCAAATATGATGGCAGAATATAGTGTTAATGGTAAGACTCTTGGTAGTGTGGAGGATCAAAAGGAACTTGGGGTCTGAGTCTATAGGACGCTTAAAGCAGCTGTGCAGGTTGACTCTGTTGTTAAGAAGGCGTACGGTGTATTGGCCTTCATCAATTGTGGAATTGAATTTAGGAGCCGAGAGGTAATGTTGCAGCTGTATAGGACCCTGGTCAGACCCCACTTGGAGTACTGTGCTCAGTTCTGGTCGCCTCACTACAAGAAGGATGTGGAAGCCATAGAAACGGTGCAGAGGAGATTTACAAGGATGTTGCCTGGATTGGGGAGCATGCCTTATGAGAATAGGTTTAGTGAACTCGGCCTTTTCTCCTCGGAGCGACGGATGATGACAGGTGACCTAATAGAGGTGTATAAGATGATGAGAGGCATTGATCGTGTGGTTAGTCAGAGGCTTTTTCCCAGGTCTGAAATGGTTGCCACAAGAGGACACAGGTTTAAGGTGCTGGGGAGTAGGTACAGAGGAGATGTCAGGGGTAAGTGTTTTACTCAGAGAATGGTGAGTGCATGGAATGGGCTGCTGGCAACGGTGGTGGAGGCGGATACGATAGGGTCTTTTAAGAGACTTCTGGATAGGTACATGGAGGAGGAGGGTTGGGCATGGGGCTAGCAACTCCATCCAGTAAAAAACCAGAGCTATGGAAATGCCAACAAACTCCAAGGACCTCATACCTGGTAGAGGAAAGATCAATGCTCAGAAGAACTATGAAGTCATGTAGTGAAAGTGGAAGCCACAGAGCTGATCAAATTTGAGCCCAGGACAGGGGGCTCTGGTGAACTGCTGCCAGCTGCCTGTGCTCAGTAGGGTTGACGGGCTTAAGGAGAAGAGATGAAGTCACAAGGATCTTTATCTCCTTCCTGTACTCTATCTTGTCATTATTTGAGATATGGCCCATTGTGGAGGTCACATGTGCAAACCTGTAGATAGATGAAGATAGAGCAGAATCTAGCCACACAGTCAGGAGTGTACAGGGAGTAGGGTAAGGAGCTGACGACTCAGCCTTGTAGGGCAACAGTGTTGAGGATAGTAACATGACTACATTGTAATTATGAAACAACTTATATATGAAACATCGATATATAAGGTAGCTTCCAAAATGATCTCATCTCAAAATAGTAAAATAACAATCATTTTAATGAGGCTTTGAGAAATCATAATTTTCAATTAGATCGGTCAGCAGCTACGCAGAGATCTTCCATTCCATGGAATCTAATGACTATTCCCTCTAAGAGGACCACAAACTTGTCATGGTGCTTGAAGGTTTGCATGCCTCAATGCCATGCTGGCTGGAGTCAGGGCTTTATGCCTTGGTTCTTTGTAGGGTCACCCGTACCGAAAAGGTCGAAGTGCAGGGGCCAGACTGAGTATGCTCTCCTCGTCCTCCAGGTTTGAGGGTTCAGCTCAGGGCTTACAACCCTGACTGGTAAAACAAAACTGCAATGAAGAATCCTTCTACATCAGACTATTATGGTCTTCCTGTGTCTCCACCCAGGACTTGCCTGGCTGACCGCGGTGAAAACTGAGAGGGAGCCCTGGACACTGCAAGACCAAGACCAAGAGCAGAATAGATTTTGGCCAAGGACAAACAGAGATGAAGGACCTTCATTGCTACCCTAAACACCAGCAAGCTGTAAAGGACAGTGAGTAAGTAATTAAGTAATGACTTTTCATCTCCATTTTACAATTTATTAAATGCACAGTTTCTCAAATCTAATGAGGTAACGTTATCTAGAAAGACAATCTCCAAATGTCCTTTAGTTAAAAAAATAAGGCACTCAGAATTATTCAGTGTACACAAAACCATATTATGTCTTATGATTAATCACAAATGGTGTGAATGTCTCTTTGGTAATTCAAGGCAGCACCCGACACACAATGACTAATACTATACACTGCTTTGTTTCCCTTATGAGGTACTCAGCTGCATGTCAGTGCTCCCAGTGCATATTAATGGCTTTAAAATTAAAGGGTCATACTTTTTTTCTGCACTGCACGTCACCCAGGGATTTGCGTAGCTCTGGTCTAAAGTGTCACACTACTTGCTTCAACAATGTTTGATATTCACCAAAGGGACAGAAAATAGACCTGGTTCCACAGGTGGGCAGGTTTGGCAGCAGAGTTGAAAATTACACTTCTTAAAACAAAATGATGTCAATGTTCACATTTAAGTCTGCAGTGGAAGTTTGTTCCTTCTAGAAACATAAAGGACAGCAACGATGTCAGACTAGGACCACCACAGAACAATCAGATTCTTAACCAGCACATACAAAATGGTGGAGGAACTTAGCAGGTCAGGCAGCATTGGTGCAGGAAAATAAACTGTTGATGTTTCAGGCTGCGACTCTTCAGCAGGACTGAAAAGAAAAGGGTTAGAAACCAGAATAAGAAGGTGGGGGAGGGAAAGGTGTTGCAAGCTGGCAGGTGACAGGTGAGACCAGGTGAGGGGAAAGGTAGCTGGGTGCTGGGAAGGGAGTTGAAGTAAGAAGCTGGGCAGTGATAGATGGAAGAGGTAAAGGGCCTGAACAAGAAGGCTAAAGTACTAATCTGGGCTTAATGGCAGTGTCCACATCTCTTAACCGGAGAGTTGTAGCTTCAAATACCACAGTAGCATAATAGTTAGCATGATGTTATTACAGCTTGAGGCATTGGAGTTTTAAGTTCAATTCCAGCACAGTCTGTAATGAGTTTGCATGTTCTCCCTGTGACTGCATGGGTTTTCTCTGCTGCTTCGGTTTCCTCACACATACCAGTTAGTAGGTTAATTGGTCTTTGTAGATTGTCCTGTGATTAGGCTGGGTTTAAATTCGGGGTTGCTGGGCAGAAGGGCCTTTTCCACACTGTATCTCTAAATAACAAAATAAAACCTTTCTCCCATGAGATTAGACTAACACCACAGTGCAATACACTGTTTAGTCAGAAGCATCATTCATAGCTAAGAAATTAGGCCTGAGGTAATGTAAAAATTCAATAACATTTTAACACAAAGAATTGTAGGGGAATTCTTGCAATTTCTTTCTGAACAGTTATCCACAACCTTCATTATTCAAACAAATTATTCAGTTAATCATTTCACTGATATTTGTGGGACGTTGCCAGTAAAACAGAATGGGGGCCACATTCACCTACACAAAAGTGATGACTTCAGTTCATGAACCACAGAAAATAGAAAAATACGGCCCACAATTTTATGCTGATCTTTTCTCTTCTCTAAGATCAATTTAACCCTTCCTTCCTACATGGCCCTCCATTTTTTTCTATTATTTATGTGCTTCTCAAAGAGTCTCTTATAGGTCCCTAATGTATCTGTCTCTACCACCAACCCTTGCAGGGCATTCCAAACACCCACCACTCTCTGTGTCAAACAATTACATCTATTTAATTTACTCATGTCATTTATTTCAAGTTCATTTCTATGAAATGCTTTGTGAAAGACATAATATAATTACCACATAGCATAAGACGCAGGAGCAGAATTATGTTGAGTGAACTTGGCCTTTTCTCCTTGGAGCGACGGATGATGAGAGGTGACCTGATAGAGATGTATAAGATGATGAGAGGCATTGATTGTGTGGGTAGTCAGAGGCTTTTCCCCAGGGCTAAAATGGTTAACATGAGAGGGCACAGTTTTATGGTGTTTGGAATGCTTGGAAGTAGGTACAGAGGAGATGTCAGGGGTAAGTTTTTTACCCAGAGAATGGTGAGTGGTGGAGCTTAGAAAAATATAGGGCTATGGGTAACCTTAGGTAATTTCTAAAGTAAGTACATGTTCGGCACAACATTGTGGGCTGAAGGGCCTGTGTTGTGCTGTTTCTATTCAGCCCATCAAGTCTGCTTTGCATCATTGGCTCTATTTGGGAACAGTGGATATGCATTTTATGAATAAAATTAAGAGAGTCATAGAGAAGTACAGCACAGAATCAGTGCTTTGGCCCATCTAGTCTATGCTAAACCACTTAAACTGCTGACTTCCATTGACCTGCACCAGGACCATAGCCCATACTCCTACCATCCATGTACTTATCCAAACTTCTCTTAAAGGCTGAAATTGAACTCGCATGCACCACTTGTGCCGGCAGCTCATTCCACAATCTCACCACCCTCTGAGTGAAGAAGTTTCCCCTCATGTTCCCCTTAAACTTTTAAACTTTTCATTATCATTAACCCATGACTTCTAGTTTGAGTACCATCCAACTTCAGTGGAAGGAAACCTACTTGCATTTACCCTATCTATGCCCCTCACAATTTTGTATTCCTCCATCAAATCTCCTCTCAGTCTTCTACATTCTAAGGAAGAAAGTCCTAACCTAGTTAATCTTTCCTCATAACTCAAATCCTCCAGACCCAGCAACATCATTGAAAATTTTCTCTGTACTCTTTCAATCTTATTTACTTCTTTCCTGTAGGTAGGTAATCAAAACTGTGCACAATACACCAAATTAGGCCTCACAAGAAGAGTCAGAGCCGTCTCTATTTCCTGAGGAGACTGAGGTCCTTTAACATCTGCCGGACGATGCTGAGGATGTTCTACGAGTCTGTGGTGGCCAGTGCTATTATGTTTGCTGTTGTGTGCTGGGGCAGCAGGCTGAGGGTAGCAGACACCAACAGAATCAACAAACTCATTCGTAAGGCCAGTGATGTTGTGGGGGTGGAACTGGACTCTTTGACAGTGGTGTCTGAAAAGAGGATGCTGTCCAAGTTGCATGCCATCTTGGACAATGTCTCCCATCCACTCCATAATGTACTGGTTAGGCACAGGAGTACATTCAGCCAGAGACTCATTCCACCGAGATGTAACACTGAGCGTCATAGGAAGTCATTCCTGCCTGCGGCCATCAAACTTTACAACTCCTCCCTCGGAGTGCCAGACACCCTGAGCCAATAGGCTGGTCCTGGACTTATTTCCACTTGGAATAATTTACTTATTATTATTTAATTATTTATGGTTTTATATTGCAATATTTCTACACTATTCTTGGTTGGTGTGACTGTAACAAAACCCAATTTCCCTCGGGATCAATAAAGTATGTCTGTCTGTCTGTCTGACTATTTTCAACTCAACATCCCATCTCCTGTGCTCAATACATTGATTTATGAAGGTAATGTACCAACATCTTTCATCATGACCTGATGTAAATGTGATGCCACTTTCAATTAAGTATGGACCTGCAATGTTCTACCATTCACTGTGTAAGACCTACCCTGGATGGTCCTACTGAAGTGCACTACTTCGCACTAAACTGCATTAAATTCTATCTGCCATTTTTCAGCCCATTTTTCCAGCTGATGCAGATTCCTCTGCAAGAAATGATAGCCTTCCTTGCTGACTTATACACCTCCAATGTTGGTGACATCTGCAGATTTGCTAATCTACTTAACCACATTATCATCTAGATCTTTGATATAGTTGTCAAACAATAACAGGCCCTACATGGATCCCTGCGGCACACCACTTGTCACAGGCCTCCAGTCAGAGAGGCAACCCTCTACTACCACTCTCTGTTTTCTCCCACATAGTCAATGTCTAACTCAACTTACTACCGCATCCTGAATGTTGAGGAACCGAACCTTCTGACCAACCTCCCATGCAGAACCTTGTCAAATGCCTCTCTAAAGTCCATGGAGGCAACATTCATTGCCATGCCTTCATCCACTTTCCTGATAACTTCCTTAAAAAAACTCTATAAGATTGGTTACACATGAACTACCACACACAAAGCCATGGAGACTACCCTTAATCAGTCCATGTCTATCCAAATACTTAAATGTCCAGTGCCTTGGAATATCTTTCTGTAACTTTCCCATAAAGGATGCCAGATCCACTGGCCCACAATTTTGTGGTTTATGTTTGGAAACTTTCTTCAACAGCAGTACAACGTTGGCTATCCTCCAGTCCTCTGGTACCTCTCCTGTTGCTAAGGATAATTTAAATATCTCTGCTAGTGCCCTGGCAATTTCTGCACGCCTGCTGTAGGGTCTGAGGGAACTCCTTGTCGGGCCCTGGGGTTTGCCTCAGGGTAGCGAACACCTCCTTCTCTGTAATCTGTAGCTCACTTCTCTGGATTCTGTGTATGTCTTCTGTGTAAATACAGATGCGAAAAAATGATTTAAGATCTCTTCCAAGTCTTTTGGCTCCACACTTTGATTACCATTCTGATCTTCCAGAGGACCAATCTTGTCACTGGCAATACTTTTGTTCTGAACATATCTGTAGAATCCCTAAGAATTCTGCTTCACTTTGTCTGCCCAAGCAACTTCATGCCTTCTTCTAGCCCTTCTGATTTCCTTCATGTGTGTTCTCTTGCATTTCTTATCCTACATAAGCACCTACCTGCCTATACCTGCTATGCACCTCATTTTTTCTATTAACCAGGGCCTCAATATCTCTTGAAAATCAAGGCTCTCTACACTTGCTATTTTTACCTTTTATTCTGACAGACACAAAGAAGCTTTGTGCTCTGAAAACTTTGTTTTTGACGTGGAAGAACTTACCAAGTACTCCCTGGCTGTCCCAGTCCACACTTGCCAGATCATTTCTGATACCATCAAAATCGGCCTTTCTCCAATCTCAACCCGTAGACTGCACCTATCTTTTTGCATATTTCCTTTAAAACTAATGGCATTGTGGTCACTGGATGCAAAGTGTTCACCCTTCACAAACTCTTGTCACCTGCCCTGTCTCATTCCCTAATAACAGATCCAGTATTGCATCACACACAAAATGCTGGTGGAATGCAGCAGGCCAGGCAGCATCTATAGGGAGAAGTACAGACAATGTTTCGGGCCGAGACACTTCGTCAGGACTAACTGAAAGAAGAGATTGTAAAAGATTTGAAAGTGAGGGGTGGGGGAGATCTGGAATGATAGGAGAAAACAGAAGGGGGAGGGATGAAGCTAAGAGCTGGAAAGTTGATTGGCAAAAAGGATACACAGCTGGAGGAGGGAAAGGATCATGGGACGGGAGGCCTAGGGAGAAAGAAAAGGGGAGGGGAGCAACAGAGGGAAATGGAGAACAGGCAAGGAGTGTCTGTGAGAGGGACAGAGAGAGAAAAAAGAGAGAAAAGAAGAAGGAAAAAAGGGAAAATAAAAAATTAAATAAATAAATACATACATACATACATACAAAAGGGATGGGGTAAGAAGGGGAGGGGTATTAACGGAAGTTAGAGAAGTCAAAGTTCATGCCATCAGGTTGGAGGCTACCCAGATGGAATATCAGGTACTGTTTCTCCAACCTGAGTGTGGCTTCATCTTGACAGTAGAGGAGGCCATGGATAGACATATCAGAATGGGAATGGGATGTGGAATTAAAATGTGTGGCCACTGGGAGATTCTGCTTTCTCTGGTGGACAGAATGTAGGTGTTCAGCAAAACGGTCTCCCAGTCTGCGTCGGGTCTCACCAATATATAAAAGGCCACACCGGGAGCACCGGACGCAGTATACCACACCAGCCGATTCACAGGTGAAGTGTCGCCTCACCTGGAAGGACTGTCTGGGACCCTGAATGGTAGTGAGGGAGGAAGTGTAAGGGCAGGTGTAGCACTTGTTCCGCTTACAAGGTTAAGTGCCGGGAGGGAGATTGGTGGGAAAGGATCAGGGGGACGAATGGACAAGGGAGTCGCATAGGGAGCGATCCCTGTGGAAAGCAGAAAGGTGGGGGGAGGGAAAGATGTGCTTGGAGGTGGGATCCTGTTGGAGGTAGCGTAAGTTACGGAGAATTATACGTTGGACCCGGAGGCTGGTGGGGTGGTAGGTGAGGACAAGTGGAACCCTATCTCGAGTGGGGTGGTGGGCGGATGGGGTGAGGGCAGATGTGCCAGCAATGGGAGAGAGACGTTTGAGAGCAGAGTTGATGGTGGAAGAAGGGAAGCCCCTCTGTTTAAAAAAGGAAGATATCTCCTTTGTCCTGGAATGAAAAGCCTCATCCTGAGAGCAGATGCGGCGGAGACGGAGGAATTATGAGAAGGGGATAGCATTTTTGCAAGAGACAGGGTGGGAAGAGGAATGGTCCAGGTAGCTGTGAGAGTCCGTGGGCTTATAGTAGATATCAGTAGACAAGCTGTCTCCAGAGATAGAGGCAGAGAGATCAAGGAAGGGGTACTTCATCACAGCAGTAAAAGCCAGTGCCGCGAAGTTTGAATAAACCAGTCTCGAGTGCAACTTACAGACTGCGTGTCGTTATTTCTAGCTCTGTGTGTAGCACATCGCTACAGTATTACTCCTCCAACCTGAGAGTGGCCTCAATATGGCAGTAGAATGGGAATTAAAGTTGTTGGCCACCGGAAAATCCTGCTTGTTGCAGATACAGCGAAGATGCTCGACAAAACTGTCCCCCAATCTCAAACTGGGTCTTAAACCAGAGATCAGCCATGAAATTACAGAGATTTTATTACATGCATTTTGCTTGCTGAAGCTGTATGTTTTGTTTTTGTTTTTGAGTGAAGATAAATATAACTACAATGTATTAGTCAGAATATCACCAATTTGAGCCATTTTAACACATGTAGGAATGTTGATTTTTTCATACAAAATGTTATAATGGCTAATGAAATATAATAATTAAACTTTTTAATAACTAAATAACTTTTAATGAGCAATCAAACGCAGAGTGGAGCTTTGAGTAAATGAGACACTCCTGTGACTCGTTGACAGAATTTATTTGGGTAAGTTTCCTTTTTGCACACAATTGTATTGCAGAACTGAGAAAAATACCTACAGAATTATTTCCATCTTGAAAACTATTTCCGAAATAGGCAAATTTAAATTTCTTGAAAGCCTGGATTTAATTTAGGATATGTTTATCTTTCAAAAAAAGAGATCTGCGCGTGCAACCGAGTGTTCTCTTTATGGTCAATTGGATTCTCTGTGACAGTACGATAGCTAATTGCTAATATCACCAACAGAAATTTCATGCTATTCTTCTGACTGCTACGTTAACAGAGACATTAACCTGTCTAAAATAATTTACTTACCAATATTATTTTCATTTGTGAATGCAAGATGCTGAGCAAACATTTGATTTCCATTAAATTCAGTAATGCTGCATTTCAGAAGCACAGCAGAGCATGTGAGAACATACACTCAGTGATACGTTTGCATCTGTTAAAGTGGCCACTCAGTGTATGTCCGTGATCTTCTGCTGCTGCAGCCCACCCACTTCAAGGTTCGACGTATTATGCTTCCTGAGCTGCTGTTCTGCACACCACTGTTTAACGTGTGGTTGAGTTACTGTCACCTTCCTGTTAACTTGAACCAGTGTGGCCATTCTCCTCTGACTACTCTCTTTAAAAGGTGTTTTCACCCACAGCATCTCTGCTCAGTAGATGCGTGAAAACCCCTGGAGATCATCCTGCACCTAATAAAGTGGCCATGGAGTGTATGTTCGTGGTCTTCTGCTGCCGTAGACCATCCACTTCAAATCTGGTGTTATATGTTCAGCAAGGCTCTTTTGCACACCATTGTTGCAATGCATGGTTATTTGAGCTACTGTCATGCTCCTGTCAACTTGAACCATTCTGCCCATTCAGCTCTGACCTCTCTCACTAGCAAGGTGCTTCCGCCTCAGAACTGCCCTTTAATGGATCTGTTGTTTTGCTTTTTACTCTATTCTTTGTAAACTCTAGAGACTGCTGTGCTTGAAAATCCAAGATTAGCAGTTTCTGAGACACTCAAACCACCCTGTCTGACACCAACAATTATTCCTCAGTCAAAGTCACTTAGATCACATTTCTTCCTCATTTTGAAATCTGGTCTGAATAATAGCTGAATCTCTTGCTGAACCAACGCTTTTATGCATTGAGTTGCTGCCACATGATTGGTTGATTAGATATTTGCATTAATGAGCAGATGTACAGGAGTACCTAGTAAAGTGGCCACGAAGTGTACTTAGTGCTAATGACCGGGCTGAATTGCTCAGTGATCAAGCATTAATTGCTAACAATTATTTCTTCTTATAGGTATTAACATACATCCATTAGTCAGTTAAACAATCATTCTGCTGTTTAAATGGCTCAGCATGGACTAGATGGGCCAAAGGGCCTGTTTCTGTGCTGTACCTTTCTATGACTCTAGTATTGATGGTATGTAGTATGCACTTTTTCCTTGCTGGGTGTTTTATCCCCAAATTACTTTTTTTCTTCAGCTTTTTGCTCTTAAGAGTTCTGGAATCATAGAGTTTCTTTACTGGAAACAGGCCCTTCAGCCCAAATGGTCCACTGCTGGTCCCCTTTACCAGCATTCTATCCATACGCCCCAAGCCCCTACCTTCCATGCACCTCTCAAAATTCCTCTTAAATGTTGCAATTGAACTCACCTGAACCACTTCCTCTTCCAGCTCATTGCAGCTACTCATTGCCCAGTGCTTAAGGAAGCGACCTAGATCAGCAGTGTTGAGATTGAGAAGATTAAGAACTTCAGGTTCCTAGGCGTGAACATCACTGTCAGTCCAACGGTTAAGAAAGCTCACTAATGCTTCTATTTGCTCAGGAGGCTGAAGAAAGCGTTCTGTCTGGACGCGTAATGGCTTGGCAAGGCAACTGATGTGCATGTGACCACCGGAACCTGCAAAGAGGAACCAGCTTCTCTCCATGGAGTCTGTCTGTATTTGGCATTGTCTCAGTAAAGCAGCCAGCGTGATCAAACACCCTGGACATTCTCTCTCTTCTCCTCTCTTCCACTGGGCAGGAGATACAAAAGCCTGAAAGCACACACTACCAGTTTCAAGCACAGCTTAAAGTCTAAAATATACCGAGGATGTATTCTCGAATGGACTAATTCTTCTGGAATTCTTAACTATCTTTTATGCTTAACTTTGCTGCCATTTTTGGATAATGTGCTTGCTTGCTTTGTGGCAGTGGCTACCCATTATAACTCCACTACCCATCTCTGTTCCAACACGTCTGCCCATAGCCTCCACTACTACCATGATGAGGCCACTCTCAGGTTGGAGGAGCAACACCTCAGACTCATTTTGGATAGCCTCCAACCTGAGAGCAGGACCATCAATTTCTTGAACTTCTGGTAATTTCTCCCTCTCGCCCTTCACTCTTTTTCTATCCCCCATTCTGACTCCCCTCTTACCACACTCCCTTTCATCAACTGCTTCCTTTTCTCCCATGTTTCACTCTCCTGTCCTATCTGATTCCTTCTTTAGCAGTTTACCTCTTCCCCCATTACTTCCCAGCAGCTCATTTAATCTTACACACACACACACACACACACACACACACACACACACACACACACACACACACACACACACACACACACACACACACACACACACACACACACACACACACACACACACACACACACACACACACACACGTGGCTTAGCTATCAAACCTGCTGGAACCATTTCTACTGACAGTAGAAGGGGCAAAGATGGGTTACTGGTGCCTTAAATCCAGTTGCTTTGGACAGATCGGGCTTGTCAGCTGTGATTGGCAACTCATCTAGGAGAAGGAAAACTCTGATCTCAAACCTCCGCTGCCTTGCAGCTATACCCATTCACTTTGGGAGTAAACCCTGAGGTAAAATCTGGAGCTGGAGTCTAAGGCAGTCCTATGTTGACTGACAACTCCTGCAATGTCCCTGATGCCTAACCATATTGGTTTCTGCCGTTGGATTCATCAGCTGTGTGGAGATAGGGAGCCTCTTACATGGGCAACAGTTTGCTCTCCATATTGTACAGCCTTGGCTTGCGTATCACATGGAGAGCTGGGCTGCACGTTCAATGTAGACCCTGACCAATGGGCGGCCTCAATTATTTTTTTGTGTATTTACATAGCTCGTCTTTTTTTTTGCACATTGGTTGTTTGTCCATTGCTGTGTGTAGCTTTTCAATAATACTATTGTGTTTCTTTGCATCTACTGTGAATGTCCACAAGATAATTAATTTCAGCATAGTATATGGTGATATAAATATGCACTTTGATAATAAATTAACTTTGAACTTTGAACTTTGAATTTTCCCTACCAATGAAGTACAAAGAGCCACAGTTTGAGTTATCTTACAACATCAACCATGTAAAATCTTATTTGTTTGATATGTGTCTTTGTCTGATAACTGGTTATGTGCAGTATGAATTCAACCTTCTAGCTGCTGAAAACACAGAAAAGTTGAAAGTTTGCACTGAGGGAAACAATGTAATGAAAGGCCAGGCTTTCCACAGTATGATGCATGCTGTAATAATTCTCATTCAGTGAAGGGTTTCCAAACCCCGTGCTTAAACTTTTTTGTACAATAGATCAAGTTTCAGGCATTGAGTCACCTCCACCTGCAAGAACAGTTAATGACAAGTTTCATTTATACAGTATAAACTTTCCTAAAATCAACATTTCTCTTGAGCGTTTAGTAAAATGTAGAAGGATAATCCAGACCCACTACCACTAGAAGGATGAGAACAGCAGATAACTGGGATCACCACCACTTGGAAATCCCTCTCCGAGTCACTCACCATCCTAACTTGGAAACATATTGCCGTTCCTTCATTGTCGCTGGGTCAAAATCATGGAATTCCCTGCCGAACAGCATTATGGGTGTACCTACACCTCAGGGACCACAGTGGTTCAAGAAGGCAGCTTCTCACCACCTCCTCAAGGGCAAATAGGGATGGGGAATAAATGTTAGCTCAGCTGGCGACACCCACTCCCGTAAATGAATAAATTATTAAAAAAATGTATTTTAAAAAGTCATAAAACAGAGCTGGAGTCATAGAACACTACAGCATAGAAACAGGGCCTTTTGCCCATCTAGACCATGTGACCTGCACCCCGGCCATATCTCTCCATACCCCTCCCATCCATGTACCCATCTAAATTCCTCTTAAACATTGAAATCGAACTCACATGCCACACTATCACTACCCTCTGATTGAAGATATTCCCCCTCATTTTCCCTTTAAACATTTTATCTTTCACCCTTAACTCATGACCTCGAGTTGTAGTTTCACCCAACCGCAGTGCAAGCAGCCTATCGATACCCCTCTTAATTTTGTATTATCATGAAGATCATCATTATGTGCCATGTCATATGACGTATGATGCCTTTCCATGACCATGATTGTTCTTGGCAAATTTTTCTACAGAAGTGGTTTGCCATTGTCTTCTTCTGGCCAGTGTCTTTACAAAACGGGTGGTCCCAGCCATAATCAATACTCTTCAGAGATTGTCTGCCTGGTGTCAGTGGTCACATAACCAGGACTTGTGATATGCACCAGCTGCTCATCTGACCATCCACCACCTGCTCCCATGGATTCACCCTGTCTGAGGGTCTAAGCAGGTGCTGCACCTTGCCCAGGGTGACCTGCAGACTAGCAGAGGGAAGGAGCACCTTACACCTCCTTAGATAGAAACATATCTCCAACACGACACATAATTTTGTTTACCTCTATCAAATATCCTCCCATTCTCCTATGGTCGAGAATCAGAGGGCACAGTCACAGAATAAAATAACTCTGCTTTATAATGGGAAGAATGATGAGGAAGAATTGCCTCAGCAAGATTATAGTGAATCTGTGGGATTCATTGCCACACACGGCTGTGGAGGCAATTCACTGAGTATATTCAAAGTGGAGGCTGATAGGTTCTTGTTTACTCGGGATGTCAAAGGTTACAGGGAGAAGGCAAGAGATGGGGTTCAGAAGAACAATAAAGCAGCTATGATGGAGTGTCAGGATTCAATGGGCAGAGCGGCCTAATTCTTATCCTATGTTCTATAGCCTTATGGTTTTATAAAGTCTTAAACCATTCAGTCTTTCCTGCTTCTCAGGAAAAAAATTACAAAAGGATTTTAGGAAGGGTGACAGATAGAATACAACTCTTTCTGGAGAGCTCTGCACGAAGGCACTTTAAATGAAGAACGGTTTGGCTGAAATCCTGTTAGCTAAATTCCCATGGTTTCCCAGCGCTCAGTGCATTAAAATGCAGTGGATGAGAAATTGTGAAGTGGAACACATCCGGGCTATTAGGCCTCAGGCCATGGTGTTTCAGTCACATCAGCACCCGTGCTCCAGTGCTTCTCTATGGGAAACTGTTGATGCATTTCCATCCTGCCAATGTTTCCAAGTCTCCTTTAAACATGCTCTGAGAATGGATAGAAAGCATTCACACAATTAGTTTTTTTTTTATTTAGAGGTGCAGCACAGAATAGTTCCTTCCAGACCTTCGAGAGTGCCGCCCAGCAACCCATGATTTAACCCTATCCTGATCATGGGACAATTTTACAATGTCCAGTTAACCTACCGACTGGCACGTCTTTGGACTCTGGGAGGAGACTGAAGCACCCGACGGAAACCAACAGATTCCACAGAGGTACAAACTCCTGATAGAGACGCCGGGACTGAACTCTAAACTTCAATTCCTCAAGTTGCAATAGCGTTGCACTGACCACTATGCTGCCATGGCACCCATGCACAATGCTGGTTTTAATCGTTTTGCACACCATTTTCAGTTGTGATTTTTAAGTCACTGGAACATTGTCATTTTAACGCACCATCAGAACATAGCACGTCATAGGCCCTTCAGCCCCCAATGACCATACTTGAACCTTCCCTGACCTAGACCTCTAATGAAAGGAGTAATTTGAAGTAGCTCCCACATTTTTATTTTACTTGAAAGCACTAGTACGTTGAACCACTCAATAACTTGGCTTCATGATAATACCTTCATTCTTTCCTCACCTCCATTAAGGGCCCCAAGAGACCTTCCAGCTGAGGCGTCACTTCTCCTGTGAATCTTTTGAGTGTCCAATGCTCTGCTGAAGCCCTTCCACATTGGTCAGACCCTTCGTAGATTGGGGACCACTGTGTCAAGCAGCTCCAATCTATCTGCAAAAAAGTGGAACTTCCTTGTGACCAACCATTTTAATTCCTCTCCTATCAGATTCTTTCTTCTCCAGCCCTTTATTTTTCCCACCCACCTGGCTTCACCTATCACCTTCCAGCTATCTTCCTTCGCCTCCTCCCAATGTTTTATTCTGGCATATATCCCCTTCCTTTCCAGTCCTGATGAAGGGTCTCAGCCTGAAACATTATAAGACCATAAGACCAGAAGACATAGGAGCAGAATTAGGCCATTCAGTCCATCAAGTCTGCTCCACCCTTTCATCATGGCTGACCCTGAATTCCACTCAACCCCATACACCTGCCATCTCCCCAGGTCCTTTGATGTCCTGACTAATCAGGAAACTATCAACTTATGCCTCTGTGACAGTACATTTCACAGATTCACTACTCTCTGGCTAAAAAAAATCCTCCTTACCTTTGTTCTAAAAGGTCACCCCTCAATTTTGAGGCTGTGCCCTCTTGTTCTCTAGTTCTGGATACCACCACCATAGGAAACATCCTCTCCACATCCACACTATCTAGTCCTTTCAATGAGATGCCCCACATTCTTCTAAATTCCAGTGAGAACAAGCCCAAAGCTGCCAAACGCTCCTCATATGCTAACTACTTCATTCCTGGAATCATCCTCGCGAACCTCCTCTGGACTCTCTCCCATGACAACACATCCTTTCTGAGATATGGGGCCCAAAACTGTTAACAATACTCCAAGTGCGGTCTGACTAGTGTCTTATAAAGGTTCAATATATCTCCTTGCTTTTATATTCTATTCCCTTTGAAATAAATGCCAACATTGTTTTTGCCTTCTTTACCACAGACTCAACCTGTAAATTAACCTTCTGGTATGAGGACTCCTAAGTCCTTCTGCATCTCTGATGATTGAACCTTCTCCCCATTTAGATAATAGTTTTAACTATTGTTCCTTTTATGAAAATGCATTATCATACATTTCCCAACACTGTATTCCATCTTCCACATTTTTGCCCATTCTTCCAATTTGTCTAAGTCCTGCTGCAATCTCATTGCTTCCTCAGCACTACCTACCCTCCACCTATCTTTGTATCATCCACAAGCTTTGCCACAAAGCTATCAATTCCATTATCCGAATCATTGACAAACAATGTAAAAAGTAGCGATCTCAATACTGACCCCAGAGGAACACCACTAGTCACCAACCGGGAAAGGTCCCTTTTATTCCCACTTGCTGCCTCCTGCTGTCAGCCATTCCAGTGTCCATGCCAGTATCTTTCCCGAACACCATAGGATTTTATCTTGTTTGGCAGCCTCTTGTGTGGCACTTTATCAAACGCCTTCTGAAAATCTAAATAAATGACATCCACTGCATCTCCTCTGTCCATCCTGCTAGTTACTTCCTCAAAGAACTCTAACAGATTTGTCAGGCAAGATATCCCTTTACAGAAACCATGTTGACTTTGACTTATTTTATCATTAATCTCCAAGTACCCTGAAACCTCGTCCTTGATAGTGGATTCCAACACTTTCCCAAACACTGAGGTAAGGCTAACTGGCCTATAATTTTTTTTCTTTTGTTTTCCTCTCTTCTTTAAGAGTGGAGTGACATTTGCAATTTTCCCATTTTCTGGGACCATGCCAGAATCAAGTGATTCATGAAAGATCATGACCAATGATTCCATGATCACTTCAGCAACCTCTCTCAGGACTCTGGGATGTAGTCCATCTGGTCCAGGTGACTTATCTACCTAAAGACCTTTGTGTTTGCCTAGCACTTTTCCTTTTGTAAAAGCAATGGCACTCACTCCTGCCCCCTGACACTCATGGATGTCTGGCACACTGCCACAGTGAAGAGAGAAGCAGAGTACTCATTAAGTTCATCTGCCATTTCTTTGTCCCCTAAAACTACTTCACCAGCATTATTTTCCAGTTGTCCAATAACAATTCTCACTTCCTTTTTACTCCTTATATAACTGAAAAAACTTTTAGTATCCTGTTTTATATTATTGGCTAGTTTATCCTCATATTTCATCTTTTCCCTTCTTATTACTTTTTTAGTTGCCTTTTGTTGGATTCTAAAAGCTTCCCAATCATCGAATTTCCCACTCACTTTTGCAACCTTATGTAGCACGCTGTAAGGTTTCACTGCTAATGTAATGGCCTCTCTGTAATGTTTCACTGCTAATGTAATGGTTTCTCTGTAGCAGCAATGTTTGGGTTATGACTGGAGATAACAGGGCTTGGAATATCGTGGGGGGGGGGCCTACCCAATGAGAGACATGTTGTTGTTTCTTGTGAGTCTGGAAGAGAGATTTTTTGCGGTCTAGAGTTAGTGAGAGAAGTAGAAGGAAGAAGCGTGAGGAGAGAGCTGGTAGACCACCAGATGGAGTGGACTGGGAGCAAGGGTCCAAAGGTCAGCGACACTTGGAGAAGGTCAATGGTTGCTGAATGGACGTATTCATGAGCTCCAACGTGCACTTTTGACTTCTCTTAAAATGGGCTCTTTTTCTTTTTCTTTTCATTACTAACCCTATATTTAGATTAAGATTTACAAAGTTTAATCTGTTAATTGCATATGGCGTACTGTCTGATATTCTGCGGTGCAGATTTGTAACTGAGCAACACATCACACAGCATCCACACAAATGAGATTTCCCCTGATTGGCTAATGAGCTTTGATGAAAATAATTTCTGATTGGCTAATTGTAAGACACATCAATCAATAAAGGAAATAAAGGCTCCAGCAGAGTGGGCATTTACTTGAGAAGTAGGTTAAGAGATGTGTGAGGCTTTGGTGAGCAGAGGTGTGGGTAAAGTTCATTTTCTGTCTTGGAGAATTCCACTGTAGGTTTGGCAGTGGTATGCTTCTCCTGTAGCTCTGTGAGATCAGGGAGTCTTTCCGTGTCCATGATGACCCCATCTGTGGAAAGTGTGTACAAATACATATCCTGACTGACCACATGAAGGAACTGGAGCTGGAGCTTGATGCATTCAAGATGCACAAAGATGTTGATTTTCATAGATGTTTAGTTTTAGCACAGTGAACAATACAGCAATGTTCAGGCCCTTTGGCTAATGATGTTGTGTTGCATTGGAACCAACTGTAAGATCAATCTAAACCTCCCTCCTACATAACCCTCCATTTTTCTATCATTCATGTGCCTATCTAATAGTTTCTTAAATGTCCCTAACAAGGAGTGATTCCCTTACTGGGGACATTTAAGAAATTCTCAGATAGGCGTACAGGTAGAAAATTGTTGGGTGACCATCAGGGAAGGAAAAGGGAGTGGGCGTATAGTCTTCTTGAAAACAAATTGTTCAGTTCAGTAGCCAAGTCTGTGGCTGTGAGGCCCAAGAGGGAAGGGAGAAGGCAGAAAAGACTTGAGTGATCGGGGACTCAACAGCAGGATGGTCAGGATATTCTGTAGCTGCAAAAGGGACTCTAGAATGGAGCAGGTTGGAGGACCAATTTCTCATACTTCGTCTGGCCAGCCACTTATCTCCATTTCCATTCCAACATGTCAGTCCATGGCCTCCTCTTCTGCCACAATGATGCCGACCTCAGGGTGGGGGAGCAACACCTCGTATTCCATCCAGGTAGCCTCCAACCTAATGGCATGAATATCAATTTCCCCAACCTCTGGCAATATTTTTCCCCTTCTCAATTCCCTCCTTTTCATTTCCCCACTCTGACCTCTTATTTCATCCTTAATGGCCTATCACTTCCCCCAGTGCCCCTCCTCCTGCCCTTTGTCCCATGGTCCACTCTCCACTCCTATCAGATTCCTTCTTCTTCAGCCTTTTTTCTTGCCCACCTATCACCTCCCAGCTTCTTACTTCATTCCTCCTTCTCCATCCACCTGGCTTCACCTATCATCTTCCAGCTTGTCCTCTTCCCCCTTCCTTTCCAGTCCTGAGGAAGAGTCTTAGTCTGAAATGTCGACTGTTTATTCTCTTCCATCGATGCTGCTTGACCTGCTAAGCACCTCCAGCATTGTGTGTGTGTGTGTGTGTGTGTGTGTGTGTGTGTGTGTGTGTTGCCTCACTGATGCCACGGTCCAAGATGTCACAAATCAGAAACATAGCATTCTCAAGGGAGATCATTGTGCACGTTGGCACATTTAACATAGGAGGAGGAAGGGATGAGATTCTGCAGAGTGAATATTGGGAAGAAGTTGAAAAGCACCTTAGGGGTTACCTCTGGGTTATGTCTGGTATCATGTGATTGTGAGGGTAAGGAAAAGAGGATATCGCAAATGAAAGTGCGGTATGGTGTGGTGGACAGGAATTCACTTTTGGATCATTAGGATTTCGTCTGGGGTAGAGTTAACCTGGACCTGAAGTGGAGGGGCACCAATACCCTAGCAGGCAGTTTCCTAGTGCCACTGGGGTGCTGCTAGGTAGTAGAGGAGCTTGCAAAGATCAGGTGGAGCAGGTTGTCTGCTGGCAAAAGCACCACAGGCAGGTGGGAAGCTGTTGAAGGTGAGATAAAGTACGGTTAAGGTTTACTAAGTCCATTTGGCCCATAGTCTTCCCCACCTTTCCATAATGGCGGATTTATAATCCCCCTCAACTCCATTTATTTAGAGATGAAGTGTGGAAATGGCCCTTCCTGCCCAATATGCTGCACTGCCCAGAAACCCAGCTATTTCAAACTTCAAAATTCTAAGTAAATTTATTATCGAAGTTTATGCAAGTCACCATATACAACACATGGAGGTGTATATATTCACATGGATGTGCTCAAACCTAGCCTGACCCCAGGGCAATTTACAATGATTAATGACCCTACTAACTGGTACATCTTTGGATTGCAACAGGAAACCTGAGGAAATCCACACATTTCATGTGGAGAATGTGCGAAGTCCTTACAGACTGCACTGGTCCGACTCCAGAGCGCCCTAAGTTGTAACAATGTCACACTAACTGCTGCACTACCATGACTTGCATTCTCCTGCCTTCTCTCTGTAATCTTTGACAACTGACCAATCAGGAACCACTTTAAATATACCCAATAACTTGGCCTCCACAGCAATCTGTGGTAATGAATTCCTCAGATTCACCACCCTCCGGCTAAAGAAATTCCTCCTCATCTCCATTCTAAAGAGGTGTCCCTCTATTCTGAGAGTGTGCCCTCTGGTCCTAGAATACCCCACTATAGGGAATGTCCTCTCCACATACAGTCTATCCAGACCCTTTCAATATTAGATAGGTTTCAATGAGATCCTCCTTCGTTCTTCTGAACTCCAATGAGTACATGCCATGAGCCATCGAACATTTCTCATATGTTTATGCAGGTTCTTGTTGGAATGAAGGGCATAGCTGGCAGGTGTTGGGATCCTTGGGTGATGAGGGATATTGAGGCCCTGGCCAGGAAATTGGAGATATGGCTCAGGTACAGGCAGCTGGGATCAAGTGAATCCTTGGTGTATAAGGGCGGGGTGGGGATACATCTCTATCAAAGGAGGTATAAGGCGCTCCTTCCCTCTGCTACCCTGCAGGCCACCCTTTGGCAAGGTGTAGCACCTGCTTAACCACCCCCCCACCCCGCTGATCAGGGTCACATGAAGCCATGGGAGCAGGTGGGGGATGGTCGTATGAGCAGCCGGTGCAGATCATAAGTCCTGGTTATACGACCACTGATGCCAAGCAGACAATCTCTGAAGATCCATCTTGTAAAGATGCTGTTCATTAGGTGGCAACTGCAAACCACTTCTGCAGAAAAATTTATCAAGATCAATCACAATCAGCACATCACCATGATGATAAGGGAAACAGGAATGTACTCAGGAAGGGAAACAGGAGGGCAAAAAAGGGACATAAGATAACTCTGGAAGAGAAGATTAAGGAAAATGCATGTGAATAACATGTAAATTAAGGGAAAAAGAGAGAGAATAGGGCCACTCAAGGACTAAGAGGGATACCTTTGTGTGGAGCCACAGGTGGTGGGGAAGGCCTTCAGTGAATTTCTGCTCTGGTTTGTTTCAGTGTGGGGGAAAACATGAAGAGTTTGGAATCAGAAAAACTAAATAAGAAGGCCTTGAATAGTCTACATTCAATTTCTCTGCTGTGTTCCTGATTACAGCTTACAATGATCAAGGGCAGATAGCAAGCAACTGCTTGATGTACTGAGTACCATGGTTAACAAACAAGAAACAGCCTACCCTTACACCTCTCACCTTCTTTCCAGGGACTTCAGTCAGGTTAGCTTGAAGAAACACACCCACAAAATGCTGGAGGAACTCAACAGGCCAGGCAGCATTTTATGTGTGTTGCTCAGATTTCCAGCATCTGTAGATTCTCTCTTGTTTGTAGCTTGAAGAAATCTCTGCCAAATTACCTTCAGGGTGCTGGTCACATCATGACAAGCATGGAAACACCCCAAAAACTAAAAAATCTACAAGGAATGGTGGACACAGTCCAGTCCATCACAGAAAAAGCCTTCCCACCATTGAGCACAGCTGTAAGGACTCCATGCTCTCTTCATACTGCTGCCTTCAGGAATGACATACAGGAGCCGTATGTCACATACCACCAGGTTCAGGAACAGTTAATTTCCTTCAGCCATCAGGCTCCTGAACTAGTGTGGATAATTCTTCTCACTTGAACACCGCTCTGATCACTGAACACAGCCAATGAACTCACGTCCAAGGAACTCTACAACTCATGTTCTCAGTATTGTTTACATACTTATTTATTTTTTATTATTTGTCATTCTTTGTATGCAGTTTTTTTGTTGGATCTACAGCATTTCTTTGATCTTCTGTGAGTGCTTGCAAGAAAATGAATCCCAAGGTATTATAAGGTTACATATACATACCTTAATAATAAAAGTACTTTGAACTTTGACAGGGTGCTGGAAGTGTTAAAATGTTATGAAGAATGACAAATCCTTGGAGTCATTCCACATTTATCCAGGAACTCTGTGGGAGGCTAAAGAAGAACTTGAGGGCCTGAGTTATAGGGAAAGGTTCAGCAGGCTAAGATTTTATTCCTTGGAGTGTAGGAGAATGAGTGACGAACTTATTCAGCTGTATAAGTGAAGTAAATAGGATGAATGCAATCACTTATTTCCCCCCAGAGTTGGGGGGTGGGGGGGCGGAATGAACTAGACAAGAATGGTAGGGGGTGGAATCTCACTGAAACCCATTGAATAGTGAAGGGCCTGTATAGAGTGGCTGTGGAGAGGATGTTTCCTATAGTGAGGGAGTCTAGGACCAGAGGCCATAGCCTCATAATAGAAAGATATTCACTTAGAACAGAGATGAGAAGGAATTTCTTACGCCAGAGGGTAGTAAATCTGTGGAATTCATTACCACAGACAGTTGTGGAGGCCAAGTCATTGCGTATATTTAAAGTGGAGATTGATATGTACTTAGTTAGTGAGGGCATCAACAGTTATGGGAGAAGATAGGAGAGTGGGGTTGGGAAATAATAAAGTTAGTTTTGATAGAATGGTGGAACAGACCCAATGGGCCAAATGGCCTAATTCTGCTCCCAAGTCTTACGGTAACTTGGAAGGCTGTTAGCACTTAGCAGTGGGCTGAGCATGCATCTTTGACGTGTGCCAGTGTTGATTGTGAGCGAGGAGATGTTATTTCCAATCTGCATTGACTGTGGACTCCTGATGAGGAAGTTAAGGATCCAATAGTAGAGAGAGGTACAGAGGCCCAGGATTTGAAGCTTTTTGATTAGAGGGTATGATTGTGATTAACATTGAGCTATAAACAGCAGTCTGACATAAGTATTACTATTGTCTTGGTAACCCAAGGTTGAGTGGAGAGCTAGTGAGATTGCATCCATTGTGTAACTTTTGTGGCAACAGGGAAATTACAGTGGATTCAGGTCCTTGCTTGGGCAGAAGGTGATACTAGCTATATCTGTTCTCTCAAAGCTGTCCATCATAGTAGATGTGAGTGCCACTGTGCAATAGACATTGGGCAGCTCATCCTGCTCTTCTTGGGCCCTGGTGTTTATAGGAGAATGGGTTTGAGAGACAGAAAAAAATCAACTGTGATGGAATAGCGAAGCAGACTTAGTGGGCCAAATAGCCTAATTCTGCTCCAATATCTATTAGTCTAGAGGAGATGTGTTTAATGTGAGACAGTGAAGATTTAACAGGAACTGGAGGGGGCAACCTTTTTTCATAAAGGTGAATTCAGCTGCCAGGGAAAGTGGTTGGGGCAGGTAAAATAAACTTTAATGGACAGTTGGATGGGTACATGAATTGGAAAGGTTGTGAATTGCTGGCAATTGGGGCAACCTTGGATGAGGCATCTTGGTCAGCATGGGCCAGTTGGGCCAAAAGGCCTGTTTCCATATCCTATGACTCTGTGACTAAAGAATGGAAAATTCTGTTAGGTATGCGATCTAACTGGAAAACACAGATGTGTGGAAGAAATAGGGTCAAATGTGTGCCCTGTTCATGATCAAAAATGCTACTGACTCTGATTGGCTAAGTTCATATTTGAATACAGTCCCTTTTGCTGTGGTAGTAACATATACTCTGTTAAAAATATCCCCAGCAAGTGTCAATGCCTTTAGGGAATCACAGAGAAAAACTAGAAATAGGAAATAAAACATTTAAAATAATGAACTAGTTCATTTTCAGGACAGATGGAAGTAATAATAATACAAAGAATATTTACATTTAATAACTGCATTCTTTAATCCAAATCAGTAAAGAATACATACATTTTAAGAAAAAGAAATCTATATTTACATTTCCATCCAAATTTCATGAATACTATGGGACTTAAAAAACACATAAGTTTAAAAGTTCATTTTCCTGTCTTCATTCAGCAAGACAGTTATAGGAAGCCCTTGTCATTATAACAAGATATCTTAAATATGCCTTACACCTGTGAAAAAATAACCAAAATATTGCCAAAAAGTTGGATCATTAAACATAGCAGCTGGGTGCTAACACAAAGGGCGAATTAGAAACTTCAAAATAAAACTTAGAAGTTCCTTCAGAGATCATGATCATGGTTTGTAATGATTTAGGATCAATGAAGTTCAATGTTCAAAGTAAATTTATTATCGAAGTACATATATTGCATGTCCCCATTTACAACCATGAGATTTCTTTATTTTGTGGGCATTCACAACAAATCCAAGAAACACGGCAGAATCCATGAAAGGCCGTTCCCAACAAGACAGACAAAGAACCAGAGTGCAGGAGACAACAAACTGTGCAAATACAAAAAGAAAGAAAAGCAAAATTAATAATAATAAACAATAAATATTGAGAATGGGAGGTGAAGAGTCCTTGAAAGTGAGTCCAAAGGTTGTGGGAACATTTCAATGATGGGTCAAATGAAGTTGAGTGAATATATTCACTCTGGATCAGGAGCCAAATGGTTGGGGGGTAATAACTGTTCCTGAATCTGGTGGTGTGAGTCCTGAGGCTCCTGCACCCTCTTTATTTTTTCCTAATATCTCACCTGTGCCTCTCACGAACTCTAGCTTACTTGCTGTTAGTGTCTGTGGTTGCCATTGAAATGGGTGTGGGTTGTGTGGGAAGTGGGAAATTGACACTCTTCCCTTGACAACCCTCACTGCCCTCTTTTGTCCAGTACATCACTGATAAAAACCTCCCCACCATAGAGCATTTCTATGAGAAATGTTTCCATAGAAAAGCAGTATCCATCATCAAAGATCCTCACCACCAAGGCCATGCTCTTTTCTGCTGCTATCGGGTAGAAGGTACAAGAGCCTCAGGACTCACACCACCAGTTTCAGGAACAGTTACTATCAGGGTCTTCAACAAAAGGGGATAGCTGCACCCATTTAAGGACTCTTTTATCTTGTTTATTTATTGCTATTTAGTTATATCAGTTTGTTGTTCATTGTTTACAGTTACTGTTCCATAGATTTGCCAAGTATGCCCAAAAAAATAGAATCTCAGGGTTGTATGTGGTGACATGTATGTACTCTGGTAATAAGTTTCACTTTGAACTTTGGTCAGACATGTCCTCAAGCCTCTACAACCTCTGAAACTTGTAAATGTAAATGTTATGGGGGGGGGGAGGTTATCAACAGGGTAAATGCAAGCAGGCTTTTTCCATTGATGTTGGGTGGGATTACAACTAGATGTCACGGGTTAAGGGTGAAAAGTGTAAAGTTTAAGGGGAACATGAGGGGAAACTTCTACTCTCAGAGGATTGTGAGAGGGTGGAATGAGCTGCCAGTGTAAATGGTGCATACAAGCTCAATTTCAATGTTTAAAGAAGTTTGGATAGGTACATGGATAGTAGGGATTATAGAGGGCTATAGTCCAGCTGCAGGTCATTGAGAGGAGGCAGTTTAAATTGGTTTGGCAAGGACTAGATGGGCTGAACTGCCTATTTCTGTGCTGTACGACTCTATCTCTGGCATCATTAGGTCCACAGATCGAAGGCTTCAGTGGGAAGGTCACAGACCTCCACCTTCACTGAAGTTTGCCATTGATATTTGATGATTAAAAATTTCAGGAGATCCTTTTTTTTAACATGTAAAATGATGTCCCCAGGGATTTCACTGTAATGCATGCAGAGCTCACTATGTTCAGCAAGGTATATTCCTCACTCTACAATGAATTATTTATAAAAGTCAGGATGTCCCTTTTGATCCAGTTCCTGTCCTGCTTAATTAAACTGAGCTGTGCATGCTGATGACATCACCAGGCATTGGAAATATGATAAGCAAATAAAAGTTTCATTTGGGTCAAGTCCTGGTCCAATTTCCCAATGGTGAGATTTTAACCAGAATGTGGAACAAAAGAAAACTTTAAAACAGGCACATTTCATCTTTTAAACATGGACTTGTTTTTTAACATAAAAACCGATTCAATTTCCAGGCATATGTAAAATTTAACATCTGAATACTAAAGTGCCCCCTTTTGTCTAAGTACAATGGCATTTTGAAAGGTTTGATAGTAGCTCTGTTTGTAGACTTCTGGGAAGGAACTAACCTGATCCATAACTTCAAAGGTTCTATGGTCATGCCACTTTATTCAGTACAGCTGTACACCTGCTCATTATTGCAACATCTAATCAGCCAATCATATGACAGCAACTCAATGCATAAAAGCCTACAGACATGGTCAAGAGGTTCAGCTGTTGTTCAGACCAAACATCAGAATGGGGAAGAAATATGATCCAAGTGACTTTAACTGTGGGATGATTGTTGGTGCCAGATGAGGTGGTTTGAGTATCTCAAAAACTGCTGATCTCCTGGGATTTCCACAACAACATTCTGTAGAATTTACAGGGAATGGTGTGAAAAGAAAAAAAATACATCTGGTGAGTGGCAGTTCTGTGAGCAAAAATACCTTGTTAATGAGGTCAGAGGAGAATGGCCAGACTGGTAAAAGCTTACAAGAAGGCAATAGTGACTCAAATAACCACACGTTACAACAGTGGTGTGCAGAAGAGCATCTCTGAATGCACAACATGGCAAAACTTGAAGTGGTTGGGCTACAGCAGCAGAAGACCACAAACATACACTCAGTGGCCAACTTATTAGCTACAAGAGGTAAATGGCTATTGAATGTAAAATTTCATCAGGGTCACATTCCAGTCCAATTTCACAATGGTGATATATTAACCAGAATTTGGAGCAAAAAGAAACTTTAAATCAGTCACAATTCATCTTTTAAACATAGACCTGTTTCTTTTCTGCATATAAAAACCCAATTCAATTTCCAAGCGTTTGTAAAATTTAACATCTGAATACTAAAGTGCCTATCTCTGTCTAAATACAATGGGATTTTGAAAGGTCTGATAGTAGTGCTGCTCGTAAACTTCCAGGAAAGAACTAAACCTATCCATAACCTCAAAGAATCCGTGGTCATGGCAGATAATACAGTATGTAGAGGCATTTCCTATGAGTAATGTTATCATCCTAATTAAATGGCAAAGTACACTAATCCGATAAATGTAGTGGAATGAAGTGTTTGTATTGCTGTGGTTTTCCAACCAGGTGTGACTTCAAATTACAGTCATTTGTAAAAACACGTATTTTGATCTGATTTCAAAGCTGTAATTCATTTTGTCTGCTATTTGTAGTGTCTGACAACAGTTGCTTGATCTGAAATATCATTGTGCATTCATGAGTTGCTTAATCCTTTTGCCCTACAGTAGTCAACCACTTTGACACCCAAATTTTCCTATCATGTTTCAATTGCAATTGTCCCAATCATGAATATTTAAAAAGGATTACGTACTACAGCATAAAATAATCAGAATCTCTGCCATTATGATCTTGCTATAAACAAATTTTATCAGAGAAAAGCAAAACTGTAAAAAGGCCAAAACATGAAGGCCTTTATTTTTATTTTATTTTATTGAGGTACAGCGTGCAACAGGCCCTTCTGGCCGTTCAAGCCAAACCTCAAAGAATTTGATTTAATCCTATCCTAGACACGGGACAATTTACAATGACTAACTGGCACGTGGGAGGAAGCCGGAGCACCCGGAGGAAATCCACAATGTCATGGTGAGAATGTAGAAACTCCTCACAGGAAGCAGTGGGAATTGAAACCAAGTCGCTTGTACTGTAGATCATTGTGTTAGTCACCATGCTACTGTATCGCCCCAGATCTCAAAAATGGAATCTTATAAGTTTCTGAAATATTAATTAAACTACTTAGTTGGTATTTTGTTGATACAACAATCTTACAAAGCCCAAAGTAATTAATTCTACCTTCAATGTTCTTAAGTGTTAATAGATATGCATTTTGGTTCTAATCTGAGGAAGGATGATTCTGTGTTGTTTTCACGTTTTTATGTGGCATTTCTTGAGACTTTTCTTCCCACTACGGTGTCAAAGTTAACACTTCAGGAGATGCTTCAATAAAGTCTGTTAGATTATGAAAATGACTGCATTTTCAGCTCCAGAAATTCTCACACGTGTGAATGTTTGTGATGGAAGATTCCCTGTGAGGTTCTGAGCCCATATTAAACATGTCTGGAAAAAGTTGCATTGCTAACTTGAAACTCTATTGTTAGTTACTTGCTGAAAGTGAGAGAACTGAAGTTAAGAGTGGACTGACGAGACACAAAGAGTGAATTGGTGAGCAGCTCCCACTCAAAAGACCTCTTGTGAGGGAACTTTTAGCAGGCAGTGGGATTGTAGCTTCTTGGAAAGGGCAGCCATTTATCATCGTCCCAAATGAAAGCATTCTTTGGACACAAATGTCTTTCGTTGCCTTTGTCCAATTACTGGGAGGAAAAGTGAGAAGGAAATGTCAAAATGCTGAAAGAGTGATGTATGGTGAGTAGTCAACCATCCTTTGTGCAGGCCTGGACAGTTTGTCAAATGGACGGGGCATGAGTCAAGCCCTAAGGTTGAAAGGTCATGACCTCAGGAGTGCTACGATCAGACTGTATAAGTGAGAGGATAACTACAAGTTTCAGCCGCAGTGGAAAGGAACAATGGTGAGAGCTGGACACAACAAAAAGCACATTTACATAATTCAGGTAAGATCCTTTATTGGAACTGACAGGGATGTGACAACATGAAAAGACATTGGAACATAATATGTCTCATTACTGAGAAACATTGCTGCTACGCAGTCCGAAGATGGGAATATAAATGAGGACCAAATCTCTAATAACATTTTAAATAAAATTGCAAGCAACTCCTTTGTTCAAGTCAGGCCTTCCTGTGTCACATTGAAAGTTACCTCAGCAAAGACAATTTGCATTTCACAAGACAGCAATGAGATATGTCAATTCACATCAGATCTACGTATAATGCTTAATGAGAAAATGATACAGTATTTAATTATATGCTGTACCAATGTCAATATTACCAGCAGATTTGAGTTTGTTCTGTGAAAATGTGTTTCATTATGTCTCCAGCAACAACAATTATGGACTAAGAAACAAAAACATACAAAGGTGAGGTGTACAAGATTCAAGATTGTTTAATGTCATCTCGGGCACACAAGTGTAAAAAAGAACAAAATTATTGTTACTCCAGATCCGATGCAGGAAAAAATATAATAAGATATAGAACACAATAATAATAAAACAGCATAAATATAAATTGATAAGTTAGCTTATATAAGATAGTCTATAAATAATAGAAACAATTCAAGCAGGTTTTAGAGAAAACCACAGCACGGAGACAGCCCTAAACAACATTTTCAGTGATCTCAGGCTCAGCAGCAAGGCCAACAGAGTTTCAGTTCTAACTCTCCTCGATCTTCGACACAAATGACCACACCATTCTCCTAGGTCGCCTTGAGAACTGGCTTGGCCTTTCCGGTAGTGCCCTTAATTGGTTTCCGTTCATATATCTTGGAGAGGAATTTTCTAGAGATGCAATGTACCTTTTGGTATTGCTTGGGAAGCTGGCTTGGTCCCCTACTTCTCTTCTTATAAATACTCCGCTTAGGAGATATCATTAGAGACTATAAACCTCACTTCCATGGTTACATGCACAACACGCTGGAGGAACTCAGCAGGTCGGGCAGCATCCGTGGAAACGAATAGTCAACGTTTCAGGCCAAGACCCTTCATCAGGACTGAAGAGGGAGGGGGCAGGGGCCCTATAAAGAAGGTGGGGGGAGGGTGGGAAGGAGAAGACTGGTGGGTGCCAGGTGAAAAACCAGTAAGGGGAAAGATCAAGGGGTGGGGGAGGGAAATCAGGGAGGGGATAGACAGGAGAGGTGAAGAAGGAATGTAAGGGGAAAGCACTATGGGTAGTGGAAGGAGGTGGAACCATGAGGGAGGTGATAGGCAGCTGGAGGAGGAGGCAGAGTGGAACTGGGTTGGGGGAAGAGAGGGGGAGGGAATTACTGGAAGTTGGAGAACTCAATGTTCATGCCAAGGGGCTGGAGACTACCAGACAGTATATGAGGTGTTGCTCCTCCAACCTGAGTTTGGCCTCATCATGGCAGTAGAGGAGGTCATGTATGGACATATCTGAATGGGAATGAGAAGCAGAATTGAAGTGGGTGGCAACCGGAAGATCCTGTCTGTTGTGGCGGACGGAGTGGAGGTGCTCGACGAAGCGATCCCCCAATCTGCGTCGGGTCTCACCGATGTAGAGGAGGCTGCACCAGGAGCACCAGATGCAATAGACAACTCCAGCAGACTCGCAGGTGAAGTGTTGCCTCACCTGGAAGGACTGTTTGGGGCCCTGAATGGTGGCAAGAGAGGAGGTGCAGGAACAGGTGCTTTCAGTGATAAGTACCAAGTGGGAGATCCATGGGGAGAGATGTGTGGACAAGGGAGTCGTGAAGGGAACGATCCCTGCTGAAAGTGGAGAGGGGTAGAGAGGGAAAGATGTGCTTAGTGGTGGGGTCCTGTTGAAGGTGGCAAAAGTTGCGGAGGATAATATGCTGGATCCGGAGGCTGGTGGGGTGGTAGTTGAGGACAAGGGGAACTCAGTCCCTGTTGTGGTGACGGGAGGATGGGGTGAGGGCTGAAGTGCGGGAAATGGAGGAGATGCGGGTGAGGGCATCATTGATGATGGCAGAAGGGAAACCATGATTCTTAAAGAAAGAGGATGTTTGTGATGTCCTGGAACGGAAAGTGTCATCCTGGGAGCAGATGTGGTGGAGACAGAGGACCCTAATGCATGTTGCTTTGACCCCAGCATCTGCAGACTATGTTGTGTTTATGATTTCCATGGTTATGCAGATGACACACAATTGTACATCTCAGCTGAGCCTGATGATGATAACACCCTATCTTCTCTGACTTCTGGTCTGGTTGCAATAAACAAATGGATGAGCAATAATTTCCTAAAAGTAATTAAAGATAAAACAAATATTCTTGTTGGTCCCAAAGCCAAAAGAGATAAACTTTTTGTTGAACTTGGGAACGTGTCTACATTTGTAAATTCAGAAGTAACAAGTCTGGTGTTACCATTGATTCAGATTTGAATTTTAAATTCCACATAAAGAAACTCACTAGAGCAGCTTTTCTACACTTGAGAAATATTGAAGAGGTACGTCCATTTCTGGCACGTAATGATGCTGAAAAACTAATTCACACCTTTATATCGAATAGACTCAATTACTGCAAAGAACATTTTACTGGCTTTCCAAAGCAATCTATTGACAAACTTCAACTCATTCAGAACACCACGCTAGACTTTTAACTAAAATCAGGGTGAGGGAACATTCCACTTCTGTAGCACCTCCTCTACATTGGTTTCCTGTATCTTTTAGAATTGACTTTAAAATTCTCTTATAACACGAGTGAATCTGCAGATGCTGGAAATAAATAAAAACACAAAATGCTAGCAGAACTCAGCAGGCCAGACAGCATCTATGGGAGGAGGTAGTGACGACATTTTGGGCTGAAACCCTTCATCAGGAGAGTGAAAACTGATGAAGGGTTTCGGCCTGAAACGTCGTCACCACCTCCTCCCATAGATGCTGTCTGGCCTGCTGAGTTCTGCCAGCATTTTGTGTTAAAATTCTCTTACTTGGTTTTGAAGTTCTCTATGGTCTGGGACCAGAGTACATCATAGAATAATTTTTGTTTTATAATCCTGCTCAAGTTCTTAGGTCTTCTTCTGCCGGTCTCTGAAATTTAAACAATCTCCCTCAAAAGATAATTTGGTCAGCTTTTTTAAACTACACTGTGAAACTGTGGATTTTAATACCTAAATCTATAAGGGATGCAGACACAGTTGACACTTTTAAACACCAACTCAAGCCCTATTTATTTAAACTCACTTTTAACTAACATCTTTTTGTCTTTTATTTTCATGTTTAGTTTTTAAAAAAATTTTATTTTCATGTTTGCATTTTTTCCCAGTGCAAAGCACTTAGAATGACATCATCTGTTTGAAAAGTGCTAAGTCAAGATATTATTTTGATTGATGATAGGTACATAAAGTGACGCTATGTACAGGAGTGTCTCTATATAAGATGACTTCGACAGGAAATGATAAAGTAGTGGTGGTTGTAGATGTAGAAGGCTCAGTTAGTAGGTGGAGCTGTTGATCATTCTTACTGCTTGGGGAAAGTACCTGGTTTTGAGTCTGATGGTCCTGGTGTGGATGCTAAGTAGCCTCCTCTATGGTGGGAGCGGACAAACAATCCATGAGGAGGGTGGGTGGGATTCTTCATGATGTTATTGGCCCTTTACTGGCACTTTTTTGAATTTAAGTCCTTGATGGTGGGCAGGCTGGTGCTGCTGATGCATTGAGCAGTTTTAACTACCCGGTGTGGAGTCTTTCTGTCCGCCACAGTGCAATTTCCGTACCATGCTATGATGCAGCATGTTAGGATGTTCTTTACAGTGCATCTATAGAATGATATGAGTATAGATGTGCAAAGGCCAGCTCTCTTCAGCCTCCTCAGAAAGTAGAGGCATTGGTGACCGTTCCGGATTGTGTTGGGTGTTTTCTGAGACCATGTGAGCTCGTATGAGATGTTCACTCTCAGGAGTGTGAAACTGCTCAGTTTCCACTGCTGTGCCACCGATGTAAAGGGGTGAGAGTGGTACGAGTTCTCCTGAAGTCAACAGCCATCTCCTTTGTCTTGTTGACATTGAGGAAGAGGTTATTTGCTTGGCACCAGGCCTGGAGTAAGAGGGTATTCCTCATCCTGCTGCATGATCAAGAATGTAAGATGAAGAATTCTTGAAAAAGGGTCTAGTTCTCAGTTGGGGTGAGTGAAGTTCAGTGAAGTTATCCTCTCTGTTTCATGAGCCTGTTGGTTCAGGGATAATAAAACTTGCAGAGAGATTTAGGCCAGTTAGAAGAGTGGGCTGAAAGATGGCAGATGGAGTTTAATGGTGATAAGTGTGAGGTGCTACATTTTGGTAGGAATAATCAAAATAAGACATACATGGTAAATGGTAGGTCATTGAGGAATACGGTAGAACAGAGTGATCTAGGAATAATGGTGCATAGTTCCCTGAAGGTGGAATCTCATGTGGATAGGGTAGTGAAGAAAGCTTTTGGTATGCTGGCCTTTATAAATCAGAGCATTGAGTATAGGAGTTGGGATGTAATGTTAAAATTGTACAAGGCATTGGTAAGGACGAATTTGGAGTATTGCGTACAGTTCTGGTCACCGAATTATAGGAAAGATGTTAACAAAATAGAGAGAGTACCGAGGAGATTTACTGGAATGTTACCTGGGTTTCAGCACCTAAGTTATAGGGAAAGGTTGAACAAGTTAGGTCTTTATTCTTTGGAGCGTAGAAGGTTGAGGGGGGACTTGATAAAGGTATTAAAAATTATGAGGGGGATAGATAGAGTTGAGGTGGATAGGCTTTTTCCATTGAGAGTAGGGGAGATTCAAACAAAAGGACATGAGTTGAGAGTTAGGGGCAAAAGTTTAGGGGTAACACGAGGGGGAACTTCTTTACTCAGAGAGTGGTAGTTGTGTGGGATGAGCTTCCAGTAGAAGTGGTAGAGGCAGGTTCGATTTTGTCATTTAAAAAAAATTGGATAGGTATATGGACAGGAAAGGAATGGAGGGTCATGGGTTGAGTACAAGTAGGTGGGACTAGGTGAGAGTATGCGTTCGGCACAGATTAGAAGGGCCGAGATGGCCTGTTTTCATGCTGTAATTGTTATATGGTTATAATAACTGTTTCTGAACCTTATGGTGTGGGTCATGAGGCCCATTGATGGCAGCAGTGAGAAGAGATTACGACCTGATGTATTATACAAGAAGTAAAATAACAGACAGGCAAATGATGTAGAATGGCTTGAATTCTGTTTCAATGAAGCAATTTCTGTCAATTAGCTGATTTGAAATTAATGTATTTTTAACAGTTGGAGCAGAGAGAGGTGAGATGCCTATCTGTGGTCAAGTGGAATCAGACCGCCATTTTGTTATTGCCAGGAAGAGATCTGATGACCACTATAAAGCAGAGCAGGACATCAACTGAGTTGCCATGTGAAATTCTCAGGCTACATTAGATAAACCTCTTAAAAGTGGACTATACACTCAGTGGCCACTTTATTAGATACACCCCTACATCTGCTCTTTAATGCAAATGTCAAATCGGGTAATCATGTGGTAGCGACACAATGCATAAAATCATGCAGACATGGTCAAGAGGTTCAGTTATTGTTTAGAAAAAATATCAGAATGGGGAAGGCATGTGATCTAAGTGACTTTGACTGTGGAATGATTGTTGGTGCTAGATGGGGTAGTTTGAGTATTTCAGAAATTGCTGATATCCTGGGATTTTCATGCACAACAATCCCTAGAACTTACAAGGAATAGAGCATCCAGCGAGCTGCAGTTCTGTGGATGAAAAAATCTTGTTAAAGAAAGAGGTCAGGGAATGGCCAGACTAGTTTAAGCCGACAGGAAGGTGACAATAACTCAAATAGCCACGCGTTACAACAGTGGTGTGCAGAAAAGCTTTTCTGAACACACAACACATTAAACCTTGAAGTGGATGGGCTACAGCAGCAGAAGATCACACACATACACTCAATGGCCACTTTATTAGGTACCTGATAAATTGGCCGCTGAGTGCATTAATTCATGTTGATGGGAAACATGATCATTGTACCGAGGATAGATAGAAAGATTTTTTTATTTGCATAGAGCAGAATTTGTGACTCTGTGCAAGCAGGACAGAAACCAGATAAGCATTTATGTTCTGCTCTCTACCTCATTCAAACTTGTGACAAACTCTCAGCTGTACTCAACCATAGAGAGAATACTCCTTTTGCTCATCCATCCCCAATGCTGTTTTCATGCACTTCACATATTGAGCTGCCTCTACTGATGCCATACATCTGAGTCATCATGTCATCTTCAATCAATTACTTCTACTACTCCATTTACACTCAGTGGGCACTTTATTATGTTCATGGTCCTCTGCTGCTGTAGCCTAGCTGCTTCAAGATTTGCCATGTTGTGCATTCAGAGATGCTCTTCTTCATTGTAATGAGTAGTTATTTGAGTTACTGTCATCTTCCTGTCAACTTGAACCAATCTGGCCATTCTCCTCTGACCTCTCTTATTAACGAGGTGCTTTCACCCACAGGAAACTCTAGAGACGGTTGTGCGTGCCAATCCGAGGAGATCAACAGTTTCTCAAACTACCCTGTCTGGAACCAACAATTATTTCACAGTCAAAATCACTTAGATCACAATTCTTTCCCATTCTAAACAACAATTGAACCTCCTGACCATGTCTGCATGCATCGAGTTGTTGTCACATGATTGGCTGATTAGATATTTGCATTAAAGAGCAGGTGTATGGGAAAGTGTCCACTGAGTGTTGATGAAGGTAGATTGATTATTGTAATTCTGTTTTGTTGATATCCATTGCAAGTTTGACCCCACTGTGATACTGTACAAATGATTGTTGTGTTCAAAGTATGTACACAGTTATTATGGAAGTTTGTATACCATGTACAACATTGAGATCTCTCTTCATGCAGGCAGCCACAAAACAACGAAACACAATAAAACCCATTAAAGAAGACCCACACAACAAAGACCGTCAAACACCCAATGTGTGGAAAGTTAAATTAAATTGTGCAAACAATAAAAAACGTAAATAACACACAGAACTTGCACCGTCAAAGTGAGTCCTCAGCCTTGGAGCCAGCTCGGTGCTGAGGCGAGTAAAGCCAGTCCAGGACTCTGATGGCTGCAGTCCAGGGCTAGATGATGGCAGAATGGTTGCATTCTTAGGCGAGTAAACCTTATGGAGTAGTGAGCTGAAGACTGGCTCGTCCTTCACCCTTGGTCTTGATAATTTTATATTTTTAATCCAGCTCAGCACTTAAATTGTTCAAACCAGTTTGTTTTCACTCTTGGGTCTAAGCTCTGCCACTTTGATCGGCCCTAGTTCCACTCCAACAATGAGCAAACATGTCAAAGAAGCAAGACTTTTCAAAGAGCAAACCCTCTTAACCATACGAGAGGAAGTGAGAATGAACCAGCTTTCTTATCAAGAACAGGTGTCCCCATCTACAGATCCCTCAAAGTTGCCGTGCAGATTGATAGGGTGGTTAAGGTAGGGTGTGTTGGTCTTCATTAGTCAGGAACTGAGTATAAGAACCATGAGGTAATGTTGCAGCTCTCTAAAACCCTTTTGAGACCACACTATGTTCAGTTCTAGGAAGGATGTAGAAGCTTTAGTGTTAATGCAGAGATTTACCAGGATGCTGCCTGGGTTAGAGAGCATGTCTTGTCAGGATAGATTGAATCAGCTGGGGCTTCTCTCTCTAGAGTGAGAGAGGATGAGAGGTGATTTTATAGAGGTGTACAAGATGATAAAAGGCAGAAATCGAGTGGACAACAGGAGATGGTTTCCTACAGAGGAAATGACTAATGCACAGGGTATATTTAAGGTGATTAAAGGAAAGTATAGTGGGGATATCAGAAGCAAGTCTTTTTACAGAGATCCATGAATGTGTGGAATTCCCTGCTGGGGCAGTGGTAGAAGCATATAAATTAGGGACATTTAAAAAACTTTGAAATAGGCAATGGATGATTGAAAAATGAAGGGCTACAGTATGTGTGATGGAAGTGTTAGATTAATCTTAGAGCAAGTTAACATGTCAGCACAACATTATGAACGAAGGGCCAAGACTGCGCTGTACTGTTTCTACGTTCTCTGAAGCACACTACACAAGACTGCGCTGTACTGTTTTCTACGTTCTCTGAAGCACACTGCACAAGACTGCGCTGTACTGTTTTCTACGTTCTCTGAAGCACACTACACAAGACTGCGCTGTACTGTTTTCTACGTTCTCTGAAGCACACTACACAAGACTGCGCTGTACTGTTTTCTACGTTCTCTGAAGCACACTACACAAGACTGCGCTGTACTGTTTTCTACGTTCTCTGAAGCACACTACACAAGACTGCGCTGTACTGTTTTCTACGTTCTCTGAAGCACACTACACAAGACTGCGCTGTACTGTTTTCTACGTTCTCTGAAACACACTACACAAGACTGTGCTGTACTGTTTTCTACGTTCTCTGAAGCACACTACACAAGACTGCGCTGTACTGTTTTCTACGTTCTCTGAAGCACACTACACAAGACTGCGCTGTACTGTTTTCTACGTTCTCTGAAGCACACTACACAAGACTGCGCTGTACTGTTTCTACGTTCTCTGAAGCACACTACACAAGATTTGTCTCCAGATTTCACCATTTTTCTAGTTTAATTCACCTAAAACTGGTAAACGCGATTTTGACTTTAAAAAACCCAAAGTACATTTATTATCAAGGTACGTATGCAGTATACAACCCTGAGATCTTCCTACAGGCACTCACAGAAGAAAGAAAAACCATGGAATAAACTGGCCAAGCAAAACGTCATACATTAAATACACAGAAAAAAAGTGAAAATATAGAATATAAAATAGATGTGATCCAGCAAGGAACAATAATTTCTGAATCAATTGATTTGTACTGTTTAGGAATAAGTTGAGGTGTGAATAAGTGATTGCAATGTATTATAAATCTTGATGTTGGCTGCAGGAATTTGATCACACCTCATGGCCAGAGATGTGCCACTCTTTCACGAGCACCATGGATGGACAGTGGAGAGCATTTTAACTGGTTGCGTCACTATCTGGTGCGGAGGAGCCGCAGCACAGGATCGGGAAACGCTGCAGGAAGTTGTAAACTCAGCCAGCTCCGTCATGGGCACTGGCCTCCCCAGCATCCAGGATATCTACAAAAAGTGATGCCTCAAAAAAGTGGCATCCACCATTAAGGACTCCCCTCACCCAAGGTATGATCTCTTCTGCTACCATCAAGGAAGAAGTACTGGAGCCTGAAAACACATGCTCAACATTTCTAGAACAGCTTGTTCCCCACTGCCATCAGATTTCTGAAGAGACATTGAACCCATGAATACTACCTCATTATTTTTTCCTCTCTTTTTGCACTATTTATTTATTGTAATTTCTGGTTTTTATTACTATGTATTGCAATGTATTGCTGCCGCAAAACAACAAATTTCACAAGATACGCCAGTGACACTAACACTGACTCTGATTGTGAAGGTTTAGATTTTGGAGTTCTATGTCTGGCAGGTAAGATGAATGTTGTTGTGCCATTTTTCTTGGCCACAAACGATGTTTCCTCACTACCATGACATCACGACAGAAGGAGAAAACATCTCCCTTTTGTGCCAGGCTAATTTAATTTGTACCTTCCACCCAGGGGTAAATATGTTTGACTGTCCATCGAAGCTCGCTTTACCCACTTTCTGTTCTCACGGGAAACCCAGCTGATAAAAGTCAAACAGGCAGGATATTACTTAGAGCATCTCTTAACTTTATTTAAAAGTAATTTAATTTCGAGCAACTCACACCCAGTCTAATTTGAACAAACCATACACATAATCCCCTGGGATGAAACTAATGATCTTTGCATGTCTGCTGTACATCAGGATGTTGGTTGCTATGGAGTTACTTGCATTCTACTGTAAATATTTCCAGATATTATTTAACATTTCCTTTTTGGCAACTCAAAGATGAAAAATACATGATCCAACTTTGTCTAAACCTATTTGTTTCATTTACAAATCTAGAACTTTCATTATTATTTCACAACTGACAGGGGTGAACAATGACCTACAACCTTTAACACGCAGTGTTGGAAGCCATTGACCTCTACTCCCACAGATCTGGTTTGCCTATTTATGGTTTGACCTTGTTTTGTCTGGAAACTTGGTCATGAGATACAGAACAAACAACCGACACACAGGCAAACCCTTAAGTGGGAATTAAAGTGAAATATGATGCAAACCCTCTATTCTTCAGAAAATCTACATCTGTCACGTCTGCATTTCCCCATTAAATTTGCCCACTTATTAAATTGATTATATTGTTATTTTCCATCACTTAATTCAAAGGACAAAACATATGGATTACGTATTTAACTTAAAAGAGAAGGAAAAAAACACTAATTTGTTCAGTCTGAGCACTTTAATTCTCAAGCATTCATCTCCTTACCAAAAGCTTCAATGAACGGACATATTTGAATACTTAGCACCAAAGATGTAATTAGATACACATTTTAAAAAGAGAGGAATAGTAAATGCTTATGAATTAAGCAGGAATATGGGATTTGAGCACAGCTGGCCTATGTGAAGAAAGTGATGATATAAATTTGATTATCTAAAAAAAACTCTCTGAGAAAACACAGCATGAAATGTGGGTTGTTTTATTGTAAACAAGGTTATGGATTAAATTGCCAATGAGGTGCAAAGAGCCTTCGTTCAGACTGAAAGCAGAAAAAAAGTAAGATTAGCTTTATCTGTCAAATGTACATCAAAACATATAGTGAAATGCATTGTTTGTGTTAAATCAAATCAGTGAGGATTGTGCTGGGGGCAGCCTGAAAGTGCTGCCACAATTCCAGCACCGACATGGAATGCCCACAACTCACTAACCCTAACCCATTTGTCTGTGGAATGTGGAAGGAAAATGAAACATGCAGTGGGTACCCACACAATTATGGACGGAATGTACAAACTCCTTACAGACAGAGGTGGAATTGCACCCCAGTCTGTGGTCAATGGCACTGTGAAGCAGTGTGGTAACCATGCAGCCCTGTAACTGAATGTTTTCCGTAAGAGACCTACAAAGCCAATTCGACGTTCAGTATGAGAATCAGAATCAGGTTTATTATCACTGACATGAATTTCGTGGTTTTGTGGCAACACTACATTGCAATACATAATAATAAAAACTGTAAAAACTTATAAACTAAAATAAGGAATATATATATATACAAAATTAAATTAAATTAACACTGCCAAAAGAGAAAAAAATAGTGAACTAGCATTCATGGGTTCATTGTCCATTCAGAAATCTGATGCCAGAGGGGACGAAGCTGTTCCTGAAAAGTTGAGTGTGTGTCTTCAGGCTCTTTGGTGGTAGCAATGAGAAGAGGGCACGTCCTGGGTGATGGGGGTCCTTAATGATTGGTGCCATCTTCTTGACATAGCACAAATTGTTTTCAGGCACCAAGTTAAAAATCTGCTTCCATGTTCTTGGCCGACTTTCACTTCTGTGGTGTCCCTGTGTCAGTCTGCATAAGTGGCATAGTGCTTGGATGTTTATCTGCAGCTCATGCTGATGGATGCAAGGAGGTAAATGAGCAAAGCTTCAAATTACATGATTGTCGATTCTTCCTTTGCAGAGTTGCACTTTGGGAACCCACTAAACAAAAACCCAGAGCCTACTGTTTTGAATGCCAAGCCCTGTACTGCATGACAACTCGATCCAAATCATTGTATGATGTTACTGGAACGGAAATATCCTTTTGTTTCTAAAAAAAATCTTTAATGCATTGTTTTCACATAACAGAAATTAAAATGTAAGTCTTAAAAATGAATGCTCAATCTAGATTATTGCCCATAAACTTATGCTCCTTCGTTTACTGGCAAATTTATATTGCTTCCTCACTCTCAATGATACTTGCCAGTAACGATGTGATGAATTAAATTTCAGACACACTTTATCTTTTCAGCAAATAACATGGTTTGAAGAAACAACGTCATGAGAAATATTTAAGGAATATTTAACTATTTATTCGAGTATTAAAAAAAGATAATTTGGAGTGTGTTATTCCAAGACTCTTGTTGAAGTTAATCTTCAAGAAGAACTGCCTCAAAAGGGCAGTGTCCATCATTAAGGACCCCCACCACTCAGGATATTCTTTCTTCTCATTGTTACCATCAGGAAGGAGGTACAGAAGCCTGAAGGCACATAATCAATGGTTCAGGAACAGCTTCTTCCCCTCTACCATCATCTGAATGGACGTTGAACCCATGAACACTTCCTCACTACTTTTTTATTTGTTTTTGTACTGCTTATTTAAATTAACTTTTTAATATACTGTATATACACTTATTGTAATTCAGTTTTTCCCTATATTATCATGTACTGCATTGTACTGCTGCCACAAATTTAACAAATTTCTCAATATAATGTCACCGGTGATAGTAAAGCTGTTTCTGATTCTGAGTTAAGAAGTTTTAGCTTGTAGCTTACCATTTCAGGTTCCAGAAGAATTTCCTCAATTCCAACATGCAAAGGGATTCCATTTAAACTTCCAGGCAGCCTCTGTTAGTTCTGGGGAGCCCCGTTAATCATGGGTGTAGATGATTTTAGCCAACCTGGCATTTTCAAGAACTAACAATCATCCCTCAATACAATGATTGTTTTTTGGATTCTCTAATGTAGCTGTTTACTGTAGTGACTCTTCAGGAACTATCCTGTCAACAGAATGGATCACAGCAGGCTAGGAAAACCCCAGCGAAAACCTGTCAGCCTACAGCTGTATTGATCATACTCTGCCATTTGAAAGTCTGAAAATTATCAAGATGACAAAATCTCTTTTTCAACATGTTAACTGCTCTGCAGAGCAGCAGAACAACTTGCTTTCTGAAAGCATTGACAAGTCTTTTTTTTATACTATCTTGAAACAAGTTTTGACAAAATTTGATCTATCCCCTTGTAAAAAGTAATGAACATTATCGTGGGTTTTAATTGATACCCACAAATAAAAGGGGGCTTGGCAGCATAGTGCACAGGGTTTTACAGTACCAGCAACCCTGGTTCAAATCCCACTGCTGCCTTTAAGGAGTTTGTGTGATCTTCCCGTGACAAGGTGGGTTTCCGCCGGGTGTTCCAGTTTTCTCCCACAGTCCAAAGACGTCCCAGTTAGTAGGTTAATTGATCATTGTAAATTGTCCTGTGATTAGACTTGGGTTAAATCGGGGGACTGCTGCACGGCATGGCTTGACGGGCTGGGAGGGCCTATTGCACGCTGTATCTCAATAAGTAAGTAAATAAATAAATGATCTATCCTCTTGTAAAAATAACTAATATTACCATGGATTTTAATTGATATCCACAAGTAAAGCTACATCATGATAGCACTGCACTTTACTGAATAACAAATTACTGTTTTAGTCTGACCTTCAAGATCTGCTTTATTTCATGCAACCATTATGTTTTCTAAAATATCAATCTAATTATCATTTGGTGTGAAGCTCTTTGAAGAAAGGGAAACTGGGCCACCATTTGTCTGTGATAAGTAATAACATTTCTGAACCCACAGACAAACCAATAAGCAGACACAAGAGGGTTGTTTGTTACACCACTTAATATGGATCATGGCTGCTGAAAGATGCTGATTTAGGAGATGGGCGACTGTTCCTATTGCTCAAATTATAAACAGTGAACAAGAACAAGGAGGCAGGTCAAACCTTTTAGATGTATTGATTGAGAAGAACACACCGGGCTGAGGGCCTTCCAGACAGCCAACTGAAAAACATTTGAATGCTATGGTATTAAATGTATTAAAAGTCAAAAATCTCTATCAGCCATCATTTAAAAATCACCATAATTTCTGAAAAAACTGTTCAGCTTTTGACAGGATGGCTAATAATAATGGCACTAGCAGGGAAAAAAGGCTAGAAATGTATGGCATTCCCAGGAAATGTGTAGATATCGGGGATGATAAAGGAATCTTGTAAAAGACTGTGAAGCCAGAGAAGAAATTCTCATTACATTATGGCCCATAAAGTGGTCACTAATGCTTACCTGTCAGTAGATTATTATCTGTGGGGTTATAAAAAAGGCATTTCAGCCACATTCATGGATTTGTGTAAATAAAGTCCACCCCTAGTCCATTAGACTCTAAGCTCTTAAGGCCTACATGGACAGAGGCCTAGATTGTTTATATAACAACAACATCTGCTTACACTCAGTCTTGTTGTCAGAGAGACTACTCAACTGAAAGCCTTGGAATCTTTTTTTTCATCCACTTGATGCCGTATTGTGTTTCATGAGGGAATTTTTTCCCTTGTCTCAAAGACCAGACCAAACCTTTAATCCACAAGAACTTGTACGCTTAGCTGCTCTGATGAGAATGAATGCTTCACTTGTTGATCACTCTGACAGGCTAGAACAAAGACCAGCTAACTAATTAATCAAAATTACAGACACTCAACACTTTTTGACACGCTACTTTACCTTGCCTTTTAAACACTGCAAACTGGCATAATTGAAAATACTAGAAAGCACTTTAAGCACTGAGTAATGTTTTAGTTCAATTAAACTTTACCAATATAAAATGTGTTGAGCTATTTATTATTAATGTCAAATGAATATGTGTCCAGTAAAATTCTCTAAACTGTGGATTTCCTAGGCTATATTTTATGAATTTATTCCCAGTAAAACTGACACATAATGGCCTTCCTTTATTACCCCTTTAGAAGGCAGTGGGCAGCCTGTGAAGTACAGAGCAGCTACAGTACCTTGGGTAAGAAATATATAGATGGTATTCACTGAAAACAAAGGAACAACAATATGCCACCCAGTGGTCTCTTACTTCTGTACCTCTTGTACCTAATAAAGTGGCCACTGAGCACAGGTTCGTGGCCTTCTGATACTCCAGCTCATCCACATGAAGCTTCTGTTGCCCTCTTGTCAGCTTGAACCAGTCTGGCCATTCTCCTCTGACCTCTCTCACTAACAAGGTGCTTTTGCCACAAGGTGTGACGGGTTCCAGGGAGAAGGCAGCAGATTGGGGATGAGAGGGAAATGGATCAGCCGTAATGAAATGGTGAATCAGACTCAATGTGCCAAATAGCCTAATTCTGCTCCGATATCTTATGGTCTTGTGGTCCAACTGCCACTCACTGGATGCCTTTTGATTTTTGCACCATTCTCTGTAAACTCTAGAGACCGTTGTGTGTGGAAATCCCAGGAGATCAGCAGTTTCTGAGATACTCAAACCACCCTGTCTGGCACCAACAATCATTCCACAGTCAAAATCACTTAGATCACATTTCTTCCCTATTCTGATGTTTGACCTGAACACCAACTAAACCTCTTGACCATGCCTGCATGCGTTTATGCTCTGAGTTGCTGCCACATGATTGGCTGATTATATACTTGTATTAAAAATCAGGTGTACAGGTATACCTATATAACACAGAGAAGAGAGGATCTGGCGAGTAATAGAGTCCCCAGTGTCCATGAACTTTAAGTTATCAATGTTTGGAACAAAGTGCTGAGAACACATGGCAAGTTGCAGAATGCATTCTATGGACATGGAGTGTGTGTGGAGACTGGTAATTAAGTAGGCTGCTTTGTTCTGAGTGCTGTTGAAACATTTGAGAATGGTTGGAGTTTCACTTCAATTTCATTTCCTTGTGACTTGGTTATTGGTGGAAGTCTCAAGGAGACGGGCTTAGTCTCTTCCCTGAGATACTAGTAAGGACTAGATAGGGTGGGTGTGGAGAGGATGTTTCCTGTGGTGGGGGTATCCAGAACTAGAGGGCACAGCCTCAAAATTGAGGACCAACCTTTCAGAAAGGAGGTAAGGAGGATTTGTTTTTAGGCAAACAGTGGTGAATCTGTGGAATGTTCTGCCACAGACTGCGGTGGAGGCCAAGTCGGGGGGTATATTTAAGGCGGAAGTTGATAGTTTTCTGATCAGTCAGGGCATCAAAGGATATGGTGAGAAGGCAGGTGTATGGGATTGAGTGGGATGGGGGATCAGCCATGATGGAATAGTAGAACAGACTCGGTGGGCTGAATGGCCTAACTCTGCTCCAATGTCTTATGGTCTTATACCAAGAAAAAACCTGATTTGTTTTATTTAGTAGGTAAACTGGCTTATGGAGCAGTCTGTTTAATCTTTATAGAGTTCAAAATTCGATTTAAATTTATTATCAAAGTACATATATGTCATCATATATAACTCTGAGATTCATCTTCTTGCAGGCATTCATCGTAGATACAAGAAACACAATAGAAATGAAAGACCACATCCAATAGAATGGACAAACAAGCACTGTGCAAAAGACAACAAACTGTGCAAATACAAAAAAGAAAGAAAAGAGAATTAATAATAATAATGAATGGATAAGCAGTGAATATCGAGAATATGAGATGAAGAGTCCTTGAAAGTGAGTCCATAGGCTGTGGGAACGTTTTAGTGATGGGGGCCAAGTGAAGTGAAGTTGATTGAAGTTATCCCCTCTGGTTCATGAGCTTGATGTTTGAGCGGTAATAACCGTTCCTGAACCTGGAGGTGTGAGTCTTGAGGGTCCTGTATCCACAACGTTTTATAGGTGGTGTTTCCTTACCAGACCAATATAGCTGGCATAGTTACCAATAATATGCCCTCTTGATCCATTCAGCACTTAGAGTAGAGTTTTCTGCAAATTCACATTGTACTCTGACCTTTTCTTATAACCATTTATGTGCTCATTCCACTTCAATTTTTTCAGTTTTATTTCTTCAGTTTTACTGCAAGATTCTCCACATTCGAGACCATAAGACCTTAGGAGCAAAATTAGGCCACTTGGCCCATCGAGTCTGCTCTGACATTGTATCATGGCTGATTTATTAACCCTTTCCATCCCATTCTCCTGCTTTCTACCCAGATTCCACAAATTTATCACCTTCTGGCTAAAGATATTGCACCTTATCTCTGATCTATTGGGTCGTCCCCCTGTCTGTGGGGATTCTGAGGCTGTGTCCTCTGCTCCTAGACTCTCCCATTACAGGAAACATCCTCTACACATCCACTCTGTCAAAGCCTATCAATATTCGATAAGTTTCAAGGAGATCCCCCCTCATCCCGCTGGATCACCCACAATGTTAATGGTTATTGTGCATCACTGTCAGGACTTACAGGAATCCTTCTCCTACAGTTAAGAGCTGTTTTTCAGAAAATAGCAAATCAAAATGGTAAAAAGGAATTTGCAGAAGAATTACATTGTAAGCTGTTATTTCCACTCAAAATTCAGTGCTGCTTTTCAGGCAAGGATCATAAAGCTATTGAAACCATGGTAATTAATAACAATGAACAAAGGTAAAAGTTATGTTGTCACTAACACAAAAGTATATTCCATAATAATGAAACCTGAAGTTTCAAATGATAATTTCAGAACGCTTTAGAAAATTGAGCGGCAGACATCACAATTATTAAGGTAAACATGACAATTATATTGCAGCTCCTAGTGCTTTAATATTTGTACATAGTACACCAGAGATCCTATAACGTTAGAAATTGAAGGAGATGTAGGCTATACAATCCCATAAAGCTTTCAACAAGGTCATAGCTGAGCCTCTAAAGTGTATTTTTCCTCTCTGATTCCTTTGGTTCTACCAATCACAAACTTTGAATACACTAGTGACTAAGAAGCCACAGCACTCTGGGGTAGCTTGTTGTCAAAGTTACAAGAAAAGTTCAAAGCAAATTTATTATCAAAGTACATATACGTCACTATATGCTACCCCAAGATTAATTTTCCTACAGGCATGCACAGTAGAACAAAGAAAATACAATAGAATCAGTGAAAAACTACACACAGAGACTGACAAGCAAGCAATGGGCAGAAGACAAACAAGAAATACAAAAAAAAAAGCCAATAACAAATACTGTAATTAAATGAATGAATAAATAAACAAATAAACAAACAAGAAAATAATACTGAGAACATGAGTTGTAGAGGCTTTGAAAGTGAGTCCATAAGTTGTGGAATCAGTTCAGTGTTGAGGTGAGTGATGTTATCCACACTGGTTCAGGAGCCTGAGGGTTGAAGGGTAATAACTGCTCCTAGACCTGGTGACATGGGATGTATGGCCCCTGGGCAAAGCTAGTTGGGACAAGACTAGTAACGTGATGAAGTGTGCAGCATGGTCTCCTGACCCCACCTTTCACATAGTCTGCAGTTCCTTCCATTGCAATGCAGTTGGAAATCAGGTGAAAGAAAATGTGTGGTAAGATGAAACAGAATTAGCAATGTTCCTGTGGCAACAGGTGCAAAATGGCTGAATATGTTAACAAGACTGCTGACTCAAGTTTTAGGCTCTGGCTAGATAGATAGGCCTGTCTGGGGGGATTTACAGGAACCCATGTGGTAGTTTACAGTAAATGGCATATCAAGGGCTTATATGGAGTTGCTCTTCACTTAACTGGGAAGATGAGGGAAATCACAAACAGTATAAGGTTGTTTAAAGGGATTTTTGAAGCTTCTCCATAGGCTGGATCACAATCAATGCTTGGAGATCATGATGTCCCTTTATATCTCATTGAAGTGTTGAGGCTTCCCAGAGGCTAAAGACTCGGTAGTTCTGAATACAGAAGCAATGCTGCTAATTGTTTATTGCTGATTAGTATTACTATGAACTGCATGCAACCTTGAGCTCAATTTATTAGTGGAAATTCAAATAAAGCCATCTGAGTTTTGTTCTTTTAGTTAAATTAGATTTGATTTTTTAGCTGTAGTTAAGAGTGAAATGATTTTACTTGATACCTTGTTCCTTTAGATAAGTTGTTACTTAATAAACTACACTCAGTAGCCACTTTTTAGGTACACCCGTACACCTGATTGTTAATGGAAATATCTAATGAACCAATCACATGGCAGCAACTCAATGCTTAAAAGCATGCAGACATGGTTAAGAGGGTCAGAATGGGGAAGAAAAGTGAACTAAGTGATTTGACCCTGGAATGATTTTTGGTGCCAGATGGGGTGGTTTGAATATCTCGGAAACAGCTGATCTCCTGGGATTTTCATGGACAACAAAGTTTACAGAGAATGGAATGAAAAACAAAAGAAGTGAGTGGCATTTCTGTGGGTAAAACTGCCTTGTTAATGACAGAGCTCAAAGGAGAATGGCCAAAGGAGAAAAGCTGACATGAATTCATGGGTTACAACGGTGGTGTGCAGAAGAGCATCTCTGAACGCACAGCACAACAAACCTTGAAGAGGATGGGCTACAGCAGTAGAACGCCACAGACATACACACAGTGGCTGCTTTATTAAGTATGCAGTGCCTAATATAGTGGTCACCGAGTGTATTTGTGAAGTTGTTTTCTCATTGCTGACTTGCTCGTTAGTTAGAGCTAAGTCCAAAGAAACCTGATCTATGTTCTGAGACAGGACATAATGGAAGACGAGTATTAGGGATGTGGAAGCATGATTCAGTGACTTCTGTATGACATAGAAAATGAACGATTTACTAAATTAGTTTGAAATTTGCAGACAAGCAAAGGAAGGTGAGGTTTGGAAACTTTGGTGAATGGGGAATTGGAGATCTGATCACTTGCACCTTCTAGCTTAGCCTGGGTTAGCAAGTTGACAGTGAGTCCCAGAATTTGAATTCCATGTGGGCGGGAGGGATGCAGGCCATCGTTGGGTTCCGTTGTCACTGATGGCAGCACAGCTCTTAGCACCGCACTGTTACAGCTTGAGGAGTCGGAGATTGGAACTCAATCCTGGTATCCTCTGTAAGGAGTCCACATGGACTCCATGAGTTTTCTCAGGGTTTCCTCCCACGGTCTAAAGACATTCTGGTTAGTAGATCAACTGGTCATTGTAAGTTGTCCTGTGATGAGGTTAGGGTTAAATCGGGTGGTTGCTGGGTAGTGTGGCTCGGAGGGCCAGAAGGGCCTAGTCTGTACCATGTCTGTAAATAAAATGAATAAAGTCTGGTGTTTGAGGCCTGGAGTTCGGGTTCTTATCCAGAGTCCTCATTCATTGTTATCAGTGAGTCCTGGATTGATACTGAAGATTGAAGCCCAAAGGTTGATTGGAAATCCAAAACTCAAACCCCATGGCTGAAGCTCCAAGTCTGCAAATTTTTGTGAGTCTGCTGGGGAAGGCGAAGGCCCAATGTGTCTGAGTCTGAGTCCACTAGAGGCTGGAGGCTGAGAAGATGGTGTTCTGTGTTGTTCTGCCGAGCATTGTGGACATGCTACATTGGCACAGGATGTAAATTACCAATGTCACTTCACTCTTCAAGAAGGGAAAGAGAAAAGTACAGTTCAGTTGGTTTGACCTCAAAGGCTGGGAAAATGATGGCTTCGATCATTATGGATGTGGTTTTGGGGTGTTTGGAGACACATGATAAAATAGGGCAATGTTAGCTGAGGGGAAATCTGAACTGACAAATCTGTTGGACTTCTTTGAGGAAATAACAAGCAGGATAGACAAAGGAGAATCGGTGATTGTTGTGTACTTGGATTTTCATAAGGCCTTTGACAAGGTGCTACACATGAGGGTGCTTAGCAAGATAAGATCCCATGGTATTACAGGAAAGATACTATCATGGAATGACCATTGGCTGATTGGCAGGAGACAAAGACTGGGAGTAAATGTAGTATTTTTTGGTTGGCTTGTGGTGACCAGTGGTGTTCCAGAAAGGTCTGTGTTGGGTCCGCTTCTTTTTACATTATATGTCAATGATTTTGATGATGGAATTGATGGCTTTGTGGCCAGGTTTATGGACGATACAAAGATAGGTGGAGGGGCAGGTAGTATTGAGGAAGCAGAAAGGCTGCAGAAGGACTCAAACAGATTAGGAGAATTTGCAAAGAAGTGGCAGATGGAATACAATTTCATGAAATGTATGGTCATACACTTTGGTAGAAAGATATAAAAGGGTAGAGTATTTTCTAAAAGGAGAGAAAATTAAAAAATCTGAGATGCCAAGAGACTTGGGAGTCCTTGTGCAGGATTCCATAAAGGTTAACTTGCAGGTTGAGTCCGTGGTGAGGAAGGCAAATGCAATGTTGGCATTCATTTCAAGAGGACTAGAATATAAAAGGATGTTGAGGTTTTATGAAGCACTAGTGAGGCCTCACTTGGAGTATTATAAGCAGTTTAGACCCCCTTATCGAAAAGAGGATGTGCTGATATTGGAGAGGGTTCAAAAGAGATTCACCAAAATGAACCTGGGATTGAAAGGCATATCATATGAGGAGTGTCTGATAGTTCTGGGCCCATACTTACTGGAATTCAGACGAATGAAGGGGGATCTCATTGAAACTTATCAGATGTCGAGAGGGCTTGGTAGACTGGATGTGGAGAGGATGTTTCTTATAGTGGGGGCAGTCGAAGACCAGAGGACACAGCCTCAGGATAGAGGGATATCCAGCTAGAATGGAGATAAGGAGGAATTTATTTAGCCAGTGAGTGGAGCATCTGTGGATTTTGTTGCCATGGGTGGCTGTGGAGGCCAAGGCATTGGGTATGTTTAAGGCAGAGGTTGATAGATTATTGATTAATCAGGGATAAGGGAGAAGGCTGGAGATTGGGGCTGAGAGGGAAATGGATCAGACATGATGAAATGGCAGAGAAGACTCGCTGGGCCAAATGGCTTAATTCTGCTCCCATATCTTATGGTCTTATGGTATGGCAATGTTTATGGTAGGGTTATGTGTAAGGTGAATAGTATAATCTTTTACCTAGGGTGGGTAAGTCCAAAACTAGAGAGCACAGATACAAGATAAGAAGAGAGAAATTTAAAAGAGACCTGAGAGATGACAACTTTACACAAAGCATAGTGAGTACCTGGAAAGTGTGCTGGAGGGAATGGTCAAGGCGGTTAAAGTCGAGACATTCAACACATACCGTAACAAGCTTAGCCCTTCCCGATCCTTCAGTCACAAGCACAATTAGAATCACTTTACTGTCAGTGTGTGAAACATACCAAAGTTGACTGTGGTTTGCTGCCAAACATAAAACACAGGGCAATACCATAACAGACAAGACAAAAGTAAACAACAACTTACAAGACAGTAGTGCAAACGGTCATGAGCAATCAGCAATTCATAGAACGGACACGTGTAAACTGTCAATAATCAAACTTAAATAAAATAAGATAACATAAATCAATGTGAACATTTGAACAATCTCAGCTCTTCAGTATGTTATCTTCCATGAAGCTGTACTGGAATGAGAACATTTTATTTTCCCTCTGGAATACATGTTTGCCAAAAGGTGGGGTAGTCTATGTTAATCTTCATCCCAAACCTGGAAAAGGGCCAGTAACATCGTGAAGGATCCCACCCACCCTGCTCATGGACTGTTGTCAGGAAAGAGGCTATGTATCATCCACTCCAATATCACCAGACTCAAAGACATTCACTTTATCCAAGCAGTAAAGCTGATCAACACCTCACACCTCCACCCACCAACTCCACCACTACATTATTATTTCCTGTCAGTCACCTTATGTACAGCCTAGTGGTACTTTAGGAACATACATACAATCAATCTATATAATTAAGCCATTTTATGTATTTATGTTTATTGTGTCTTGACTTTTATTATTGTATCTTTTGTGCTCTGTTTTTGTGCAGTATCTTGCATAATAGCTTACTAGAGTCCAGCTTCAGACAAACATGACTGTCACAGGAAGGTTATTAACTGGGCAAATGATTCCACTTGTCTAATCCACGTTAAACCCCTCAGAATAATTGCTCAAGGAACATCCATAAAAAGAAATTGCACTCATGTCCATTGAGTGGAAGGGGACAGGACAAACGAGTTACTGTGTGGTTGCAAATTTTAATAAAATGAAACAATTCTCATTCCTGTCCTACCTTTCCTTTACTCCTTCCATGCTAAAACCACTCACCTCTTTACTCCTCCTACACTTTTACTTTTTACTATTCTTTTACTCTGAGCTTTTATATGGCATTGTTCAGATCGCACTTTAGCAGTTTGGGCTCGTTATCTGAGAAGGGTTGTGCTGACATTAGAGGGGGTCCAGAGGGTGCTCATGGGAAAGGTGCTGGGAATGAAAGGGTTAATTTATGAGCGGTGTTGGATGGCTCTGGGCCTGCACTCGCTTGCGTTTAGAAGAATGAGAAAGGCGGTGGGGGAGGGTCTCATTGAAACCTATCGAATATTGAAAGGCCTAGTTAGAGTGGATGTGAAGACGATGATTCCCAGAGTGGGGAGTCTAGCACCAGAAGGCACAGCCTCAAAATAGAAGGATGTTGCTTTTGATTATGGACATCTTAAAGTTCTAAAGTTTACAACAAAGGTGATGAGGAATTTCTTTAGCCAGAGAATGGTGAATCTGTGGAATTCATTGCCACAGAGGCTGTGGAGGACAAGTCGTTGGGTATATTTAAAGTGGAGGTTGATAGGTACTTGGTAAGGGTAACAAAGGTTACAGGGAGAACTTTCTTTAGCCAGAGGGTGGTGAACCTGTGTGAATTCTTTGCCATAGATGGATCTTGGCCTTGTCTTTGTCTTGGTTCCCCTTGATGTCTAACCCTACTCCCCTTCCAAATGTGATTATTACTCCAACTCCATTGTCTTTGTCCAATATTGAAAGTCAGAATCAGAATCAGAATCAGGTTTATTATCACCGGCATGGGACGTGAACAACCCCTTCCTACCACAGTGTGTACCTAATCCTTCCCACAACATCAAATGCAATTTCAGTCCCCTTGACCCATCATACACAACCATCCACTGCCCCTCCATTAACTGTGAAATATTGGAGCTGAACAAGGAAAGCCTCTCTTGGGCTTGCGCCTTGTAACAGAATTTGAATGCACACGAAAAATATTTGGTTGTCCATGCACTAATGATTTAACATGTTCTTTGAGCTGTAGAGCTGGCTATTTCTAGGCCACAGTTTATATAAAGTTACTTTGTGACATACTTGCTTTGATGTTGTTGTTAATGGTCTTTATGAGCACACTGTTGACAGGTACTGTAATATAAAAAGCAGGTGATAATATGCCATTGAAAGTGTTTGTATTCCCTTTTGGGTTAGTTGTCTCTGGAAACTTCAAACGCCTTTCACATTTCCTTCCACTGAAGAGGTCTCTGGTGCACAGCCTGACATTTTACCTTTAGTTACCTGACCATGCAGAGAAATTCTGATTGAATCCAGATGTTATTCACCACTTCACAATTTTGCAAATTACATTCTCTAGACGACTTCTTTTAACTCAGACACGAGAACATGTGCAAGTGCTCTTAGCTTCTCGTTCTCTTCCCTCTGATGGGAATTATATATCCGTAATCAACATTCGCTTGCTAAGCTTGCTTAAAAATCAAGAATTCACCATATCAGATGGATATGATTGGATCAGATTGTATACATATTACACCTTCTGAGTAAATAATCTTGGTATAAATCATTGAAAACCTATTCTTATTTTTATTTATTTAGAGATCAGTATGGAATAGGCCCTGCTGGACATTCTGGTCCTTTGAACTGTGCTGCCTAGCAATACCTGACAACCCCATTCTAATCACGGGACAATTCACAGTGAGCAATTAACATACTAACTGGTATGTCTTTGGACTGTGGGAGGAAACCAGAGCACGTGAAGTAAACCCATGCATTCCACAGGGAGGACATCCAACCTCCTTACAGAGAATGCCGGGATTGAAATCCGTCACAACCAGCTGTAATAAACACTCACTCCACTACCATGGCGGTGTTTAAAATAATTAACACATTTTACAGAATACATTTATTATGGTATAAATGCTTGATCTGAGAAGTAGATTTTAACTAAATATTACAGGTACCTGCGGTGTAAAGAACAGGTCAGTATAATATTTGTTAGGGATGTATAACGAATACGCCCGGGATCCACTTCAGTTTGCGTATAAGGAGAAGGTGGGAGTGGAGGATGCTATCACGTATTTGCTGCACAAATCACTCTCTCACCTAGATGGGGTCAGTTGTGCTGTGAGGATTACATTCCTTGACTTCTCTAGTGCCTTTAACACCATCCAGCCCAAGATCTTAAAGCACAAACTAACGGAGATGGGAGTAGACTCTCACATGGTGGATTGGATAGTGGACTACTTGACAGATAGACCTCAGTATGTGCGGTTGGGAGACTGTAGGTCTGACACAGTGGTCAGCAGCACAGGAGCGCCACAGGGAACCGTACTCTCTCCGGTCCTGTTCACCCTGTACACATCTGACTTCCAATATAACTCGGAGTCCTGCCATGTGCAGAAGTTCGCTGATGACACGGCCATAGTGGGGTGTGTCAGGAATGGACAGGAGGAGGAGTATAGGAAACTGATACAGGACTTTGTGATATGGTGCAACTCAAACTACCTGCGTCTCAATGTCACCAAGACCAAGGAGATGGTGGTGGACTTTAGGAGATCTAGGCCTCATATGGAGCCAGTGATCATTAATGGAGAATGTGTGGAGCAGGTTAAGACCTACAAGTATCTGGGAGTACAGTTGGACGAGAAGCTAGACTGGACTGCCAACACAGATGCCTTGTGCAGGAAGGCACAGAGTCGACTGTACTTCCTTAGAAGGTTGGCGTCATTCAATGTCTGCAGTGAGATGCTGAAGATGTTCTATAGGTCAGTTGTTGAGAGCGCCCTCTTCTTTGTGGTGGCGTGTTGGGGAGGAAGCATTAAGAAGAAGGACGCCTCACGTCTTAATAAGCTGATAAGGAAGGCGGGCTCTGTCGTGGGCAAAGTACTGGAGAGTTTAACATCGGTAGCTGAGTGAAGGGCGCTGAGTAGGCTACGGTCAATTATGGAAAACCCTGAACATCCTCTACATAGCACCATCCAGAGACAGAGAAGCAGTTTCAGCGACAGGTTACTGTCGATGCAATGCTCCTCAGACAGGATGAAGAGGTCAATACTCCCCAATGCCATTAGGCTTTACAATTCAACTGCCAGGACTTAAGAACTTTTTAAAGCTATTATTAATGCTTTTTGAGCTAGTGATTTAGATGCATATCATATTATTACTGAGTTAAGTATTGTATTGTATGTAATGAGTTTTTGCTACAACAAGTGTATGGGACATTGGAAAAAAATGTTGAATTTCCCCATGGGGATGAATAAAGTATCTATCTATCTATCTATCTATCTATCTATCTATCTAAATACATTGGTCTTCTCTTCCACTTCAATATCATGGAAATTATATGCCAGGAATGTGTTGGATTAGGATGTAGAATTATTATTTTTCTTGTAGTTTAACTTTCAATGCCTGCTTGTACTTTTATATAATCACCTATATACAAAGTTAAAGTTTAAAGTGCATTTATTATCAAAGTATTTATACAGTACACAGCTTTGAGATTTGTCTTCTTGCAGGCAGTCACAAAACAAAGAAACATATTAGAACAATATGTGAAGCCAGGCCTGCTGTGTTCTACCAGCATTTTGTGTGTGTTGTTGTTTGAATTTCCAGCATCTGCAGATTTCCTCGTGTTTGCTCTTTAGAAACATATTAGAACCCGTTTAAAAAACACCTCACTCAACAAAACCATCAAACATCCAATGTGAGAAATAGAACAAGTTACCCTAACAATAAAAACTAAGTAAATAACACACAGAACATCAACCGCAGAGTTATTGTATCCATAAGTGTGCAATTGTTCTGTGAATTTTTCAGTAATTAGGGTACTGTTGTTTCTTTATTTTTCTAGAAGCTTCTTAGTTTGTCAGCAGCCAGTGTCACACCACTTCAATCAGGCTAGTTTATTAGTTAATTGTTATCACTAGGGTTTTTCTTACCTCTGGTATGAGATGACACAACTACTTTTTCCTTTGTCTTTTCTCTCAGCTTTCTTTCTGTTTGTTCTTCATTCTTGTAACATTTAATAAAATGGCCATAAGTTACAAAATTTTTACCTTATTCTTGACTTCCAAAGATCTCGTGGGTTACAAAAGCTTCAGGATGCAATAGTTGTGTAACAAACTGTTGACCGACCAACACATGAGTTTTGATCTCAGTGTAATTGCAATCAAACTGCAAGATTTATCTAAACACTGTTTATGATTGTATTGTTTATCTTTGATAATGATGTTGCTGATTACCTCTATTAGCTTTAAGTTTAATTATCATTCAAACCATACATAGACACAACCGAACGAGACTGCTTATCTAGGAGAAGGAAAACTTGGATTTCAAACCTCTGCTGCCTTCTGGCTATACTCACTCATGGGGAAGGCTTCGGGAGTAAACCCTGAGGGAAAATCCAGAGTTGGAGTCCCTAAGGCAGTCCTGCGATGAGTTCAAAACTGACTGGCAGCTCCTGCGACACTGCTGGTGCTAGACTGTATTGGTCTCTGCCGTTCCTTTGTATTTATCAGCTTCACGGAAAGGGAAGCCTGCAGCATGGGCAACAGCTCGCTCTCCACATCGTACAGCCCCGACTTGAGTATCCCATAGACTACTGAGACACAACATCCACGGTCGACCCGCATCAACAGGGGTCTCAAAGATGCTGCCTGACCTGTTGAGCTCCTCCAGCGGTTCTTGTCTGTTGCCCTGGATTTCCAGCATCTGCAGAATCTCTTCTGTTCCCGATTTTAAGAGTTGCCGATATTTTGCTTCAGCATCTGTCACTCTGAATAACTCAACGTGAAGAGTATTTAAACAGATATTGATAACCTTTTACAGTTATTGTCACTCAGCTGAAGCCATTGACAAAACCTAACTCATTTTAAAGAGTATTTTACCAGGTATTGACATACTGTTTTAGGTATTGACATTCGACCTTATCTACGCGAATATATTTGTAAAGCTCCTGGCAGTTTGCAATTGATGACTATTTACACTTTATGTTAATTGACACCTATTTTATTCAGTATCTGTTCTGAAGTCTATGATACAACTAAGCAATAAATACAATAAACACAAGAGATTCAGCAGATGCTGGAAATCCAGCACAACACACAAGAAATGCTGGAGGATCCCAGCAGGCCTGGCAGCATCTATGGAAATTAATAAGCAGTCAATGTTTTGGGCCAAGACTCTTTGTCAGGACAATAACTTAGAATTGATGGATTACAGTTATAATATTTCACAATTTTTAATGCCAATCAATGGGCTTGAAGACAGGTAGGCTGAGGACTAACAAAGGGCATAAGACCATAAGATATCGGAGCAGAGTTTGGCCATTTGGCCCATCATGTCTCTCTAACATTACATCATGGCTGATCCATTTTCCCCTCAACCCCATTCTGCTGCCTTTTCCCTATATCTCTTCATGCCCTGACTAATCAAGAGTCTATCAATCTATCAACCTCTGCTTTAAAGATACCAAAGGTGCCTCCACAGACACCTGTGGCAATGAATTCCACAAACTCATCATTCTCTGGCTAAGAAATTCCTCCTTAACTCCATTCTAAAAGGATGTCTCTCTGTTTTGAGGCTGTGTCCTCTGGTCTTAGACTCCCCTACCATAGGAAACATCCTCTCCACATCCACTCTATAAAGCCTTCTCACCATTCGATAGATCTCAATGAAATCCCTCCTCATTCTTCCAAATTCTAGTGAGTAGAGGTCCAGAGCCATGAAACGCTCCTTATATGATAAGCCTTTGAATGCTGGCATCATTTAAGTGACATTACAAAATATTTATTTCCTCATTTATTTCCCTTACATTGAAATCCAAGTCCAATCCATAAGACCATAAGACACAGGAGCAGAATTAGGCCACCTGGCCCATCGATGCAATGACTGATATGTATGTATGTGGCTACCCTATTCGGTATACCTGTACACCTAATGCCAATCATGTGGCAGCAACTCAATGTATAAAAGTATGCAAGTATGGTCAATGGTTCAGTTGTTATCCAGACCGAACATCAGGATGGAAAATAAATTTATTCTAAGTGACTTTGACTGTGGATGGTTGTTGGTGCCAGACAGGGTGGTTTGGGTACCTCAGAAACTGCTGATCTCCTGGGATTTTCACACACAACAGTCTCTAGAGTTCACAGAGAATGGTGAAAAAACAAAAACAAAATCCAGTGAGGGGCAGTTCTGTGGGCAAAAACACCTTGGTCATAGGAGAATGGCTATACTAGTTCAAGCTAACAGGATGGTGACAGTAACTCACATAACCATGCATTACCACAATGGCGTGCAGGACAGAATCTCTGAATGCACGTGCTACACCCTGAACAGCAAAACACCACAAATATGCATTTGAAGAGATTCTGCAGATGCTGAAAATCTAAAGCAGCACACACAAAATGCTGGAGGAATTTCACAAGTCAGGCAGCTTCTTTGGAAATAAATAGATAGTCAACATTTCAGGCCAAGATCCTTCTTCAAGACTGGAAAGGAAGGGGAAAGATGACAGAATAAAAAGGTGGTAGGAGGGGAAAGAGGCTAGCTGGAAGGAGATTTGTGAAGCTAGGTGAGTGGGAAAGATAAAGTGCTGGAGAAGAGGGAATCTGATAGGAGAGAAGAGTGCACCATAGGAGAAAGGGAAGGAGGAGGGGATCCAGGGGAAGTAATAGGCAGATGAGGAGATGTAAAAGGTCAGAGAGGGAAATAGAGCAGAGGGGAATTTGTTGACCAAAAGGAGAAAGCAATATTCATGCTATCAGGTTGGAGGTACCCAGGTGGAATATAAGGTTTTGCTCCTCCACCCTGAGGGTTGCCTCATCTTGGTATAAGAGGAGGCAATGGACCAACAGATTGGAATGTGAATAGGAATGGAAGTTAAAATGTTTGGCCACCGGGAAGTCCTGCTTGTGGTGAATGGTGTGGAGGAGCCCGATGAAGCTGTCTCCCAATTTGCAATGGGTCTCATTAATGTAGAGGAGGCCGTTTCGGGAACACTGGACACATTAGATGACCCCAGCAGATTCACAGGTGAAATGTTGCTGAATGTATGTTTTAACTTTACAATGGGAATCCCATTTTTCAGCCTCATATGTGTGCGCAGAAGATTGAGGGTTCACATCCCACTGTAGAACCTGAACAGCTAACTTCAGATGACATTTTAGCGTTACATTGATAAGAGTGGCTGACTCTTAATTATCTTTTGAGGTGGTCTTGCAAGCCTGTGTGAGGCACAAAGAATTGCCAGTGCAAGTCCTTGTGAACTATTCCGATGATTTATTACAGCTGTTTACTTGGATTGTCACTATGCACTTTCTGTGCCATAATGGAAGTTTTTCACAGCCCAGTTCTATCACTTCTTCTACACGTCAGTAGAGATTCCTGGGCCTGAGATGTAACAGAGTGCTAGAAAATATGAGCCTTGGCTTCTGTGATACTCTATCTTAATCAAGCATTTCATGGACATCTTGAAAGGAATGTGCTCACTGGTGAAAATACTGGAAAATACATGCAAATCTTCTAAAAAATTTACAGTCTTGGGAAGTTAATGAAATGGCATGAGCTCCCATATATCCAATGAAAAATGTCAAGCCTAATTTGAAAGCTAATTATTGTCATTGTTTTTGTTTCATGTGCTGCTAATTGTCAGATGTTGACACAGAGTCCCTTGTGGTCTGACGTTCGTTGACATTGTATGCAGTACTCTCCAGCATGAAGAACGCCTAGCATTAATTGGCTAATCCAGACTCCAGATCCTAATTGTCTATATTTGAATATTGGATGATAACATAAGCAAAACAAAAGATGTGAGCTTTAATTTTGTTGATATGCATTATTTCTCTCTTCTCGCTACTGCCATCAGGAAGAAGGTAGAGGAACCCCAGGTCCCACATTTCCAGGTTCAGGCACAGTTACTACCCTCAACCATCAGGCTCTTGAATCATCATTTGTTCCAACACTAAACTGTTCCCACAAGCTATGAACTTACTTTCAAGGACTCTTCCTTTCATGTTCTCAATACTTACTGACTATTTAATTATTATTATTTTCCTCTTTTGTATTTGAAGTTTGATGCCTTTTGTGCATTGGTTGTTTGTCCACCCTGTTGGGTGTGGTCTTTCATTGATTCTATTGTGTTTCTTGTATTTACTGTGAATGCCTGCAAGAATGTGAATCTTAGGCTTGTATATGGTGGTATATCATATAATATATTTGATAATCAAGTTACTTTGAGCTTTGAATGATATCAAATGGCTTCGGAGATTCTGCAGATTCTGGAAATCCAGAGCAGCATACACAAAATGCTGGAGGAACTCAGCAGATTAGGCAGTATCTGTGGAAATAAATAAACAGTTGGCACTTTGGGCTGAGACCCTTCTTCAGGACTTCATGTAGTATTCTAGTCAGCACTGCTAAATATTTACTTTTTGCATGAAGTGGCAATTTAAATTAGATCCAGAAATTATGAATGAATGTGAATGAGAGTAGGAAATTAAGGAGTTAGTGTAGATGATCCAATAAATTTGGCATCTTAAATGTTATTCTGTAATCCCAAAATATGAAATAGGTATTCCATTTTAATAGATGTTCCAATTTAGAGCTCTGTAATATAGGACAGAAAGAACTGTATTTTTCAGATGTTTCAAGGGGACCTGAGGGAAACTGCTTCACTCAGAGAGTGTGAAATGAGCTGTCCGCACAAGTTGTGGATGCAGGTTTGATTCAGGATTCAAAATTCAAGTTTCTTTGTCTCGTGCACATCAAAACATACAGTGAGAGGGTATCAAAGCAGCAGGGCCCAGTGCCGACAACGAGGAGTGACCCAACGTGTAAATACAACAGACAACAAACTGGAAATACAAAGAGAAAGAAAAGAGAATTAATAATAATAATAATAAATAAGCAATAAATATTGAAAACATGAGATGAAAAGCCCTTGAAAGTGAGTACATAGGTTGTGGAAACAGTTCAATGATGGGGCAAGTGAAATTATCCCCTTTGGTTCAGGAACTTGATGGTTGCGTGGTAATAACAGTTCTTGAAGATGATGGTAAGTGTCCTGAGGCTCTGGTGCCTCTTTCCTGATGGTAGCAGTGAGAAGAGAGCATGGACTGGATGGTGGGAGGATGCTGCTTTCCTGTAACAGGACTCTGTGGATGTGCTCAGTGATGGGGAGGGCTTTACCTATGGTGGACTGGGCCATATCCACTACTTTAGCTCAGTATTCTGTTAGTTTTTAAAAGTTTCCTAATCCACTAAATTTTTGGTGAATTACATGCCTTCTCTTTTGCTGTTATGCTGTCTTTGATTTCCCTTGTCACCCATGGTTGCTTTATCCTCCCCTTGGAATACTTCATCTTTTGGATGTTTCTTTCCTGCACCTTCCAAATTGTTCCCAGAAATACCAGCCATTGCTATTCTGCCAATATCTCTGCTAGCGTCCCTTGCCAATTAACTTTGGCTAGCTCCTCTCTCCTGCCTCTGTTATTCCCTTTACTCCACTGTCTTTATCTTCTCCCTCTCGAACTGCAGGGTGAATTCTATCATTTAAAACAAACTACTACACTCAGTACTTGCATAATTTTAAGACTACATCATAGGTAGATAGAGTCATAAAGAAAGCTTTTCACACATTGGGCTTCATAAATCATTATATAGAGTACAGGAGTTGGGATGCTATGTTGAAATTGTGTAAGATGTTGGTGAGGCATAATTAGACCAATTTTGGTCACCTGCCTATGGTAAAGATGTAAATAAGATTGAAAAAGTGCAGAGAAAATATACAAATATGTTACTGAGACATGATGACCTAAGATATAGGGGAAGGTTGAATAAGTTAGGACTTTATTCCCTAGAACATAGAAGATTATACAAAGTTATGAGGAATATAGATAGGGTAAATGCAGGCAGGCTTTTTCCACTGAGACTGGGTGGACTATCATTAGAGGTCATGGGTTAAGGGTGAAATGTGAAAGGTTTAAGGAGAATTTCTTCACTCAGTCAGTGCATAATGAACTACTAGTGCAAGTGGTGGATGCAAGGTTGATTCCTACATTTAAAAGAAATTTGGATAGGTATATGGATGGAAGGGCTATGGTTTGGGAGCAGTTTGATGGGACTAAGCAGATTAATGGTTTAACATGGACTAGATGGGCTGAAGGAACTGTTTCTGTGCTATGACTCTATGTTTTGAAGATCTAAAGTTTTCACTTTTAAACTGGGCAGTTTGATTAAGATCAATTTGGCTTAACTTCCATAAGGGATCATTAAGCATCCTACTAAAAATGTAAAACAAGTTTAAAAGGGTCATTTAAAATTAAGCATACTTTCATGACTGATCCGCTTTCCATGTGGCCAGTGAGCAATAGCCCATGGGTGTCGTCCTCTGCTTGGCACATATTTCCTTTCCGTTAGTCAGCCAATGAGTAGGCATAAATGATGAAGTGTATTACCTAACAAGCACTGACAAGTGATCCCTTCAATGAATCAACCTATTTATATCAATTGTTTCTTGAAAGCTTCAATGAGATCCAGAAATGAAACAAATGCTCTTTCCTGCAGATTATCCATTTACTTGAGAAAGAGGCTGTAGTTTGCAATTTCACTTTAAAAAAGGGAAATGATGATTTTTATAATGGTTTCTAAAATCTGCTTTGTACTTACCAGAATCAGAATCAGATTTGGTATCACCAGCATACATTGTGAAATCTGTTATTTAGTGACAGAAGTACATTGTAATACATTGTAAATTGCAATATATACAGAACTGTGCAAAAGTCCAAGGCATACATACATAGTTGGGGTGTCTTAAGACTTTTGCTCGGTATTGTATATATGAAAATTAAATTAAATAAGTAGTACAAAAAGAGAGGAAAACATAGTGAGGGTTCACTGTCCATTCAGAAATTTGATGGCAGAGGTGAAGGATCTGTTCCTAAGATATTGACTGTGAGTCCTCAGGCTCCTGTGCCTCCTCCTTGATGGTACCAATGAGAAGAGGACTTGTCCTGGCTGATGGGTGACAGTGTCCATGATGGTGGTGGCTGGGTTTACAGAATTCTGCAGCTTTTTCCGATCTTGTGCATTGTTCCCTCCATACCAGATAGGGATGCAACCAGTTAGAATGCTCTACGTAGTACATCTGTAGAAATTTGCAAATGTCTTTGGTGACATACCAAGTCTCCTCAAACTCCTAATCAAATATAACTGCTGTTGTGCTTTCTTTGTAATTGTTCAGCCTCAGATAGCTCCTCAGAGATGTTGACAGCCAAATGTTGGCTGAGCAGTGGTTGACAATGTGCCAGCACACACCCGTGTTGCATCACTGAGCTGTCTGCAATGCTTCAGCAGAGTGTTGGGCAACATAGTACACCGGAGGACACAGACCCAATTTCCCGGAAGATCTTTCTTGACTCCAAACAATAGTCATAGAAATGGACTATGTGAAAGACACAAGAGATTCTGCAGTTGCTGGAAATCTTAAGCAACACACACAAAATGCTAGAGGAACTCAGCAGGTCAGGCAGTGTCTATGGAACAGAATAGACAGTTAATTTATTTTATTCATTTCATGATATAGGCTGTTCCAGCCCTTTGAGCTGTGCTGCCCAGCAATCACTGACAATCCTGATTTAACCCTAGCCTAATCACAAGACAATTTATAATGACCAATTAACCTATTAACCAGAGCACACATTCAATAGGAAAGCCCACATATTCAACGGAAGCACATACAGGCTCCTTCCAGAGATGCCGGGATTGAGCTCCGAACTCTGATGCTTCAAGCTAACTACTACACTATTGTGGTGCCCAACTGGTTTCATGTTTCAGGCTGAGATCCTACATCATTATTACAAAAGAAGGGGTCTGTATGATGAGATAAAATGTGAAGTTAAACCACGGACAACAGCTGCTATGTGACTTCAAGTTCAAGTACAGGTTTAATTGACATTCAACCATATGCATGAATACAGCCAAGTGAAATAGCTTTCCACTGTAGCCAAGGTGCAAAACACAATGCCAACAGTCACACACAGTACAAGGCACATATAGCACTTAGAATTATGATAGCAGAAAAACATAGTCACAAAAAAATATATAACCCAAGTCCCTGAGTGTCATGGCTTGTAGATTGATGGCATTGATGTTACCCTGGAGCCATGTTTCAGCAAGACGCAGCCTGTAGCAGTTTCTCATCATGTGGTACCATAGCCACAGTGGCATGCAATCCAGCTTGTCTCAAGCTGAAGTTAGTGAAACATTTTGAAACACAAATTGTGGAACATTGTTGGACATGCTATGTAAAGTTTAATATATCACAGAACTCACTGGTTTTGCAGAATATTGTCAAGGCAAGGTTGCAATGGCAACCTGTATTGAAGGAGAGCCTGTGTGCTCGATAGGTGAGGTATTACTTCCTCAGAGAAGTGTAAGTGGGAGGAAACACAACCACTCTAGAGCTATGGAGGGGTTTCACTACCAGTCCGTGTCACGAGCGGGGTCAGGGACAGAAGAGGGATCAAGGGTGCTCTACTGTAGGCTCGGGTATTTCTTTAGGTATTTCTTAGGTTCTTAGGTACTGATTAAGTTGATTAGTGCTTTAAAGTTTTTGTACATCCTCTCATTTCTCTCGCCTTTGGATCCCGAATTGAACAGAAGCCAAACTATGGAGGGTAAACAGTACATGTGGCAGGTGATAGGTGAGACCAGGTGAGGGGGAGGGTGGGTGGGTGGTGGAGAGGGGATGAAGCGAGAAGCTGGGTGGTGATTGGTGGAAGAGGTAAAAGGCTGAAGAAGAAGAATTTTCATAGGAGAGGTGAGTAGATTATGTATTAAATGGAAGGAGGTGGGGAACCTGAGGAGTGATAGCCAGGATAAGAGGGCTGATGAGGAGAAGAGAAGAGGCAACAGAGTAACCAGAGTGGGAAATAAATATTCTAGAATGACCTTAGCAAAATTCTAGACAGTCCATAATTATCTTCAGGACATAACAAGATTATCTTTTGTAATGATGTGATTGTATAACAACCTTTCAGTGATGTAGCTGACTGTGAAATCTGCCTAGTGCTTAATTGACATTGTAATTCAAAAGGAAATACTGTAAATATCTTCACTGAGTGCAATCTATTTCACAGAAAATTTATCTACAGAAGTTTGCATGGATGTTTGGGGAGGCTTTGTGCTGGTATCCCATGGGTAATTAGATTAATCTAAAATCATTTGGAAATCAGTAGCTGATTCTTCCTCATGCTTAAAGTGATATATATTTCATTTGTAAAACTGTAGAAGCAATAATATATGGTAGTTTAGGAAAAAAAATGCCTTTTGACTTGGCTTTTATTCTGTCTTCTCAACCATGTGATGTCTGTCAAATCACCTGCCTGTGAGGAGCTGTTCATTTTGATTAAAAGCTTAAAGTCTGCTTAATGTTTCATGACTGCTGGCAGTACCATAGATTGCTGTCTTTCTGTGACCCAGAAGCTTTGTCACAATTAGTAAAGTCAAGTGAAGTAAAGAGTAAAATCATTTAAAGAATTAGATAGTACGGTTTTAGCATGGCTTCTTAAAATGATGCCATTTATACATGAAGATGCACAATATGTAAATAATGAAATATAAAGTGAAGCACAGTGCATTAATTTTAAATCATATATCTTCAATCTTATGCAAAATGATATTAGTCACCAAAGAAATAATTTATCTATTCACAATAAAAACTATCTTGATCTCTTTTTACCCCACTACATATAAGCTATAGAAAGCATTTCATATTTTTATGAATGTGTGGCAGAATTGCATGGGTGACATTTTCATTCACATTCAATTGTTTGTGAATGGGCAGTTAAATTAAAATATGAAGCTTCGATATGTAGCTTACACCAACACTGATTATGATCATTTGATTTCCATAGAGTGAATAGATGAAACTATTTGAAGTCAACTAATGATTAAAAATATTCTTGACATTGCAACAATCATTATTTCAACTACTTAATGGAAAGGTCCAGTCTTTTTCAATCTGTTGTCACTGGCTTCCCATCGCAGATGCCAATCTGCAGTGAATTTGATTCACTTAAGAAAATAGTGTAGGCGCAGTGGACTCAATAAGCATTACAGGCTCTGACACCGAAACTACAGTGTGGAAAGCTACACTCGGTGGCCATGTTATTAACCTGCTTGTTAATGCACATCTCTAATCAACCAATCACCTGGCAGCAGCTCAATGCATAAAAGCATGCCGACATGGTCAGGAGATTCAGTTATTGTTCAGACCAAACATCAGAAATGTGATTTAAGTGACTTTGACTGTGGAATGATAGTTGGTAACAGACAAGGTGGATTGAGTGTTTCAGAAACTGCTGATCTCCTGGGATTTTTACGCCAAGCAGTCTCTAGAGTTCACGGAGAATGGTGTGTAAAACAAAAACAAGAAACATTCAGTGTGTAGCAGTTCTGTGGGTGGTATTCACTAAGGAGAAGGATATTGAATTGTGTAAGGTGTGGGAAACAAGTAAGGAAGTTATGGAACCTATGACAATTAAAGAGGTGGAAGTACTGGCACTTTTAAGAAATTTAAAAGTGGATAAATCTCCGGGTCCTGACAGGATATTCCCCAGGACCTTGAGGGAAGTTTGTGTAGAGATAGCAGGAGCTCTGACGGAGATCTTTCAGATGTCATTAGAAACGGGGATTGTGCCGGAGGATTAGCGTATTGCTCATGTGGTTCCATTGTTTAAAAAGGGTTCTAGAAGTAAGCCTAGCAATTATAGACTTGTCAGTTTGACATCAGTGGTGGGTAAATTAATGGTAAGTATTCTTAGAGATAGTATTTATAATATGGATAGACAGGATCTGATTAGGAGTAGCCAGCATGGATTTGTGCGTGGAAGGTCATGTTTGACAAACCTTATTGAATTTTTTGAAGAAGTTATGAGGAATGTTGATGAGGGTAAGGCAGTGGATGTAGTCTATATGGACTTCAGCAAGGCCTTTGACAAAGTTCCACATGGAAGGTTAGTTAAGAAGGTTCAGTCGTTAGGTATTAATGCTGGAGTAATAAAATGGATTCGACAGTGGCTAGATGGGAGATGCCAGAGAGTAGTGGTGGATAATTGTTTATCGGGATGGAGGCCGGTGACTAGCGGGGTGCCTCAGGGATCTGTTTTGGGCCCAATGTTGTTTGTAATATACATAAATGATCTGGATGATGGGGTGGTAAATTGGATTAGTAAGTATGCCGATGATACTAAGGTAGGAGGTGTTGTGGATAATGAGGTGGGTTTTCAAAGCTTGCAGGGAGATTTATGCCGGTTAGAAGAATGGGCTGAACGTTGGCATATGGAGTTTAATGCTGAGAAGTGTGAGGTTCTACATTTTGGCAGGAATAATCCAAATAGAACATACAGGGTAAATGGTAGGGCATTGAGGAATGCAGTGGAACAGAGAGATCTAGGAATAACAGTGCATAGTTCCCTGAAGGTGGAGTCTCATGTAGATAGGGTGGTGAAGAAGGCTTTTGGAATGCTGGCCTTTATAAATCAGAGCATTGAGTACAGAAGTTGGGATGTAATGTTAAAATTGTACAAGGCATTGGTAAGGCCAAATTTGGAATATTGTGTACAGTTCTGGTCACCGAATTATAGGAAAGATATCAATAAATTAGAGAGAGTGCAGAGACGATTTACTAGGATGTTACCTGGGTCTCAGCACCTAAGTTACAGAGAAAGGTTGAACAAGTTAGGTCTCTATTCATTGGAGCGTAGAAGGTTGAGGGGGGATTTGATCGAGGTATTTAAAATTTTGAGAGGGATAGATAGAGTTGACGTGAATAGGCTGTTTCCATTGAGAGTAGGGGAGATTCAAACGAGAGGACATGATTTGAGAGTTAGGGGGCAAAAGTTTAAGGGAAACACGAGGGGGTATTTCTTTACTCAGAGAGTGATAGCTGTGTGGAATGAGCTTCCTGTAGAAGTAGTAGAGGCCAGTTCAGTTGTGTCATTTAAGGTAAAATTGGATAGGTATATGGACAGGAAAGGAGTGGAGGGTTATGGGCTGAGTGCGGGTAGGTGGGACTAGGTGAGATTAAGAGTTCGGCACGGACTAGGAGGGCCGGAATGGCCTGTTTCCGTGCTGTGATTGTTATATGGTTATATGGAAAATATCGTGTTAATGAGAAAGGTCAGAGGAGAATAGCCAAACTGGTGCAAGCTGTCATGAAGGCAACAGTAGCTCAAATAACCACACGTTACAACAGTGTGTGCAGAAGAGCATCTCTGAACGCACAACACGTTGAAACTTGAAGTGGATGGACTACAGCAGCAGAGGGCCATGAACATGTACTCAGAGTACAATTTGTTATGCACAGGAGATACCTGTGTGGTATAAAGTGGCCACTGAGTGTAGGTTCCTGACCTACAAATAGCTTGAACTACACTGCCTAAGCACAGCAATAAAATTTGGATTCACCCAAAAATATGCCACCTACCCTGGAATATCCAAAGAGTTACCATGCAGCTCCAGTAACCTAGGTTCACTGGGGTCATTTGAGGGGGAGCCATCAAAGCTTTGGACACGGCATCAAAGGTTATGGGGAGAAGCCCGGGGAATGGGGTTGAGGAGGGGGGAAAATGATCAGCCATGATGGAATGGCAGAGCAGACTCAATGGGCCAAATGGCCTAATTTTCCTCCTATATCTTATGGTACTTTAAGTCACAGTCAGAGAACTCAGAAATTATTCCCTTAATGAGCTTTAACAACTTCCACACAAAGCAGAAATTCTTCTCAAATTCAAAAGCCCTGGTCCTCAGAAAAGTGTTTTTTGTACAAAATCCAAATATTGGTATTGGTTTATTAATGTCAGATGTACGAAGTTGTAGTGAAACTTGCTGACACAATGGTCATATTACCACAATTCATTTCTTCATTAGAGCTGTTATAGGGGGAAGTATACGGAGGGTTAAAAATGAGTAACTAGTGATGTGGATTGTCAGGGAACCACAGACAAAAGTAAAGACATGTCATACAGCAATGGCGACACACAAGCTTCAGGAACTTCACAAATTTCACAAATAGTTGCTCCAATTGTTGCAATAGAAAAGTGGATTTGCTGTTAACCTGTGGATAATCACTTTACTTTGTAAACAGGACCTAGTCAGCTACTTAATGATGTCTTCCTGCAGCCATCATTCTGTTATCAAACTGTAGTTTTACTGGTAACCTGGTCAACTGAGAACATAAAAACTGCTCAGGTCGTACACCTTTGACTGGTCTCCTGGTGCACACCAGTTTTTAATAAATCACCCATTCTTTCAAACAATTTGTTTGTGCTTTCAGTTTGCTTCTACAGAGTAATTACCATTTGGAATAACTTTATTAAATTTGAACGGAGGAGTGATGTAATCAAAGTAATCCTCGAATTATAATCTCACTGGAATAAATATTTGGAACACCACCAGGATGTCTTTGAGTCTCTGGAAGCAGAGCATGGTTATTGTTGTAATGTGGATAAATATAGTAGCCAGTTCAGACAGGGCAAGATGCCAAAAGCAGCAAGGAATTGGATAATCAGTTAATTCAGCTTTGGCAAAGGGGTAGTTTCATTGAGCGATATTGAGAAAGGTAAGCAAAGGCTTCATGTGGTCCGTACCCAGATACACTGAGATCCTTTACTCCCAGTTGATGAAAGGTCAGCAAGCCTTTGCTGGGCAGAGGAAACACTTCAATGATCACATCAACATCAGTAGATACTCAAGAAGGAGTTGGGTTGCATGAGAGTGACCTCCTCTGTGCCACAGAGAACAAGCAGCAGCTGCAAAGGGGAGGCTGATCAACCAGAAGATCCGACCACTAACCCCAGCCACCCCTTACTCGTGTCCACACTGCATCAGAATATGTGAATCCTGGTTTGGCCTCTACAGCCACTTGAGGATCCACCAACAGACAAGCCCACAGGAGAACGTCAAACTCGACTCAGGTTCAAAGTTCAAAGTAAACTTACATTGGACAACAAAGATTTTGCTTCCTGAATACTTTTGTGTGTATCTAAGAAAACATAAGAAAATATAAGAAATGGGAGCAGGAGGAGGCCATCTGGCCCATCGAGCTTGCTCCGCCATTCAACAAGATCAAGGCTGATCTGGCTATGGACTCATCTCCACCAACCTGTCTTTTTCCCATAACCCTTAATTCCCCTCATATGCAAAAATCTATCCAACCTTGTCTTAAATACATTTACTGAGGTAGCCTCCACTGCTTCATTGGGCAGAGAATTCCACAGATTCACCACTCTCTGGGAAAAGCAGTTCTTCCTCATCTCTGTCCTAAATCTACTCCCCTGAATCTTGAGGCTATGTCCCCTAACTAGTGGATTTTAGGCTGCTAATCATGAAACTCTCCATGACATTTCCTTATACTGCACCATTTTTTTGAAATTGCCTATATTTGTTATTTCAGATCATAATTCAAATCAATTAAAATATTGTCCATACTGTAAGCTGAGAAGCTTTCTATCTTGTCCAGGCATACCTGGGCATGCTTAGGCAGGACAGATGCTACATGGCAGGATCGATTTCAGAACGGCTATAAATTTCTGTGAAGGATTTGATATTTGAGCCAGATACTTTTCAGAACAACTTATGCCAAAATTAAGGGAGGCATTTTTGTTGGCCCACAAATCAAACAGGTCATCAATGACAGGCAACTTCTATGGGAGCGAAGAAAATCGCATGAAGGCATTCAAAGATGTTGTTGAATTGTTTTTTGGCAACTACAGAACAACAAACTTGATAGTGTTTAATGTGGAGAGAACATCCTCTCCACATCCACTTTATCAAGGCCTTTTAATATTTGATAGGTTGCCATGACATCCCCCTCCCCTCATTCTTATGAATTCCAGTGATTATAAGCCCAGAACCATCAAAAGCTCCTCATATGATAAGATGTTCAACCTGGAATCATTTTTGCAAACCTTCTTTGAATCCTCTCCAATGTCAGAACAGATATGGAGAGGGTGCAGAGGAGATTTACCAGGATGTTGCCTGGTTTGAAGAACAAGTCATATGAAGCAAGGTTAGCAGAGCTGGGACTTTTCTCTTTGGAGCGTAGAAGAATGAGAGGGTCTTGATAGAGGTCTACAAGATTATGAGAGGCATAGATAGGCTGGATAGTCAGTATCTGTTTCCCAGGGCACCAATAGCAAACACCAGAGGGCATATGTACAAAATTAAGGGAGGGAAGTTTAGGGGAGACATCAGGGGTAAGTTTTTTACACAGAGGGTTGTGAGTGCCTGGAGTGACTTGCCAGGGATGGTGGTGGAGGCTGAAACATTAGGGGTATTTAAGAGCCTCTTGGACAGGCACATGGATGAAAGAAAAATTGAGGGTTAAGGGGTAGTGTGGGTTTAGTACTTTTTTTTAAGGATTGTATGAGTCGACACAACATGGAGGGCTGAAGGGCCTGTACTGTGCTGTAGTGTTCTATGGTTCTATAGTTAAGGGGCCTAAAACGGCTTATAATACTCCAAGTGAGGCCCAACCAGTGTCTTCTAAAAGCCTCAATATTATATCCTTGCTCTTATACACTAGTCCTCTTGAAATGAGTGCTAACATCACATTTGCCTTCCTCATCACGGACTCAACTTGAAAGTGAACCTGTAGGGAATCCTGCATGAGAACTTCCAAATCCCTTTGCACCTCAGAATTTTGAATTTTCTCCCCATTTAGAAAACAGCTAGCCCTCTTATTTCTTCCACCAAAGTAGAATATATATTTCTTATTTTAATTTATTGGTTTTTTTTTTACATATTGCAACGTCCTGCTGCTGTAAAACAAAACATACAGTCTGCCAGTGATTCTGGTTCTGATTCCTTTTATTGACCATTCTTGAGAGATGATAGAAGATGTTATAGCATGGCATCAAAACCCTCATAACTCAACAACCGAGATGGACTTCCACAGACATCCAGCCCATTGCTTTTTAACCCGTAGTCTTCATGTATCATTAGAATCATGGAACACTGCAGCATAGAAACAAGCCCTTCAGCCCATGTAATTCATGCTGAACGATTGATCTGCCTAGTGCCATCAACCTGTACCCCCAAACCCTTCCCATCCATGTACCTGCTCAAATTCCTCTTAAATATTGAAACTGAACCTGCTGGCAGCACATTCCACACTCTCATCATTCTCTGAGTGAAGAGGTTCCCCCTCAGGTTGCCCTTAAATATTTCACCTTCCACCCTTAACCCATACTTCTAGTCTCATCCAACTTCAGTAGAAATAAGGCTGCTTGCATTTACACTATCTATGCCCCTCATAGTTTTGAATACCTCATTCTCCTATGCTCTGGGATATAAAGCCCTAACCTATTCAACTTTTCCCTATTACTCAAGTCCCAGCAATATCCTTGTAATTGTCTCCACACTCCTTCAATCTTATTGGTATTTAGTCTGTAGATAGGATACCAGGACTGCACACAATATCCTAGATTAGGCCTCACCAACATTTTATACAACTTCATTATAACATCCCAACTTCTGTATTTAGGACTTTGATTTATAAAGACCAATGTGCCAAAAGCTTTCCTTACAACCTTACCATTGCTTGCTGTGTCTTGGGTTTGCTGCAGTTCCTCCATTAATGGAGGTACCTACCTGCTCTAGTCAAAAGCTTCTCCGCTTTTTGAAGTACAGTGGATTCCAGTTAATTGGGCCATCGATTCATCGGGGCAGACATTTATTTGGCTTAACTCTTTAGGAACAAAAATAAATTGTGAAAATAGTCAGAATTCCCTTCATTTATTTGTGATTCCATGCCACTTAATTGGGACAGGAGACTGTTGAATAGTTTCTAACTAGTGTCAGTCATGTGCACTTGTGTGGCTGTTAGACACTACACCGGATTTAAAGAGAGCAATTTTTAAATAGCATCAGTTGCATGTGTTTGTGTTCTACAACAATGAGTGCTGTCACTGACAGTAAGACAATTCAGAACTGTTTTATTCACTGCCACTTTAAGCATTCAGACTTGGAGATGTCAAAAAAGGCCAGGAGTGAAAATGAAACAATTTCACAACTTCAACAAGTTAGGTACTACGAAGAATTTGAAGGGTTAGATGATCATCTTGAAAGTTAGAATGGAAATGAAGATTTTGCAGATGCATTCATCAAAAGTATTGTATGAAGCAGCCCATTATCCACATTAGGTGTTTGTGCTAATTTAGTTTATTTACAGTCAATCAGCAGAGCATGGCAGCGTACACTGGAGGAATTCCTCCATCAATGACTACTAGGAACTAATGCACAATTTTATAGTACATTAGTAGTATTGATAGTATTCTAATTTGTTCTGTATTTCAACTAAATCCACAATTTGTTACTCAGTTTATCTTTGTAACTACTTCCATGAAACTTGGCTAATTGGTCCAAAATATACTGGTCCCGATGAGTCACAATTAACCAGAATCCATTGTAATTTATTTAACAAAGGCCTTCTTTAACTGGCAGTGGTGAGCTGTGATAAATCATTGGAATCTTGTCTTCTCAGTAGCACATAAGAAATGTTCAGCAGTTATCAGGCACTGTCTTGCCTTATGCAATTTCTCATTCATCCATTTCAAGCTACTGATTGATCAGCTTAATTCTCTTGCCACGTAATGTCAACGGAAGGGCTTGCCGTAGCAATACAGTTGCATCTAAACTCTTTGGCTCAATACTTCTGAAGGAGGCATTCAGGAAGCATTTTTGTGAGGTAGAACAATATTCTTCCTAGTTCTCCAGAAAGTAATGCTGTGTTTTAATGTTATCACCAACCCATTGTGTTTATTGAAAAGCTCTTATGATGGCAGTTATGTTAGGAGTTTGATTGCGTACTTCATTTGTAAATGTCATACATATGCAGCATTTCATTTTGCAGTTAAAAGGAAGGTAACTGACATGCAGGCTGATATATCGTCTGTACAGTACAGAACGTGGCTGAATGGAACTAGAGTATATTGTCTGAATGGTGAAAGGTTAACATTTTTGCAAGGTATAATTTATTCTCGATAAAGTTTTATAGAAATTCACCATCAACAATAAATCTTTTATGAAACTGCAAAAGTAAGACAAAAGCTTTTATTTTTAACTTTAGCATTATTCTTCTAGATACAAAGGCATAAATTTCAGCTATAAAGAAAGCTGGCAAAATATCCTCCGCTCTGTGGCCAAATTAGATACATAAAGACTGGGGAATATTTATCCATAGTTTCAGTGCAATTTCAGTACCCATTACCTGTTCAGATATGCATCTGTTTCCTCAAGAGTCCACTCAACCCTAGAACCCATAAACATATATACAGAACAGTGCCAGAAAAGGGCCAATATCATCATGAAGGATCCCACTCACCCTGCTCATGAATTGTTTGTCCCACTCCCATCAGGGAGGAGGCTGCGTAGCATCCACACCAGGACCATCAGACTCAAAAACAGTTACTTTCCCAAACAGTAAGGGGAACTGCTTGAGAGTCAACTGCTCCACCCACTAACTCCACCACTACAGTACTTTATTATTTCCCATCAGTCATCTTATGTACAGCCTAGAGTCACTTTATGACATACAATCAATCTATGTTTAAAAGACACCTTATGTGTTTATGTTATTGTATGCTTCATTATTGTTGTGTTCTTTATCTGTTGTGGTTATTTGGTGCTGCATCAGGTCCAGAGTAACAATTACTTTATTCTCCTTTACACTAGTGTTCAGGAAATGACATTAAGCAATCTTGAATCTGAATCTTGAACCTTAAATCTTGAATAATTTTATTTATTGATTGATTGACTGATTGATTTTTATTGAGATAAAGGGCAGAATAGGCCTCTCCGGCCCTTCGAACCACACTGCCCAGAAATCCCCCAATTTAATCCTAGCCTAATCACTAGACAATTTACAATGACAAATTAACCTACCAACCTATCAAGTCGGTAACCTACTTATCCAGGCCAGAAACATCCAGTAGAACCCATTGACAGGAAATCTGCAGAAACAAGCTTTGATGCATGGATTGGCAGATTTTTTAACAATACTGATTGTTCACATGCTATCATCATACATGTTTGTTTCTACCAGAAATTGTCAGGCTGCATGGGAGTTTCACTTGTCTTCTTCATCTCTAGCATTTAAACTTGACCGCAAAAGAATCAGGCATAATCGAGAACCCACAGATGTTTTCGTGGTTATCAGAAAAATTATCAACACAGCATCTGATGCCCTGTGAGGAAATAAAAATGATTTTGTTTTTGGTAACTATTTTTAAACATAAAGTTATTGGAACATAATTCTTTATAGTCAGTAAAGTATATATTTGTTTCGATGTCTTACAGAGGAAACAAATAGTCCTTGAGACCATATGAGATCAAGGATCCCCATCATCCAGGCCATGCTCTCTTCTTGCTGCTACCATCAGGAAGGAGATACAGAAGCCTCGGGTCCCACACCACCAGGTTCTGGAATAGGTATTACCCTACAACCATCCAGCTCCTGAACCAGAGAGGATAAGTTCACTCACTTCAACACTGAACTGATCACTTTCAAGGTCTCTACAACTCATGTTCTCAGTTTTCTTTTATCTTTTTTTAATACTTGCTTTTTTTTGAATGTGCACATTTTTTCAGTCTTTGTGTGTAATTTTTCACTGATTTTATTGCACTGTTTTGTTCTACAATGAATGCCTGCAAGAAAATGTATCCCTTTGTTGTATTTGCTGACATATATATACTTTGATTAAAAAAAAGTTTGAGCATTGAACTTTGAAATTTGAGCAGAAGTTGGCCATTTTCCCATCGAGTCAGCTCCACCATTCCATCATGGCTGATTTATTATCTCTCTCAACCCCATTCTCCTGCCTTCTCCCTGAAACCTTTGAAGCCCTGACTAATCAAGAACCAGGGATGAAACATCTAATACTAGGGGGTATGCATTGAAGGTGAGGGGGGTAGGTTCAAAGGGGATATGAGGGGTACGTTTTTCACTCAGAGAGTGGTGGATGCTTGGAATGCGCTGCTTGGTATAATGGTAGAGGCAAATACATTGGAAGCCTTAAGAGATTTTGGGATTGATATGGACATGGTATAGGTAGGAGGGATTAATGTTTGGGTGTTTTTGATTTGCCATTTAGCTGGTTCGGCACAACGCTGTAGGCCGAATGGCCTGTCCCTGTGCTCTGCTGTTCTATATTCTATATAACCAAGCAACCCCCACGTTAAACTTCTCTCTGCTAGATTATGTATTGCATTGAACTGCTGCTGCTAAGTTAACAAATTTCACGTCACATGCCGGTGATAGTAAACCTGATTCTGATTTAAATTTGACATGATTTCCAAGGAATTGCAGATCAGGATTGAAATAATATTCTGGCATTTATTGCAAAAGATTATGAGCACAGGCACAAACATTATGGAGAAACCTGGGAAGACAACATTGGCATTGGCAGGTTTGTGCAGAGGTCTGGTCTCAATTACTTATGAAGGGTTGGTTTGTTCTGTGCCATGCATTATGACGTGGGCAATCATGGTCTTTCCATGACCTTGTCTGTTCTTGGCAAATTTTTCTGCAGAATTGGTTTGCCATTGTCTTCTTCTGGGCAGTGTCTTTACAAGATGGGTGATCCCAGCCATTATTCAATACTCTTCGGAGATTGTCTGCCTGTCATCAGTGGTCACATAACCAGGACTTGTGATATGCACCAGTTGCTCATATGATCATCCACTACGTGTTTCCAGGGCTTCACATGACCCTGATCGGGGGTCTAAGCAGGTGCTACTCCTTGCTCAAGGATGACCTGCAGGCCAGCGGAGAGAAGGAGCACCTTACACATCCTTTGGTGGGTACAGTAAAGATAAAGGAAGTACCGTGTTATTGTGTTAGTTGAGGTGAAGTCATACAAACTGGGCAGTAACTCTCTGTCATTCAGAACACGAGTCATGATCACATTGAAGCACACAATATTTATGTTGGGCTTCACAGGGTTGATACAGTTTTTGATGTTTCTTTTCAGCCTGGGGTGTACATAGCTGGGCTGTAGATTCAAAATAAAGGTTTGGACATGCAGGATAGAAAGCAACAGAAATTTCTTCATCAAAGAAAGCAAATCTTTGGAATTAACTATTCAAGTGTGAAGGCTCAATTGCTGATAAGTTCAATAAAGAGAGAAATAGATTTTTCAATATTGGCCATCATAGAGTCATATTGGGACCCGTCCATGCTGAGCAAAATGCTCAGTTAAACTTTTTATTTGGACAATTATGCCCCTAAACCAGTGGTTCCCAAATTTTTAATGGCATGGACCAATACTATTAAGGAGGAAATCCATGGACATCAGGTTAGAAAACTCTGATCTAATGCCTGGTACGGAAATTGCATCATCTCGGATCGGAAGACCCTGCAGCGGATAGTGAGATCAGCTGAGAAGATCATCTGGGTCTCTCTTCCCGCCATTACGGACATTTACACTACACTACACGCTGCATCCGCAAAGCAAACAGCATTGTGAAGGACCCCACACACCACTCATACAAACTCTTCTCCCTCCTGCCGTCTGGGAAAAGGCACCGAAGCATTTGGGCTCTCACGACCAGACTATGTAACAGTTTCTTCCCCCAAGCCATCAGACTCCTCAATACCCAGAGACTGGACTGACACCAACTTACTGTTTTTTTTTAAGTTGCCTTCTGTTGGTTTTTAATAGCTTCACAATCTTCTAACTTTCCATTCATTTTTGCTATATTATATGCCCTCTCTTTGTTGTCTTTGACTTCCCTCATCAGCCACGGTTGCCTCATCTTCCCTTTAGAATACTTTTTCATGTTTGAGACATATCATTCCTGTGTCTTCTGATCTGCCCCCAGGAACTCCAGCCATTGCTGTTCTGTTCTCATCCCTGCTAATGTCTGGCTAGCTCCTCTTCCTGCTTCTGTAAACCCCTTTACTCCGCTGTAATACTGATATGTCTGACTTTATCTTCTTCCTCATAAACTACAGGGTGAGTTCCATCTTATTATGATCACTGTCTCCCAAGGGTTCCTTTATCTTAAGCTCCCTAATCAAATTTAGCGCATCTACACAACACCTAATCCAAAATTGTCTTTCCTCTCCTGGGTAGCCACAAGTTGCTCTAAAAAGCTATCTTGTAGATATTCTACAAATTCTCTCTCTTGGGATCCAGCACCAACCTAATTTTCCCAATCTACCTGTGTAGAACCATAGAACATTACAGCACAGAAACAGGCCTTTTGGCTCTTCTTGCCTGTGCCCCATTGAAATCCCCTATGACTTTTGTAACATGATCCTTATTACATGCCTTTTCTATGTCCCATTGAAATTTATATCACACATCCTGGTTACTGTTTGGGTGCTTGTATACAGCTCCCATCAGTGTTTTTTTTATTCTTGCAGTTTCTTAACTCAATCCACAGGATCCTACATTTTCTGATCCTATGTCAACATTTTCTAAGAATTTGATTTCATATTTTAACCAACCAGCCCCTCTTCCTACCCACCTGTCCTTTCAATACAATGTGTATCCTTGGATGTTAAGATCCCGACTGTGATCTTCTTTCAGTGATGTCCACAAAGTCATACCTATCAATCTCTAACTGTGCTACAAGACCATTTACCTTATTCCATATACTGTGTGCATTTAGTTTAGTCATAGATTCATCATCCTTTTCGATTTTGGCCCCTTGTTATACTTCATCTCATGTAACTGACTGCAATTTTGCCCTATCATCTGTTTGTCCGTCCTCTCAGTCTTACTTAACCCCGGCCTAATCACAATGAACCTACTGACTGGTCTATCTTTGGACTGCGGGAGGGAAATGGAGGACATGAAGAAAGCAACGCACCCCACGGTGAGGATGTGCAAACTTCTTACAGACAGTGCTGGAATTGAACTTCAAACTCCAATACTCTGAGCTGAAATAGTGTTGTGCTAACCTCTACACCTGCTATTGCATTTCCGTCAATCACTTCCTCCGGCACTTTTTCTCCATACACATGTCACCCTCGGCACTGTGAGAGCATCTGAGGGAGTCAGGGGAGATGAGATTAAGTTGGATGCTGAGATCAAAGATCAGAATAAGAATCAAGTTTCAAGATTCAGGGTTGTTTAATGTCATTTCCTGTATACAAGTATAAGGAGAACAAAATAATTATTACCCCAAATCTGATGTAGCACTGAAAAAAAACACAAAAGATAAAGAAAACAATAATAATAAAATTATCAGAATAAACATAAATAAATAAGATAGCTTATATACATAGATTGATTGTATGTCCATAAAGTGACACTAGGCTGTACATAAGGTGACTGATGGGATATGATAAAGTAGCGATGGAGTTAGTGGGTGGAGGTGTTGATCAGCCTTACTGCTCAGGGAAAGTAACTGTTTTTGAGTCTGGTGGTCCTATCTTGGATGCTATGTATCCTCCTCCCTGGTGGGAGTGAGACAAGCAGTCCATGAGCAGGGTGGGTGGGATCATTCGTGAAGTTACTGGCCCTTTCCTGGCACCTTTCTGTACACATGTCCTTGATGGTGGGTAGGCTGATGCCAGTGATGCAGTGATTAGTTTTGTCTACCCATTGGAGAGCCTTCCTGTCTGCTGCCATGCAGATTCCATACCAAGCACTGATGCAGCTTGTCAGGATGCTCTCTACTGTGCATCTGTAGAATGACATGAGTATAGATGTACAAAGTCCAGCTCTCTTCAGCTTCCTCAGAAAGTAAAGGGTTTGATGAGCTTTCCTGATTGTGTAGGATGGGTTCTGGCATCATGAGAGGTTGTGTGTGATGTGCACTCCCAGGAGTTTGAAACTGCTTGCAGTTTCCACTGCTGTTCCTCTGATTTAAAGTGTGTGTGAGCGATGCAAGATTTATTGTCACTGATGTAAGGCATAAATTGTAGACAGGAGAAAGAAAGCAGATGCTGGCAATCCAAAGCAACACACAGAAATGGCTGGGGGATCTCAGCATCTGAGAATAAACAACCATTCAATATTTCAGGCCGAGACCATGGGAGGAAGGAAAGGAGAAGGGGACCCGGGCAAGATGATTGAGAAGAGGCAAGAAGCCAGAGTGAGGAATAGAGGAGGAGGAAAAGTATTTTTACTGGAAGGAGAAATTGATATTCCTGCCACCAGGTTGGAGGCTACCCAGATGGAATATAGGATGCTGCTCCTCTATCCTGAGAGTGGCCTCGTCGTGGCAGAAGAGGAGGCCATGAACCGACATGTTGGAATAGGAATGGGAATGGGAATTGGAATTAAGATGTTTGGCCATCGGGAAGTTCCATGTTTGGCGGATGGAGCAGAGGTGCTCAACGAAGCGGTTCCCCCTAATTTACGTAGATGAAGCAGTATTGGGATCACCGGATATGATAGACGACACAATGGTATGAATTATGTTGTTTTGTGACAGCAGTACAGTACAAAGACACAAAATTGCTCTCATTTTCAAAAATAAATTAATAGTGCAAAATAAAGGAATACAAAAGGTAGTGTATATTGGTTCATGGACAGTTCAGAAATCTGATGGAGGAGGGGAAGAAGCTGTTTTTGAATTACTGAGTGTGTCTAAGAACATCCAAGACCTTACTGACTGATGGAACAGAAACGAGGCTGCTTCCTCTTTGCCTGTCTCATACCCTTTTGTTAACCAACAGGAAATGGAAAGTCAAAAGTATACAGGAGTCAGGCTCCCATAGGGTGGTGCATAGATGTTTGAAATGTTCATGTACGAATTTTCAGGTATTTTCTTTTGATTATGCTGTTAAATCTGAACCAGTGCTTTGGCCTTCTAACATTGGTTCCGTGGAAGTGGTTCGACTGAGAAACCAACTGGATAACAACTGAGAGGAAATGTTAAATTTTAATCTCTCTGAAGTTCAAATCTGTTCAGTATATTTGTGACTAGGTTTCTCTGCTCATTAATATTTAACAAAATCTTAAGCATATTTACACAGAGATCATCATTAACAGCTACAATAACACAAGAAATCTGCCTTCACTCTTTCATTATATGATTCATATAACTATCTTTTTTCCACATAATTCTCAGTAAATATAAAGAACTGAACTCACTTCCAAAATTATTCTCTATCAATAGCACAGACAATTCTAGTCATTATTCTTAACCCTGATCAGCCAGACAGGCAGACAGACATACTTTATTGATCCCGAGGGAAATTGGGTTTTGTTACAGCGGCACCAACCAAGAATAGTGAAGAAATGTAGCAATATAAAACCATAAATAATTAAATATTAATAGGTTAATCATGCCAAGTGGAAATAAGTCCAGGACCAGACTATTGGCTCAGGGTGTCTGACACTCCGAGGGAGGAGTTGTAAAGTTTGATGGCCACAGGTAGGAATGACTTCCTATGACGCTCAGTGCTACATCTCGGTGGAATGAGTCTCTGGCTGAACGTACTCCTGTGCCTAACCAGTACATTATGGAGTGGATGGGAGTCATTGTCCAAGATGGCATCTTTGGAAAGTATCCAAAGATACTTTGGGTGACACGGTAGCGAAGTGCTCAGCTGTTACAGCTCGGGGTGGCAGAGTTCGGAGTTCAATCCCAGCACCCTCTGTGCATCCTCCCTGTGGATTGCGTGAAGTTTCTCCGAGTGCTCCAGTTTCCCCCAGTGGTCCAAAGACATACCGGTTAGTAGGTTAGTTAGTCATTGTCCCGCAGTTAGGTTAGGGTTAAATCAGGGGTCGCTGAGGCGGCACGGCTCGAAGCACTGGAAGGACTTTCTCTGTGCTGTATCTCAATAAATCAATAAATTAAGGGGAAAAAATAAAGCGGGCAACCAGGATCCACGTTTGAGAACATTGATTGGTATCGCCTGCTGGAAAGTACATGTGTCGACATCAGGTGAAAGCAGAGCTCTGCTCAGCTGTCATCTCTCTCCCCTTGCCAAATAGTTTGCTGACACTCATTGTCCAGGCCCACACATGAAGAATAGCCACTTGGGGAAGGTGCTGGAAGATTGCCACCAAGCATGGATCATAACCCAGCATGGGTTACAGCTTGCCGAAGACTAAAAGAAAATTGTGCAGTCTAGAATGTTTTCAAGCATTTGATGAACACAGATTTCACCTTCAATAAACAATAGAGTTCATTTAACAGAAAGATATTAAAGACATTTCATTATGTGATACTCCACATCTCATCGAAGCAAATTGACATTGTGATAAAGGAAATTCATTTGCAGATTTAGGTCTATAGTGCAAATATTATTCATTTGGCTAAATAACAGTTGTCGGAGTGAAGTTAATTTAGCTAACCTTGACATGCATGGAAATGCCACGCGGTGAATTGCTATTGAAAGCCCCAGAAGGTTTGTAATATTTGCAGGATAAACTATAAAAGTCTAACCTTGTGAAAATTAGTTGCTGAGAAGGAAATGATTTCAACACAAGTGGGTGAAAAGCCAATTTATAAATGGCTATCAAATTGTTGGCTTTTAAAATTTTGTATCTATATAACTTTAGCATATGTGATCGTAACAGCAGAGGCGTAATATTTATTAAAAAGCGAACTTGGCAAAAGAAAATTGAAGGTTTTATCAGCAGTCAAAAGCGAGTTAATGTAGTTACGTTTGCTTTCTATTCTTGAGCAGAGGGGGAAGGTCATTTTGCCTTGGTTTTAGACAAGCTGGTCACTGCGTCAGACGTAACAGAAATTCAATCATCTTAATGAAAGTGGTATTTCAATGACATTCTGCGCACTAGAGCATCCCAGTGGTACATGGTCATGTATTGTAACCGGGGAAGATTTTACAAATAAATACATAGTAGAGCATGACTTTGTGCATGACCTTCATACCCCGGTGCTGTTGTGGTGGTCACCTGGGTAATGTGATGGCTAAATTTGCCAGCCCCTAACTCTTTCACAAATTACCGACCTGCTTGGAGGCCACACAGTTCAGCGAGTACTGATTTCCACAGATGGCGCACCCATTAGTCCAGGCCTTCTTAATATCCTAACAAAACCAGGATTAAAGAAGAGCATTAATCTCATTAGATTAAAAAGAAGCCAAGTTTTAAAGTGGCTAAGAGCCAAAATTTAAAGAAAGCAAATTGAATTCTTTGATTTGTACACTAATTTAAGTGTTTTGGTCAATATTAAGTAGATACAAGGAGTTTTCTTTTAAAAGCCTAATGCACTGCATGCTCTCCACAGACTCAAGATTACCAGAAAACAATAACCTGGACATAGACAACCAATAACCGGAGATCACTCTCAAAGGGGCATAAGTACAAAGTACTTGTTTTGATCTTATAATAGGTTTAGGATTTTAATACATCATATGAGTAGCAAAATAAAAGCAGATAATATTTAATTTGCATTTTTATTCACCTTTCAAGAAAATTGGATTTACCTATTAGCAGTCACAGACACGTGATTAAAGATGGTAGGCTGATGGAGGATCAAGAATCAACTCTATTGGCCAGATACATTTACAGAGGTTAGGAATAAAAAGTAGTGCAAAAGTAAAGAAAAAATAGTGAGGTCATGTTCATGGGTTCATTGCCATTCAGAAATCTGACAGCAGAGGGAAGGAAGCTGTTCCTGTATCATTGAGTATTTGTCTTCAGGCTCTGCTTGATGGGAGCAATGAGAAGAGGGCATGTCCTTGGGGATGGAGATCCTTCGTGATGGATGCTGCCTTTTTGAGGCATCGCCTTTTGAAGATGTCCTGGATGATGTAGAACCGAGTGTCCGTGATGGGGCTGGCCGAGTTGACAACATTCAACAATTATGAAGAAGTATATAAAACATGAACTAAAATAAAATGTGTTTGAATATATAAATACCAGCATGTATTTACAATGTAAGCAGCATTACAAAAAGTGGCTTCAGGTGTTTACAGTGCAGTGCAGTTTCTGAGGTAATCGATAGAGGGGGGTATGTTAGCTATGTAGAATGGTAATCATTTTTATTTTTTATTCATTTTATTTATAAAGTGTAGAATAGGCCATTCTGGCCTAATAAACCACCCTGCCCAGGAACCCACGAATTTAACTCTAGCTTAACCACGGTACAATTGACAATGACCAGTTAACCTATTAACCGTTATGTCTTTGGACTGGAGGAAACTGGAGCTCCTGAGGAAACCCATGTGCACACAGAGAGGACTTACAAACTTGCTTACAGAGGACACTGGAAATGAACTCCAATGCCCCAAGCTGAAATAGTGTGTTGCTAACCACTACACTACCATGGTGCCACAAATCTTATCTTATACATGTCAACATGTGCAAAATGCTGAAGGAACTCAGCAGGTTAGGCAGCATCTATGGAAATGAATAAACAGTCAATGTTTCGTTCTGTGACCCTTCTTCAGATCTGAAAAGGAAGGGGGAAGACGGTGGAATAAAAAGATGGGAGTGAGGGGAAGGAATCTTCTGTACATGACTTGTCCTCCTCATCGGCTTGTGGTAATTTCCAAGCCATATAACGAAATTGAGAATAATAGTAATATTTTCATGTATTTAAAAATATAGATTTTGAAATTATCAGGTTAATCAAGAATTACCTTGAAGCCTTTTCCATTGAAGAGATTTATTTTAACATTCATGTACGAACACTTTAGTTCAGAGTCAGGATTTAGTTTGAGAGTTGTGAGTTGCTAGTTAGAAAAAGTCTCTGAATTTCAATACCATATTGAAGCATTGCCATTTCAAGCAGGGAAACAAGCCCTTTCGCCCATCAGATTCAAGCAAAGGTTTTTGCCTGTCTACACCAATCCCATTTGCTCACACCTGTCCATCCTTCTATACATTACTGATTATTGTATCCAACTGAATGTCTCTTAAACAAGGTTTAAGTACCGTCACCCTGTCCGTCACCAAAGGTGAGTTTTCCCGATGGTCCCCCATTTCAATTCAGCTTCCTATTTCCACCATGACAGATCTGTCCATGGCCTCTTCTGCTACCATAATGAGGTTGGAGGAGAAACACTTCATATTCTGTCCAGGTAGCCTCCAACCCAATGCCATGAACAATGATTTCTTTAACTTTTGATCATTTATCCCCCTTTCTCTTCTCTCTTTTTTCCATTCCCCATTCTGGCTTCCCTTCTTGTCACCTGCCTATCAAATGCCCCTGGTGCTCTTCCTACTTCCCATTCTCCTAAGGTCCACCTCTACCAAATCTCTTCTCGATTCTTTATGTTCTAAAGAATACGGTCCAAGCCTATTCAATCTTTCCATATTACTCAGGTCCTCCAGACCCAGAAACACCCTGTGTGAATGTTCTCTGTACTCTCTCAACCTTGCTTGCATCTCTCCTGTAGGTAGGTGACCAAAACTGCACACAATACTCCAAATTAGGCCTCACCAACGTCTAATACAACTTCAACATAACATCCCACCTACAACACTCAATACATTGATTTATGAAGGTCAATGTGCCAAAAGCTTTTATTATGATCCTATTTACCTGTGATGCCACATTCAATAAACTATGGACCTGTATTCCCAAATGCCTTTGTTCTACCACACTCTTTAGTGCTCTATCTCTCACTTGTCTGCATTAGATTCCATCTGCCAATTTTCAGCCTGTTTTTCCAGCTGGTCCAGATCCTACTGTATTTAGGTAGGTCCAACCAAGGTAGGTCTTGTACAGATGGGATATTATGTTGAAGTTGTGTAAGACATTGTTGAGGTCTAATTTTGATTATTGTATGTAGTTTTTGTCACCTACTTACAGAAATGATGTAAATAAGGTTGAAAGAGTACAGAAAAAATTTACAAGGATGTTGCTGGGACTGGAGGACCTGAATTATAAGGAAAGTTTAACTAGATTAGGACTTTATTCCCAGGAATGTAGAAGACTGAGAGGAGATTTGACAGAGGTATACAAAATTATAAGGCGTATACATAGGGTAAATGCAAGCAGGCTTTTTCCACTAAGGTTGGGTGGGACTACAACTAGAGGTCATGACCTATGGGTGAAAGGTGAAAGGTTTAAGGGGAACATGAGGGGAAACATCTTCACTCAGAGGGTGGTGAGAGTGTGGAATGAGCTGCCAACACAAATGGGGCATGTGAGCTTGATCTCAATGCTTAAGCAAAGTTTGGATAGGTACATGGATTATGGTCTGGGTACAGATCGATGGAAGTAGGAAATGTAAATAGTTTGGCACAGACAAGATGGGCTGAAGGGCCTGTTTCTGTGCTTACTTTTCAATGACTCTTCTTCCCCATTCTGATGTTTGGTCTAAATAACAACTGAACCTCTTGACCATGTCTGTATGCTGTTATGCATTGAGTTGCTGCCAAATGATTGGCAGATTATGTATTTGCATTAACGAGCAGGTGTACATATTCAAGTGGTCACTGAGTATAATTGTTGCACTGGCTCCTGTTCTTTGTTTACTCACGAGTTGCTACCTGCCCAGCAGATGGAGGATTGACCAAATCTGCCCTCCAGGAGAGTGTGTCAACAATCTGCATCACACCAATATTCATGTAATAATGATCACCCACTGCCAACAACTAAGTGTGAGTAGAGAGATGTCCAATTGGAACAGAGATGAAGAGGAGTTTCTTTAGCCAGACGATGGTGAATGGCTGTGGAGACCAAGCCATAGGTTATATTTAAAGCAGAGGTTGATAGGTTCTTGATTAGTCAGGGCATCAAAAGTTATAGGGAAAATGCAGGAGAATGATCCTGAGAGGGATGTTTAATCAGCCATGATGGAATCATGGAATGGGTCAAACGGCCTAATTCTGCTCCTATGTGTTTTGGTCTTAAGGTCATATTACATTCAGAACCTAGGGTATTTTTCAGCAAGTTGGCTTTTGATATGATTGCCGTTAGGCATTTTCTACTTAACGCAAGTTAACTCCAGGTTATTCCCAGGGATGCACATGGAGACAGACATAAAGTGTTGCTGGCAGATCACCAACTTGGTGAAAGACCCCCTTGATCAGCCTGAAATTTGTGGCACATTGAGATGTCCGTGGAGGAATGCTGCCAACTGGCACATACCAGACTGTAGGAATATGTGCTGAGGGCTGCTCTGAAGCTCAACGCAGTCACCACGGGGTTCGTTGGGGAATGACCACTGTGTGAGGCCACTGGAAAGGAAGGGGCCAGGTTGGGTAAGGAAACCACTCAATTGTTGTACAACCTGAGGGGGTCACAGGAGTGCCAGCAATCTGTTGGTGTGTTGGAATGTAACACAACAGTACTGAAAACATTGACTATGAATGTAAGAATTTCAATTTGAATGTGCACTTTCAAGTTCTTGTGTCTCAACATCTCTGAGGATCTATCCTGGGCCCAACATATCGATGCAGCTACACAGAAAGCACAGCAGTGTCTATACTTCATTAGGAGTTTGAGGAGAATTAGTATGTCACCAAAAAAACTTGCAAATTTCTACAGATGTACAGTGGAGAATATTCTAACTTGTTGCATGGGTGGGGGGAGGCACTGCACAGGATCAAAATAAGCTGCAGTTGTAAACTTAGTTGGTTCCATCAAGGGCACTAACCACTGTAGTATCGAGGACATCTTCAAGGAGCGATGCCTTAAAAAAGCATTAAGGACTGCCAGCAGCTAGGTCTTTTTCTCATTGCTTCCATCAGGAAGGAGGTACAGAAGTCTAAAGGCACACACTCAACATTTCAGGAATAGCTCTTTCCCCTCTGCCATTGATTTCTGAAAAGAACATTGAAATCATGAACACTACCTCTCTGTTTTTTAATTTTTATTTTTGCTCTACTTATTTAATTTACGAGGGGTGATTGATAAGTTCGTGGCCTAAGGTAGAAGGAGTCAATTTTAGAAAACCTAGCACATTTATTTTTCAACATAGTCCCCTCCTACATTTACACTTTTTCCAGCGGTTGTGGAGTATACGGATCTTGGACCTCCAGAAAGTGTCCACAGCAAGGGTGATTGATAAGTTCATGGCCTAAGGTAGAAGGGGACCATTTATACAGCTCTCGTTACGTGCACATGCAGTTCAACTCTTTGAGTGATTATGTAGAAAGTTTGAAGTTAATAACTTCGTAAGGCAGTTGTGGCACTTGTTCCACTTGCAAGGATGTGCCAGGAGGGAGATCAGTGGGAAAGGATGAACATTCAAGGGAGTTGCGTAGGGAGCAATCCCTGAGGAAAGCAGAAAGTGGGGGGGCAGGGAAAGCTAGTGGCGGCATCCCGCTGCAGATGATGGAAGTTACAGAGAATTATGTGCTGGACAAGGAGACTGGTGGGGTGGTGGATGAGGACAAGAGGAACCCTATCCCTGGTTGGGTGGCAGGAGGGTGGGGTGAGGGCAGATGTGCGTGAAATGGAAGAGATGCGGTTGAGGCAGCATTGATGGTGGAAGAAGCAAAGACCCTTTTTTTGATGAAGGAGAACATCTCCTTAGTTCTAGAATGAAACGCCTCATCCTGAGAGCAGATGCGGCAGAGATGGAGGAACTGAGAGAAGGGGATGGTATTTTTACAATAACAAGGTGGGAAGAGGTATAGACCAGGTAGCTGTGAGAGTCAGTAGGTTTATAATAGACATCAGTAAATAAGCTGCCTGCAGAGATGGAGACAGAGAGATCAAAAAAGGGGAGGAAGGTGTTGGAAATGGACCAGGTAAATTTGAGGGCAAGGTGGAAGTTGGAGGCAAAGGTCAAATGTTTAAAGACAGAAAAAAAAAACTGGCATTAGAAGTTTGCCATAAGTGGACAACTCGCTGTTCTCAAAGACTAAAAGCTTCACTTTCTGTTTTAAGTAAATGAACTTGCTGGTAGGTTAGGAGTTTCCATCAAGTACTCAGTCCCTCACATCCAATTCCCATGGTCACCTCATCAATCAAATCTGATCATCAGGGCCAGCATAAGGGAGACAATTGTCTTGGAAATGTAAAATTAACAGTTTTTCTACATATGCTAATTTTTTGTTTATTGATCACTTACAGAGTAATGGTGTAATGAGGGTCACTTATGATAGATAGATAGATAGATAGATAGATAGATAGATAGATACTTTATTCATCCCCATGGGGAAATTCAACTTTTTTTCCAATGTCCCATACACTTGTTGTAGCAAAACTAATTACATACAATACTTAACTCAGTAAAAAATATGATATGCATCTAAATCACTATCTCAAAAAGCATTAATAATAGCTTTTAAAAAGTTCTTAAGTCCTGGCGGTTGAATTGTAAAGCCTAATGGCATTGGGGAGTATTGACCTCTTCATCCTGTCAGCCCCTCCATTTTCGCATTTTCAGGGTAATATGCTGTTGGGCTTGCTGTCTTTCTCAAATGCACACATGGCTGCTTTCCAGAGAATGAATGTAAAGCAGGATTTTTGATGGACTTTATCAACTATTTCTCAGGCTGCTTTGAAAACCTTGAGAAAATAAAGTAGGCTTATGGTTTATAGACCAAGGAGTTCGGGGAGGGCTGTGGCAGGGTGGGGAGGTGGAAGTATCTCTCATTGGTTGATCATAGGCACAGGCAAGCTCCCCGCCATCCAGGTCATCTTCAAAAGGTGATGTGTCAGAAAGGTGGTATCCATTATTAGGAATCCTCACCTCCCAGAACATGCTCTCTTCTCATCAAGGAGGAGGCACACACTCAACATTTCAGCAACAGTTTCTTCCCCTCTGCCATCAGATTTCTGAATGGACAATGAATCCATATACACCACCTCAGTAATTTTTCTCTTTTTGCTCTACTTAATTAATTTAATTAAATTGAATTTTATTACACACGCATTATATAAGAAGATGTGAAGAGAAGTGATTGGAGCAGTGCCAATGCTGGTAGACCATAACTCTTGTAGATGCTTTGCTCCGTTATGTGATGAACTGAGGCTGCCTGTTGGCCTGCTCCGGTTGCTCTGGGTTTCGTGTCTACTGACCTACTTTCATTCTGAATGCTGCCCTTTACTTTTATTGTTGGCATGATTTATGTTTCTGCACATTGGGTGTTTGTTGGTCTTTTTTTAATGGGTCCTTCTTGGGTTTCTTGTTTTGTGGCTGCCTGTAAGGAGATGAATTTCCAGGTTGTATAAATGTAATAAGAAATGTACTTTGAACTTTGAGTTCTACCACCCAATAAAAAAACAAAATTGCAGATTTTCAACATAGTAACGTCAAAATATTAACTATGTGTGTAGGCCTCCGTTAGTCTCAATAGACCATGGATTTGCACCTTGGTAAGTTTCCAGGGCACAAGCTTGGGCAAGGTTTTTTGTTTCTGGAAGACCAGCAGTTGCCCGAGCTGCAAGTCTCCCCTCTCCACGCAATCAATGTTGTCCAAGGGAAGGGCATTAGGACCCATACAGCTTGGCACTAGTGTTGTCGCAGAGCAATATGTGGCTAAGTGCCTTGCTCAAGGACACACATACAGCCTCAGCCAAGGCTTGAACTAGCGACCTTCAGATCACTAGACGAATGCCTTAACCACTTGGCGCGCGCCATCACCTGTATAACTATGTACACAGGCTTTAGAAAAAATGTTTCTGTAAGATATGCTCCTGTGTTAGAAATGTTCTACTTATTGTAAAGCTATAGAATGGAAATGTTAATCCCATCCATGCTTTGGACTTGAACTTCCGATTTTTAGTGTTGAGGTTGTTGAAGGTCACTACTCCAGGCAACAAAGATAATTTCAAATGTAAACCATTTGCCTTTGCCACCTGGAGAACTCTGAGCTTTGACAGACAGGTTTGACTGTTAAATGCATTCTAAGGAAGTACAGTATTTGCGAGTTTTTTCAGGCCTATTGCACTATTAGTCCAAGATTAATTGTGGGCCTGCTCTCTGCTTGCCTCTGACAACTGTCCCTCTCCTGAAGACCATAAGATACAGGAACAGAGTTAGGCCATTTGGCCCATTGAGTCTGCTTCATCATTCCATCATGGCTGACTTACTTTCCCTCTCAACCTCACTCTCCTACCATCTCCCCATAGCCTTTAATACCCTTACTAAGCAAGAACCTATTAAACTCTGCTTTAAATAAACCCAAGAAAAATTGAGGGTTATGTGGGAGGGAAGGGTTAGGCTGATCTCAGAGTATACTAAAAGGTTGGTGTGCCACTGTGGGCTGAATGGCCTGTACTGTGCTGCACTGTCCTATATTCTATATTCAATATACTACTTCTCAGACACTTACTGATCAATCAGGACCTTGACCCCTTCGTGTCCCTCGTCTTAAACAGCTAGGCCCCAGTTACATTACAGCTCCCAAGGTGACTGATGGGAACAAACACAAGGAAATTCTGGGCTTTAAGAAAGCTAGATATAGCTTCACAAGGAGAAAAAAATACATCAGTCACACTGCCCAGGTGTCTCAATTAACCCTTCGTTAATCTGGAACCTCCTGGAGAATCTGAAAGACATCTCAGGGAATGGGAGATGCTATCTGCCACAAAGATTACCATTCTTGACGTGGATCAAAGACAATTCCACATTTTACCCTGGCGATTAGTTGTAATTAAATAAAAGAAGTCTGTTTAAACTTCATTAGCAGACAGACATTTGTTACAGTAGACTGAGCTCAAATCAAGCATTCTAATTCAAAGATAATCCATGTGATCCACAGAAACCTGGTTCCAAAGTATTTCATTTTGCCCCAAGAGGTTTTTCACTTCAGGACCCAGAGTCAATCCTCTGATTCTGAGAATTCAGGAAAGCTGAAGAATATCTCCTTTGTGTTCCATTTACCACTGAGTGCTGAATATAGTTGTAACATCCATTTTAAATACAATTATCCACATGGTTGAAAACAACACCAGCAAAGTCTAATTTAAATCCTGCAGAGGGTAAATCTTAGTGAGGGTTCAGTCATGGAGAGGGTTCAATGAATATGTATGAGCTGAATCTGATATGACTGTGAGGATATCAATATTCCTGTCAGTAGAGTTTCAAACTTTACTGGATGGTTAGAGTAGTGGAAAGTAATAGTTTTTGTAATACGGTACACAAAGCAATTACACAATTATGTAATTAGAATTCCAAATGATGCTTAACTGTCTAATCTTGTATTTAATGGTGTGAGGTCAAAGCAAGCATTGTTTGCACATGTAGGAATGACTGTTGACCTTGAGGGTATGAGCAGGGATGCTTGCAAAGGCTGAGGCCATTGTAGCAAAGCTATGACTTTTCATCACTTTTTACATTCCTTTGTCCCTGACTGATCTGGTCTGAGGCCTGACATTGCACAGCCCAATAACCTCGAGCAGACATGGTTGAAGCCGCAACAAATTCCTCCTTCGCAAACATGCATGAAGATAGGGTGAGATAAAGGCATCTGAAACACTGGTGATGACAAGGCAGCAATTTAACTCTATTATAAGAGTGGATATCTCGCTTTAAGACATTTTAGGCTTTACTAATAAAAACTTGATGGGAAGCTGAAGATAGCAACTTAAATACAGCCTAAACAGCATCATTGTGCTGCACTACCTTTAACTCTTTGATTACTCAAAAGCCTTTTCTGTTTGGTAGTTTGTACAGAATTTGGGTGGCTGCAAATTAAACAGTAAAAATTACAATAATTCTTAGCTTACTTGGATTGCAGTATACACACAGCCACAACTTTATTAGTTACCTTCTGTATCTCCTGTATCTAATGAAGTGGTTGCCGAGTGCATATTTGTAGCCTTCTGCTGCTGTAGCCCATCCACGTCAAGGTTCGATGTGTTGTGCATTCAGCAATGCTCTTCCGCACACCACTGTTGTAACATATCTTCCTGTCAGCTTGAATCAGTCTGGCCATTCTCCTCTGACCTCTCTCATTAACAAAGCGTTTTTCACCTACAGAACTGCCTGTCACTGGATTTTTTTTTTGCTCAATTCTCTGTAAACTCTAGAGACTATTGTCTGAGGAATTCATTTCCAAAGACAGCTGTGGAGGCCAAGACAATGAGTATATTTAAAGCAGGTTGATAAGTTCCGGATTAATAAGAGTTTCAAAAGATATAAGGAGAAGGCAGGAGAATGCGGTTGAAAAGAAAAATAAGTCAGCCATGATGGAATGGTGGAGCAGACTCAACTCAATGGGCCAAATGGTCTAATTCTGCTCCTATGTCTTTTGGTCTTTTGGGAGGTTATTGCCCAGCATATTCTGTTGAATAAAGTGTCCAACAATCAGGTAAAAAGAAGAGTAAATTGATTTTTCATCTCATAAACAAGACATCATAATGGCTTTTGTGTGAATCATGACATTTTTCCCACTTTTGGAATGAGAAAACTGAAACATATTGAAGCCAGTTACATTGAAAGCCTTGAGTCAAATAAAAACAGACCAAGCACATTAAAATTCAAATACCAGCTCACAGTAAATGAAACTCAAAAAGCTAGTCTAATTTTTAAGAATTCTCTTTGAACATGATGTTTAGAGGCTTGACAGAGCATAGTGTAAGGTCATTTTCCTTGTAAAAAACACAAGAATGTTGTCTGCCTAATTTCAATGTTAGGTGTATGAAATTTGGTTATGTGTGTGTGGAAAATGTGATTATTTATTTATTTATATTTAGAGATAAGAGTGCGGAGATTTGTGACAACCTATCCACAAGGAGGAAGTGTGTAAAAAGAGCTACCTTTTCAACCACGTCCACGATCAAGATTTAAAATTCAGAGCTTCATGGCAGTTTCTCAGAGTTTGGAGATACCCAATAAAAAAGAGGGATTCATTAGAGAGGGCGAATAAAAATAACACAAATGCAAGTGGAGTGGCCATTCTTTTGAGTTTAACAGTCTTTAGAATGGCTGTGGCCCATCGGGCTTGGCCGAAGTAAAGTATCTGGTGACTTTCCCCTCTTGTTCTTATTTGTTCATTCCTCATCTGTTAGGGGATAGTAGCACAGTGGGAATGGCCCCAGGGATACTGCTTTGTACTCCGAGTGGGATATAGGAAGTCTCCCAGATAAACACATCTTCACCAGCTGCACCGAGTTGCATCTCCTGAGAGAACGTGTTAAGGAAGTGGAGCTGCAGCTCATACGGGAGGATGAAGAGGTGATGGACAGGAGCTACAGGGAGGTAGTCACTCCTAACTTGCAGGAGACAGGTAACTGGGTGACGGTCAGGAAAAGGGGAAATGTGCAGCCAGTTCAGAGTACACCTGTGGCCATTCCCCTCTATAAGAAGTACACAACTTTAGATACTATTGAGGAGAACATCCTACCAGGTCTCTGGCACAGAGTCTGGTGCTGTGGTTCAGAAGAGCAGAGAGATGAAGAGGACGGCAGTGTTGACGGGAGATTCTATAGTCAGAAGAACAGAGACAAGGTTCTGTGGTGAGATGGAGACATCTGGATGGTACATTGTCCATGGTGCCAGGGTCAGGGATGTCTTGGATCATATCCATGGCATCCTCAAGGGCAAGTGTGAGCAGTCAGAAATCTTGGTGCATATTGGCACTAATGACATACATATGTAGACAAAATGCGGAGGTCTGGAAGAGGGATTTTAGAGAGCTGGGTAGAGAGCTGCAAAACAAGACTTCCAGGGTAGTAAACTCTGGATTGCTGCCTTTGTCACATGCTAATGAGGGTAAGAATAGAATGACCGGGCAGGTGAATGTGTGACTGAGGAACTGGTGCAGGGGACAGAGGTTCAGATTTATGGATCATTGGTATCTCTTCTGGGGAAGGTATGACCTGTACAAAAGGGATAGTTTACTCTTGAACTTGAGGGTTTCAATATCCTTGTGGGCAGGCTTGCGAGAATTGTCTGGGAGGGTTTAAACTAATTTGGCAGGAGGATGGGAACTGGAGTGATAGGGCTCAGGATAAGGCAGCTGGTTTACAAACGGAGGCAATCTGTAGTGAGACTTCGAGCAAGGATAAACTGATGATAAGGGAAAATTACAGTCAACAGGATGAATTGCAATGTAAAAGGTGGACTACATCGCAAAGGGTGAATACAGGACTGAAGGTGTTATATTTGAATGTGCGCAGTATATGGAATAAGGAAGATGAACTTGTAGCACAGTTACAGATTGACAAGTATGACGTTGTAGGCATGACTGAATCATGGCTGAAAGAAGATTATAGCTGGGTACCAAGGATGCACATTGTATCGAAAGGACAGGCAGGTAGGCAGAGGGAGTGGCATGGCCTGTTGGTTAAAAAAATAAATCTAATTGAATTGAATTGAATGATCTTTATTGTCATTATACATAGGTACAATGAAACTGTGTTTGACTTCCTCTCAGGCAATTAAATAAAGCGGTAGATAAAAACAAGACAGCGATAGAAAAACAGTATGAAATAGATAAGTAGCAGAAAATAAGTTGCAGCAGCACCAGAAAGAGGTGACAAGGGTCAGAAGGTGTTGAATCATTGTGGGTGGAGCTAAGGAACTGCAAGTGCAAAAAGACCCTGATGGGAGTTGTCTGTCCAAACGGTAGTAAGATGTGATTTACTAATTACAATGGGAGATAGAAAATGCTTTGCCTAAAGGGCCATGTTACAATGGTCATAGGGGATTTCAATATGCAGGTTGATTGGAAAAATAAGGTTGGTGCTGGATTCACAGTGAGGGGGAATTTCTAGAATGCCCAAGAGATGATTTTTTAGGGCAACTCGTGGTTGAGCCCACCAGGGGATCAGCTATTCTGGATTGGGTGTTGTATAATGAACCAGAATTGATTAGAGAGCTGAAGGTAAAAGAACCCTTCGAGAAAAGTGATCATAATATGACTGAATTCACCCAGAAATTTGAGAAGGAGAAGCTAAAGTCAGATGTATTAGCATTACAGTGGAGTAAAGGGAATTACAGCGGCATGAGAGAGGAGTTGGCCAGAATTGATCGGAAAGGAACACTGGCAGGGATGATGGCACAGCAGCAATGGCTGGAATTTCTGGAAGCAATTTGGAAGGCACAGGATATATACATCCCAAAAAGAAGGAAGTATTCTAAAGGCAAGATGACACAACTGTGGCGAACAAGAGAAGCCAAGGCCAACATCAAACCAGAGAGGGCATATAGTATAGCAAAAATTAATAGGAAGTTAGAGGATTTGGAAGCTTTCAAAACCAACAGAATTCTTTTTAAAAATTATTTGAACCATTATTTATAACTAAGTTGAACATATTTCTACCTTGTCACAGAGGCAGAGGAAAGGAAATTACAGGCCAGTTTGTCTGACCTCAGTGGCTGACCTGAGTAGATGTTGGAATCGATTGTTAAGGATGTGGTTTTGAGGTACATGTAGGCACATGGCAAAATTGGCCTGAGTCAGCATGGTTTCTTCATGGGAAAATCTAGCCTGAAAAAATTTGTTGGAATTCTTTGAAGAAATAACAAGCAGGATAGGTAAAGGAGCATTGGTTGATGTTGTGTACATGGATTTTCTGAAGCCTTTGATAAGGTGCCGCACGAGGCTGCTTAACAAGCCCCTGGTGTTACAGGAAAGACACTCGGTCTGATTGGCAGGACTCAAAGAGTGGAAATAAAACCTTTTCTGGTTGGCTGACAGTGACTAGTGGTGTTCCACAGGGGTCATTGTTGGGACCAATTTTTTATACATCATATGTCAATGACTTGGATAATGGAATAGATGGCTTTGTTGCAAAGTTTGCGGATGATACAAAGATAGGCAGAGGGGCAGGAAGTGCTGAGGAAGTAGAGAAACTACAGAAGGACTTAAACAGATTAGGAGGATGAGCAAGGAAGTGGCAGATGGAATGCAGTGTTGGGAAAGGGATGGTCATGCACTTTGGTATAAGAAATACAATAGTAGACTATTTTCTAAATGAAGTGAAAATTTGAAAATCTGAGGCGCAAAGGGTCTTGGGAGCCTTTGAGTAGGATTCCCTAAAGATTAATTTGCAAATTGAGTCTGCGGTGAGGAAGGCAAATACGGTGTTAGCATTCATTTCAAGAGGGCTAGAATATAAATGCAAAGATGTAATATTGTGGTTTTATAAAGCACTGGATGAGACCTCTGTTACGTACCCCGTAACTGGGTTTACAGACCAGCAGAGATAGAAGAATCCGTTGGAGTCTGGTGGTACCGAAAACTAAAGGTGTTTATTAGTAAACTACACAATACAGTATCAGAAATGCAAATATACATATAAAACAGGTTACCAATAATAAACATAGAAGTGTAGAAATAATAATCAACAATAATAAACAAGCTCTATCAATATCTAGGGGTAAATGAATTGTCATAGAAGAATATAAAGTTCAGTTCAGTTCAGTTCATGTGTGCTGAGGTAGTTGCGGTTGTTGTATTGTAATTTGTTGGAGAGAGAGAGAGAGAGTGAGCGAGATTTAATAGCTGCAGCAGGCAAACCTTCTGTTGTCTTCTTATTCTGTCGTACCGTTGTGGTCATTCGGTTATGACCCTTCCATTCTCTGGCTAGACCATTCTTCTGTGGTGGACTCGTCACTCTGGCATGAGTGGACACACACACAAGTCCCCACCGGTCCTGCCGTCACACTGTGAGCTTTATTGACCGATCTCCTGATTCGGTCCTCGAAGCCCCCACCTTCCTGTGGGTGCACAACACTCGGTCAGTGTCCACTGGTGTGTCTGAGGATGTCTTCCCAGACCTGTCTTTTATCCCCATTGACGGGGTATCAGCCATCTATCAACTCAAAATGACCATGTCCATCAAATCAGGCCACTCCTGCTGTCTCCTTAGGAATGTTAACGAGCAAAGTAACGTCCTTGTAGCGAAAGGTAAACAATCCAGGAAGCCATAATACATAAATCAAATGTCTCTCTCTCTCTTATCTGTAGGAGATGTCCCTGCCTCCGTGCTTCATCTCTTTTTCTCATCAGCAGCATAGCAATAGCAACAGTTCATAGTTCTCAAAAGGAGGGGGGAATGGTTAACTCTGCACCCCATTTCCATCAGGTCTGTTCAGCACTCATAACACCTCACTTGGAGTATTGTGAGCAGCACTCGGACCCTTATCTTAGAAAGGTGCTGACTCTGGAGAGGAGTCAAAGGAGGCTCATGAGAATGATTCCAGGATTGAACAGCTTGTCATATGAAGAGTGTTTGATGGCTTTGGACTGTATTCACTGGGAATCAGATGAATAAGGTGTGACCTCTTTGAAAGGTCTTGATAGAGTGGATGTGTAGAGGATGTTTCCTGTGGCGGGAGAGTCCAGGACCAGAGGACACAGCTACAGGATAGAGGGGTGTCCTTTTAGAATGGAGATGAGGAGGAATTTCTTTGCACAGATATGGCGAATCTGTCGAATTCTTTGTCACATGCAGCTGTGGAGACCAAGTCTTTATGAATACTTAAGGCAGTGTTTGTAGATTCTTGATTGATCATAACATGAAGGTATTTGGGGTGAAGGCAGGAGATTGGGGCTTAGAGGAAAAATGGATCAGTCACGATGAAATGGCAGTGCAGACTCGAAGGGCCAAGAGGCCTAATTATGCTCCTATATCTTATGATGTTATGGAATAGGCCATTCTCACCCTTCGAGACGGACAGGCAGCAACCACCAACCCCTAATTTCAATCCCATTTAACCCTCATCTAATCATGGGACAATTTACCTACTAAGCAGTTTGACTTTAGACTGCAGGGGAAACCAGAGCACCTGAGGAAAAGCCCCATATTCCATGGGGAGGCTTACAGAGGACAGTGGGATTGAATTCTGAACTCTGATACCCCAAGCTATAATAGCATCTTGTTAACCACTATGTTACTGAGGTCCTCATTATGATCCCCTTTCCAGAGTGAACTTCACCATTTCAGAAATCTTTCTGGGTATTTCTGACCACAGATCACGGTCAGTTGAAGATACCATGATAAAGACAGATGGGTTGGAATAAGGCCCTCTCTGTAAAACTCCCAGAAAATCAGGTCATACATTCTAAAATTACTTGGGATAATTGATGTCTTCACATGCACACACTTGTTACCCCTTTATTACTTACCGGTACTTACTGCCTGTTCTGCCACTGGCAATGAAGGTTCTCCATCTCTGGCCGTGTTCAGGGCTTCCTCTCGGTTTTCACTACTGTCATCCATGCAAGTCCTGTTTGTAGATTCAGGATTAATGGCGCATTCAGATGAAGGATTTGTAAGTGTTATTTCCATAATACTTTTGTTTGGCCATTCAGGGTTGTTAGTCCTGAGCTGATCCCCCAGACCTGGAGAACCAGAGGACTACTCTTAGTCTAGTCTCTACCCTTTGAACTGTAGGCATGGGTGACCCTACCAAGAGGCGAAGCATAAAGTCCTGACTCCAGACAGCATAGCTCTCCGGTCATCGACGCATGCAAGTCTCCGAACCACAACAAGGTTGTGGTCCTCTTGGAGGACCCCTTTACTGGAAAAGACAAAGTATTCAGTGAACCACAGAAAAATGAGGAGTGATAGAATAGAGATGTATAACACCTCGTGGTGCCCTTGAATATCTCAACATGGAATATTGACAGTTCCTTTCCCTCCACAGATATTCCCTGAGCCACTGAGTTCCTGCAGGAGTTTGTTGCCTGCTGCAAGTTAACATTTTGGCTATGTGTAGTTCTTGCTGTAGAATTATCCTGGATGATAGCAGCACACTTATTTATTTAAACCCATCACTCCTAGTGGGACATAAGTTGCAAACAGTAACTCGCCCGAGTTCTCTGTCCTGGGCCAGTCTTTCACATTATCTCCAGGTGTAGCCCATCTTCTTCATGAATCCTTCTACCAGCGATGAGGGTCTTTGGAGCTTCTGTTGGCATTTGTGTAGCACTGTTTTTTTATAGAATGGAGTTGCTAGTCCCATCTCAAACTCTCTTCCTTTCACAGTCAGGCTTGGGACTGTCCTTGGCTGAATTATATTAGATTAATACAGAAAGAAAATGCTAGGAGCATCCTGTGGGTCTATCAACAACAGTGGAGAGGGAGGCAGAATCAGGTTCTAAATCACAGTCCCTTCAACAAAATGCTCACTTAAGGTTGCTCCCATCTGTTTTGGTTTATGGTCTTCCAGAGGATCAATTATCTCCTTTGCGAATCTTTTTGCTCTTAATATATCTGTAGAATCCCTAGTTTCTCCTTCACCTTGTCTGCTAAAGCACTTCATGTCTTATTTTAGCCCTCCTGATTTATTTCTATCGCCCAGTGAGGAAGTGTTTTGAGATGCTGATGGTGAAGCATATCAGCTCCTGTCTGAATGGTGACTTGGATCTGCTCCAGTTTGCCTACCGAAGTAACAGGTCTACTGCAGATGCCATCTCATTGGCTCCTCCTACAACTCTGAAACATCTGGACAGTGACATCATGATGCTCTTTGTTGATTACAACTCAGCATTTAACATCATTGTCCCCTCAATAAACTCCGAGACTTGGACCTCAATGCCCCCATTGTGCAATTGAATCTTGGATTTCCTCACTTGTAGACCCCAGTCAGCTGAGATTGGGAAAAACATCTCCATCAGCGTAGGAGCACCACACAGATGTGTACTAAGACCTCTGCTCTACACTTTACACCTATGACTGTGGGGCTAAGCACAACTCCAACACCACATATAAACTTGCTGATGATACCACTGTTGTGGGCTGTATCAAAGGCAGTAATGAATCAGCAAACAGGAGGGAGATGGAAAAGTTGGCTGAGTGATGTAATAACAGCAACCCCTCATTCAATGTCAATAAGACCAAGTAACTGACTGTCGACTTCAGGAGAGGGAAACCAGAGGTCCATGAGCCAGTAAGAGTACTGGAGAGACTACATCAAGGCAAGGCTGCTTACTCGGACGGTATCAGCCCCAGGGTACCGAAGGTCTGTGCAAGCCAGCTGGCTGGTATTTTAGAGTACCTTTACAATATGAGTCTGCATTGTTGACTCCAATGTGCTCCCGGTAGGCAATCTGCAAGGGACTGAGGGCTGATCTGACCAGGGGTCGGAGGTGAGCCAGGACCAGCCTCTCTCGGTCTTCATGATGTGTGAGGTGTATAATATATGGAAAGTTAAAACCACTTACTATAACAACCTTATGTTTTTTTGCTAAGTCTGCAATCTCTTTACGTGTTCCTCTAAGTCCCTAGGACTGTAATATAACCCCATTAATGTGGTCATACCTTTCTTATATCTCAGTTCCATCCATAACGCCTCCAGTTCTCCAGTCTGTCCTGATGGAGCATTGTGGTGACATTTACTCTGAGTAGTAATGCCACCCCTCCTCCTTTAATCCCTCCCACTCTGCCACATGCGAAACCCCACGGCTTGCTAGCGCTTCACTGGACTCGGCACGGAGAAAATCACCTTTCTCAGGGTCCGTATGTTTAGGGTAGATATGACTTGGGTTCCACCAAACCCGGGAGGGTGGGATATCTCACCCACCCAAACCCTGATCTGTGTGAATACTGAGCCTGTGCAATCATGCTTTGGTAAGGAATAACAGAGAAACTGCATACATTTATAAAGCATGTATATGTATGAGTGTTAACTTAACCAAACAGTTATTAAAGGAAACAAAGGGCCCATCATAATTAAACCTGCCAAATGTGCACAGGTTGCAGCTCACATCTTCCAAAAGCAGATTGCCCGATGTGCTCACTGCGCTAACTCCAATTCACTGAACTCCCCCTCTTGAGCCCCATTGTATCAAATCCTATAGCAGTTCTCTTGAGCTTCTTCTCTCTCCATCTTCCACTGAAAAAGACCTCAACCCACTTCAGTGCCCATTACAAAACCTCTCCCCTAGTGTTCTGTGGAACCTTCTCCCAATTCCACCTTCCTGACTGGAAGACATGACATTCCTATGCATGAACATCAAAACCCCTTGTTTTTAACGGTAGCCCAAGCACATCCAACAGAACACACTGGTTCTACAGAAAGCCATTAAATAAGATGCCCTACAACATTAGCAATAAAGTCTTAACCAGGGTGTTACCCATGTAAAACAACAGAACACCAGAATATTGAGCTGCCATTCTTGCCCCTCCTGCAGCCAATTCCCACTAATGGCTTCAACATCATAATTTCTGGTGCTGATCCATGTCCTGGGCTCATCTACCTTCCCTATGATACTTCTTGTATTGAAATATATGTTACTCAGGACACTAGTCACACCATGGTCAACCTTTTACTTCCTGACTTCATCTGAGGTCTTAACCACAGCCTCCCCACTAACTGTTCTGGTACTCTGGTCCCCAACCCCCTGCAACTCTAGTTTAAACCCTACCGTGCATCATTAACCAACCTTCCTACTAAGATATTAGTTCCCCTCCAGGTCATGTGCAAACCGTCCCATCTGTACAGGTCCCACCTTCCCTGGAAAAAAGTCCATTGAGCCAAAAATCTTATGCCCTCCCTCCTACACCAACTCCTTGGCCACACATAAACTGTATAATCTTCCTAGTCTGTTCTCCCTAGCTCGTGGCATGGGTAGCAATCCTGAGATCATAACCCTGGAGGTCCTGCCCATTAACTTAGCACCCAACTCCCTGAACTCCAACTCTTCTATCCTCAACACTTCTGAGTCACAGTAAACTGTGTGTTTACTTTAAGCAAGGCACACACTTATCATGTGGTAGCGTGAGGACTTGTGTAATTCACGTATTTTTACATATCACACATAATAAATTATTTAAACAAGAATGCTTAATCAAACAATATATTTGCAAGATTACTCAAATATTATTGCAATATTAAATACACAACAATGGGATTAATCGGGTTTGTTGGCGGTTGCTTGGGCAGCGTGGCTGGAAGGGCCTACTTTGTGCTGTACAGCTAAATAAATAAATAAGTCCAACTCCTATTTGGCTTTCCAAAATAAATCACCTTGCACTTGGAATTAAACTCCGTTTGCCAATACTTGGCCCAGCTTTCTATCGATTCCATATGCCACTGCCCCAGGCTGTGCTGGGCTCAGCCCGCAGTGTCGCAATGTTTCTGGCACCAACATTGCATGCTTACATCATCATTTGTTTTTTGCCATCTAAGCAGTTACTTTCTCCAAGCAGTAAGGCTGAGCAACACATCCACCTACTAACCCACCACTCCACCCCCTCACCTTCACTACTTTTTATTTCCTGAAGGAGTCGTCTTATGTACTGACGCTCCTGTGCCATCAGGAAGGAGGCTACATAACATCCACACCAGGACCACCAGGCTCAAAAACAGTTACTTTCCCCAAGCAATAAAGCTGATCAACACCTCCACCCACTAACTGCACCACTACTTTATTATTTTCTGTCAGTTGCCTCAGTGTTAGTTTATGGATATACAATCTGTATTGGAGTATCATAAGAATTTATATTTAGTGTTTTTTTATTAGTATTGTGTTCTTTATCTTATTGTGATTTTGTGCTGTATTGGATCTGGAGTAGCAATTATTCTGTTCTCCTTTACACTTGTGTACAGGAAATGAGATTAAACAATCTTGACTCGTGAATCTTGAATACTTGCTATGCACTACCTGGATATGAAATGGTTAAAGAAGCTCTACTGGAAGAATCCACAAGCAATACAAAATAAATAATTTGGCTGTTTGAATTGTATTCAAGTGTAATTTATTTTCCTATCTGTAAAATAACAATCCAAAATACAAATAATTATTTTTTAAAACTACATTAGCAATTGAAAGTTTAAAGCTATCAAAATGCACTTTGAAAAGAGTGTTAATGCATAGGGAAGGTAATGTGGCCTTGGTGGCCTCAGTAAGATGAACTTTGAGGCCCACTAATGCTAATACTTTAGTCGGCATGGCAACTAACTTGTAGTGCCTGGCATTTTGCAAGGCCTGAACTGTGATATCATATTCCACACAATAGACACAAATGATAAGATAGTGAACTTTATTGGAATTAGTTAAGATATTTGGATCTTTGTGTTGTAAGCTTTTAGTAATCATCTTGCCTCCGATTGCTTATTTTAAATTTGTAAGCATTCTGTAGCGAGATTTATTTTTACCAACTTTTAAAGTGCATAAAGTTCAAAGATGAGTAGGAACTTCTTTAGCCAGAGTGTGATAGATCTGTGGAATTCATTGTCAGGGATAGCTGTGGAGGCCAAGTCATTGAGTAAATTTAAAGTGGAAGTTGACAGGATCTTGATTACTAAAGGTGTCAAAGGTTATGGGAAGAAGGCAGGGGAATGGTGTTGAGAAGGATAATAAATCAGCCATGCTAGAATGGCAGAGCAGACTTAATGGGCTGAATGGCCTAATTCTGATCCTATGTCTTATGGTCATATGGTCTTATAACAAATTCTGCAGTTGTTTAGGCTTGATTTAGAACATAGATTGTAGAAAATAGAACATTTCAACTCAGTCATTTACACCCATTCAGAACTTATTTTCCTAAAGCAAGCTGAATATAATCATTCATCATCACCTCAAATTTACAACAATCATAGAGTCATTGAAATAAACAGCACAAAAACAGACCCTTTGTTCCAATGTATCCATGACAACCAATGAGCCTTCTAGAGTTGGTACTATTTGCCTGCATTAGGCCCATAACCCTCTACACCTTTCCTATGCACAAATTATGTCCAAAGGTCATTTAAACTTTTTAAATTGTACCGTCCCTATCACTTCCTCTGGCAGCTAGTTTCATACACCCACCACTCATCTATGTGACAATCCTGCCTCTCACATGTCCTTTAAAGCTTTCTTCCTCATCTTAGAACTACAGTGCTGTGCAAAAGTCTTAGGCACAAATACGTAGCTTGGGGGCCTATGGCTTTTGAACACCGCTGTAGTAATTTTATGTAATGCTCTGTACTGCTGACACAAAAAAATCTAATTTCATGACATATATGAGTGATGATAAACCTGATTCTGATATGGGTCTCTATTATGGACTGAGATTGGGACAAGGGAATCATCGTTAGGAAAAGGGGAAGGGAGAGGAGAGGGTTGTCATAGATGGGGGGGGGGGGGTAATAGGAATAGGCTCCCACTATCTATTAAATGCTGCCAATAATGAGTGTCTCAAAGAGCTTTCCTCAAACAAGACCAGCTCCCAGCCATCACATGTGACTTAGCTACTAAACTGGATTCTACTGACAGGAGATGGGCAAAGGTATATTAAAACCAGTCACTTTAGGCAGATGGGGCTCATCTAGGAGATGGTTAGAGCAGTTCAAGAGTCAGAGTTCAAAGTTTATTTCCAGTGTCCTCTGTAAAGGGTCTGTACATCCTCCCCATGGAATGCGTGGGTTTTCTCTTGGAGCTCTGGTTTCCTCCTACAGTCCAAAGACATACAAGTTGGTAGGTTAATTGCTGCGTGATTAGGTTATGATTAAATCGGGAGTTGCCAGGGGTTGCTGAGTGGTGCAGCTTAAAAGGCTGAAGGACTTATTCCGTGCTGTATCCCTAAATAAATAAATTTCCCAAAAGAATTCCACAATGTTAATTCTTTTTATGCTGAGTGTCTACTCCCTGGAAAAGCAATGTAGATCTTGCCTGCCTTGCAAATTTACTAATTAAACTTTTTCTGCTGCCGAGGAACAAAATGCAGATTTTAAAATTAATCATTAGATTACTTATCAGTCCAGCTAAGGTAGGAATAGTGTATTTATTCGTACTAATACCATCAGAAAGCTTCTAATCTGACCTGATTTAATGAACAAGGCCTTGAGTGGCATATTCCTGAGCAGAAAGTCATCATGATTCAGGAGGGAGTTCAGAAACCTTTATTGAGACAAATATGCAGAGTGGAAAGTGATTACGATACTGGGCGACATGTTTAAAAGTCAATGTAAATTGGGGCAAGGGAAGTCAGACATCATTCTCGAAATGTAATTAATTTACAAAATAAGTTTCCAGAAAGGTCAACAGCATGGAAAGTGGATTTAATATCGTTAAAATACATTTCTGCAAATTATGTTCTTGACTGGTATGATAGGAAGGAAGAAAGGGAGATGTGGATATTTGAAAGTCAACAAATATGAATAGCCTCAATTATACCCTTCACTGGAAAATGTGTTTCCAAAAATAAGTATCAATAGCTCATCTACTTTAATGTCATATTTCTTGGTATGCAAGCAAGATATGTTGGAAGCACTTTAGACAAAACAATACAATTAAAGATTTAGTGAAAATATCCTGACATCCTCCTGTATGGCACCATCCCTACCTTTAGAATTTACAAAGTAGCACACAAAATTCTGGAAGAACTCAGCAGGTCAGGCACCATAGACTTGATGTTTTGTGCCCAGGTGAGGGGGAGGAGGGTGGATGGGTGTGGGGGCATGAAAGTGAAAAGCTGGGAGTTTGATAGTTTGTAAAGGCAAGAGGCTTCTCCAGTCCTGATGAAGGGTCTCAGGCTGAAATGTTGATTCTTTATTCCTTTCCATAAATGCTACCTGACCTGCTGAGTTCCTCCAGCATTTTGTGTGTGTTACTTGGGACTTCCAGCATCTGCTGAATCTCATCCTTAAGATTTATAACTGGCTTGCATAAATCCTGGTGGTCAGAATTCCAACTTGTCTGGTGTCTTACACCAATCCCATAATCAGAACTCACTCTCTTATGACACTGAATTCGTTGTCAGCGTTTATACCTGTTCTTTTTGCCTACCCGCTGCTCAGGATTCAAACCTGATTTGAACCAATCCTGTCTTCATGGTAACACACACAAAATATTGGAAGAACTCTAGGCCAGGAAACATCTATGGAGAGGAATAAAGAGCAGATGGTCATCAGGACTGATGAAGGGTCTTGGCCTCAAATGGCCTCTTTATAGATGCTACCTGACCTGCTGAGATCCTCCAGCAATTGTGTGTGTTCCTCAACATTTCCAGCATCTGCAAAATATCTCGTGTTCTTGGTTCTTCACAATGTTTTGCATGAATCCTGAACTAAAGATTCACACATACTTTCCACCAGTTTAATCCTCCTGATTGCTTGAAGCATACTGTGCTAAACGGCAATTGCATAGGAAATAAATGTACTTGCTCTATGAATATAGTTCAACATTTACAGTTAATTTTGGTCTCTTTTAACAAACCTGAACTGAATATTAACTTTGTTTTTAAAACATTAGCTTTATTTGTTACATGTATATCAAAGCATTGAAACATACAGTGAAATGCCTTGTCAATAATCAATACACAATGCTCCTGGCACCAACATAGCACATCCACAGTTTACCAACCCAAACCATACATTTTTGAATCCCTCTCCCATCAGGGAGGAGGCCACATAGCATCCACGTGAGGACCATCAGGCACAAAAATGGTGATGGATATCTCCACCCACTAACTCCACCACAGTCAGTCACCTCATGCACAGTCCAGAGTCACTTTATGGGGCATAAAATATATGAGCAGAATTAGGCCACTCAACCCAGGTTTTCCCCAGGTGCTCTGGTTTCCTCCCATGGTCCAAAGACCTGCCAGGTAGGCTAGTTGGTCATTGCAAATTATCCCATGATTAGATTAGGGTTAAATTGGGGTTTTCAGGGTTGCTGGGGCAGCATAGTTCGAAGGGCCGGAAGGGCCTACTCCATGCAGTCTTATAAATAAATAAAATGACTCTCGATACTCCAAGTGCAGTCTGACCATAACCTTATAAAGCCTCAGCATCACATCCTTGTGTAGGCCTCATGAACTGAGTACTGATATTGCATTTGCCATCCTGACCACTGACTTGACCAAGAGCTGAACTTCTAAATAGAAATTTCTAAATTTTGATTTAGAAATCCAGCACAAGTCTCTCAAGTCCTTTGCATCCTTGATTTTTGAATTTTCTCCCCGCTTAAAGAAGTCCACACTTTTATTCCTTCTACCAAAGTGCATGATCATACACTTCCCCACTGTGTTCCATTTGCCATTCCTTTGCCCGTTCTCTCTACCTGTCTACGTCCTTCTACAAACTCCCTGCTTTCTCAACACTACCTGCCCCTCCACTTATCTTTTCTATTGTACAATCAATCTATGCATGTATATAAGTTATCTTATATATGTATATTTGTTGTGTTTTATTTTTATTGTGGTCTTTATCTTTTGTATTGATTTTGTGCTGTATTGGATCTGGAATAACAATGATTTTGTTTTCCTTACACTTGTGTACAGGAAATGAATTTAAACAATCTTGAAACCAAGCTTGCCTCTGGGGACTCTGTCTATGCTTCTCACTACCTCAGTGCAGCAGTCAGCATCATCAAAGATCCCCGCCACACACACTACCAGCCTCAAGGACAGTGTCTACCCCACTGTTATTAATCAGTTGAATAGTTCCCTAGTGCTCTTGATCCCTCATTACAATTATTCACCTTATTGTTTACCTGAACTGCACGTTCTCTGAAGCTGCATTCTCTTATTGGTTATAGCTTGTTCTACCTCAATGCACTGTGTATGAACAGTATGCAAGGCAACCTTTCCACTGTACCTTGGCACGTGCAACAATAATTGGACACTTACACAAGAAACCTCAGACACTGAGTACAAGCGAAAACCAGCAACAAAACATTCTTAGCTTAGTCGAACTATTGCAAAACGTCAGCACCATTACACAATTAAGTGCATTATTGTCAATAAAAGTTAATTTCTTGTTTCTCTAAATCCCTGCATGATACAAGTAGTCTGAAATTACATTTGAGTTCAGCTTCAAGCTGTCTATTGAAACAACAAATAATTTCTGAGGAAGAAGTACAGTGTAATAAACCAATTCCAAATCTGCAGGATAATAACAGGGGCAGCTTATACACAAAACATGATATAGATGAATTAGGGTGAATTTTATGGGATTCAATAAATGTCCATAGCAACCACGTAGAAAGTAACGCCAGTACACTGTTACAATAAAAGTTACGGTGTCTCTTCTCATTGCTACTGTCAGGAAGGAGGTACAGGAGCCTGAAGTCACATACTCAATGATTCAGGAACAGCTTCTTCCCCTCTACCATCATCTGAATGGACGTTGAACCATGAACATCACCTCACTACATACATTTTTATTTCTGATTTTGCACTATATATATAAAATTTAAATCGAATATACTCCTGTAATTCATTTTTTCTTTATTATCATGTATTGCATTGTACTGCTGCTGCAAAGTTTAAAAACTTCACCATGTGATGGTGATAATAAACCTGATTCTGATTCTCTCAATGGGGTCGGGATGAGAAGTGCGTGAAAACAAGATACAACTTTAAAAAATATTATTCACTTCCCTATTTATTTAAAATACTTCTCTTATTTCTTTATTTACACAGAACAGAAATGACAAAGCTGCCATACACAACATCACAAAGTCCCGTTTTCTTAGATCTGCTGTGCTAACCTTTAATGAGGTGAAAACTTGAAACCTGTTAAGAATCTCTTCACAAATTCTGCATGAAGTGCCAATTATCACCTCAAGTTTATGGCTTGAAATGAATTACACTTAGTAACTGTGCAGTCTTGAAATATTTCATCATTAAATAAATATCATCTAACAGAAAATATTTCACATTTCCATTTCTGATTTAATATAAATCAATATTCCAAAGGTACGGCTGAATATTTGTGCAGGAGAGCTCACCACTCCCATTGAACTGAATGTCAGAAGAGAGCATCTCAGTTAGCTACCCTTGACATCAAGGCTGTATTTGAAGGAGTGTGGTACCAAGGAGTCCTATTAAACCTTAAGTCAATGGCGATCAAAGGGAAAATCTTCCTGTGTTTGGATTATACCTGACACTGAGGGAGAGGGTTGTGACTGTTTGAGGTTAATCATCAAAGCCCCAGGACATTGCGACAGTATGTCCTCAGGGAAATGTTCTCAATCTAACCAACATCAATTGCTTTATCTTTGAGTTAACCTTTATCATAATACTGTGGATTCCAGTTAACTGAGCTGTATCAGGACCAATACACTTTGGTCCAATTAAATGGCTGCCCCAATTAACTGACGTTTCATGGAAATAGTTAAAAAGGTATAAAAGACAAACTATTCTTTAAATAGCAAATTATGTATTTAAGTGAAATACAGAATAAATTATGACACTACAAATGCTACTACAGTACCATAAAACTCTGTATTTGTTCCTAATAGTTATTAATAAAAAAAACACAATCAGTGCAGACAACCTAGCGTAGATAATGGACTGCCTTCATACAAACATGAGAAAATCTTCAGATGTTGAAAACCCAAAGCAACACAAACAAACTGCTGGAGGAACTCATCAGGTCAAGCAACATTTACGGAAAACAGTAAATAGTCAATGTTTTGGGCCAAGACCTTTCATCAGGACTGCAAAGGAAGGGAGAAGTCAGAGCAAGGGGAGAAGTTGTTCTAACTTCTCCTCTTCCTTTCCAGTCTTGATGAAGGTCTCAGCCTGAAACGTCAACTGTTTATTCCTTTTCATAGACACTGAGATCCTCCAGCATTTTGTGTGAGCTGCCACCATAAAATACCTTCGACAATGTCAACCTCCAAATCTTCATTTTCTTTGTAACATTCAATGTTATTGCCAATACATAGTACCTAACTTGTTGAAGTACTGAGATTATTTATTTTTTACTCCCGGATGTTTCTGATATCTCCAAACCTGAACGCTTGAAGCCATAGTGAGCAAAGCCATTCTGAGTGGTCTTGCTGTTTATTTCTCACCAACTGTCAGTGACAAAAATCACTGCTTTTTGAACACAAACAGATGCACCTGACACTTTTAAAAACTGTTCTTTCTAAGCAACATGTAGTCTAATGGCCACACAGGTGCATTAGGGCTAGTTAGAAACTGTTTGTCAGCAGTCTCCTGTCCCAATTAAATGGCATACTGGCCCAAATAAACAAAGGAAGTCCCGGCTATTTTCTCAATGAGTTTTCATTCTTTATCCCAAATAAGTAGTTGCTCTGACTAACTGATGGCCCAATTAACTGGAATCCACTGTGTATGGCAAAGCAGAACGTACATTTCTCTGGCTCCTACCATGGTTCAAGAAATCCAAAAGTTCTTTACAGGCCAAAAAAATTTCCAACAAGTAGTAACAAAGGAAAATGTGAGAACTGATTTGTGTAGAGTTGCTTTCATAAAAAGCTGAAACAAACGTCCGGAGAACATCTGAGATAAATGAGCATCATGGTAGCGCAGTGAGGCCATTATAGCTCGGGGTGTCAGAGTTCAGAGTTCACTGACGCTATCCTTTGGAAGGAGTTTGCACATCCTCCCTGTGGAATGTGTGAGTTTTTTCTGGGCACTCCAGTTTATTCCCACAATCTGAAGATGTACCACTTAGTAGCTTAACTGTTCATTGTAAATTGGCCTGTGATTAGGTTAGGGTTAAAGTGGAGGATTGCTGATCAGTGCAGATTGAAGGGCTGGAAGGGCCTATTCTGCACTGTATCTGTAAATACAATAAATAAAAATCATTTATTTCAGAATCAGGTTTATTATCACTGACATATGTCATGAAATTTGTTGTTTGGCAGTGGCAGTACAGTCAATGAATAAAATGTACTATACATTACAAGAGAAATATATATATATATAAATTAAATAAGTAGTGAAAAAAAATGAGGTAGTGTTCATGGTCCATTCAGAAATCTAATGGCAGAGGGGCTCAGCCTATTCCTGAAACACTGAGTGTGGGTGGTCAGGCTCCTGTACCTCCTTCCTGATGGTAGCATTGAGAAGAGGCCACATCCTGGGTTGTAAGGCTCTTTAATGATTTTTTAATGATATTGGCTGTTTAACTGTGGAATATCTTAAAAAGTGTATTGATTTCTGTCAGTTTACTTTGGAGGATAGGCAACCTGCCTCACATTTCCAACATACAGCACTGTCAGGCCTACACAGTCGGGCTCCTCCCAGTCTGCACTCAGCTAACAGGAATCACCTGCCACTCGCTTCTAACTCCTCACCTACAGCGATGGCGACTAGAGTTTCATTCCTGGTTTCCACCTATGGTGGAAAGGCCAAGCAGGAGGTGTCAAACCAAGAGGGATCCAACCAAGACCTTGTGGAGCCGGCAGAAGATGAGGACACATCACAAAAGCAGTAATAGCAGAAGGCCTGGGGGAAGAAGCTGTTTTCCACCCTAACAGTTCTTGTCCTAATGCTCCGGTCAAACAGGCCGTAAGACTACTGAGCTCCCTGCCACCACCCAGGTCTCCAGTAGCATTATGCTGTTTACTTTTTAACTTGTATTGTATATGGAACTCATTATTTGTTAATTTATTTGTGGTAATATTACTTTATGTGTTATGTGTGTGAGTTATAGTTACTGTGTTGAGCACCTTGGTCCAGAGGAACATTGTTTAATTTATTGCAATACGTGTGAACGGTTAAATGACAATAAACTGAACTTGAGCTTGAATTAGGACCATGTCCTTCTGCACTTTGTCTATCTGTCTAAGGGCCTGCTAAGTGTAATTACTGTATTGGATTCCTCCACCACCTCTGGTAGCACATTCCAGATATCAAACTCTCACTCTGTATCTAGTGTGGGTGGCGGGATGGAGATATATCTCTACCCAAGGAGGTGTAAGGTGCCCTTTTCCTCTGCTAACCTGCACAATCACTCTTGGGCAAGGGGTAGCACCTGCTTAGCCACCCGCCTCGATCAGGGTCACATGAAGCCATGGGAGCTGGTGGTGGATGGTCATAGATGTAGCTGGTGCATATCAAAAGTCCTGGTTATGCAACCACTGATGCCAGGCAGACAATCTCTGAAGAGTATTGATAATGGCTGGGGTCACCTGTCTTGTAAAGACACTGCCCAGAAGAAGGCAATGGCAAAACACTTCTGTAGAAAAATTTGCCAAAAACAGTTATGGTCATGGTTGCCACAGCGCATAACAAACGAATTAACTCTGTGTGAAATACCCTCATCTAATATTCCCTTTGAAACTCTTACCTCTAAAACTTAACATCCTTGTTCTGGATGGCCCTACCATTTCCTGATCTGGGGCTCCGCAAAATCCCCATCTCTTTCCGGGTCTCCACTTCCCATTCAGCTCTCCCTGTCTTTACTCCTGGAGGCCTGACCCGTAATAACCCAAGAATTCTCTTTGCTGGGAGCATGATATAGTAGTTAGTGTGATGCTTTACAACGTCAGCAACTGGAAAATCAGGGTTCAGTTCCCACCGCCACCTGTGAGGCATTTGTACCTTCTCCCTGCTTTCCTCCAGGTGCTCTGGTTTCCTCTTACAGTCCAAAGGTGTACTATTTAGTAGGTTAATTGGTCACATGGGTGTAATTGGGCGGTGTGGGTTTGTATGGCCAGAAGTGGCCTGTTACCGGGCTGTATCTCTGAATGTTAGATTGATGGGTAGATTGATAAGATGATAGTTTAATAAACAAACAAACAAACAAACAAACAAATTAATAAATAAGGGAAAATGAATGATAATGAATAAATAAATGGATGAGTAAAATTAATAAAAGTATTTATTTACTGATTTTATTTAGAGAAGCAGAGTAGAACAGGCCCTTCTGCACTTCCAGCCGCACTGCCCAGCAACCTCTGACTTAACCCTAGCCTGCAGGACAATTATGATGACCAATTAACCTACCAACCATTGTGTCTCTGGATTGTGGGAGGAAAATGGAGCACCTGGACTAAACCAAGTAAACCCACCCAAACCAGGATTGAATTCTGAACTCCTGTTCCCTGAGCTGTAATAGCGTTGTGTTAACCGTTACTCTACTGAGGCTCCCTCACCTATCCAGTCTCTCCCTGTAATTAAAGCCTCCCAATCCAGCATCATTCTGGTGAATCGCCTCCTCACTCATCCAAGAGGACCAGAACCGTGTTGTGGTTTGGTGGCTTGCATACCTCAATGATCCAGAGAGTTATGTTGGCTTTGAGTCAGGGCTTTACGCTTTGGCTCTCGGTATGGACAATACCAGGATTGAACTCCGAACTCTGATGCCCCAAGCTGTAAGAGCATCGCACTAACCCCTAGGCTACCGTGTAAGAGTCTCTGGGGAAAACAATACCTAAAATTTACACTTTGGGCTCCTAGACGAAGAACGAGCATTTTAGCTGGGCTCCAAAGGAATTCTTGTCCGTAGTATTGGAGAGGAGATAATTAGAAAATAAATTATTTTGGCTTTAAGTACACGTCAGGCAAAATGTCAAGACCAGATGCTTATGTTGCACAGTCTGAATCAGTAAATTGCATTCTCCTTCAATACGAAAATAAAACTTCTGTTATTTTCAATTGCCTAATTGCACAAATGGCCCTGAATTTCTATGCAAGTTCTTCCAATCTCCCACCGTAACTGAGTGGATTGGCCAAACTCACAAGAGCATTGTGTCCTGCCAATCTCCCACCAAAGTTACAGCGGCAATGATTTAAAATAATTCACTGGCTTTCTTGCACATACAACATATCACTCTCAATGTACACTGCCGTTGGGACCACTGTGGTGGGGAAAGAATGATCATCTACCACTTTGCAGATTGTGGATTTGCTAAAAGGATGTGGAGATGAATGCAAGAGCCTGTGTCCCTGTTCACCTCCCACAGATATGTACCAGGGGACCCTCTGATCCATGGGCCATCCCTGGGCACCCATACTGAGGTGGACATCAAGTGCTGCAGGAGTGTCATAAACTAGGTGAAGGGATTTATTTTATTGTATTGTATTTTATTCATCTATCTATCTATCTATCTATCTATCTATCTATCTATCTATCTATCTATCTATCTATCTATCTATCTCAAAGTTCAAAGGAAATTTATTATCAAAGTACATATATGCCACCATATACCACATTGAGATTTATTTTCTTAAGGGCATTCACAGTCAATACAAGAAACATGACAGAATCAATGAAAGATTGCTCCAAAAAGGATGGACAAGCAACTGATGTGCAAAAGGCAGCAAACCGTGCAATAGAAAATTGGAAAAGAAAGCAAAATAATAATAAAGAAATAATAAATATCAAGAAAGTGAGTTGTAGAGTCTTTGAAAGTGAGCCCATAGGTTGTTGTCTATCTATGGGCTTTGGTCGTTTTTTTGGTTTGCCGGAAACTTAGACAATAAGACCATAAGACATAGGAGCAGGATTGGGCCATTTGGCCCATCAAGTATGCTCTGCCTTTCAATCATGGCTGATCCTTTTTCCCCTCCTCAGCCCCATTCCCCAGATTCTCTCCATAACCTTTGAGGCCATGGCCAATCAAGAACATATCAAGTTCTGCCTTAAACACACCCAAAACCTGGCATCCACAGCTGCCCATGGTAACAAAGTTCACAAATTCACCACCCTCTGGCTAAAGAAATTTCTCTGCATCGCTGTTTTAAATAGGTGCCCCTCTATCTTGAGTCTATGCTCTCTTGTCCTAGACTCCCCCAGTATGGGAAACATCCTATCCATATCTACTCTGTCCAGGGCTTGCAACATTCAAAAGGTTTCAATGAGATTTCCTCCTCATCCTTCTAAATTCCAGTGAGTACAGACCCAGAGACATCAAATATTCCTCATTTGATAACGCCTTTATTCCCGGAATCTTCCTTGTGAACCTCCTCTGAACCCTTCTCCAGTGTTAGCACATATTTTCTTAGACAAGGAACACGAAACTGTTCACAGTACTCAAGGTGAGGCCTCACCAGTGCCTTACAAAAACTCAGCATTGCATCCCTGCTCTTGTATTCTAGACCCATTGAAATGAATGGCAGCATTGCATTTGCCTTCCTCACCACCGACTCTACCTGTAAGTTAATCTTGAGGGTGTTCTTCACCACAACTCCCAACTCTCTTTGCATTTGTTCTATCAAAGTGCATGATCATACATTTTCCAACACTGTATTTTATGCCCATTCTCCTAATCTGTCTAAGTCCTACTGCAGCCTACCCAATTCCTCAACATGACCTGCCATTCCACCAATCTTTGTATCATCTGCAAACTTTGCAACAAAGCCATTTATTCCATCATCTAAATCATTTATATACAGCATAAAAAGAAGTGGTCCCAACACTGACCCCTGAGGAACACCACTAGTCACTGGCAGCCAACCAGAAAAAGATCCTTTTATTCCCACTCGCTGCCTTCTACCAATCAGCCATTGCTTAGGCCTCCGGACCATGCCAGAATCCAATGATTCTTGAAAGAACACTACTAATGCTTCCTCAGTCTCTGCCACTACCTTTTTCAGAACCCTAGAGTGCAGTTCATCTCGTCTGGGTGACTTATGTACCTTAAGGTCTTATAGCTTTGTAATAGTACTTTGTAATAGTAACTGCACTCACTTCTCTTCCCTCATACCTTTCAACACCCGGGACACTGCTAGTGTCTTCCACAGTGAAGACTGATGCAAAATACTCATTTAGTTCATTTGCCATCTCCTTGTCCCCTGTTATTATTTCTCCGGCCTCATTTTCTAGTGGTCGTCTATCCGATCTCAATCTCTTTTATATTTTACATACTTGATAATGCTTTTTCTATCCACTTTGATATCCTTGATATTGTTTGCTGGCTTGTTTTCGTATTTCATGTTTTTCCTCCTAATGATTATTTTAGTTGCTTTCTGCAGGTTTTTAAAAACTCCAATCCTCCATCTTCCTGCTAACTTTTGGCTCTGCTTTTACATTCGCTTTGTCAGCCACGATTGCTCTACTTTGCCATTTGTTTTTGGAATGCATCTATTCTGCACCTTCATCACTTTCTTCAGAAACTCAAGACTTTGCTGCTCTGCTGTCATCCCTGCCAGCATCTCCTTCCAATTTACTTTGTCCAACTCCTCTCCCAAACCACTCTAATTTCCTTTACTCCACTGAGATACTGCTATGTCAGACTTGACTTTCTCCCTATCAGATTTCATGTTGGATTCAGTCATATTGTGATCACGGTCTTCTAAGGGTTCCATTACTTTAAGCTCCCTAATTGCCACTGGTTCATTTGGTCTTCTAGCACAGTGTAAAGGAATGGAGCCGACTGGCAAATTCCAGGCATCTGGAGGATGTGCTGAGGGATTTGCTGAAGCTCTGTGAGGAGGAACCACAGTCCAGGCTCCTTCCATTACCACACATGGAGGGACAGCTGGATGGGGAAAGCTACAAGAAGGGTCATCATCTCAGGTAGCCGTGTGAGGGGCAATGGTGATATGCTTCCCTGTGCTTTTTATTTCTTTAAAGTTTACATTACTGAATGTACCAACCAGTAGTGTAAGGGTATTTTTGTTTGCAATGTTTCTTCTTTTGTATAAGTTTTGTCATGCAAAAAGTTTGTTTTCAAACTGGTATAAAAGGGCTTGGGGACACAGAGGTGTTACTTGAATAAAAGACTTTTATTAACTGTGTAAATACAGGACTAACATTTTCATGTCCTATGCAAGTTTGACCAGCAAACCACTATCCAAGTATTTGAAAATTGGTCTTTGAGCTGAGCCATTAACTCTGTTCCTCTTCCCACAGATGTGTCTGGCCTGTTGAGTATTTTAAGGATCTTCTGTTTTTGATTACAATTCTCTTATAAGATTATAGGAGTAGAAATAGGCCATTCAGCCCATCAAGTCTTTTCCAATATTTGATCATGGCTGATTTATTATCCCAATACATTTGATGCCCATAGTAAACTAGAACTTCCTAATCTCTGTGTTAAACAGACCCAATGACTTGGTCTCCACGGCATTCAGTGGAAATGAATTCCACACTCTTGCCACCCTTTGGCTAAAGGAATTCCTCCACATTTGTGTCCTAAAGTGGCATCCTTCTATTATGAGGCTTGCCCTCTGGTTCAAGACTCTCCCACTATTGGAAACATTCTCTCCACGTCTGCTCTGCCTCTCCCTTTCAATATTTGACAAGTTTCAATGTGTGTCCCCCCCCCCCCCCCCATTCTTCTAAACTTCAGTGGGACAGGCCGGAGCCATTAAACGCTCCTCATACATTAACCTTTCATTTTTTGGATCATTGTCATGAACCTTCTCTAGACCCTCTCCAAACCCAGCACATGCTTTCTTAGAGAAGTGGCCCAAGACCCCAAATGTGGTCTGACCAATGTTCTTATTAGAAATGTTCGTTCATTGGCACCTGGATATCTCCATGTATTAATTTGACACTCGTCACATCCAACCTTCAGACGCTACAGTGCTTCAAAGGGAGGCAAACAGTGATAAATTTCTGATGATTGAAGAAAAGAATGATGTGTTCATAAAAGATTCTGCAGATGCTGGAAATCCAGAGCAGCACACACAAAATGGAGGAACTCAGCAGGTCTGGGGGTGATGGGAATGAATAAGCGGTTAATGCTTCAAGCCGGACTGAATAAGTTTAGGTCAGGCAGCTGTAGAAAGTTGGGTCCAGGCGCTTAGCCTGACCAATTCCTGCCAGATTGTTCAAATTGAGGTAACTGAGCACATCAATCTGTTAGATCCTGATGTTTTTAGTAAGATCCAGAGGCTCAGAAGTCAAAAAAGAAATGTAAAACTTGTTGCTTCCAGCTGTTCATTGAGTGCCACAATAAACGGTCGATGTTTCAGGCTGAGACCCTTCATCAGGACTGGAGAGGAAGGAAGAACATGCCAGAATGCAAAGGTGGTGGGAGGGGAAGGAGGACAAGCTTGAAGGTGAAAGGTGAAGCCAGAATGGGAAAGGTCAAGGCTGAAGAGGAAGGAATCTGATAGGAGAGGAGAGTGGACCACAGGAGAAAGGGAAGGAGGAGGAGACCTAGGGGGAGGTGAAAACAAAGAAGTTGTGGTCACCTTAAACAAATAAAAACTAAATCCAACTAAAAATATAACAACATTTCAGGGATAAAATTAACCTATAAATTAGTCAGATTTTAGTGGCGTGACACCTGCTGCAAGAAAACTCAAAGCTTCTGGAAGATTACAGAAGCAGTTATACTACAATTAACCCTGTCGTGGTCAGTCCCAAGACCTGCTGCGAAAGGAGAAGGGTCCAGCTTCTAGAAGATTACAGAAGCAGCTATACTACAATTAACCCCGTCGTGGTCAGTCCCAAGACCTGCTGCGAAAGGAGAAGGGTCCAGCAACCCCATCACACAAAAACACAAACAGAAGCTCCATAGACCTCATCCCTGGAAGAGGAAGGTTCACCTAGAAGATGTATGATGTGCTAAATTTGGGGACAATTTGAAAGACTGGTCCAGGAGAGAATACTCTGACAAGCTGCTGTCTATGCCCCAGCAGGGCAGTGGCCTTTAGAAGAATAATATAATTACTGAAAAATTGCATGTACTTTTGTGATTATATAAAATTACAAGCAAGTATAGGAAAGTTAAGCTACAATAAAATGCAAATTTATTTATGATTTATTGAGATATGGTATGGAATAGGCCCTTCTGGCTTTTCAAGCTGCAATTTTCCAATTTAATCCGAGCCTAGTTATGGGACAATTTGCAATAGCCAATTAACTTAACAATTGGTAAGCCTTTGGACTGTGGGAGAAAAGGGAGCACCCAGAGGAAACCCATGGGGTCACGGGGAGAAGGTACAAACTCCTTCCAGGCAGCAGCGGGAATTGAACCCGGGTTGCCTGTAGTGTAAAGCGTTGTGCTACTGTGCCACCCCAAATTCAAAATCAGGTTTATTATCACTGGCATGTGTCGTGAAACTTAGCAGCTGCAGTTCAATGCAATACATAATCTAGAAGAAAAAAAGTACAAATAAATAAATAAGCAAATCAATTACATTAAATGTTTATTGAATAGACTAAAATTGTGCAAAACCAGAAATAATATCTATTAAAAAAGTGAGGTAGTACTAATTCATGGGTTCAAAGTCCATTTAGGGATCGGATGGCAGAGGGGAGGAAGCTGTTCCTGAATCGCTGAGTGTGTACCTTCAGGCTTCTGTACCTCCTTCCTGATGGTAACACACTCTTGAGGTGCACCAGTGTTGATCGTCAGTGAGGAGGAGATATTATCACCAATCCGCACAGATTGTGGTCTTCTGATGAGGATTTCGAGGATCCAATTGCAGAGGAAGGTACAGAGGCCCACCCTAATCCAAAAAACTAAGCAGTCCTTCTTTGTGCTGTACCTCGATTACTTACTACTGACTTCATTTTATCAGCTTTCCTTGACATTGTCTATGTTCATGGTCACAACAACACCAAAACATATAATCAGACCACTTAAAGATGAAGATATAAATACGACTGGTTTTGTTTGCCATGTGTGCAGTGAAATACATCGCGCGTCGCCATGCTTCTGGCACCAACATGGCATGCCCACAACTTAGTAACCCCAACCCCTGCATCTTTGGAGTGTGGGAGGAATCCTGCATGGTCACATGCAAACTTCTTACAGTCAGCGGTGGGAATTGAACCCTGGTCTTACTGCTGGTGCTTAAGGCATCACGCTAACCCCTACACCACTATGTACTTCAAACGTAGAATATAAGCTTTCTTATTCTACTATCCTCTTTTTCATCATAATGCCCTACAAGGCGCGAAACGAAAGACTGTGTGGCGCGCCACTCCTCACACAAACAGTAGGCGACCGTTGACTCACAAGGAGTTCGTCCACCCTTTGACAGGTTTTGCCTACACACCCTCCTCCCCGGTTAACCGAAGTGCCCCAGGGGTGTGCCGGTTGAATCGCTGACTACCCGCTGACCCGGGACAGGTAGTACCGGACACTCACCAAGACCATGCGAAAGTCACTAGACGGTTGCTATACACGAATGCCCCGGATGGCTCTTGACGTGAGTTGGCAACAGCACATGACGAATGTCGAGCTCTATGACGACCTACTGATGCTCTCTACTAAAATCGAGGCGAGGCTAAACTAGCAGGGCACTGTCTACGCCACCCTGAGCTACCTGCCAGCCTAGTCATCACATGGGAGCCCAAGCACGGGAGGATGAACCCTGGGCGCCCTCCCAAGACTATGGTCAACATGCTCCCAGAAGATAGCGGCGTGGCTAATGTAGATGAACAGAACACGCTGATGAGGGAGAGGGAGGAGTGGAGAGTCTGTTATTGTGCCCGATGCCGGCCCCCCAGGCCTGAGTCGACGTAGTAGTAGTAGTATTCTACTATTATGCATTGCTTTTAACTTATTAACCTAGAACTAGAATAACTCCACCTTTCTCCCCGGAGTTTAATACAAAGTGACACAATATTAAGGAAATTACAGTGAGGAAAACAAATTTGTAAAAATAACCCAGGTGCTTTTGGTAAGAATTCAGACGTTCACCAGTTTCAGGAACAGTTATTACCCTACAACCATCTGGCTCCTGAACCAGTGTGGATGACTTCACTCACCTCAACACGAAACGGATCAATGAACACAAACTATGGACTCACTTTCAAGGACTCTACAACTCATATTCTCAGTATTTGTTTACTTATTTATCTATTAGTATTATTAATATTTTTTAAGCTTGCACAGTTTGTCTTCTTTTGCACGTTGGTTGTGAATCTTTGTGTGTAGTTTTTCATTTTTTCATTGATTCTATTGTATTTGTTTGTTCTACTGTGAATGCCCACAAGAAAATGAATCTCAGCGTGGTGTGTGGTGACATATGCATACTTTGAAAATAAATTTACTTTGATCCTTGATCTTTAACATAAGCTCAGCATTTCTTCTAGGAATTTAAATATTAGGTGGCATAATATTAAGGAAATGACAGTGAGGATAACAAGTTTGTAGAAATGACCCTGTTACTCCTTGGAAGTGGATGGGATGCCAGGAGAAAAGCCCGTGGTTTTTCTTTGGTCTTGTGCATGTTGTTGCACCTCTGGTTCAGCAGGCGATGATGATGCCTTGGCAGTTTTCTGTCAAAGTCATTAAACCAACCGTTTGATGGTGAGCAAGAGCAGCCTAGATTAGCTGTTACACTGAATGTTACTCCTCCCCTGAGGCTGTGTCCCAGAAATTCACCGTCGGATTTACCTTGCCAGGAATAATGGGTGGAAATAACACTTTAGCAGTGCTTCCTAGATGAATTTGGTATATTGTATAGTGCTTTCCCCCAACAACAACAACTTTTAAATGGAAAACCCTCGACCTCGCACCTTACATGTATATTAGTAGCAAACAACAATTGTAAAAGGAGACTTCATGCATAATGGACATTAATAATTTCACAACAGGAAGGATCTATGGTATCAAAATGGGGCACAAAAAGCCTATGTTGTCATTGTGTCTGTGACACACACTATGTATAGAGCTGCAGGCAAATGCATTGTCAGAATGGACTCAACTTTTAAGTAATGCACCTTAACAGGACATAAATCACTGCTTTTTAAGCCCCCGGGGCGCTGTGTGTTTCATATATTGTATTTACACTTGGGAACGAATATGCAAGGTGGAAATTAATCATTCACACTTCTGATAATGATCTCTACCTCAGCTATTATTAGTTATAAACTTCCTGCATCTTTCCAGAAAAGGATAGTGAGGGTTTTTTTTTGCTGAAGAATACTTATAGTATTTGTTCCCATGAGATCACCAGGCATTCGTGTCTTTTTCGAACAGGAGATCTGATAACGTATTGTGAGGATTGCAGACCCTGTAATCCTATCAATGTAACTGTTGGATAGGGTCAGTCTTATTCCTCCTATTAAATGCTTATGACTTTTCATAGTTACTCTGCACATTGTCCTTTGGCTGACCCCGCTGATTTTTCTTTTTTCTCAAGATTTACAAATGAAATGGTAAGAAAATAATGGTCACTGTTGCTTCTAAAGAAATCCTGATAAAGTAATTGGCAACAATTTTGTCAACAAAGTTCTGAGCAAGATTAGCTAATCAGAGGTCAAAGTTCTGGTTATAACTGGAGGTGAAAGGATATGTGACTGGCAGTTTAAGATATACTTTCACAAGCATTTTATGTCTTTTTAGCCAAGGAATCTCAGATTGAAATACAAAGAAACATTATGCTCGAAGTCAAAGGACCACTTCAGAAGCTTTTTAACTATCAAAGGTCCACAGCAGTTTTCTGGGTCACTGCAATAAATGAAATATTGTTTCCTCCTGCTTAACAGAGTATTCGATGGAAAAATGCATTCAATGGCAAAGCAGATTTGAAGTGATGACTAAATTTTTAAAACAAAATATGACATCACTGTGTAATGTATTAATAATTCCCAGCAAATGTCAATACACCAGGAATTTTATCTCATGCCTCTCGCCATCTCTGGCTGGTTGATTTTGTGAGTCTATTCTTACACACACTATTATAAAACTGCTTGTATAAATTAACTGCGGTGCTTTAAGGTTGTTATAGCCATGGGAGGTAATGGGGATCAGCTCCCACTACCTATTAAATGCTCCCAATGACGTGCATCTCAAATAGTCTCTGACAAGCAAGTCTAGCTCCTGGCCTTCACATACGGTGTAACTACTAAGACCTGCAGAACTGAACTGTTTCTACTGACTGAAGAAGGGACAAAGGAGGGTTACTGGTACCTTAAACCAGTCGCTTTAGACAGATGGGGCTCATCAGCCCTGCTTGGCAGCTCATCTAGGAAAAGGAAAACTGATCTCAAATTTCTGCTGCCTTGTGGCTATACCCATTCATGGGGAAGACTTTGGGAGTAAACTGTGAGGAAAATCCAGAGCTGGAGTTCTTAAGGCAGACCTATGTTGAGTTTAATGCTGACTGACAACTCCTGGTGTCAAACTGTTTTGATCTCTGCCATTCCTTTGGATTCATGGGCTGCATGGGCAACAGCTTGCTCTCCATATCATACTGCCCTGGCTTGCGTATCATGTAGACAGCTAGGATGCAACATCTATGGTCAAACATGTCCAATGGAGGGTCACTCAGAGACAATATAATGCAGGAGGCATATGAGTATCTGTTTGCTTCATTCTATCTCATTCTGATGTAAAAGAGATAACACAGCACAATTGTCTAATCACCTTAAACTTTCAAGTCAATGAATAAATATTGTACATTCCTGTGCACTGAGAGTTTGAATGATTACAGTGAAGTAAAGAAAGCAATCAAATAATGCAGATATCATCACAAAGAGGCTAAATTTACTATAAATCATCTTAAGCTTTAAGACAAACACCACACACTGATGGGTTCGGTTTTTGCATATATATAGAGTTGAAATAGATCTTTAAGGTTTCATTCATTACTAGAATGCTGTTTTATAACTTTATAATGCTGCTTACATTGTAAATAAATGCTGGTATTTCTGTATTATTGCCCATTTTATTCTATATTCATACTTTAACCTTATATTTTTATATTTATATTATATTACATTTGTGCCACGACGGCATAGTGGTTAGCATGATGCCATTACAGCTCCTGGCATTCCAGAGTTCAGAGTTCAATTCCAGAGTTTCTATGTTCTCCCCATGAGTATGTGGGTTTCCTCCGGCTGTTCCAGTTTTACCCCACAATCCAAGGATGTACCGGTAAGTAGGTTCATTGGTGATTGTAAATTTCCTGTGATCAGGCTAGGGTTAAATAACCGAGCTGCTGGGCAGTGCAGCTCATTAGGCCTTTCAGGCTTTTTCTGTGCTGTATCTCTAAATTAGTGAAGTTATATTGTATAACTTTATTTTTATAACATTGTTTGTTCTTCATAATTGTTGAATGTCGTTTTTTGTAGTGTCATTGCAACATATCACAGCAAAGTCCTAATAAATGTAAATGTATGTATATGGGGAATAAAGTTGACCTTTGACACACGATAATTCTCTCACAAAGCACAAGAAGTAGATATTCTTAATTTAAAGGCATCACATTGTCCGACCCTGATCCATCCACAAAATGCCTCGTTCCACATGTGACAGGTCATGTGCATTCATTGCTTGAATGACCCACATAAAAATGTTCCCTGACAGGAGGCACATGAGTTGATGGATAGTGCTTCACACTTTGTCCCCAGAAGATGGAATGGCAAATTCAACTCATTTGCCAAGAGAGATACCTCACAAGGCCTGAGTGACAAATTCTAGATAGGTTATAATGACATTCTTGCAAGTGGAGTAAGCTCAACATTATGTGTCCGTTCCCAGTTGCGTATATTGTTTACCTACAGGAAGAGCTAACATTAACTAGATGTCAGAAAACCCTGATCTGCACAGAACCAGTTTGCCAAAAAATGTGTGCATTAGCATTTCTATCAATCATGGTTAGAACAAAATACAGAATGATTTGCAAATCTTCCCCCCCCCCACAGTATTTAATCATTTATTTAACAATTCACTGAACACCAAGCAAAAACAGCCCTCTTCACGTCAGTAGCATTATGTTGTTTACTTTTTAACCTGTGTCATAAATGCATCTTATGTTAACTGTCAATCTTCTGGATTATATTTTATTATATGTGGTAATATTACTTATTGTGTTCTGCGTGTGAGTTATATGTAATGTGTTGTTCCCCTTGGTCTGGAGGATCATTGTCTCGTTTGTTGGTATATATATGTACGGTTGAATGACAATAAACTGAACTTGAACTTGAACCTGAAGTTCACCCTACCAACAATAGTTTTAGCAAATAAATGCATTTAGATTTTATATAACTCTTGCATAAACATCAGATTTTTAGATTTCTTATAATATGGTTTCCCCAGAATGCTACTAAAGCTTTGTTAGTGAGTCGCAGGATCAGAGATGCATTCAAGCAGGAGGCCTGAGGACTGATAGCCTGGAGTTCGGGGTCCTGTCGTCAGCTAGTCTGCAGTTAATATTGAAAATCGGAGCCTGAAGGTCAATTGGATGTCTGGAAGTCAAGGGCTGATATCTGAAACCTGAAAACTGGAAGCCTGGAGGGCTACCTTGGGGTTGAACGACTGTCGTGTGTAGGAGGGAGGAATGGTGCTTATTCTGCTGTTGTTGTTTTGTTGCTTGTTGTGTTCTGTTGTTCTGCCAAGCATTGTGGTATTTGTGGTAATATTACTTTATGTATAATGTGTGAGTTGTGAGCACTGAGTTGTGCACCTTGGTCTGCAGGGATGTTGTTTTGTTTAGTGGTGTACATGTGTACAGTTGAACGAGAATAAACTGAATCTGAACAAACTGTTAGCATTTGAGAGGGTACTGTAATCTTCGATTTAATGAGGATTTAAAGGGGACTTTCTTGGACAGGATAGCCAATACAAGCCTAAAATCAGAAAACTATGGGAGAAGCATATTCCCACGGGGCAAAGCAATTACACCATTGCATGTAAGGGTAAGAATCTTATATTGATTATAAGAATCTTATAATGGATGGAAAATACTGGAGGGCAATGTGGGAGGGAGGAAGGGAGGGAGGGATTGATCTTGGAGTATTACGATCCTCTCACAATATCCAAAAACTACAGCAAACTGTCGGGACAGCAGAAAAGGTCATTGGCTGCAGTCTCCCAACACTGCAGGACTTCTGTGTGTCCAGGACAAAGAACCAGGCAGGGAAAATCATTGTGGACACTCCCCACCCTGCAAACTGCCTTTTCTAAAAGCTCCCTTCTGGGAAGCATTGTAGGGCAATTTGAAAAAAATGCTATCTTAAAAGTTTCTTCCCACTGGCAGTTAAATGGACAGCCATTCCAGTTAGACCCCTAACCTCTTCTATCTATAACCTCAGTCACTGCAGTATAAACACTATTTATAATGCTGTTTACATAGTAAAGACATGCTGGTATTTATGTATTCATGCACATTTTATTCCATATTTCTAGCTTTATTTTTTATAATGCTTTATTCTATTAAATGTTGTTGTTTTTAATTGCACATCGTGTCAACACACCACAGAAGTTTCCTCATACAGGTAAATGTATTTGATATTGAAGTTGATCCTGATCTTTGAGTAGGTTAAAAGGCTGGCAAAACTTTGTGGCCCGGAGGGTCTGTGCTATATGTTCTGTGTTCTATGTTCGATAATCAATTTATTGAATAAAGAAAGTTAATTAAGAACAACACATAGGTCAACTGGAGACATAAAACCTAAGAAGTTATAGGAGAAAATAGTTAATGTATTGACAAAAAAATGGATATTAATAACAGAAATGATGATGTAAGCTCAATCTGTCAAATTATCAATGTTTAATGGATTAATCTAATTATAAACTAGAACTGAAATGTTGGCTACAGGCACTTTAATGGATTCTAAGCAGACGTCCACAGTACTGGTGGAAACCGAAGGGAACAGCTTCAGTGTTTATTGTGTGGTATGGAAGCTGCAAGGCATTGGACCACAAGACGAGATTTGAACGAGCTCCCTGAATGGTGTGTTGCCTCCCAGGTACTAGGGTCCAGGATATCTTGGTTCGAGTCCTCAGCATTCATAAGTCGGAGGGTGAACAGCCAGAAGTCGTGGTCCATGTAGGTACCAATGACATGGGTAGGATGAGTGGTGAGGTTCTACATAGGGAGTTCAGGGAGATTGATACTGAGTTAAAGGGCAGGGTCTCCAGGGCTGTGATCTCAGGATTGTTACCCATGCCACATGCTAGCGAAGCTAGAACCATATAGTTTAATACATGGCTAAGGAGTTGTTATTGTCACTATGTTCAGATATGTCCCAAGTGCGCAGCGAGAGATACTGACGTGGGTTGATAGTTCACAGACTTTAACGTGAACAGAGTTAGAGGGAAAAGAAAACAATAAATGCTAGGCCAAACAGGGCCGTTAACTAAAACTCTCAAATGGAAAATGAAGCCAATACTGCGAATGAAAAGAATAACTAATTAAACAAATACTGCTAGTCTTCAGATTCAGTTGACTCATCGGTCCAATTTCCCAGGCAAGATTGAATGCAAGCTGGCAGCGCAACGTCACTGTGCTTTGCTCAAGTCTTGACAAGCACTAAAACGAAAAGAATGGAGTTAAATACCATCACAATAAAATAATAATTAGCTGTCATGTGCATATTTACAAGTGTAATTGCTGTATCTGTTGCGCTACTGAATCCATGGTTGTGACAGGTATAGGAGGGAGGGCATAAAATTTATGGCTCATTGGTCTCTCTTCCAGGAAAGATGGGACCTGTACAGAAGGGATGGTATGCACCTCAACTAGAGGGGTCTAATATCCCTGTGGGAAGATTTGTTAATCTTGCTTGGTGGGGTTTAAACCAGAGTTGCAAGGGGATGGGAACCAGAGTGCCAGAACAGTTAGTGGAGATGAAGAGGAGGTAGACGTTGGTAAGACCTCAGACCAAGTTAGGAGTCAAAAGGAAGAGTGAGCATGTGCATCTAGTGTCCTTTGCTACATATATTTCAATGCAAGAAGTATCGTGGGAAAGGTGATAGTAGTGCTGAAGATGAGAAAGCTGGTTTACAGAGGCAATGTGTAGTGAGGAGAGGCTTTTCATAGGGCAAAATTGCAGTCAACAGGATGAGTTGAAATGCAAAATGTGGATAAAGTCGAAAAGGGTGAATACAGTACTGAAGGTGTTATATTTGAATGTGTGCAGTATATAGAACAAGGTAGATGAACTTGTAGCACATTTACAGATTGGTAGGTGGGCATCACTGAAAAATCAAATCAAATCCTTAGAAAGAGATGATAGGGTCAGAAGGTGTTGAATCTTTGTGGATAGAGCAAAGGAACTGTAAGGGTAGAAAGCTTAAGGGAAAGGGAAACTTTGGGACAAGCGATCACAATATGATAGAATTCACCCTGCAATTTGAGAAGGAGGAGCTAAAGTCAGATGTATCAGTATCACAGTGGAGTAAAGGAAATTAAAGAGGCATGAGAGAGGAGAAGGCCAGAATTGATGGAAAGGAACACTGGCAGGGATGATGGCAGAGCAGCAATGGCTGGAATTTCTGAAAACAATTCAGAAGGCCCAGGATATAGACATCCAAAGAGGAAGAAGTATTCTAAAGGGAAGATGACATAATCATAGCCAACTAGAGAAGTCAAAGCCAGCATAAAATCCAAAGAGAGGAACTATAATAAAGCAAAAATTATTGAGAAATTAGAGGCTTTTAAAAACCACCTGAAGGCAACTAATTGAATACAAAAGTAAGCGAGCCAAAAATATTAAGGAGGATACCTAAAGTTTCTTCAGAGGCAAGAGTGAATATTGGACCACTGGAAAATGATGCTGGAGAGGTAATCATTGGGGACAACAAAATGGTGGATGAACTGAATAAGTATTTTGCATCATCTTCGCTATAGAAGACACTTGCAGTATGGTAGAGTTCTAGGGTCATGAAGTGTGTGAAGTTACCTTTACTAGAGAGATATTTCTTGGGAAACTGGAAGTTCTGGAGGTAGATAAGTCATCTGGACCAGATGGTGTACACACCAAAGTTCTGAGGAAAGTGGCTGAAGAGATTGTGGAAGCATTAGAAATGATTTTTCATGGATCACTAGATTCTGGAATGGTTCTGGAAGATTGGAAAATTGCAAAGGTCACTTCATTCTTCAAGAATGGAGAAAGGAGGAAGAAATGAAACTGTAGGCCAGTTAGCCTGATCACAGTGTTAGGAAGATATTGGAGTCGATTGTTAAGGATGTGGTTTCAGAGTACTTGGAGGCACATGATAAAATAGGCTGTAGTCAGCATAGTTTCATCAAGGGAAAACCTTGTCTGACAGTTTATTTGGAATTCTTTGAAGAAATAGCAAGCAGGATAGACAAACGAGAGTCGGTTGATGTTATGTACTTGGATTCTTAGAAGGTCTTTGACAAGGTGCCACACATGAGGCTACTTAACAAACTACAAGCCCATGGTATTACAGGAAAGATTCTAGCATGGATAAAGCAGTGGCTGATTGGCAAAGGGTGGAAATTAAGGGAGCCTTTTCTGGCTGGCTGCCAATTACTAATGCTGTTCCATAGGGATTTGTATTGGGACCAATTTTTTTGTGTTATATGTCAATGTTTTAGATGATGGAATTGATGGCTTTGTTGCAAAGTTTGCCGATGATATGAAGATAGGCGAAGGAACAGGTAGTTTTGAGGAAGTAGACAGGCTACAGAAGGACTTAGACAGATTAGGAGAATGGGCAAAGAATATCGTGTTAGAGATGTATGCTCATGAACTCTGGTAGAAGAAATAAAAATGTTGACTATTTTCTAAATGGAGAGATAATGTGAAAATCTGGGATACAAAGGGACTTGGATGTCCTTGTGCAGGATTCACTAAAGGTTAATTTGTAGACTGAGACTGTGGTAAGGAAGACAAATGCAATGTGAGCATTCATTTCAAATATAAAAGCAAGGATGAAATGTTGAGAGTTTATAAAGCACTGGTGAGGCCTCACTTGGAGTTTTGTGAGCAGTTTTGGGCCCCTTATCATAGAAAGGGTGTGCTGAAGCTGGAGAGAGTTCAAAGGAGGTTCACAAAAATGATTCCAGGATTGAAAGGCTTGTCACGTGAAAACTGTTTGATGGCTCTGGTCCTGTATTCACTGGAGTTTAGAAGCAAGAGGGGTGACCTCATTGAAACCTAACCAATGGTAAAAGGCCTTATTGGAGTGGATGTGGAGAGAATGTTTCTTATGGTGGGAGAGTTTAAGACCAGAGAACACATTCTCAGAATAAAACATCCTTTTCAAATGAAGATGAGGAGGAATGTCTTTAGCAAGAGGGTGGTGAATCTGTGGAATTGTTTATGTCTGATGTTTATGCAAGAGTTATATAAATTGTTTGCCAAGACAGCAATGAATTCCAAGTCTTTAGATATTTTTAAGACAGAGGTTGATAGATTCTTGATTGGTCAGGGCATGAAGGGATATGGGGAGAAGGCAGGAGATTGGGGCTGAGAGAAAAATTGGATCAGCCATGATGAAATGGTGGAGCAGACTAGATGGGCCAAATGGCCTACTTCTTATGGTCTTAGACCCTACAGAGGATAGTAAAAGAAACAGAGAGGATCACCTTAGTCTCCCTCCCTTCTACTTGTGCCATTTCCCAGGGGCATTACAGATGAAGGGTCCAAAACATCATTGGGGCTCCCTACCTGCCATCCCACAATCTCTTTGACCCAGTACCATCAGGAAAGAGGTACAGGAGCATGAGGACTGGGACAGCTAGACTGAATAACAGCTTCTTCCCTCAGGTTCTGAGACTGATGAATACCCTTCCACCTCCAAGGTCTCGTCACTATAGCAGTAAGCTGTTTATTGTTCACTGTTTCCCTGTGCTATGCACTACATGCATTTAAAATTGCATTTTATTTACATATTAGCGGTATTACTTATTGTGTGAGATACATGTTTAGTTGACGTACTGTTGTCCAGAGGAATGCCATTTCATTTGGTTGTATATATGTACAGTCAGATGACAATCAAATTGAACTTGAAGTTGCTAATCACTTGGAGATAGTTTCCATTTAATTGCTATGTTAGAACAACTCTTTGCAAATGGAGCAGTTGAACTGAGGAAGGAAATGATGATGAAAACAGTGAAGTGAACAAACAGAATAAGCAATTGCCACTGCTGGAATCAAATCAAAAACACTGCAAACACTCTGTGGAAAGGAAAAGGGAAAATCAATGTTCAAGTTCATTGTCACTCAGCCCTACGCATATATACAGCTCCGAGCTGCATTTCTTCAGTCTGGTGTTGTGGGACTCCTGATGACATGCATTTGACTTGAAAACAAACCTGGTTTCTCTCACCACAGATGTTGCCTGAACTGTTTGCCATTTCCAGCATTTTCAGTTGTATTTCAAATTGCCAGCATTTGTGTTTTCAGCATGTAGGGGGAGGGGGAAGAGTACAAGATGGCAGATGATATGTGAGACCAGGTGAGGCAGAAGGGATGAAGTGAGAAGCTGGGAGGTGATAGGTGGAAGAGGTAAATAGTGAGAGAAGAAGGAATGAAAGCTAGATTGTTATCCTCCTCCTTCCTCACCATTTTATTCTGGCTTCTTCCCTCTTCCTTTGCAGTCCTGGTGAAGGGTCTCAGCCCAAAATGTCATCTGTTCATTATCTCTCTAATAATTGACTGATTGATTAATTGAGATACAGGGCAGAATAAGCCCTTCTGGCGTAATAAGCTATGCTGCCCAGCGACCTTTGATTTAACCATAATCTACCTAATCACAGGACAATTTACAATGACCAATGAACCTACCCTGTATATCTTTGGACTGTGGGAGGAAAGCAGAGCACCCAGAGAAAATCCACACATTCCATGGGGAGGATGCACAGACTCTTCACATACCACGTCAGAATTCAATTCTGATCTCCAATACCCCAGGCTTTGAGAACATTGCGCTAATTGCTATACTACCATGGCTGAGCTGATGTTCTATAAACCCATATTTTTATTTTGCTCTTAATAAAAAGTGTGAATAAAAATAACCATCGTGGAATGGTGTGAAAGGACACAGAAATTTTCCGAATATGTTGATAGCAAGGCAGGGAGAGGGTTACGGTTCCAGTGAGCTGATTCTCTGCCATGCTGACAGTTTGTTGGACTTCACGTTAGTAAAAGAAGTTTGGAATTTCTGCATTGATGCCCACTGTTTCAATACAAAACAAAACAATAGGAACTAAGTGGCAAAACAAATTAGCATACTTCCCCTTTCATTTTTGAACTCAGAGTTTGAAGCCATCTCCCGTTTCTGGTGCCTGTAAAGGTACTGAAGTAAAATGTAATTGAGCAGGCTGAGCCAAAATCGTGGCTGGCATGAGAAAAGCTTCAGTACTGAGTTGGTACCAAATTGTCAATCGGCTCTGTGAGAGACTGCAGAATGCCTGGCGTGGGAAAGGGAAGTGTCTCACCAGCAACACGAAGCTGCCCTTTGGAGGGTAACATTGAGACATTTTGTTGAGGCAAATTATGTAACAACAGTTAGCGTGCTCTCAACATGATCCATTGGATGAAACACTTTGAAATGTTTTCTGGCATGGGAAGATGCTTCATTAATAAAATATACTTTCCTGGGTATTAGTATACAGCTGAATACTAAACATTTGCTGACTCCAGCAGTGCAGCATCCCAATGCCGGCTACCAAAACTCAGAAGGTAGCTGACCCTCGATAATATTCCTCAACTTGCAGAGCACTTAAAAATTAAGACTCTCAATCAAAACATAGTCCATTTCATCAATCATGGGCTTACTAATTCAGTTTCATTGTTAATAGGGTTATATTTTTACAGAACACTTTTGAAAAGAATCCAGCCTGTCCAAATGTTGCTCTTGGTATTGCCCCTGTAAATTGTAAATTGGCCCCTGAGGAGACCTACAGCTGATGTGACCTGCAGCTTGGTCATCTCTGAGACCGAAGTATGCAGGTGTTTCCAACAAGTGGACAGTTGCAAGGCTGCGAAACCAGATGGCAACACAGGGTGGGTACTCAGGATATGCGCAGCACAACTGGAAGGCATGTTTTCTGACATTTTTAATCTCTCCCTCTCCCAGTGTAGAGTGCCCTCCTGCTTCAAAACATCCACCGCTGTCCCTCTACCTAAAAAGACCAAGGTAACATGTCTGACCTGCAAGGTAACATTCCACTTGCAGCGTGCTGCCACCCACACTGGACCCACTACAACTTGCCAACTGACACAACTGTACAACAGATGACACAGTAGCCACAGCTTGACACACCTTCCTTATACATCTGGAGAAGAAGGATACTTATGTGAGAATGCTGTTCTTGGACTACAGTTCAACATTCAAGACCATAGTTCCCTCCAGGTTTGACAAGAAGCTCAGAGACCTCGGCCTTCACCATGCCTTGTTCAGCTGGATCCTGGACTTCCTGTCAGATTGCTGGCAGGAGGTAAGAGTGGGCTCCCTCACCTCTGCCCCTCTGACCCTCAACATAGGTTCTCCTCAGAGCTGCATCCTAAGCCCCCTCCTTTACGCTCTGTATACCCATGACCCACAGCTCCAATATGCTAATTAAATTTGTTGATGATACTACATTGATTGGCCTTATCTCAAATAACAGCCTACAGAGAAGAAGACATCACCTGACACAGTGGTGTCAAGAAAACAACCTCTCCCTCAATGTTGCAAGAAGAAAGGAGCTGGTTGTGCTCTACAAGAGGAATGGAGACAAGCTAACCCCTATTGATGTCAATCGATCTGAGGATGAGTGGGTAAAGAGCTTTAATTTTCTTGGCATACACATCACAGAGGATCTCACGTGGACTCTACACACTGGCTGTATGATGAGAAAAGCACAACAGCGCCTCTTCACCTTAGGTGGTTGAAGAAGTTTGGCACGAGTCCCCAAATCCTAAGTAATTTTACAGGGGCGCAACTGAGAGCATCCTGACTGGCTGCATCACTGCCTAGTATGGGAACTGTACTTCCCTCAGTCACAGGACTCTGCAGAGAGTGGTGTGGACAGCCCAGCGTATCTGTGGTTGTGAACTTCCCACAATTCAGGATACTTACAGAGACAGGTGCATAAAAAGGGCCCAAGGGATCATTGGGGAGCCGAGTCACCCCAACCACTAACTTTTCCAGTTACTACCATCCAAGCAATGGTACCCGCAGCATAAAAGCCAGGACCAATAGGCTCCGGGACAGCTTCTTCCACCAGGCCATCAGACTGATTAATTCACGCTAATACAATTGTATTTCTATGCTATATTGACTGTCCTGTTGTACATATTATTAATTACAAATTACTATTGCACATTTAGATGGAGACGTAACGTAAAGAGTTTTACTCCTCATGTATGTGAAGGATGTAAGAAATAAAGTCAATTCAATTATTATTGTCACGTGTACCAAGGTAGAGTGAAAAGTTTGACTTGTACACTGTTCGTACAGATCAAATCATTACAACGTGTTTTGAGGAAAAATAAGTTTGAATAATAACAAGGCAGTATAAAGTATGAAAACTATTGAAAAAATGAAGTGCAGGCAAACAATAAAATGCAAGTTTATGGTGAGGTAGATTGTGAGGTCAAGAATCCACCTTATTGTACAAGAGATCTGTTGAAGAGTCTGATAAAAGTTGCCCTTGAGCTGTTCTGTCAGGCTTTTGTGAAATGAGGACTTTGATTTACTAAGGCAACGAGAGGTATAGACAGAATCTTACAGAGGGATGTTGGTTCCTGTGATGTGCTGAGCTGTGTCCACAACTCTCTGCAGTTTCTTATGGTCACAGGCAGAGCAGTTGCCATACCGAGCTGTTAGGCATCCAGACAGGATGCTTTCTATGTGTATTGGAGCTTGACAAATGAGATGGACGTCTTGCAGTACAGGACACATGCTAAACACAAGGGATTCTGCAGGTGCTGGAAATCCACACACACACACACACACACACACACACACACACACACACACACACACACACACACACACACACACACACACACACACACACACACACACACACACACACACACACACACACACACACACACACACACACCAGGAACTCAGCAGGTCAGGCAGCATCTATGGAGGGAATAAAGAGCCAATGTCTCACACCGAAACCCTCCATCAGATCTGGAAGGGAAGGTGGGAGATACCAGATAAAAAGAGGAGGGGGAGGGAGAGGAGGATAGCTAAAAGGTGATAGGTGAAGCCAACTGGGTGGGAAGGGTAAAGGGCTGGAGAAGAAGGAATCTGATAGGACAGGAGAGTGGATCATGGAGAAAGGAGAGGAGGAGGGATGCCAGGCGGAGGTTCTAGACAGGGGAGGAGAAGAGGTAAGAGACCAGAGTAGGGCATAGAAGAAGAGGGAAGGGGGAGGGGAAAAGAAAAAAGTTAGAAATTTCCCTGAAGGCAAAACCAATGTTCACATCATTAGGTTGGAAGCTACTATACAGAAAACGAGGTGTTCCTCCTCCACCCTGTGGGTGGTCTCATCGTGGCAAAAGAGGAGGCCAGGGACTGACATGTCAGATGGGAATATGGATAGGAGCTGAAATAGCTGGCCACCAGGAAGTTCAGCTTTTGGCGCATGGAGTGGAGATGCTCGACAAAGTGATCTCCACACATAGATGGATAGATACTTTATTGATCACAAAGGAAATTCCAGTGTTACAGTACCATTACAAGTTCACAGATATAAAATATTAGAAGAGAAGTAAGAATAATAGGAGGGGATCATCACTGCATTTAAGGAAACAGGGTTTATAACTCCCTATACAGACTATCTTGCTGTCAAACGTGCAGTCTCTGGTGAATGAAATCGATGATCTCAGATCAGGGTGCTGAGTCAGAGGTACATTAAGACCACGTGTGTCCTTTGTTTCACGGAATCCTGGTTAACCCCTTCTGTACCGGATGCAGCAATTCAGATCGATGGGTTTTCTATACACCATCAGGATAGATCTATAGAGTCTCCCAAAAGCAGAGGTGGAGGGGTATGCCTCATGATCAACTCTTCTTGGTGCACAAATATATCGGTTCTGTCCCAATTCTGCTCAACAGACCTGGAATATCTAGTAATAAAGTGCCATCCTTTTTATCTACCATGGGGGTTCTCTGGGGTCATTCTGGTAGCAGTTTACATTCCACCTCAGGCCAATGTCAAGCAGGCTTTAGATAGGACATAGAACATAGAACAGTACAGCACACTACAGGCCCCTCTGCCCACAATGTTGTGCCGACCCTTAATCCCTGCCTCACATATAACCCCCCACCTTAAATTCCTCCATATACCTGTCTAGTAGTCTCTTAAACTTCACTGGTGTGTCTGCCTCCACCATTGACTCAGGCACTGCATTCCATGCACCAACCACTCTCTGAGTGAAAAACCTTCCTCTAATATCCCCCTTGAACTTCCCTCCCCTTACCTTAATGCCATGTCCTCTTGTACTGAGCAGTGGTGCCCTGGGGAAGAGGCACTGGCTGTCCACTCTGTCTATTCCTCTTAATATCTTGTACACCTCTATCATGTCTCCTCTCATCCTCCTTCTCTCCAAAGAGTAAAGCCCTAGCTCCCTTAATCTCTGTTCATAATCCATACTGTCTAAACCAGGCAGCATCCTGGCAAATTTCCTCTGTACCCTTTCCAATGCTTCCACATCCTTCTTATAGTGAGGCGACCAGAACTGGACACAGTACTCCAAGTGTGGCCTATCTAGAGTTTTACAACTAACTAGAGATGATCTGAGTAAATGGATCAACATACATGAAACAGCACACCCTAACATCTTCACCATTGTGTCAAGAGATTTTAACCAGGCCAGTCTGAAAAATCACTAAGCAATTACCATCAACAGATCACTTACAATACTGGAGGAAACAACACACTGGACCATTGCTACACCACCATCAAGAATGCCTACCGTGCTATTCCACTCCCTCACTTCAGGAAGTCTGATCACCTGGCTGTACTTCTACTCCCTGAGTACAGGCAGAGACTGAAGACTACAGCACCAGCAGTGAGGACCAAGAAGGTATGGACAAGGGAAGCACAGGAGCGCCTACACGACTAATTTGAATTGGTGGACTGAACTGTATTCAGGGATTCGTCTTTGAACCTAGATGAGTATGCTGCAGTTGTTACCGACTTCATTGTTACCTGTGTGGATGAGTGTGTGCCTACAAAGACTTACTGTACATTCCCAAACCAAAAGCTGTGGATGAACCAGGAGGTTCGTCATCTGCTGAAGGCTAGATCTGTGACATTCAAATCTGGTGATCCATGCCTGTACCAGAAAACCAGGTATGTCTTCTATGCCTGTTTTGAAAGGGAGGATATAACTACAGCTGTGAAGATCCCTGCTGCACCTGATGACCCTGTGATCTCTGTCTCAGAGGCCGATGTTAGGCTGTCTTTAAAGAGAGTGAACCCTTGCAAGGCGGAAGGTCCTGATGGAGTACCTGGTAAGGCTCTGAAAACCTGTGCCAACCAACTGGTGGGAATATTCAAGGACAATTTCAACCTCTCACTGTTATGGGCAGATGCTCCCACTTGCTTCAAAAAGGCAACAATTATACCAGTGCCTAAGAAGAATAATGTGGTCTGCCTTAATGACTATCGCCCGGTAGCACTCACATCTACAGTGATGAAATGCTTTGAGAGGTTGGTTATGACTAGAATGAACTCCTGCCTCAGCAAGGACCTGGACCCATTGCAGTTTGCCAATTGCCACAATTGGTCAACAGCAGATGCAATCTCAATGGCTCTTCACAATTTAAAGTGTTCCTCTGTTCAGCTAAGGTGGCATGCAGAGAGTGAGAAACATTGTCCGAAAATACCAGCATTTTCTGGAGGGTACTTTGTTCTACCACAGCCTCCGATGTGGCCAGTTTGATTCCTATAACAGAGCTAGCCTTTCTAATCAGTTTATTGAGCCAGTTGATATCACCCGTGTTGATACCATTTCCCCAGCTCACCACCGCATAGGAGATTGTATTGTTGTGTTCAATCAATTGAATTTAGTGTTAATACTTAAAATAATGATTATTGAACTGTTAGGCATATTTATTTTTTGTGAAGGTATTTTTAATTGGAGGTTTTAATTTTCTTTCAATCTATTCTCTGAAAACTAATACAGAAGCATTTTTAATAAATTAATCCATGCACTGAACACCACACTAATAATTAAAACATTTAAAAATGATGAAATGGAGGAAGCAATTTTCACTCAGGCACAAAATACCAGATGTGCTTTAATGTATGGGGACCATCAAGCATGGCCAATCCTCTGTTTGAATTCACTACCTTCAACTTATTAAGTCGTCAAAAGTTTAAATGATTAAAAGCAAATGGGGTCAGATCCACACCTTCAGTATCTCACTTTTTTTCCTAAGACCTCGGGGTGATGAGGATACTTTTATTTCATCAGAGGTTTTCCCCTAAATTACAACTTTGAGCTCCGTTTCTCCAACAGACTGAGAAAATCTGATTTTGAAACTTCAGTGTTTATTAAAACTTATCACCAGTAGAAGGAAGTAAAAGGCCTGTTCATCAGTATTGAATGTTTTCACACAACAGATCAAGGATATGATATGTTGGGATGTAGAGAGTTATAATTGTGGGTTAGAGTGAAGCTGTAAGTTAGCAGACGGCGAGAGTGTCAACTATAAACATTCAGTAGACTTACAGATAAATTCTGATATATCTCCTAGAAGTAGGCACCTTGTGTTTCTCCCTCCCCTCACCCCACCTTTTAACTCTATCCTTCATCTTATTTTCTCCAGTCCTGCTGAAACGTTGACTGTACATTTTCCATAGATGCTGCCTGGCCTGCTGGGTTCCTCCAGCATTTTGAGTGTGTTACCACAGTGGAGTAGTGTTTAGCATGACGCTAATACAGTTCAGGGCACTGTAATTCAGAGTTCACTTCCAACATCATCTGCAGGGTCTATATGTCCTTCTTATTGCTTTCCTCCACAGGTTCTGGTTTACTCCCACAGTCAAAGGATGTACCAAATGGTAGTTAAATTGGTCATCGTATATTGTCCTGTAATTAGGCTGGGGTTAAATCAGTGGGTTCATGGGTGGCGTGACTTGAAGAACCTGACTGGCCTATTCTGTGCTGTATTTCTAAATAATTAAATGTCTGTCTGATATGCAGTACAAGCAAAAGAGTGGATTTTCAAGACTTTTGTGAATTAGAGAACAACAAGACTAAGCTCTACACCACAAAATATATCACTCAAACATGAGACACAGAGAGGGAGTTCATTCCTATTATATCCATAAGACCATAAAGCCATAAGAACTAGGCCATTTGGCCCATTGACTTTGTTCCATCAGCCCATCGTGGCTCGCTTATTATCCCTCTCAACTCCATTTCTCCTGCCTTTTCTCCGAAACCATTAACGTCCTGACTCAGCTTTAATTATACCCAATGACGTGGCCTCTACAGCCATCTCTGGCAATGAATCCCACAGATTCATCACCTTCAGGCTAAAAAAATCTTTCCTCATCTCTGTGCCAAATGGATGTCCCTCTGTTTTGAGGCTCTACCTTCTGGTCCGGGATTCCTCCACTATAGGAAACATCTCTGGATGAACTCAGCAGGCCAGGCAGCATCTATAGAGAGGAATAAGCAGTCAGTGTTTCAGGCCAAGACTCTTCATCAGAACAAGAGATTTAATAGATATTTACAGTTAGGTTTTCTTTCTAATGGTTGAAGAATTAACTTAACGAATATTTAAACAACACACACACAAAATGCTGGTGGAACACAGAGGCCAGGCAGCATCTATAGGGAGAAGCACTGTCGACGTTTCAGGAAGAGACCCTTCATCAGGACTAACTGAAAGGAAAGATACTAAGAGATTTGAAAGCAGTGGGGGAAGGGGGAAATGTGAAATGATAGAAGACCAGAGGGGGTGGGATGAAGCTAAGAGCTGGAAAGGTGATTGGCGAAAGTGATACAGAGCTGGAGAAGGGAAAGGATCATGGGACGGGAGGCCTAGGGAGAAAGAAAGCGGGAGGGGAGCACCAGAGGGAGATGGAGAACAGGCAGAGTGATGGGCAGAGAGAGAGAATAAAAACAAACAACTAAATATTGTCAGGGATGGGGTAAGAAGGGGAGAAGGGGCATTAATGGAAGTTAGAGAAGTCAATGTTCATGCCATCAGGTTGGAGGCTACCCAGTCAGTATATAAGGTGTTGTTCCTCCAACCTGAGTGTGGTTTCATCTTGACAGTAGAGGAGGCCATGGATAGACATATCAGAATGGGAATGGGACGTGGAATTAAAATGTGTGGCCACTGGGAGATCCTGCTTTCTCTAGCGGACCGAGCATAGGTGTTCAGCGAAACGGTCTCCCAGTCTGCGCCAGGTCTCACCAATATATAAAAAGCCACACCGGGAGCACCGGACACAGTATACCACACCAGCCGACTCACAGGTGAAGTGTCGCCTCACCTGAAAGGACTGTCTGGGGCCCTGAATGGTGGTGAGGGAGGAAGTGTAAGGGCAGGTATAGTACTTGTTCCGCTTACAAGGATAAGTGCCAGATAAGTGCCCCTTTCTTTCTCCTGAGGCCTCCCGTCCCATGATCCTTTCCCTTCTCCAGCTCGGTATCACTTTCGCCAATCACCTTTCCAGCTCTTAGCTTCATCCCACCTCCTCCGGTCTTCTCCTATCATTTCGTATTTCCCCCTCCCCCCACTACTTTCAAATCTCTTTGTATCTCTCCTTTCAGTTAGTCCTGACGAAGGGTCTCGGCCCGAAACGTCGACAGTGCTTCTCCTTACAGATGCTGCCTGGCCTGCTGTGTTCCACCAACACTTTGTGTGTGTTGCTTGAATTTCCAGCATCTGCAGATTTCCTCGTGTTATAACTTTATAATGCTGAAAATAGGAATGGCTTATTAGAGCAGCTTATTCATAACTGATGTTTTGTACTAGATATCTGCAGCATTCCAATGCAAAACCTAAAACAGAGAAGCATCATTAATTTTTAATCACTGATCTAGCTTTTTACATTTAAATGAACAGGAACACAAATGAGTTGCTTTATCCGTTTTGTAATTCTGATTTTGCTAAACGTCCCTCAATAATTACAATATATTACTTACCTCCCATCCCAATGGTCTCAACAAGCAGACCAGGTAAGCATTAATTGTCACCACAATTTAAAAGTTTATTGTTTTTTTTATTAATATATATTGACTGGCCACTTTACCTCCTATCCCTAATAAACTGGCCATTGAGTCTATGTCTGTGGTTTTCTGCTGCTGTAGTCCATCCACCTCAAGGTTCGATGTGTTGTGTGTTCAGAGATGCTCTTCTGCACACCATGGTTATTTGAGTTACTGTCGCATTTCTGTCATCTTGAACCAGTGTGCCCATTCTCCTCTGAGCTCTCTCGTTAGCAAGGTGTTTTCACCCACAGAACTGCTGCTCACCATTCTCTGTAAACTCTAGACACTGTTGTGTGTGTAAATCCCAGGGATCAGCAGTTTCTGAGATGCTTAAATGACCCTGTCTGGCACCAACACGGTCAGAGTTACTTAAATCACATTTCTTTCCCATTCTAATGTTTGGTCTGAACAACAACTGAACTCCTTGACCATGTCAGCATGCTTTTATACTTTGAGTTGTTGTTACACGATTGACTAATTAGATACAGTATTTGCATTAACAAGCAGGCGTATGAGTGTACCTAATAAATTGGCCAGAATGTATGTTTCATGATATAATTTGCAGAAAAGTTTTTGGAAGTACAATATCTGGTATCTTTATTTAAAAATTAGCCACTCTGCAATGTCATGAAGATACTTTGCAAGAATGAAATTAATATTCACCTCTGAAAATATCAAAGTAAACATAAAAACAGGTCAACATTGGTGGCTTTCAGCATTTTGTTACATTAGATCCCACTCCAAGCATCATCCACACAATCTTTTTAATTTCTACAAAGGCCAAGAAATCCTTTTGCCAATGTCAGAACAGATTTCCAGATGAAATCAAATAGAAAATCCAGTTAAGATATAAAATTTTGCAAGAGCTGAGGCTGCACAGTTGATAAGGGTCCAGGAGTTAGTTCTCATTAGTGGAACACAGGTGGAGAGGGTCAGTAGCTTTAAATTCCTTGGTATTAACATATCAGCGAAGCTATCCAGAGACTAGCATACAAGTGTCATCAGAAAAAAGGCAGGACCACGCCTCTACTTTGTTAGAAGTTTGCATGGATTCAGCATGTCACCAAAAACTTTCACAAACTTCTATAGATACTCAGTGGAGTGTAACCTGACTGGTTTCTTCACTGCCTGGTAGAGAAACATGAAATCCCAGGAATGGGAAATGCTCAATAAAGTTGTGGGTAGTGTCTGCAGTGACTTTCTCAAAGTTAGAAAGCAAACACTGCTTCTAGCAGGATTCTCATTAATTGGATTTTGTTGACTGAACCCAAAGCAGAGGGAAATAGAAAGCAAATTGAAAAATAAAATGGCACATGGCTCTTCAAAGACAATTTTCTATTTGGGTCTCTTTTTATGATCAATTCCTCTTCAACATTAGTGTTATGTACAAATTCAGTGGCCATATTCACTGAGAAGTTTTATTTAATAACAGAACAGGCCTTTCTGGCCCTTCGAGCCACACCACCCAACAACCCCTGATTTAACCCTAGCCTAATTACAGGACAATTTACAATGACCAATTAACTTACTAAGTGGTACACCTTCGGACTGTGAGAGGAAACCCCACGGTTCATGGGGGAGGGATATACAAAAAACCTTACAGAGAATGCTGAGATTGAAGTTTGAACTCTGACACCGTGAGCTGTAACAGCATCGTGTTAGCTGCTACACTACCGTGGCGCCCAGTTTGACAGGACTGATGTCTTTATAGGGTAAGATTGCTTCAACCATTTCCATCATCCCACTAAGGTAGAGAGCCCTTTAGTTGCCAGCAGCTCTAGAACTGGCAAATCAGGTTGAACAGTCAGGCTGAAATGGTGGTGGAAGCTAGAATTTGAATGGAGTCTAATATCTGATGTGACACCTTTACCACGAGCAAAGCTTTGTATGCAGGTAAATTGCTTTTTAAGTAAAACAACACACATAAAATGCTGGAGGAACTCTGCAGGTCAGGCGGCATCTATGGAAATGAATAAACAATCGATGTTTCATTCTGAGACTCTTCAAGAGAACTGGAAAGGGGGAAGACACCAGAATAAAAAGAATCAAAATGTTTGAAGTGATTCTGCAGTTAACAAGTCTTTCAGTCTATGCTGAAACAAAAAGCAAGAACTTGAACAAAACTTAGTAAATCACTGCAAGTAGACATCAGAACATCATTATTTGAGTAAGCATTCTCTGCTTGCTTAAATACATTATATGTACGGACGTTATTCTGCCACCACGTTGTAAGTGCATGCCTTGCTAAAGGTAAAACGAACTACAGCACGCATCTTACCCCAGGCTGTCATGTTTTTCTTTCGATTGGTTTTATGTTCTGGAGTTACAAAACAGATCAATGACGTCTTTTGAGCTTCTTTTGATGTTTCTGTAGTACTGCCTTTTATGGGATGAGGTTGCTAGCCCCATCCCCAACCCTCCTCCTTTCGCATCTGTAGTGGAGTCAGGCAGAATCTGTGGAGGGGAAAATGTGTGTGTTGATAACGACGGAGGAGGGTTTCTCCTGCACAAAATCATAATTGTTTCCTGAAAATATTTGAGGTTGTGATATTGTGAGAATGAGCTGTAGAAAAAATGTTTCTGCTGGTTGGTTAATGCTATCAGCTGATAGTGATGAGGGAAATAATGTCTCAGTATATAATGGTATTGAAGGAGTTAGTTTGTACTTTCCTCCAGACACCAGATCATATCCAATGGCTTTTCTGTACTGTCACCTTTAACTTGGCAGCACCTCTTTCCTTCACGGAGTGCTCAATAGACTTTACTTGGCTTCCTTTCCATTCAGAATGCATACGGGCACAGAGCCACACTGACTTTTAACCCCGATGTAGAAATCCGCAAGTTGACTGCAGATCTCCAGGGAGCACAGAGCTCTGATGGCAATTTAAGTGTAAAATCTGGTCTCTCGGAAAGGTCACCGCATCTGCATAAGCCTCTTGAGCGAGGCTTAGAGCCCTGTCTGCCTTCAAGCAAAGAGGCATTTTCCCTTGTCTTAAGGCTGCTTTAGCTTGAGGTACAAGAAACAGATGACGGGACCAGGGGAGCAGAGTGATGTTTGTGTATGTTTGACTGCACTCTGCATCCTAAAAGGAGATTCTGGAGAAACATAATCAATATCACACCGATGTCTAGCACGAAGCAACTAAATTATTTCATTCTGTCAAAATAATGAATCTAGGTTTATCAAGATCAAGTGGAATAAATGTTACTGAGCCAGACACATTCGTTCAGCTACCCACACCCTCTAACTTCATTTATCATCACTTATCATCTATTATGCGTAAGTCGTTGGGAATATTTTAAAGCAGAGGTTGATAGGTTCTTAATTTGTAAGGTTGTCAAATGTTATGGGGAGAATGAGGTTGATAGGGTATTGAAATCAGCCATGATAGAATGGTGGAGCAGTCTTGAAGGGCTGAATGGCCTAATTCCACTCCTATATTTTATGGTCTTTTATTAATCATTTTAACTTTAACTTTCTTTAGAATAATGAATAGAATAGAAACATAGAAAAACACAGAAACACAGAAAAGCCTACAGTACAATACAGGCCCTTCGGCCCACAAAGTTGTGCCGAACATGTCCCTACCTTAGAAATTACTAGGCTTACCTATAGCCCTCTATTTTACTAAGCTCCATGTACCTATCCAAAAGTCTCTTAAAAGACCCTATCATATCCACCTCCACCACCATTGTCAGCAGCCCATTCCACACACACAGTAGTATTACTAGTAAAAATACAAGATTTTAGCATTCATCTTACATCTCATAGATGTATTGGCAGAGCTCAGTGGTATAGCATTCTGCAGATCAAGAATCCTTGGTTCAGATCCTGGTTTCCTCTCCAAAATTTGTGTAACAAGGCAGTGTAGTGGTTAGCATAATACTATTACAGCTTCAGCATCCCAGGTACAATTCCTCCACTGTGTCTTAGGAGATTCGTGTGTCCATGTGGGTTTCCTCCCACATGCCAAAGACATTTGGGTTATTAGGTTAACTGGTCACATGGGTGTAACTGGGCAGCACGGGCTCAATGAATGGGAAAGGCTTCTTATTGTGTTGTATCTCCAAATAAAATGTTAAAAATCTTCAGTCACAGCACATTAGCCTGATTTGACTGGATTTTATCATAGAAATGTAGACATTTGACAGTATAAGAGTGGGTGACTCATACAAAATATATCCTCACTAAATATATTTAAGAAACAGTTAGATAGTTTTTTACACAGTAGGGGAATTAAGGGTTATGGGGAAAAGGCAGGTAGATGGAGCTGAGTTTACGGACAGATCAGCCATGATCTTATTGAATGGCAGGGCAGGCTCAATGGGCCGGATGGCCTACTCCTGTTCCTATTTCTTATGTTCTTATGTTCAAAAGCACAAGTCTGGATCTTGCTGGGCAAAATCCACTATTGATCTCTTAAGACATAGGAGCAGAATTAGGCCACGTGTCCCATCGAGTCTGCTCCACCATTCCATCATGGCTGATTTATTATCCCTCTCAAACCCTATTCTCCTGCCTTCTCCTCTGTAAGCTTTGATGCTCTGACTAATCAAGAACCTATCAACTTCCACCTTAGATACACCCAATAACTTGGCCTCCAAAGCCGTCTGTGGCAAGAAATTCCACAAGTTCACCACCTCTGGCTAAAGAAATTCTTCCTCATCTCTGTTCTGAATAAACAGCACTCTATTCTAAGGCGATACTCTCTGGTACTAGATTCCCCCCACAACGCAAAAAGCCTCTCCATGTTCACTCTATCTAGGCCTTTGGTTGCTGAATAATTTTCTTATTAAGTCTGTATGCTTAAACATTTTAATTAGCTCAATTAATTTTGTGGTGAAAAATGTAGCTGAGAGGCTGAAAATAATTTGACACCGTTCAGTGGTAACAGCGAAAGTCTGCTGTTATTTTTAGAATCTTCTCTGTTTGCAATGTTTGGACGTTGCCATTATTTCTGTGGATAGGATGCACAGTGACACCATTAGCAGAGCTGCTGCCTCACAACTCCAGTGATCAAGATTCAAGATTCAAAATTGTTTAATGCCATTTCCGGTACACAGCTGTAAAGGAGAATAAAATAATTGTTACTCCAGATCCAAAGCAGCACAAAAAAACTCATAAAAGATAAAGAGCACAAAAATTACAAACACAATGAATACCAATACATGAGATAGCTTATATAAATAGATAGACTGTATGTCCATAAAGTGATGCTGGGCTATACATAAGGTGACTGACAGGAAATTATAAAGTCGCGGTGGAGTTTGTGGCAGGAGGTGTTGATCAGTCTTACTGCTTGGGGAAAGCAGCTGTTTTTGTGTTTGGTGGTCCTGGTGTGGATGCTACATAGCCCCCTCTCTGATGGGAGTGGGACAAACAGTCCATGAGCAGGGTGGCTGGGATCATTTATGATGTTACTGGCCCTTTTCCAGCATCTTTTTGCATAAATGTCCTTGATGGCAGATAAGCTGGTGCTAGAGATGTGTTGGGCAGTTTTGACCACATGTTGTAGAGCCGTCCTGTCCACTGAAGCAGATCAGGATTCTGTCCTGACTTTAACCACTGTCTGTGTGCTTGTGTCTTCTGGCTGTAACAATATGGTTCTGCTTCAGGTGATATGCTTTCCTCCGCAAACCAGTTTTGGGATTGGTAGACTAAATGGCCCCTATAAGTTGATCTTAGTGTGTAGGCGAATGGCAAGATCTGGAGGGCTTTGTTGGGAATGTGGGCTGAATATAATGAGATTGGTGTAATTTGACGCATCATGTAAGGTTGTAAATGTCAGAATCAGAATCAGGTTTATTATCACTGACGTGAAATTTGGTGTTTTCTGGCGGCAATACATTGAAAATACTGTAAGTTAGGATGAGAAATATAACAAAAACAAGTCGTGCAAAAAGAGACCAAAATAGTGAGGTGGTGTACATGGGTTCATGGACTGTTCAGAAATTTGATGGCGGAGGGAAGAAGCTGTCCTAAAATGTTGAGTGTGTGTGATGAGTCTCCTGTACCTCCTCCCTGGTGGTAGCAATGAGAAGAGGGCATGTCCTGGGTGTTGGGGGTCCTGAAAGATGGATGTTGCCTTACCAAAGAACCACAGAACCATAGAACACTACAGCACAGTACAGGCCCTTCAGACCTCCATGTTGTGCTGACCCATATAATCCTTTTAAAAAAGTACTAAACTCACACTACCCCATAACCCTCCATTTTTCTTTCATCCATGTGCCTGTCCAAGAGGCTCTTAAATACCCCTAATGTTTTAGCCTCCACCACCATCCCTGGCAAGTCACTCCAGGCACTCACAACCCTCTGTGTAAAAAACTTACCCCTGATGTCTCCCCTAAACTTCCCTCCCTTAATTTTGTACATATGCCCTCTGGTGTTTGCTATTGGCTCCCTGGGAAACAGGTACTGACTATCCAGCCTATCTATGCCTCTCATAATCTTGTAGACCTCTATCAAGTCCCCTCTCATTCTTCTACGCTCCTAAGAGAAAAGTCCCAGCTCTGCTAATCTTGCTTCATATGACTTGCTCTCCAAACCAGGCAACATCCTGGTAAATCTCCTCTGCACCCTCTCCATAGCTTCCACATCCTTCCTATAATGAGGTGACCAGAATTGAACACAATACTCTAAGTGCGGTCTCACCAGAGATTTGTAGAGTTGCAACATGACCTCTCCACTCTTGAACTCAGTCCCCCTGTTAATGAAGCCTAGCATCCCATAGGCCTTCTTAACTACCCTATCAGCCTGTGCAGCGACCTTGAGGGATGTATGGATTTGAACCCCAAGGTCCCTTTGTTCATCCACACCCTTAAGTAACTGACCGTTAATCCTGTACTCAGTCTTCTGGTTTGTCCTTCCAAAATGCATCACCTCATACTTGTCCGGATTGAACTCCATCTGCCATTTTTCTGCCCAACTCTGCAGCCTGTCTATATCCTCTTGTAACCTTCGACAACCTGCAGCTCCATCCACAACTCCAATCTTCGTGTCATCCGCAAACTTACTCACCCATCCTTCCGCCTCAACATCCAGGTCATTTATAAAAATCACAAATAGCAGGGGTCCCAGGACAGAATCCTACAGCAATCCACTAGTCACCGACCTCCAGGCAGAAAACTTTCTTTCCACAACCACCCTCTGCTTTCTTCCTTTAAGCCAATTTTTTATCCAAACAGTCAAGGTTCCACTTATCCCATGCCTCATGACCTTCTGAATGAGTCTCTCATGAGGGACCTTGTCAAATGCTTTGCTAAAGTCCATGTAGACCACATCCACTGCCCTACCCTCATCAACTTCTTTTGATACCTCTTCAGAAAACTCAATCAGGCTCGTGAGGCATGATCTTCCCTTCACAAAGCCATGTTGACTATCCATGAGGCATTGCCTTTTGAAGATGTCTGTGATTATTTTGAGGCTTGTGACTGTGATGGAGCTGGCTGAGTCTACAACTCTCTGCAGCTCTTTCTGATCCTGTGTACTGGAGTCTCCATGCAATCAGTGAGAACGCAATCTGTGGTTCAGCTGTAGAAGTTTACGAGAGCCTTTGGTGACAACAAATCTCCTCAAACAAGTGCAGTAGTTGCTAACGTTCCCTCTTCGTATTTGCAACAAAGTGCTGGGCTCAGAAGTCTGAGCTGGACAGACCATTCCCCTCCCATTTCTTTTGATCTACATTAGCTTTTTACATTGCTTTTCAGGGTGGTCAATAGTGACACTGTTGGTCATTTGGGGAATTGTCAATGGCAACAGGGTCAAGCAGTGGCCTGGGAGTCAGTGAACCACATTAGTCACCAGTGGACATCATATACAAAGCGACGAGACACAAAGCAAAGTTCAAAGTTCAAACCCCGAGATTCATTTTCTTGCAGGAATTCAGAGTAAATACAGGAAACAATAGATTCAAGAAAGACCAAACCCAACAGGATGGACAAACTACCAATGTGCAAAGACGACAAACTGCAAACACAAAAGGAAAGAAAAACAGAAGTAATAAGAACATGTCCTGGGAGGTGATGATGAAAGGGAAGAGCAGCTGAGATCATGACTAAGTTTACAATAAAGGACACTGCAAAATCATTCAGGAAATTTAAAACTTTTGGAAATATAGCTGAATAAAATCAAAGGTCCATACTTGGTCCTCCACATATCATTCCAATTTAGATTCGGCATACTTTTCCCCATACCCCATCGTGCTTCACAGGCAATTAATAACATGCAGTCGTAGAACACTACAGCACGGAAACAGTCTCCTTGGCCCACTCGGTCCATGCTGAACTGTTATTCTACTTGGTGCCACTGGCCTGCACCCAGACATCGGACATCCATATCCCTCTCATCCATGTACCTATCCAAATTTCTCTTTAACCCTTACATGCTGTTTGGGTCAAATTTGACCTGTTTTGACATTTGACAGCAGTAAAAACACCCTAAATGCCATTTTTTAGCGAAATTTGATGACTTTTCCTAAAGTGACCCAAAATTCGCAAAACTGAAAATATTTAAAATGTTATACTTTTTTTACGGGTGTTACAAAGTTTTTTACATTGAGGCTGTTCTGGGTCAAATTTGACCAATGTCTATTGAAATGGATTTTAGATCTCTGAAAAATTAATTAAGGATTAATCAACTATTTATTAATGTCAGATAGGCTATTTATACATTCTAAATAGGTCTGTGGTTCAAAATTTGGTATAGACACTTGTTATGAGGGGATTCCTGGACGGGGTCAAAATTGACCCGGACCATACTGTGAAGGTATAGAATATGAACAGGTTACCTGGGTTAATGTTGCAATTGAACCTACACCTATCCAATTCTGCTGGCAGCTCATTACACATTCTCACCACACCAGGGTGAAGAAATTCACCCTCAGGTTGTTCTTAAACATTTCACCTTTCACCCTCAACCTGTGACCTCTAGTTCTAGTCCTGCTTGCTTGCATTTGCCCTATCTTTTCCCCTCATAACCTTGTATGTATTGTTGAGCAACCAGCTATCAACACTGAGCACTTCCAAATACCACAGTTTAAACAATAACATAGGAATCAGAATCAAAATCAGTTTTATTATCACTGACATGCATTGTGAAATTTGTTGCTTTCTGGCAGCAGAACTGTGCAATCACTACAAGGGAGAAATAGCTGAAGAGTGCAAAAGAGGAATAGTGAGGTTGTGTTCCATAGATACACAGTGGAGAGCATCGTGACTGGTTGCATCATGGCCTGTAATGGAAACTCCAATGCCCAAGAATAGAAAAGCATACAAAAAGTGATGGATACAACTCTGTTCATCACAGGAAAAGCCCCCTCCCCCTCGCCAGTGAGGACACCTGTAAGGAGAGCTGCCATAAGAAGGCAGCTCCTTCTTCAAGGGCCACACCATCCCGGACTACCAACCATGCTCTCTTCTCACTGCTCCTAGATCTCACACCACCGGGTTCAGGAACAGTTCTTACACATCAACCATCTGATTCCAGAATCAGTGTGGATATCTTCACTCACAACCACTCTGAACTGAAACCACAATCTATAGACTCACTTTCAAGGACTCTACAACTCACGTTCTCAGTATTATTTATTTAGTTAGTTATTATTATTGTTATTGATTTTTTAATTTGCAGTTTGCATTCTTTTGCACATTAGTTGTTTGTTCATCTTCGTGTATAGTTTTCATTGATTGTATTGTACTTCATTGTTCTATTATGTATGCCCACAAGAAAATGAATCATAGGGTGACATATATATATACTGTACTTGGCTAATAAATTAACTTTGAACTTTGTTTTTAATCTAACTGGTATTCCCTTGAATCAAGGATTGGTTTGGTGATTGATTCTAGAACAAAGACAAGAAAGCAGCGTCCATTATCAAGGATCTCCACCAACCAGGACATGCTCTTTTCTCACTGCTGGCTCAGGAAGGAGTTACAAGGGCCTCAGGACCCACACTACAAGGTTCAGGGAAAGTTATTACTCCTTAATCATCAGTGGTGATAACTTCACTCAATTAACTGTTCCCACAACTCTTCAACTTATGTTCTCAATATTTATAGACACATAGAGTCACAGAGAAGTACAGCACAGAAAAAGGGCCTTAAGCCCATCTAGTCCATGCTGAAACCATTTAGACTGCCTACTCCCAAATAGGAGCACCAGGACCGTAGCTCTCCATATCCCTACTATCCATGTACCTATCCAAACTTTTCTTAAACATTGAAATCAAGCTCTCACAACCCTATGAGTGAAGAAGTTTCCTCTCATGTTCCCCTTAAACCTTACTTTTCACCCTTAACCCATAACCTCTGGATGTAGTCCCACCCAATCCCTATGGAAAAGAGTCTGTTTGCATTTATTCTATCTATACTCCTCATAATTTTGTAAAGCTCTATCAAATCTCCTTTTAATTTTCTGTGTTCCATTGAATACAACCCTAACCTATTCAATCTTTCTTACTAACTCAGGTCCTCCAGACCCAGCGACATCCTCGTGAATTTTCTCTGCATTCCTTCAAACTTGTTCACATCTTTCTCGTAGGTAGGTGACCAAAACTGCGCAAAGTACTCCAAATAGGCCTTACCAACATCTTAAACTACTTCACAATAACATCTTCTGTTCTCAATACATTGATTTATGAAGACCAATGTGCCAAAAGCTTTTTTTCCAACCCTATCAGTCTGTGATGCCACTTTCAATGAATTAAGTACCTGTATTCCCAGTTCCCTTTGTTCTACCACACTCCTTGTTGCCCTACTGTTCGCTGTGTAAGACCTAGTTGGTCCTACCGAAGTGCAAAACCTTGCACTTGTCCGCATTAAATTCCATCTGCCATTTTTAAGCCCATTTTTACAGCTGATACAGATCTCTCTACAAGCCATTATAGCTTTCTTCACTGTCTACTACACCACTACACCCCAAAACTTGGTGTCATTCGCAAAGTTTCTGATGCAGTTAACCACATTATCATCCAGATCATAGGTATAGAGGGGAAGCAACAAAGGACCCAGCATCGATCCCTCTGCCACACCACTAGTCACAGGCCTCCAGTCAGAAAGGCAACCCTGTACTACCACTCTCTGGCTTCTCCCACAAAGTCCGATGTCTAATCCAATTTACTACCTCATCCTGAATGCCCAGTGACTGAACATTCTTGACCAGCCTCTCATGCAGGACCTTCTCAAGTGCCTTACTAACATCTATGTGGACAACATCCTCTATTTTCTCTTCATCCACTTTCCTGGTAACTCCCTTGAAAAAGTTTGGTTAGACATGACCTACCATGGACAAAGCCATGCTGACTATCCTTTATCAGTTCAGTCCATGTCTATCCAATTACTTATATATCCAGTTCCTTAGAGTACGTTCCAATAACTTCCCCAGAACTGATGTCAGACTCACCAGCCTATAAATTCCTGGTTTAAGTTTAGAACAGTGGAACACCGTTGGCTATCCTTCAATCCTCTGGCACCTCTCCTGTTGCTAAGGATGTTTTAATTATCTCTGCTAGGGCCTCAGCAATTCTGCACTTGCCTCCTGTAGGGTCAGAGGGAGCACCATTTCAGGCCCTGGGGATTTATCCACCCTGATTTGCCTCAGGGTAGCAAACACCTCCTCCTCTGTAATCTGTACAGGATTCATGAAGTTGATGCCACTTTGCCTCACTTCCATAGACTCCATCTCCTGAGCAAATACAGATACAAATTAATTATTTAAGGTCTCCCCTACCTGTTTTAGCTCCACACATAGATTAACATTCTGGTCTTCCAGAGGATGAATTTTGTCCCTTGCAATAATTTTGCTCTTAAGATTAATAACATGCCGTGTCTCATTCCAGTATCGCACGTTCTCTCATTGGAACTTCTATGTACTAATGAAGGAATCTTTCCTGAATACATTTGACAAACACTATCCCATCTAGTGCTTTTACAGTATGGGATTCCCAGCAAATTTACAGCATGCTGCTGCGTCTGGAGGGCCTGGGTTTTAAAGAAAGATTGAATAGGTTAGGACTGTATTCCGCAGAATATAGAAGATTGAGAGGAGATTTGATAGAGGTATACAAAATTATGAGGGGTATACAGTAGATGGAGTTAATGCAAGCAAGCCTTTTCCACTGAGGTTATGTGGGTCTACAACCAGAGGTTAAGGGTGAAAAATGAGAAGTTCAAGGGGAACATGAGGGGTAACTTCTTCACTTAGAGGTTCATGAGAGTGTAGAAAGATCTTTCAGCACAAGTGGTCCATGCAAGCTTGATCTGAATGTTTAATGGAAGTTTGGATAGGTACATAGATAGAAGCAATATGGAGGCTGTGTTCCCATCCCAGGTCGATGGGAGTGGGCAGTTTAAATGGGTTTGGCATGACCGAGAGGCCTGTGTCAGTGCCGTGCTTCTTTATGATTCTCTGCCTCTCTTGGAGGCACTCCATTAGTCTGGGTCAACAATGGATGCTATATCCTAGCTGCCTACGTGTCAATACACAGGCCAGGGCAGTACAACCTGGAGAACAAGCTGTTGTCCGTGCAGCAGGCTCCCCCTCTCCATGTAGCTGATGAACTCAAAGGAATGGGAGAGGCCATTGCAGTTTGGCACCGGCAGCACCTCAGGAGTTGTCAGTCAGTATTGAATTCAACGCAGGACTGTCTTAGTGACTCCAGCTCTGAATTCTTCCCCGGGGTTTCTTCCCAGACCCTTCTCTATGAGTGAGTATAGCCACGAGACAGCTGAGGTTTTCCTTCTCTTAGATGAGTTGCCAACCACGGCTGACAAGCCACATCTACCCAAAGCTATTGATTTTAAGGTGCCAGCAACTCACCTTTGCCCCATCTTCAGTCAGTAGAAGCTATTCTCCCAGGCTTAGTGCGAGCCACATGTGAAGGCCAGGAGCTGGACTTGATTGTCAGAGGCTATTTGAGACCCACGCCATTGGGAGCATTTAATAGATAGTAGGTGCTTGCCCCTACTATGACAACATTAAGGATTCAGTTCATATCTATGTTCTTATCCAAATGTCTTTGTAAATGTTGTTAATGTACCTGCCTCACCCATTTTCATTGGTAGCTCATTTCACAAACTGCAATTTGGAGTTACTTGCATTAACATGCTCTGTTCTGGGAGAAACAAGTGTATGCACGTTCACAATTTTACATTTCATACATTAATCTGAGTGGGGTGAGCTTGCATGCCCCCTTCCCCACCACCCCTTCCTTGTAGATGTCTTTCTGAATAGGGACTTTAAAACCTCAGGACTTTTGCACAGTTCATGAGTTTCAGATTATGACCTCAGTTTCTACTCCTCTGGTCACAATCTGCAGCTGTGTGTTGAACTTTTGTTTGGCATCAGGACACAGATAATGACGTTATATCACATACATTGTCTATAGTTACGATGAAAGGTTGAAATTATTTCTTAAGGAACAAACTATTGTTTTTTTTTCATTTATACTACTGTCTTTGGAAAACTTGCAGGTAAAGTTTTTGATTATGTGCACTGAAAACCACCAGAATAAACATATTTTCACCAATTCATTGTGAATTATCTGATTGGTTGCTTGTGATACAAGCTACACCTGCTTAATACACTAAAAAAAGGCAAAAGCAACACGAGTGAATCTGCAGATGCTGGAAATAAATAAAAACACAAAATGCTGCCAGAACTCAGCAGGCCAGACAGCATCTATGGGAGGAGGTAGTGACGACGTTTCGGCCCAAAATGTCGTCACTACCTCCTCCCATAGATGCTGTCTGGCCTGCTGAGTTCTGCCAGCATTTTGGGTTTTTAAAAAAAGGCAAAATCCTGTTTCTTAGCAATCATTTTCTTTGGCATCTGACTCCAAACTGTGGAAAGCAACAAAGGGCAAACAAATGTACTGAATCATAAATCCTGCAAATCTTCTTGGCGCAATTTCATTGTATATTGGCACGGCGGGTTAGTTTGACATAGCTAATTCCAAGATCTTAAAAGCTATTTTAGGACTTTTTCATTATAAGCAGATTCTGGAAATGAGGAAATTTGAGAGGGTCGTTGACTTTGCTCATATAGGTATCATCTTATTTCTGGCAAGTATAGTTTAGCAACTCTAATTTAGAATTTTTTTTGTTTATTTTTAAATAAAACTGTTGTCTGGATATTTTTTGATGGGGGGGGGGCATGATGTGAGCCTATAGAGCTGGGGTGTAAAGGTTTTGCTGGCTGTGCACTCTGCAGATGGGGACGGCAAACAGAAGAGTTAGCAGGACCGTCACAGAAGTCTCCAGATAGCGATGGATTAAGAGGTGTGACACCTGGACCAGTGCTGCTGGAACACAAGCCAGGGCCACATCAACCCTGGCTGGGTTACCTGGGCAAGGGTGTCTGATGTTGAATGATCCAAAGCAGCTGATGACCCCAAGTTACATCACTGATGATGTGTCCCAGTGCATTGGAGGATCTATCTCAGCATCATTAATTGATTAGACTAATATTGTAGTAATAAAACTAAACACAGATCATAGATCACTTCAGCACAGTACAGGCCCTACAGCCCACAAAGTTGTGCCAGTCTTTTAACCTACTCTAAGATCAGAATCAGAATCAGGTTTATTATGTGACGTGAAATTTGTTAACTTAGCAGCAGCAGTTCAATGCAATACATAATCTAGCAGAGAGAGAAAAAAATAAGCATAATAATAAATAAACAAGTAAATCAATTACATGTATTGAGTAGATTTTTAAAAATGTGCAAAAAACAGAATGATCAATCTTACATAGCCCTCCAGTTCTCTTATCATCCATGTGGCAATGTAAGAGTTTCTTAGATGTCCCTAGCGTCCTGAATCTACTACCACCGGCTAGGCATTCCATACACCCTCTGTGTAACAACATACTTCTGATATCCTCCCCATACTTTGTCCAATCACCTTAAAATTATGCCTCTTGGTTTTAGCCAGGAATAAAATACCTCTGACTGTTCCCTCAATCTACGCCTCTCATCATCTTGTACACTTCTATCAAGTCACTTCTCATCCTCCTTCACTCCAAAAATTGGTCCTGCCCTTTAAATCAGGAGCAGCCAGATGCCTTAGTACATGTTGGTGCCAATGACAGGAAGAAAAGGCAAAGAGGTCCTGAAAAGAGAATTTACTGAGCTAGGTAGGAAGCTGAGAAGCAAGACCTCCAGAGTAGTAATTTATGAATTGCTGCCTGCACCTTGTGCCAGTGAGGGTAGAAACAGGATGATTTGGCAGATAAATACATGGCTGAGAAACTGGTACAGGGGGCAGGGCTTCAGGTTCTTGGATCATTGGGATCTCTTCTGGGGTTGGTATGACCTGTACAAAAGGGACGGGTTGCACCTGAACTCGAGTGGGACCAATTTTCTCACGGGCAGGTTTGTCAGAACTGTTGGGGAGTGTTTAAACTAATTTGGCAGGGAGTTGGGAACCGGAGTGAAGGGACTCAGGATACAACAGATGATAACAAAAGCAAAGATAGCGTGCAGTCAGACTGTTTGGGAGGGCAGGTAGATGATAGGGCAAAACTGCAGCGAACAGGGTGAATATCAGTGCATTAGGGATGCAAAATCAAAAAGGGTAGCAAGTACAGTACTCAAAGTGTTATATCTCAGTGCACGGAGTATAAGAAATAAGGTGGATGATCTTGTTGAACTATTACAGGTTGTCGGATATTATGTTGTGGCCATCCCTGAATCATGGCTGAAGGATAGTTGCCGTTGGGAGCTGAAGGTCCAAGGTTACATGTTGTATTGGAGGGATAGGGAGGTGGGCAGAGGGAGTGGCATGGCTCTGCTGGTAAAAATTGACATCAAATCAGTAGAAAAATGTGATATAGGATCGAAAGATGTTGAATTCTATGTGGGTTGAGTTAAGAAATTGCAAGGGTGAAAGGACCCTGATGGCAGTTATACACAGGCCTCCCAACAGTAGATGGAATGTAGACCACAGATTACAATGGGAAATAGAAAAGGCCTGTCAAAAGGACAATGTTATGATAGTCATAGGAGATTTTAACAGATTTTAACTTGATTGGGAAAATCAAGTTGGTAACGGATTTCAAGAGAGTGAGTTTGTTGAACGCCTACAAGCTAGCTTTTTAAGCAACACACACAAAATGCTGGTGGAACACAGCAGGCCAGGCAGCATCTATAGGGAGAAGCATGTCGACATTTCGGGTCCAGACCCTTCGTCAGCTAGCTTTTTAGATCAGTTTGTTGTTGAGCCTACGAGGGGATTAGTTATACTGTGTTGGGTGTTATGTAATGAACTAGAGGTGATTAGGGAGCTTAAGGTGAAAGAACCTTTTGGAGTCAGTGATCACAATATGACTGAGTTCAACTTGAAATTTGATAGGGAGAAAGTAAAGTCTGACGTAACAGTATTTCAGTGAAATAAGTGAAATTGTAGTGGTATGAGAGAGGAATTGGCCAAAGTAAATTGGAAGGAGATGCTGGCAGAAATTACAGCAGAGAAGCAATGGCATGAGTTTCTGGGGAAAATGAGGAAGGTGCAGGACAGGTATATTCCAAAAATGAAGAAATACTCAAATGGCAAAATAGTACAACTGTGGCTGACAAGGGAAGTCAAAGTTCATGTAAAAGCAAAGAAAGGGTATACAACAAAGCAAAAAATACTGGGAAGATAGAGAATTGGGAAACTTTTAAAACCCTACACAGAACAACTAAAATAATCATTAGAAGGGAAAAGAAGAAATATGAAAGCAAACACGAGGAAATCTGCAGATGCTGGAAATTCAAGCAACACACACAAAATGCTGGTGGAACACAGCAGGCCAGGCAGCATCTATAAGAAGAAGTACAGTCGACATTTCGGGCCCAGTCCTGACGAGGGGTCTCGGCCCAAAACATCGACTGTACTTGTTCCTATAGATGCTGCCAAATATGAAAGTAAACTAGAAAACAATGTCAAAGTGGATCATAAAAGCTGTAATAAATAAAAGACAGATGAGAGTGGATATAGAACTGCAAGAATACGAGGTCAGGAAAATAATAATGGTGGATAAGAAGATGGCAAATGAACTAAATAAGTATTTTGAATCAGTCTTCACTGTGGGAGACACTAGCAGTGTGCCAGATGTTGTATTGTGGGAAGGAAGAGAAGTGGGTGCAGTTACTATTACAGGACAGAAGGTGCTCAAAAAGCTGGAAGACCAAAGGGTACATAAATCACCCAGGCCAGATGAACTTAAAGAGGTAGCTGTACAGATTGTGGAGGCATTAGCAATGGTCTTGCAAAAATCATTGGACTCTGGTATGGTGCCAGAGGAGTGGAACATTGCAAATGTCACTCCACACTTCAAGAAATAAGGAAGCCAGTAGAAAGGAAATTATAGACCAGTTAGCCTGACCGTAGTGGTTGGGAAGATGTTGGAGTCAGTTGTTAAGGATGAGGTTATGGAGTACTTCATGATACAAAACAATATAAAACAAAGTCAGCATGGTTTCCTTAAGGGAAAATCTTGCCAGACAAACCTGTTGGATTTCTTTGAGGAGATTATAAATTGGATAGATAAAGGTCATGCAGTGGATGTTGTATACTTGGACTTTCATAAGATATTTGATAAGTTGCCACATGTGAACTTGCTTACCAAATTAAGATTCCATGGTTTTACATGAAAGTTACTACATGGTTAGTGCATTGGCTGATTTATAAGAGGCAGCTAGTTGGAATAAAAGGATCCTTTTCTGGTTGGCTGCCAGCGACTAGTGGTGTTCCGCAGGGGTCGGTTCAGGGACCACTCCTTTTTGTGCTGTGTATCAATGATTTAGATGATGGAATACACGGCTTTGTTGCCAAGTTTGCAGAAGATATGAAGATTGGTGGAGGGGCAGATAGTGTTGAGGAAACAGGAAGGCTGTAGAAGGACTTAGGCAGGTTAGGAGAGTGGGCATGAATGTGGCAAATGAAATACAATGTCTGAAAATGCATGGTCATGCACTTTGGTAGTAGAAGTAAATGTGAAGACTCTCTTCTAAATGGGGAGAAAATCCAAAAAATCTGAGATACAAAGGAACTTGGGACTCCTTGTACAGGACCCCCTTAATGTTAACTTGCAGGTTGAGTCAGTGGTTAGAAAGTCAAATGCAATGTTAGCAAGCATTTCAAGACGTCTTGAATACAAAAACAGGGATGTGATGCCTAAGCTTTATAAGGCACTAGTGATGCTTCACCTTGAGTATTGTGAACAGTTTTGGGCCCCTCATATAAGAAAATATATGCTGGCATTGGTGAGGGTCCAGAGGAGGATTTCAAGGATGATTCCAGGAATGAAAGAGTTATCATAAGATGGAAGTTTGTTGGCTCTGGGTTTGCTCTTGCTGAAATTTGGAAGGATGAGGCGGGATCTCATTGAAAGCTTTTGAATGTTGAAAGGCCTAGATAGAGTAGATATGGAAAGGATGTTTCCCATGGTGCAGGAGTCTAGGCACAGCCTCAGGATGGAAGGGCGTCCATTTAAAACAGAGATGTGGAGAAATTTCTTTAACCAGAGGTTGGTGAATTTGTTATATAGATACTGCCTGACCTGGTGAGTTTCTTCAGCATTTTGAGCGCATTACTCTGGATTTCCAGCATCTGCTGAATCTCTTGTGTTTGTCAATATCAATATCAATCTATTAATCTTAATATCATCCATTTTACGTTATGACTGGGCCCACGTTACCACATTAGTCAAAAAAGATCACAGACAATTTTCTCTTGACTAATCCAAATATGGTAGTGAGTGAACATCACAGACACCGTCTCCATTCCAAATCTGACACATTCCTTTGGTGGTAAAAAGTAGTCACATAAGAATGGCTGCCTCAGTAACTAGAAGAAAAAAATCATTTATTTGCAACAATGTGATAAATTAAATTATTTTTTGAAGTCTTGATTGGAAAATGTATGTAGCGATGTGACCAATCTATTATGGACTTGTTTCTTTTTCCCCTGCATGAACGTGGAGGCAATGATGAATGATGAGAATGTACATTTATCTTGGGTTTGCTCTAGAGAAGGATGAAGCAGATAGTTAAAACCTGCCCGGTGAATGCACCTCTCTGTGTCCAAAAGGTGTTTTAACTCAGGTAGCAGCACCATAAACAATACTAAGGATATAACAGGGATATTGATTTCCATTGATACTGCAGGTGATATTTAAAGAATGTGGGAATGTTTGGAGATCTCCGTTGCTGGCAGAGGGAATTGATTCAAAGAGTTATATGAAAAGTCAATGTGCATGACATCAGCGCACTGCATATAATGGATGATAATGGATTGTGGGCCTGATTTTATACCACTTGACATCACATTACGATACTTGCACTGAATAAATGTTAACCTATAATCTCTTTAGTAGAAATGGCATTGTTTGTCTTCACTAGCATTGATTATTTTTAATGAATACTCAAACAGCCTCCACACCCCAGAATCGTTGCTCAGCTCTTCATTCTGAGAGATTGATTTTATCATATTCAACTATGAACTGAATTGCGGGCATCTTGAAGCCTAGCTTGCATACATTATACTTTCATTTCAAACTCTTTCTATTTCCAATTTTGACACTGGAACTGCTGCTCGGCTGACCTCTGCTCTGCCCCCTTGACCTTTGACTTGGAGAAATATGACCAGCGGCAGGGTGAGGGGTAGGAAATTAATCGGAGTGCCGCATGTTAATTGCATAAGAGATCAGCAAAGAATTCATCACCTCAGTCATGGCCAATGCTTCTCTTTGACCTTTTCTCCCACAAGGCTTTTGCCTGTGGTCACATCTGCAGCTTTCCTATGTTTTCTCTATAATTATTCAGAATCAAACCTTATTAATCAAGATGATCCTGCATTTTAAATGGAAATTGCAGGATTAATACAAGCATCTATTTCATCCTCAAAATCTGGGTGGATTTAGCATGAAATCTAATTGGAACACAAAAGAAGGATGTTAGAGACCTAACTGAATTAGAAGCTCTGTACTTGCCTACGAATTGATACTCCACTGGGGTATTCCATTCTAAACAAAATAACTAGTCTGCGATACCCTCTATTTTTCCAAAATATAAATTTATAAATCCTCCAATGTTTGTAATTTGGATTCCTCTTACTGTTTTAATATTGAGTTTAGGAACAGCTGGTCAGTTGAAATTTTTACTTACCAGAACTATTAGGAGAGGTTGAACAATTTCACTGCTCAGAAACACTGAAAAAAACATGCGGTTTGTTTAATGGGTTCATTAAATCTTTTTCCTCTATATTTCACTTTAGGTTCCAACATTATGCTATTTAATAGGTTCATTCAATAGAAAACATTTTAAAATATTATGACAGACACAAATTGTCATGGCATTTTTTGAAAATTTTTATTCTAAAAAGAATTATCAAAAAATTAGTAGCAGAAAACAGTGCAAGGTTTTACCAAAGTTGAGCCATTTTGAAATATATATTTTATATATGCTGTAGCTTGCCAAGCGAATTCTTCTGGAACTACAAAGAGGCCAAGTTTGTAAAATGTAACTAGCTCCTAAAATAATCCTTTTACTTTAAACATGATGTGTGTAAAAGCACTCCTCCATCCTTCCAAGTTATATAAACCAGTCTGTTATGATAATATTAGAACATAATAGTTTAGTCAAAAAGCAATTCATCATTAAATGCTTGGGAAATGTTCATATGTAAAAAAAATGTAACCTAAACTGAATCTCAGAAACCTGAAACTAGCTTAATTGTACTTTACATCAGGGGTTCCCAGCCTTTTTTATGCTGTGGACCAATATCATTAAGAAAGAGGTTTGTGGACCCCAAATTGGGAACCCCTGTTTTAAATAAATGGTATTTGGAACTAATTCTTGTAATGTATGCTTTGGAGAGTTTTGATTTTAACATGCTTTATAATTTCCCCATCAGTTCACAGAATGGAAATTACAAATTGCATTTAAATTAAACAGATGAACCAAATGTTTTACAATTAATAGCATCTACGGACAGGACAGGATGCCATGTTCTGTCATCCTTGCTTTCGATGTGCCATGTATTATCAGCCTTTGCAAAATTTATAAATGAAATGAGGTACCAGACTAATACTTACAGTGCCTGAACATTACTGGGACATTCTGGGCATGACTAGCCACTATTCTCTAGCTAACCAGAGTTAGTTCAATTTCCTATAACGTTTTAATTTTTTGTATAAATGGTAAGATTCACATTAATGATGGATGGATTAATCATATTATTCCCATATGTCTTCTGTTTTTTTCAGTCTCTCCTTGTCATCCCCACACTATCACAATGTCACTGTGTTTTTAATAGCATCCAACAAACTTTTAAGGTTTGGACGATATGGACATCCATCCTCACACACGTTATGCTGATAATTCTGGACACCTCACAAACACTTGAAAAGCCACCAAACTGCCACTTCAGATGATTTATGATGTCATTAATGTCAAGCTATCAGTGGACAAGAGCAGGAGAGGCAACAGGAAAGCTGGGTAAAAACAAATAGTTTTGATTAAATTCAAGGACATTCAGTACAGCTTTCAGCTAAAAGCATTTATCATCCAAAAGCAGTCGGTGCTTTTATCCCAAATGTACACTACAATGCTTCTGATGTTTCTGAACAGCTGCGACTAAGCTGACTTCTTAAAGAAAGCGGAGTATGCTTGTTGTGAACACAACCCTTCTTAGTGCATTTGTTTTCCTTAATGTGAACACTGTGCAGTTTGCAATTTCTTCAAAGACTTTTTAACCTGTTTTTTGTTTGTGCTAAACAATATATAACATTAGTTCTCACACTGGATTACAAAGAACAATCAAGACAGAATAGTGACAAAGAGGGCATTGCATTTTTCCAAAACAAATTAATTAAGGCAAATAACATCAGCTTCTCCTTTCTTAATGACCCTTTGCAATTGATCGCGGCTATATCATCTGGAGATGAAGTCATTCAATTTGAAAGGCAATGTTACCTTCATTTTATGATGCACAGAGTATAATTTATACCTCCGTGATCAACTGCCAGAAAAGAAAACACCTCCTGGTTCTATCATCGTTCAAGTACTCCACTGCCGATAACATGCTTTGGGACATCCTAAGGTCATGGGAGGTGCTTGAGAAATACAAGGCTTTTTTCCTCTGTTGTGCAATGCCTTGGACCTACAGTTCTTGCATACCTTGTTCACTTATTAGTCTGTCATCCATCTCATGCTGTCTATATAATGCCCAGTCCACTGCACGGACAGTGTGAAAAATTAAAATCAATGTTTCTATTGATACTGAATATTATTAAAGGATAATAAATGTGTGTCATTCAGCTTAAGGTAATAATTCAATGTTAGGGTTCCCTCAAGGTTTACAACCTCCTGAATTGAATTACTACTTTAAGGTGTTGGACTGTGGCATTGAATTGTTTTTTTTTTATAGTATAACTTGATTTTGCTTACTTATGAGTCTGCTCTTGGACTGCTTGTCCAAGTGCAATCAGGGAGGAGGCTGTGTAGCATCCACACCAGGACCAGAACAGTGACTTTCCCCAAGCAGTAAGGCTGATCAGCACCTCCACCCATTAATTCCACCATTAATTTATTTTTTCCTGTTGGTCACCTTATGTACAGCCTAGTGTCACTTTATGGACATGCAATCAATCTATGTGTATAAGCTATCTTATGCATTTATTTTTATTGTGTGTTTTATTATTATTATTATTAATTGTGTTCATTATCTTTTGTTTTTTGTGCTGCATTGCAACTGGAGTAACAATTATTTAATTCTCTTCTGCACTTGTGTAGAGGAAATGATGTTAAACAATTTGGAATCTTGAATATAATTACCTATATACATATTTGAATTTTTATTTAGAGATACAGTGTGGAATAGGCCCTCCCAGCCCTTTGAACCATGCCGCGCCATCAGCCCCTGATTTAACACCAGCCCAATCACATGACAATTCATAATGACTAATTAACCTACTAACTGGTACATCTTTGGACACAGGCTGACCATTCCTCACTGCACATGCAGGGCTCCTCCACGGAAAGAGTTCAGAGCAGCAGGTTTCTGGGAGTGCACATAATGGACAATCTCACCTGGTCTGTCAACACCAAGACAGCACAGCAGCATCTCCACTTCCTCAGGAGATTGAGGTGATCTGGCACCCCCTCCCCTTCCCCACATTCTGAACAAATGTCACAGGAGCATCTTTGAGAGTGTCCTGACCAGCTGCATCGCTGTCTGCTATGGGAATTTCAAGACATCTGACCACAAGATCATAAGAAAGCATTATGAGGACTGCAGAGGGAATTTTCGGGATCTCTCTTCCACCTATCAGAGATATTTATCAGGAGCACTGTGTTTGCAGAGCCCTCAGTATTGTCACTGATCCCTTCCATCTGTCCAACAATCTCCCCCCCCCTCCCACCCCCCCACCATCAGGCAGGAGGTACTGTAGCATTAGGACAAAAACTGTTAGGATGGGAAACAGCTTCTTTCCCCAGGCCGTGAGGCTACTGAACTCCCTGCCACCATCAGCTCTCAACACGTATGAAGCATTAGTAGCATTTTACTATTTACTTTGTATCATAAATGCACCTTATTATTAATTCATTTGTGATGATATTACTTTATGTGTTATGTGTGTGAGTTATATATACTGTCCTGTGCACCTTGGTCTGGAAGAACATTGTTTCGTTTGACGGTGTGTGTGTGTGTGCGTGTGTGGTTGAATGACAATAAACTGAACTTGAACTTGTGAAATAGTGGGAACACTAGCTTATTATTATAACCATGTTAATGGCATTAGAACTGAACAGATTGGAGATTCAGTAGATTCAAAGTTCAAAGTCAGTTTATTATCACAGTACATATATATCACCATATACAACCCTGAGATTCATTTTCTTGAGGGCATGCTCTATAGAATAATAACCATAACATAATCAATGAAAGACCACCCAGCTACAGCATTCAACCAGAGTACAGAAGACAACAAATTGTGCAACTACAAAAAGAAGAAATAATAATAAATAAATAAACAATAAATATCGAGATCCATGAATTGAAGAGTCCTTGAAAGTGAGTCCATTGTTTGTGGGAACATTTCAGTGATGGGTCAAGTGAAGTTACTCACTTTGATTCAAGAGACTGATGGTTGAAGGTAATAACTATTCCTGAACCTGGTGGTTCTGTATTGCCCCTTTAGTGTCAGCAGTGCAAAGTGAGTAGAGAGCTTGTGCTAATCATTCAAGATTTAATATTTTATCATAGAATCAGAGAATTGTTACAACACTGACAGCTCATCAATCCACAGCTGCTCACTATCAAGTTCCCAATTTGGGGGCTCCACGGATCCCTCGGTTAACGGTAAGGGTCCATGACATTAAAAAAAGTAGAGAGACTCTTTGTCTAGTTCAGCTCACCAGCCCTTTCTCGTTCATCGTCCAAGATTTTCTTCATCAATTTCCTCTGAAGGTCACAGTAAATCTGTCTCCAATACATTTGCCGATGGCTTATTCAAGGTTCCAAGTGCAGACTACATAGAAAAGTGTTACTGCATGTCACTTCCAATTCACTATTACCTTCTTCCTGTTTCATTGCCTTCCTAAACACCTCCCTCACGTGAACAACATCTGCTATTGTCAGAACTGCTTGGGGTGGCATGGTGGCAGAAGGGTCAGCGTAACACTAGCAATCAGGGTCAATCCCCACTGCTGTCTGTAAGAAGCTTGTATGCTCTCCCAGTGAATGTCTGGGCTTCCTTCAGGTGCTTCCTCCCACATTCCAAAGATACATGGCTTAGGATTAGCAAGTTCTGGGCATGCTATATTGGCACTGGAAGTGTGGCAACAGTTGGTCATTGGCCATAGGTCTGCATACCCACCCCTTCCCTGTATCTATCTAAACTTCTCCTAAATGTTGCAAGTTAACCCACATCCAGCACTTCTTCTGGCAGCTCGTTCCACACTCTTACCAGCCTCTGAGTCAAGAAGTTTCCCCTCATGTTCCCCTTGAACATTTCACCTTTCCCCAGTAAATTATGGCCTATAGTTGAAGTGTCACCCAATCTCAATGGAAAAATGTATGCATTTACGCTATCTATACCCCTGAAAGAGTCCATTCAGTCTTTTCCTATCACTCAGGTCTCATGTTTGCAGCCGGCCAGAGGAGAGACGTTGGAGTCAGTGCTGCTCTCCAGTGTCCTGTCGGTGGATTGCATTCATCTCTAGACTGTTGCAGGCTTGCTCTTGCCGACAACAACCATGGACTCAGGGACCTCAGCTATATATTTTTTTAGCTGAATTGAATTGACTTTATTTCTTACATCCTTCACATACATGAGGAGTAAAAATCTTTACGTTACGTCTCCATCTAAATGTGCAATGTGCAATCATAGTAATTTATAATAAAATAGAACAGTTGATGTAATATAGAGTACACTCAAATCAATGTGAGTTAATCAGTCTGATGGCCTGATGGAAGAAGCTGTCCCGGAACCTGTTGGTCCTGGCTTTTATGCTGTGGTACCGTTTCCCAGATGGTAGCAGCTGGAATAGATTGTGATTAGCGTGACTGGGGAGCCCAATGATCCTTTGGGCCCTTTTTACACACCTGTCCTTTTAAATGTCCTGAATCATGGGAAGTTCACAACTACGGATGCGCTGGGCTGTCCGCGCCGCACTCTGCAGAGTCCTGCGATTGAGGCAAGTACAGCTTCCATACTAGGCCATGATGTAGCCAGTCAAGATGCTCTCAATTGTGCCCCTGTAGAAAGTTCTTAGAATTTGGGGGCCAATACCAAACTTCCTCAACTGTATGAGGAGAAAGAGGCACTGTTCTGCTTTTCCCCACACAGCTGGTGTGTACAGACCACGTGAGGTCCTTGGTGATGTGGATGCTGAGGAACTTAAAGCTCTCAATCCCAGATCCATTGATGTCAATAGGGGTTAACCCATCTGTTGGTATTGTGTTTTGCACCTTGGCCCTGGAGGAACACTGTTTCATTTGTCTGTATTCATGTGCTTGGTCGAATGACAATTAAACTTGAACTTGAATTTGAAGTCCTGGCAAAATTCCTGTAAGTTTTCTTTGTGCTCTTTCAAGCTTATTGAGATCTTTCCTGCGGTAAGTGACTAGAACTACACACAATACTCCAAATCATCAATTTTGGTGTGGCACTGTAACTTAGCTATTGTAGCACCACTGCAGATTGTAAGCAGTTTGTACATTCTGCCCGTGAATGCTTGGGAATCCTCTGGGTGCTTCGGTTTCCTCCCACATTCCAAAGATGTGTGTGTCAGTAGGTTCATTGTTCTCTTAGGTGTAATTGAATGACAATAAACTGAATATGAACTTGAAATCTAGGTTGAATTTTGAACTTCGAGCTTGGCATATACCACTTATAAACTCCTTGGTGTTACCTTATCCAAAGATCTGTTCAACATGTAAGTGGCCATTGCAAAGAAGGGACTTATTTTCTAATTTCCTGGAAGTTTGCATGCCATCCAAAACTTTGCCAAAACTTCTATGCAGTAGATGCACAGTAGAAAATATTCTGACTAGTTGCATCACAGCCTAGTATGAAAACGTCAATGGCCAGGATTGGAAATGTCTACAGAAGTGGTGAATACTGAATGGTCCATCACAGGAAAGCCCTCCCCACCACTGAGCACATCTGCATCGAGCACTGCCTCAAGAAAGCAGCAGCCATCTTCAAGGCCTCCTACCATCCAGGCCATGCTCTCTTCTTGCTACCTTCGATTAGGCAGGAGCTACAGGACCCTTAATTCCCACACCAAGATGCTCAGGAATAGTTATTACCCTACAATCATCATGCTTCTGAAGCAGGGTGGATGATGTCATCATCTCAATGTTGAATTGACTTCATAACCTGGTAGACTTCCTTTCAAGGACTCTGAAACTCATGTTCTCAGTATTATTTATTTACTTTTAAAAATTATTTGCACAGTTTGCTTCTTTTGCAAATTGGTTGTTTGGTGGTCTTGATGGTTTTTATAGCTTCTGTTGGTTTCCTTTGTTTATTTTTCTGTAAATGCCTGCAAGAAAAAGAATCTCAAGATAGTATTTGGTGTCATATATGTACTTTGATAATAAACTTACTTTGAACTTTGACAAACTTTAGAACAATAAGAGGGGACTTGAATAACACACAAGATTAGGTGAGGTTTATACAATGTGGGTGTGGAATAAATTATTTTTATTTAGAGATACAGCATGGGAACAAACCCTTCCATCCCAATGGCCCCACATCACCCAATTACACCATGTGACCAATTAACCTAATAACTCGTACATCTTTGGAATGTGGGAGAAATGTGTGGTAATATTTTGATTGATATGCTGTGCGTGATACATGTTTTGTGAGTGCACCATGGTTCCGGATGAACTTTATTTTGTTTGGTTGTATATATGTACAGTCAGATGACAATAAACTTGAAATTGAACTTGACGTGTACTGGACATTGATAGCTTCTTAATTAGTAAGGGTGTCAAAGGTTACGGGGAGAAGGCAGAAGAACAGCGCTGAGAGCCATGATGAAATAGCAGAGCAGACTCGATGGGCTGGAGTTTCTAATTCCGCTAAATGTCTTACGGTATTATGTATGGTCTATTGTACTTCTCTCCATAACCTTTAGCAATGTCTGACAATACTTATATTGGCTAAATTCCACACTGATGTTTCATAAGATTCAACTACTTCATACACAGATTATAAATTAAACAATTAGCAATAATAATTAAATGTGCAAACCAGTAATATCAAATATTGTAACACCATAAGACCATAAGACATAGGAGCAGAATTAAGCCATTCGGCCCATCGAGTGTTCTCTTATTCCATCATGGCTGATTTATTATCCCTCCCGACCCGTTCTTCTGCCTTCTCCCCGTAACCTTTGACGCATTGACTAATCACGAACATATTAACCTTCACATTAAAAGTATGCAATGACTTGACCTCCACAGCCATCTGTGGCAATGAATTCCACTGATCCGCCACCCTCTGGTTAAAGAAATTTTTCCTTATCTCAGTTCTAAATGTACATCCCTCTGTTCAGAAGCTGTGTCCTCTGGACTCAGACTCCTACGTGATTGGAAACCTCCTCTCCATGTCCGCTCTACTAGGTCATTCAATATCCAATATGTGTGTGGCCTTCGTCGGTCATGGTCGACCATGGGTACTGTGCCTCCGGTAGTCACTGGGAGTGGCTTCTCCAGGGTGCAAGCCAGGGCAGAGTTGATATGGAGATCCATCTGTTGCCCATGCAGTGGGACCACCCACCCCCCCCCCCCCCCCATGCTGATGACAGGTCCAAAGGAACGACGAAAGTCGATACAGTTTGGTGCCAGCAGCATCGCAGGAGTTGCCGTGCCGGTGCTGGGTACAGCAGTCAGCCGCCTTCAGGACTCCAACTCCAGGTTTCTCCTCCGGGTTTACTCCCAAAGCCTTTCCCGTGATCCGGTATAGCTGCAAGGCAGCGGAGGTTTGAAATCTGAGTTTCCCTCTCCTAGATGAGCTGCCATCCATGGAAACCTTGCCACCCGGAGCAACTGGTTTTAAGGCGCCAGAGGTCTGCCTTTGCCCCTTCTCCTGTCAGTGAGAACAGCTCCGCCAGGCATAAGAACTATGCCACACGTGAAGGCCAGGAGTTGGACTTGGCTGTCAGAGGCTGTTTGAGACGCACACCATGAAGAGCGTTTGTTTAGCAGTGGGAGCTCGTCCCCACCACCACCCTTCGGCTATGACCTACCCTTGGAGCCAATAGAGATCCCCCTAATTCTTCTAAACTCCAGCAAAATCCACACGGTTCCCAACCCAAAGCTACAGAGCTCATAAAATGCCACAATCATTGTAAACGAGAGGCCTATTCTTCCCAATCACATCAGCAAAGAGGTACAGCACAATGTGTTTATGGTTGAAGCCAAGTTACTTTGCACATTCTGGGAGATTGTTCAGATGTAGAAATCACATAGATACGATACATGAGGGACTGAAGGTTTGGAGATAAGTGGTGTGCAGGCTGTAACATCTGGTCACAGCAAATGAAATAGAATCACTTTATAGACTTTCAAACTCGCTCTCAAGTTGCATTAGCAGTGAAACGGGGGAAGGAACAGCACTCTTTGGTCCCACCACTTGGGACATCAATCACACTCAGGATACTACCTTTAAAAAGTGAGCTGTGGGCAAGAGTCAGAACTATTTGATGTCATCTGATTGTGCTTTAGTAAGAACCTTTTAACATCCTAGCTTGTAGTGTAATAAACATTTATTAGAACAGGGGGTTCAATCGACTGAACTTGAAAGACCGGGGCAGATTCCTTCAGAGTGGCACGGCAGGTGGCCTCAACCCAGCCTACAAATCCCCATTTCAGCAGTTCCTCTACAATCCTTTTACTGTTTGTCTTTTATATGTCAGTGAGTTGTTATGTCTCAATGCAAGATCTTAGATCACATTTCCTCCCCATTCTGATGTCTGGGCTGGAATCTTGTTTTTATGCATTGAGTTGCTGCCACATGATTGGCTGATTAGATACCGGCATTAATGAGCAGGTATACAGGTGTGCCTAGTAAAGTGGGCACTGAGAGTATTTTACTTAAGACTATGGTCGGAAGGAACAGGTCAAGAATTTGGCTGGAGTTGCTGTCTGTTTGCTACACGATGTCGTGTGGTGGACATTCCACTTACAATCATACATGACTCCCATCTCCACATCAAACTTAACGTCACGGAGATTACAGTGGGAGAGTGAACTTCTGAGATCATGTTACAAGGCAAAATATAAGGGTTCAAGTTTATTTCTCATCTGTATATCGACAGCGAAGTGTGTTGTTTGCGTTCACAACCCAGCGGTTTTCTGGAGGGCAGTCCGCCATGAATTTCAGTGCAAAACATAGCATGTCTACAATGTTCTGCACAACCAACAACAACAACAACAACAACAGACCAAAACAAGATTACAACAGCAGAATAGTGCACCTGTGATGGTTAGTATGACACTATCACAGTTTGGAGTGTCAGATTTTGAAGTTCAATTCCGGCATCCTCCGTACAGAGTTCGTACATCCTCCCCATGGGATGTGGTAGTTCCCTGCAGGTGCTCTGATTTCTTCCCACACCTCAAAAACGTCCAGGTTAGGAGGTTAATTGGTCATTGACCAGCAAATTGTCCTGTGATGAGGCTAGAGTTAAATAGGTGGGTCGCTGGGTGATACACTCGGAGGGCTGAAAGGGCCTATATGTATCTCTAAATAAACCAATAAATAAACAATAAACACACACACACACACACACACACACACACACACACACACACACACACACACACACACACACACACACACACACACACACACACACACACACACACACACACACACACACACACACACACACCAATGGATTCATACCTCCCTTCCATCAACTCCCGTTCGGACCTCTGGACTTCCTCACTTTGGAGACACTAATCCTACAAGCTAAACTTGGCTACAGACACTCAGTAAGCTGAGTGCCCAAAGTAGCAGGACAAGCAGACACTAAACATACATACGGACATAAATACTTAACTAAAGCATGCACCTGGGATTGGACACGCTAGGGGCAGGGAACATGTTCCCAACGTTGGGGGAGTCCAGAACCAGAGGCCACAGTTTAAGAATAAGGGGTAGGCCATTTAGAACGGAGTTGAGGAAAAACCTTTTCACCCAGAGAGTTGTGGATCTGTGGAATGTTCTGCCTCAGAAGGCAGTGGAGGCCAATTCTCTGGATGCTTTCAAGAAAGAGTTGGATAGAGCTCTTAAAGATAGCGGAGTCAAGGGATATAGGGAGAAGGCAGGAACGGGGTACGGATTGTGGATGATCAGCCATGATTGCAGTGAATGGTGGTGCTGGCTCGAAGGGCTGAATGGCCTACTCCTGCACCTATTGTCTATTGTATATTGTCTTTCTGCTGCAGCACACTCCACTGTCTACTGTTTCCATGGCACTCTCTGGTCCACAGCAACCTGAGAGGGAAAGAGACCTCATGGTTACTACATGCTGGATTTAAACCCGACTGGTGCTGTGATGTCATTGGCTAAATGGAAGCAAATGGGATGTGCTGCAATAGTCCTTACACAGGTCAGTCCAGTCCCCACCTCCTACCTGGAGTGGCTTTCAGTGAGCTGGTAAGTCAAGACACTTCCTGCAACACCAGTGGCCTCAGATTTGGGCCAACAGACCTTGGGCCTCTGACTGCCCCAGCAGAGTCACAGAGAATGATGATCCCTATTCAGAAGAGAGCAGTAATCATGCCTGTGTACAACAGGACCAGCATTTTTGATGAAGGACACAGTCAAAACAATGAATCACTTTCTCTTGCAGGTAATATTTGATGTGATGGCTATCTCGTATGTTGTCTTTTTTGGTTCAATATCTCCAGAAATTTCCAACTTGTTATTTGTCTCTATAACATTATTTCACTCAGTTATTAGATACTATAACTTTAAGTTGAGTAATTGCCTTCTACTACCTGCGAGGTTTGTTACTGTGCAAATAATTCACTGTGCAGTGGTCTTACATCACATTGCTACTGTGCCAAGTCAAATAACATTGCAATAGATTCTATATCACTGTACTTGTATATTAAAGGATTTATCCATCATGCCACAGTTATTGCATCACTCTTGCTTTGGAAAACATTACAATACAAAGACATTCAGGAGCCAATAAAGCTGCAGCTCAAGTTCAGGCTATTGTCATTCTAAGATACACATGTATACAATCAAATGAAACAACTTTCCTCCTGACCGAGGAGCACAACACAGTACGTATAACTCACACAGATAACATATATAAAGTAATATTACCACAAATAAACTAACAAATAATAAGGGGAACATACGAGACAGGCTAAAAAGTAAACAGTATAACAGTATAAAAGTAAACAGTATTGGCGCTTCGTATGTGATGAGACCTAAGAAATAACAGGGACTTTACGGCCTGGAGATGGAAGCTGTTTTCCATCCTAACAGTTCTTGCCCTAATGCTATGGTACCTCCTGCCTGATGGTAAGGGGTTCAAAGAGATTATTGGATGGATAGGAGGGATCACTGACAACGTGATGGGCCTTGTATGTGCAGCGCTCCTGACAACTTTCAAGATTGTTACCTCATTGTCATGAATAAATGATACATTCTGTACCCTTCAATAGCAAGCTAAATACTGCTTATGAGATAGAGGCTATCTAAAGACCCTTCCCCCCCCCCAAATATATGCCACTTTTGTCTTACTTACTACAGTTCTGAATAGCAAGAAAGATGACACCTTTTGAAGATGTCCTCAGTGGTGGGGAAGATTGTGCCCATGGTGGTACTGGCTGTGTCTATAACTCTGCAGTCTCTTGTGGCCATGCACCTTGGAGTTCCATATGGTTAGAGGGTGAATCTTTTCCTGGTAATCAAACCTCTAGTAAGTTTTTAAAAATGCATATCTCTCACCCACACAGGCCTCCCAGGATAGGCCACCACCGGACCTGTACAGGTTTTGGCCCCGGACTCTCAAACAGACATCAGGCCTCCATCTCCAGCACAGGCTGGGTCTCCAGTCCTTGGTCCCAGACTCCCAAACTCGCAGACATAAGACCTGCAATTTCCAGCCTCTAGCCCAGACTCGCCCTCTGTCTATTGGAACTCAAAAGCACAGCAACTCAAGGGGCTGCAGAGAATTATAGACACAACCAGCACCATGACGGGTACAACCCAGCCCATCACTGAGGACATCCGCAGAAGGTGGCATTCAGCTTCAATGACTGAGACGATCCAGGACATACCTGCTTCTCAGCACTAACACTGGGCACGAGGTGCAGTGGCCTGAAGACATGCTCACAGTTTAGGAATAGCTTCTTCCCCTCCACCATCATATTTCTGAAAGGTCCCTGAACCCATGAATGCTATGGTCCCTTTTCAGACCATAGGAGCATAAGACATGGCAGCAGAATTAGGCCATTCAGCCCATCGAGCTGCCTTGCAAATCCATCTCGACCCCCTTTTCCGGTCTTTTCCCCATAATCTTTGATGCCCTGACTAATCAAGAAACTACCAACCTCGGCTTTTAATCTGCTTAATGACTTGGCCTCATTTAACATCTGCGATAAAGCATTCCGAAGGTTCACCACCATCTAGATCAAGAAATCCTTCCTTTTCGTTACACCCCTTGCTTACTTTGTAATTTATAGTAATTTTTACATCTTTGCACTGGACTACAGCTGCAAAGCAACTCACTTCACGACATAAGTTCAGTGATTCTGACTCTGATATTCGAAAAAGGGAAGTGGTTTACAGTGAAACACGTGCATGAGAACATTTGTAATATTATCCTCAGAGAATAATAAACAGACACTCGGAATGTAAAATGTAACATAGTTTACAGAAATTAATCCAAACATCTGGTTTAATACATGAGTTTTTAAGTGGATGAGAAGTACATGGGAAAACAATGTTGGTTCTGTAACTTGATGAAGTTTTGTCAAACAGTGGGGTGCTGTGGCATAGAGCAGCCAGTGATAATATAAACAGTCTTCTCAAAGTTTCAGGGACATTTGCCAAATCTCAAGCTTCATTTACAAGCAGTGGGTCAGGGAGAAAGACAAAAAAAGAATTAAATGACATCTTTTTCCCAGGGTTGCAGTGTCTAACACCAGAGGACATGCATTTAAGGTGAGAGGGTGAAATTTCAAAGCAGATGGGAGAGAGAAGTTTTTTTACACAGTGTTGTGGGTGGCTGAAATGTGCTGCCTGGGGTCATAGTAGAGACTGAAACATTAAGAAACGTTAGGAGACATTTAGATAGGCACATGAATGTGGGGGAAATGGAGGGACAGGGACAGTGCTTTGGAAGAAGATTAGTTTAATGGCCATTTGATTACTAATGTGATTGATTCAGCATCACATTGCAGGCCGAAGGGTCTGTTCCTGTTCTGTACAGTTCTATGTTCTACAACATGAGAATAAAACATTAATGTTCACTTAAATCAAAACTAACAGGAAAAACTGCACAGAACTTGAGAGGTTCTGGTACATTAAGGTATTTAAGACACACCAGTTGGAAGAGCACAGAGAAAATTTACAAGGATGTTGCCAGGTCTGGAGGACCAGAGTTATAGGGAGAGGTTGACTAGGTTAGGATTTTATTCCCCAGAATGTAGAAGATTGAGGGGAGATTTGATAGAGGTGTACAAAATTATGAGGGGCAAAGATAGGGTAAATCCAAGCAGGCTTTTTCCATGGAGGTTGGGTGAGATTACAACCAGCAGTCTTGGGTTAAGGGTGAAAGGTGAAATAGTTAAAGGGAAACATGAGGGGGAACTTCTTCACTCAGAGTATGGAATGAGCTCCCAGCAGAAGTGATGGATGCAGATTTGATCTCAATAGCTAAGAGGTCTGGATAGATATATGGATGGAGGGATATGGTCCAGGTGCAGGTCGATGGGACTTGGCAAGATTATAGTTCAGCACAGGTTAGATTGACCAAAGTACCTATTTCTGTGAGTCTAGAGCACTACAAATCTAATTGGGTAATTTCTCACTTGTTCTTACTGCTTTCCCTTCATAGTGATTCACATATCTAAATTCTTCCATTGGAGATGTGCAATATTTTTCCCTTTCCCAGTGTACAATCATTTTCTTGTTGTCATTAGAAATAAAAATTAAATATAAAACTTTTCCTGTTCCATCCATTCCACCTTTGGTTGCAAAAAATACGTACTTCCAGGTATTCTGTATAAAACCAAAAGATAAAAGATGCATTTCCTTTCTATGATCTCCTCCAGTCAACTATCGGTAACTTTCCAATGCAACATGCCCAGAATGCTGGAGGATCTCAGCAGGTCAGGCAGCATCAATGATGAGGAACAACCAGTTGATGCTTCCGGCCGAGACTCTTCTTCAGGACTGGAAGGGAAGAGGGAAGATGCCAGAGTAAGAAGGTTGGAGGAAGGAAAGGAGGACAAACTAGAAGGTGATAGGTGAAGGCAGGTGAGTGGGGGAGGTGATAGGTGGAAAAGGTAAAGGACTGAACAAGAAGGAATCTGATAGGAGAAGAGGATTGACCATGAGGTAAAGAGAAGGAGTAGGGGTGCCAGTGGGAGCTGATAGGCAGGTGAGGAGAAGAGAAAGGATGAGAGAGGAGCCAGAATGGGAAATGGAATTAGAGAGAAAGAGGCAGGGCTTTAGAGCTCCCCCAATTTTGGACTGCTCTTCACTGTTTAGTTTTATCATTTCTTCCTTGGAAGAAATACCTTCATATACCAAGTCCCTAACTTTTGGAAATACCTCTCTCCTCCCTTTCCTCCTAGAAGCTTTGGATTATCAATCACATCAAATGTTTGGTTCAATGCCAATAATTTGTTTTTGCTGCAGAAACGTTGAGGTCATAAAGAGATAGGATCAAGACTGTGGCCCGGGTTCAGAAGAATGGTGGGGGGGTAGTCTCGTTAAAGCCTGCTGAATAATTAAAAGGTATAGACTGAGAGTATTTCTGATAATGAGAGATTCTAGGATCAGAGGGCACAGCTCCCGAGTAAAAGGATGCCCCTTTAGAACAGAGATGAGACGCAATTTCTTTAACCAGAAAGTGATGAATCTGTGGAATCCAGTCATTGGATACATTTAAAGCAGAGGTTGATAGGTTCTTGATTAGTCATGGTGTCAAAGGTTATGGGGACAAGAGAAGTAAATCAGACATGATGGAGTGCAGCCAGTCTTGATGGGCCAAAGGGCATGATTCTGCTCCCTTGTCTTGTGCTCTTATGGTCTTATTCAGCCTCAGGAACCTGCCCCAGCATTCAGCAAGCTGATGGGTGATTCAATCTTGGCCACTCGTTTCCCAGCCTCTCCCTCACTCCCTTTCCTGTCAGTCTCTGCCCCCACAGCTCTCTGAGGAAATGAATTCCAAACACCACCTCTGGGAGAAGCAGTTCACTGAACTTGTAAAATGTGAGGCAATCTTTTTGTAATGCTTTGAGAAATTGATCCAATTCAGCAAAATATAAACTATTCAGTAAACTTGGAGCATGCTTGTCGGCAGGAATGAAGCCGGGTCAAAATATATGAGTGTAGGAAATCAGAAATAAAATTCAAGAAGTAGATGCCAGTCAGACAGCGGAGAGATGAAAGATGCAACAACTTGTCTCTTCCTCTACCAGCACAACGCCTTTGTTTAAGTATACATAAATTCCATTGAATATCTTTATTTTCCTATAAATTTCTGCAAGAAGATGAATCTGAAGGTAATATGTAGTGACATATATGTAAACTCAGCAGCCACCTGATTAGGTACACCTACACACCTGCCTGTTAATACAAGTATCTATTCAGCTAATCATGGGGTAGCAACTCACTGCATAAAAGCATGGTCAAGAGGTTCGGTTGTTGTTCAGCCCAAACATCAGAAGGGGAAGAAATGTGATTTACGTGATTTTGATTGTGGAATAATTGTTGGTGCCAGACGGGGTGGTTTGAGTATCTCAGAAACTGCTGATCTCCTGGGATTTCCACACACAACAGTCTCTGGAGTTTACAGAGAATGATGCAAAAAAAATCCAGTGAGCGCCAGTTCTATGGGAGAAAACAGTGTATTAATGAGAGGTCAGATGAGAATGGCCAGACTAGTTCAAGCTGATAGGAAGGTGACAGTAACTCAAATAGCCTCATGTTACAACAGTGGTGTGTAGAAGAACATCGCTGAATGCACAAAACTTTGAACCTTGAATTGGATGTGTTTCGTAAATTCTTGTGTAAGGTTGTATCACTTCTGGTTCTGTCATGGTATTATTATGCATGAAGCAACTTTTAGAATCATAAGACTAAAAAGCTTACTGTAAGAGCAGAATTAGGCCATTCAGCCCATTGAATCTATCCATCATTCTATCATGGCTGATTTATTTTCCCTCTCAACCCCATTGTCCTGCCTTCTCCCCAGACCCTTTGACACCCTGACTAATCTAGAACCTGTCAGACTCTGCTTTAAATATACCCAATAACTTGGCCTCTACTGCCATCTGAGGTAATGAGTTCCACAGATTTACCACACTCTGGCTAAAGAAATTCCTCCTCATCGCCAAATGGGCATTCCTCTGTTCTGAGACTACCACACCAGGCTCTGGGAAATATTATACACCTTGTTACATAAACTGTGACAGTGAAATCTGGTGAAATAATGTGTATAAATGATTTGTGCATCAGCTATTTCTGATTTTCAATTATCCAAGACATCCTTGAAATTGAAGACTTCTATTTTGCCCAGGTACAGCTTCATGTATAACAAACTTAGAAGAGGCAAAACAGGCAGGAAATGATAATGTAAAAGGTACCTACCTCCAGGATCAAGGACAGTTTCTGTCCCATTGTAATAACATTATTAAATGTTTCTCTAGTACGGTAAGATGGACGCTTGACCTCACAATCTACCTTGTTAAGATCTTGAAACTAATTGTTTACCTGCACTGCATTTCCTCTGCTGTTGCACTTTATTCTGCACTGTTACTGTTTTCAGAATCAGAATTAGGTTTAATATCACTGGCGTACGACTTGATATTTGTTGTTATGCAGCAGCAGTACAAAGCAATACATAATAATAAAATCTATAAATTACAATAAGAAATACAGTATGTATAAAAATTAATTGAAATAAGCAGTGCAAAAAGAGAGCAAAAAATAATGAGGTGGAATTCATAGGTTCACTGTCCATTCAGAAATCTGATGGTGGAGGGGAAAAAGCTGTTCCTGAAATGTTGAGTGTGTGTCTTTAGGCTCCTGTGCCTCCTCCTTGATGGCAGCAACGAGTGGAAGGTATAGCCTGGGCGATGGCGGCTGCCTTGATATTGTTTTTCCTTGTTCAATGCACAGTGTAAAGATCTGATCTGTATAAACAGCAGGTAAGACAAGCTTTTCACTGTATCTTTACATGTGACAATAATAAGCCAATCCCAATTCCATTTAGTGGTCTATTTATTAACGTGGATCAAGATTATTTGAAATTGTCAGGAGTCATTGAGAAAGAAGTCTAAGAAGAGACTTGGAACTAAGTACAACGGCCCTGAATTTTTGCTCGGTGCCTGCTGCTCTGACAAGAAGCACTGGAAACACTGTTAGGGAGGGTATGAAACTCAGACCCTGGGGGAAGAAAAACTAGTGTTGAGTGTCCATGCAAAAGCCAAGCAGTGATAATCACTCATACTTCAACTGAAGAAGCCCGTATTACGCTTGAAGCAGAGAAGCAGTGGTTAAGTCATCTGTTCCGTGTTTCCAAAGTTATTGTGCAAAGCTGGAGTAGCACTTTCACAACTCAGAACTCACTTTCCAGATCTGTACTTGAAGTGCTATAAGTGCCTGCAATATCCTTAGCACCTTAAAGAGGGTGTGGTAGAGGATATTGTGGAGAGGTAAACGGTACCCTGTAACTATAATTGAATAAAATTAATGTGCCTCGAATTCAATATTTTGCAAAGTACTTTTTAATTGAAATGACGTTACGCAGCTGTAGCAACAAACAACAGAGATCTGAACAATGGCAGCCGAGAGAAACTCGAAGGGAAAACAGCATAAGGGCTGAAGAATATATATCGTCAATCTTCAAAGTAAGTTTATGATACATGAGAGCTGCACTTCTGAAAGGAGGAACCTAACAAATGCATCTCCAACTTGCTCCCCTCTCATATTAATCATTAGATAGCTAACCATCGATAGGCTGATTTTCATGCATTTGGATGCACACGTGTGTCTCTATATCTGTGACACTGACTAATTGTTGCCAGTTTTGAAATAATAGAAGTGTCTTAAAATGTCTAAATGTAATTTGTTATATAAACAGGGAAAAACGCAGTGGGAAAGAATTTTCATAATGGAAATGCAGAATCTCCTATTAAATTTACGCATTGTGGTTCTTACAATGGAGTAGAATACTTTAGGAAACCAATTTAATATTTGCAGTTTTCAACGCTTTAGAATAGATTCAATTATTAAGGAAATGCAATTAAAACAATTGCTATGTCAGCAGTTTTAAATAATATGCATAACTTTATTCTGCAATAATTGGCAACTCAGAAACTGCACTGAATGCATAATTACTTTAAAAGTAGTCCTGGTATTGAAAAGAGAAATCTATATTTTGTTGGGGTTAAGTAGATGGTTTTCAGTGTCACTTGATATCTTCATTTTATGCCCTCTCCATATTGGTATAGAAAACGGATGCCTTCAAAAACATATACTCAGTGGGCCATCTTATTAGGCGAACCTGCTCGTTAATGCAAAAAATATCTAATCAGCCAAAAAAAGCAGCAACAACTCAATGCATAAAAACAGGCAAGAGGTTCAGACCAAGCATCAGAATGGGGAAGAAATGTGATTTAAGTGACTTTGACCGTGAAATGATCTCCTGGGGATTTTCACACACAACAGTCTCTAGAATTTACAGAGAATTGTGCGAAAAACAAAAAAAAAAGACATCCAGTGAGCGGCAGTTCTGTGGACAAAAACAAACAGTTAATGAGAGAGGTCAGAGGAGAATGGCCAGACTGGTTCAAACTGACAGGAGAACGACTGTAACTCAAATAATCACGTTACATCAGCGGTGTACAGAAGAGCATCTCTGAATGCACAACACATCAAACCTTAAAGAAAATGGGCCTAATAACGTGGTCACTGAGTATATACGATTGCAATATGTAATAGCCTGTGCAACATTTCCAAACTCATTAAAACACCTTATAGGGTTTTATTTGTCTGTTCAGTGTAATTTGTATACTGAGAAACAGAAATGTTGGCAGGAAACACTTAGCAAGAATGTAAGAAGAGGCAGCAGGAGGCCTTTCAGTCACTGTGACTGCTCTACTGTTCAGTAAGATTTATGGCTGAGTATTAACAATGATTTCTTTACTATCTAAAAACTTATTGGTACAGGATAGATGGGCTGAAGGGCCTGTTTCTGTGCTGTAGTGCTCTGTGACTCTATGACAGAGTAATGGTTCGACACAGGCTAGATGGGTCGAAGGGTCTGTTGTGTTCTATAAGCTCTATCTGCTTATTCTCTTCCATATAACCAGTAGATTGGTCAAAGCAATCTATAAACAAATTCAAGTCCAAATAAGAGTTCAGTCAAGGAAATAAACCCAAATAAAGACTTTAGTGCAGCAACTAGATCTGACATCACTTGTCAGACAACAGTGAACTGAGTAACCATACTCAGCCAATTGTTCGTGAATATAAAATAAGCAACCAACACTCCTTAAATCAACAGTACACACGTATACATGTGTACCATCAAACAAAACAACGTTCCCCCAGACCAAGGAAACATAACTCTCACTGTGCATGAAACTCCTGCCTGATCCTGCCAGATCTGCATAGAACATAGAAATTGACAACACACTACAGGCCCTTCGGCCCACAATGTTGTGCAATTTAGACCGTAAGACACAGGAGCAGAATTAGGCCCATCGAGTCTGCTCTGCCATTCAATCATGGCCGATCCTTTGTTTCTGTCTCCTCTTCAACCAAAGTACCCAGCTTTCTCCCCGTAACCTTTGTTGCCATGTACATATCAATCTCTGTCTTAAATACACTCATCAACCTGGCCTCCACAGCTTCATGTGGCAACAAATTCCACAAATTCACCACCCTTTGGCTAAAGAAATTTCTCTGCATCTCTGTTTTGAAAGGGCACCCCTCTATCTTGAGGCTGTGCCCTCTTGTCCTAAGCTCCTCCACCATGGGAAACATCCTTTCCACATCTACTCTGTCTCGGCCTTTCAACATTCGAAAGGTTTCAATGAGATCCCCCCTCATCCTTCTGAATTCCAGTGAGTACAGACCCAGAGCCATCAAACAGTCCTCGTTTGATAACCCTTTCATTCCTAGAATCATCCTTGTGAACTCCTCTGGGCCCTCTCTAATGCCAGCACGTCTTTTCTAAGCTGAGGGGCCCAAAAGTGCTCACAATACTCAAGGTGAGGCCTCTCCAGTGTTTTATAAAGCCTCAGCATCACATCCCTGCTCTTGTATTCTAGGTCTCTTGAAATGAATGCTAACATTGCATTTGCCTTCCTCACCACCGACTTAACCTGCAAATTAACCTTCAGGGTGTTCTGCACAAGGCTCCCAAGTCCCTCTGCATCTCGGATTCCTGGACTTTCTCCCCATTTAGAAAAAGATCGCACATTTATTTCTGCTACCAAAGTGCATGACCATGCATTTACCAACATTGTATTTCATTTGCCACTTTCTTGCCCATTCTCCTAATCTGTCTAAGTCCTTCTGCATCCTACCTGTTTCCTCAACACTACCTGCCCCTCCACCAATCTTCGTATCATCTGCAAACTTGGCAACAAAGCCGTCTATTCCATCATCTAAATCATTTATATACAGCATAAAAAGAAATGTCCCAACACCAACCTCTGCAGAACATCACTAGTCACTGGTAGCCAAACAGAAAAGGATCTTTTTAACGATAGGGTCTTTTAAGAGACTCCTGAATGGCTACACAGAGCTTAGAAAAATAGAAGGCTATGGGTAAAGTCTAGGTAGTTCGAAGGTAGGGACATGTTCAGCACAACTTTGTGGGCTGAAGGGCCTGTTTTGTGCTGTAGGTTATCTATGTTTATATTCCCACTCACTGCCTCCTACCAACCAGCCAATGCCTTAACCATGTTAGTGACTTTTCTGTAATACCATAGTCTCTTAACTTGGTAAGCAGCCTCATGTGTGGCACCTTGACAAAGGCCTTCTGAAAGTCCAAAGATACAACATCCACTACATCCCCTTTATCTATCCTACTTGTAATCTCCTCAAAGAATTCCAACAGGTTCATCAGGCAGGATTTTCCCTGAAGGAAACCATGCTGACTTTGTGCTGTCTTGTCCTGTGTCACCAACTACTCCATCACCTCATCCTTAACAATTGACTCCAACATCTTCCCAACCACTGACGTCAGGCTAACTGGTCTATAATTTCTTCTCTGCTGCCTTCCTCCTTTCTTAAAGAGTGAAGTGACTTTTGCAATTTTCCAGTCCTCTAGCAGCATGCCAGAGTCATTTATTTTTGAGAAATCATTTCTAATGCCACCACAATCTCTAACGCTACCTCTTTCAGAATCCTAGGGTGCAGTCCCTCTGGTCTGGGTGACTTATGTACCTTTAGATCTTTCAGCTTTTTGAGCATCTTCTCTCTTGTAACAGTAACTGTACCCACTTTTCTTCCTTCACACACTACATCAGGCATACTGCTAGTATGACAAAGAATTTAGTAACGCCTGTCATTACGTGCCCTGTCTTATGACATGGACAATTATTGTCTTATGACCATGATTGTTCTTGGCAAATTTTTCTCCAGAAGTGGTTTGCCATTGCCTTCTTCTGAGCCGTGTCTTTACAAGATGGGTGACTCCAGTCATTATCAATACTCTTCAGAGATTGTCTGGCGTCAGTGGTCGCATCACCAGGACCTGTGACAAGTATATTACCACAAATAAATTAACAAATATTACGGTGCACGTATGACACGAGTTAAAAAGTAAACTGTATAACGGCACTGGTGCTTCAGTGCCGTTTGTGACATTCTGGGTGGTGACAGGGAGATCAGTAGTTTTACAGCCTGGGGTAAGAAGCTGTTTCCCATCTTAACAGCTCTTGTCCTAATGCTACTGTACCTCCTGCCTGATGGTAGGGGGTCAAACAGATTGTTGGATGGATGGTCGGGGTTATTGACAATATTATACTCCCTGCATATGCACTACTCTTAATAAATATCGAATGGGTGGAAGAGGGACCCCGATGATTCTCTCAGCAGTCCTCACAAATCCTTGTAGGGACTTGTGATCAGATACTTTACAGTTCAAAATGATTTTTGCATGATTGTGCCTTTTGTTCTAACAGTGATTCACTAATCCACTGCTGTTAACTTTGCCAAATCCTGCCTTGACCATGACTGCTTCAGGGATAATCCATTGTTGTTAGCTCTACCCAAACCGCCTTGATGACCACTGCCTCAGGGATAATCCACTGCCTTTGACTCTACCCATAAAACCATAAGACATAGGAGCAGAATTAGGCCACGTGTCCCATCAAGCCTGCTCCACCATTCCATCATGGCAGATCCCACATCCTACTGAACCCCATACACCATCCTTCTTGCCATATGCTTTGACACCCTGATTGGTCAGGAAACTGTCAACTTCCACCTTAAATATACCCACGGACTTGTCCTCCACCGCAGTCTGTGCAGAGCCTTCCACAGATTCACTGTTCTTTGGCAAAAAAGATTCCTCCTTGCTTCTGTTCTAAAGGGTCACCCCTCAATTTTGAGGCTGTGCCCTCTAGTTCTGGATACCCCCACTATAGGAAACATCCTCTCCACATCCACCCTATCTAGTCCTTTCAACATTCGGTAGGTTTCAATGAGATCCCCTCGCATTCTTCTAAATTACTGTGAGTACAGGCCCAAAGCTGCAAGTGCTCCTCATGTGTTAACCCCTTCATTCCCAGAATCATCCTCGTGAACCTCCTCTGGACTCTCTCCAATGACAACACATCCTTTCTGAGATATGCAGACCAAAACTGTTGACAATACTCCAAGTGTGGCCTGACTAGTGCTTTATAAAACCTCAGCATTATCTCCTTGTTTTATATTCTATTCCCCTTGAAATCAATGCCAACGTTGAGTTTGCCTTCTTTACCACAGACTCAACCTGTAAATTAACTTTCTGGGAGTCTTGCACGAGGATTTCTAAGTCCCTCTGCAGTCTGATGTTTGAACCTTCTCCAAATTTAGATATTAGTCAGCACTATTCTTCCTTTTACACAAAACCATGATCATATATTTCCCAACACTGTATTCCATCTGTCACTTTTTTGCCCATTCTTCCAATTTGTCCAAGTCCTGCGGCAATCACATTGCTTCCTCAGCACGACCTTCCCATCCACTGCCGTTAACTGCTCCCAGCCCCGCCTTGACCACTACTGTCCCAGGGATAATCCACTGCTGTTAACTGCTCCCAGCCCCGCCTTGACCACTACTGCCCCAGGGATAATCCACTGCCGTTAACTGCTCCCAGCCCCGCCTTGACCACTACTGTCCCAGGGATAATCCACTGCCGTTAACTGCTCCCAGCCCCGCCTTGACCACTACTGCCCCAGGGATAATCCACTGGCGTTAACTGCTCCCAGCCCCGCCTTGACCACTACTGCCCCAGGGATAATCCACTGCCGTTAACTGCTCGCAGCCCCGCCTTGACCACTACTGCCCCAGGGATAATCCACTACTCTTAACTGTATCCAGCCCTGCATTGACCACTACTGCCCCAGGGATAATCCACTGCCGTTAACTGCTCCCAGCCCTGCCTTGACCACTACTGTCCCAGGGATAATCCACTGCCGTTAACTGCTCCCAGCCCCGCCTTGACCACTACTGCCCCAGGGATAATCCACTGCCGTTAACTGCTCCCAGCCCCGCCTTGACCACTACTGCCCCAGGGATAATCCACTGCCGTTAACTGCTCCCAGCCCTGCCTTGACCACTACTGCCCCAGGGATAATCCACTGTCGTTAACTGCTCCCAGCCCCGCCTTGACCACTACTGTCCCAGGGATAATCCACTGCCGTTAACTGCTCCCAGCCCTGCCTTGACCACTACTGCCCCAGGGATAATCCACTGCCGTTAACTGCTCCCAGCCCCGCCTTGACCACTACTGTCCCAGGGATAATCCACTGTTGTTAACTGCTCCCAGCCCCGCCTTGACCACTACTGTCCCAGGGATAATCCACTGCCGTTAACTGCTCCCAGCCCCGCCTTGACCACTACTGCCCCAGGGATAATCCACTGGCGTTAACTGCTCCCAGCCCTGCCTTGACCACTACTGTCCCAGGGATAATCCACTGCCGTTAACTGCTCCCAGCCCCGCCTTGACCACTACTGTCCCAGGGATAATCCACTGGCGTTAACTGCTCCCAGCCCTGCCTTGACCACTACTGCCCCAGGGATAATCCACTGCCGTTAACTGCTCCCAGCCCCGCCTTGACCACTACTGCCCCAGGGATAATCCACTGCCGTTAACTGCTCCCAGCCCTGCCTTGACCACTACTGCCCCAGGGATAATCCACTGCCGTTAACTGCTCCCAGCCCCGCCTTGACCACTACTGCCCCAGGGATAATCCACTGCCGTTAACTGCTCCCAGCCCTGCCTTGACCACTACTGTCCCAGGGATAATCCACTGCCGTTAACTGCTCCCAGCCCCGCCTTGACCACTACTGCCCCAGGGATAATCCACTGCCGTTAACTGCTCCCAGCCCTGCCTTGACCACTACTGTCCCAGGGATAATCCACTGCCGTTAACTGCTCCCAGCCCTGCCTTGACCACTACTGTCCCAGGGATAATCCACTGCCGTTAACTGCTCCCAGCCCCGCCTTGACCACTACTGCCCCAGGGATAATCCACTGTCGTTAACTGCTCCCAGCCCCGCCTTGACCACTACTGTCCCAGGGATAATCCACTGCCGTTAACTGCTCCCAGCCCCGCCTTGACCACTACTGTCCCAGGGATAATCCACTGCCGTTAACTGCTCCCAGCCCCGCCTTGACCACTACTGCCCCAGGGATAATCCACTGTCGTTAACTGCTCCCAGCCCCGCCTTGACCACTACTGTCCCAGGGATAATCCACTGCCGTTAACTGCTCCCAGCCCCGCCTTGACCACTACTGTCCCAGGGATAATCCACTGCCGTTAACTGCTCCCAGCCCCGCCTTGACCACTACTGTCCCAGGGATAATCCACTGCCGTTAACTGCTCCCAGCCCCGCCTTGACCACTACTGTCCCAGGGATAATCCACTGCCGTTAACTGCTCCCAGCCCCGCCTTGACCACTACTGTCCCAGGGATAATCCACTGCCGTTAACTGCTCCCAGCCCCGCCTTGACCACTACTGCCCCAGGGATAATCCACTGCCGTTAACTGCTCCCAGCCCTGCCTTGACCACTACTGCCCCAGGGATAATCCACTGCCGTTAACTGCTCCCAGCCCCGCCTTGACCACTACTGTCCCAGGGATAATCCACTGCCGTTAACTGCTCCCAGCCCCGCCTTGACCACTACTGCCCCAGCGATAATCCACTGCCGTTAACTGCTCCCAGCCCCGCCTTGACCACTACTGCCCCAGGGATAATCCACTGCCGTTAACTGCTCCCAGCCCCGCCTTGACCACTACTGCCCCAGGGATAATCCACTGCCGTTAACTGCTCCCAGCCCCGCCTTGACCACTACTGCCCCAGGGATAATCCACTGCCGTTAACTGCTCCCAGCCCCGCCTTGACCACTACTGTCCCAGGGATAATCCACTGCCGTTAACTGCTCCCAGCCCCGCCTTGACCACTACTGTCCCAGGGATAATCCACTGCCGTTAACTGCTCCCAGCCCCGCCTTGACCACTACTGTCCCAGGGATAATCCACTGCCGTTAACTGCTCCCAGCCCCGCCTTGACCACTACTGTCCCAGGGATAATCCACTGCCGTTAACTGCTCCCAGCCCCGCCTTGACCACTACTGTCCCAGGGATAATCCACTGCCGTTAACTGCTCCCAGCCCCGCCTTGACCACTACTGCCCCAGGGATAATCCACTGCCGTTAACTGCTCCCAGCCCCGCCTTGACTACTACTGCCCCAGGGATAATCCACTGGCGTTAACTGCTCCCAGCTCTGCCTTGACCACTACTGCCCCAAGGATAATCCACTGCCGTTAACTGCTCCCAGCCCTGCCTTGACCACTACTGCCCCAGGGATAATCCACTGCCGTTAACTGCTCCCAGCCCCGCCTTGACCACTACTGCCCCAGGGATAATCCACTGGCGTTAACTGCTCCCAGCCCCGCCTTGACCACTACTGCCCCAGGGATAATCCACTGTTGTTAACTGCTCCCAGCCCTGCCTTGACCACTACTGCCCCAGGGATAATCCACTGCCGTTAACTGCTCCCAGCCCTGCATAGACCACTACTGCCCCAGGGATAATCCACTGGCATTAACTGTATCCAGCCCTGCCTTGACCACTACTGCCCCAGGGATAATCCACTGCCGTTAACTGCTCCCAGCCCTGCCTTGACCACTACTGCCCCAGGGATAATCCACTGCCGTTAACTGCTCCCAGCCCCGCCTTGACCACTACTGCCCCAGGGATAATCCACTGTCGTTAACTGCTCCCAGCCCCGCCTTGACCACTACTGCCCCAGGGATAATCCACTGCCGTTAACTGCTCCCAGCCCTGCATAGACCACTACTGCCCCAGGGATAATCCACTGTCGTTAACTGCTCCCAGCCCCGCCTTGACCACTACTGTCCCAGGGATAATCCACTGGCGTTAACTGCTCCCAGCTCTGCCTTGACCACTACTGCCCCAAGGATAATCCACTGCCGTTAACTGCTACCAGCCCTGCCTTGACCACTACTGCCCCAGGGATAATCCACTGCCGTTAACTGCTCCCAGCCCTGCCTTGACCACTACTGCCCCAGGGATAATCCACTGCCGTTAACTGCTCCCAGCCCTGCATTGACCACTACTGCCCCAGGGATAATCCACTGACGTTAACTGCTCCCAGCCCTGCATTGACCACTACTGCCCCAGGGATAATCCACTACTCTTAACTGTATCCAGCCCTGCCTTGACCACTACTGCCCCAGGGATAATCCACTGGCGTTAACTGCTCCCAGCCCTGCCTTGACCACTACTGCCCCAGGGATAATCCACTGCCGTTAACTGCTCCCAGCCCCGCCTTGACCACTACTGCCCCAGGGATAATCCACTGCTGTTAACTGCTCCCAGCCCCGCCTTGACCACTACTGCCCCAGGGATAATCCACTGCCGTTAACTGCTCCCAGCCCCGCCTTGACCACTACTGCCCCAGGGATAATCCACTGCTGTTAACTGCTCCCAGCCCCGCCTTGACCACTACTGCCCCAGGGATAATCCACTGGCGTTAACTGCTCCCAGCCCCGCCTTGACCACTACTGCCCCAGGGATAATCCACTGCCGTTAACTGCTCCCAGCCCTGCCTTGACCACTACTGCCCCAGGGATAATCCACTGCCGTTAACTGCTCCCAGCCCTGCATAGACCACTACTGCCCCAGGGATAATCCACTGGCATTAACTGTATCCAGCCCTGCCTTGACCACTACTGCCCCAGGGATAATCCACTGCCGTTAACTGCTCCCAGCCCCGCCTTGACCACTACTGCCCCAGGGATAATCCACTGCTGTTAACTGCTCCCAGCCCCGCCTTGACCACTACTGCCCCAGGAATAATCCACTGCCGTTAACTGCTCCCAGCCCCGCCTTGACCACTACTGCCCCAGGGATAATCCACTGCCGTTAACTGCTCCCAGCCCCGCCTTGACCACTACTGCCCCAGGGATAATCCACTGCCGTTAACTGCTCCCAGCCCCGCCTTGACCACTACTGCCCCAGGGATAATCCACTGCCGTTAACTGCTCCCAGCCCTGCCTTGACCACTACTGCCCCAGGGATAATCCACTGCCGTTAACTGCTCCCAGCCCCGCCTTGACCACTACTGCCCCAGGGATAATCCACTGCTGTTAACTGCTCCCAGCCCCGCCTTGACCACTACTGTTTCAGGGATAATCCACTGCCGTTAACTGCTCCCAGCCCCGCCTTGACCACTACTGCCCCAGGGATAATCCACTGCCGTTAACTGCTCCCAGCCCTGCCTTGACCACTACTGCCCCAGGGATAATCCACTGCCGTTAACTGCTCCCAGCCCTGCATAGACCACTACTGCCCCAGGGATAATCCACTGCCGTTAACTGCTCCCAGCCCTGCATAGACCACTACTGCCCCAGGGATAATCCACTGCCGTTAACTGCTCCCAGCCCTGCCTTGACCACTACTGCCCCAGGGATAATCCACTGGCATTAACTGTATCCAGCCCTGCCTTGACCACTACTGCCCCAGGGATAATCCACTGCCGTTAACTGCTCCCAGCCCTGCCTTGACCACTACTGCCCCAGGGATAATCCACTGCCGTTAACTGCTCCCAGCCCCGCCTTGACCACTACTGCCCCAGGGATAATCCACTGCTGTTAACTGCTCCCAGCCCCGCCTTGACCACTACTGCCCCAGGGATAATCCACTGCCGTTAACTGCTCCCAGCCCCGCCTTGACCACTACTGCCCCAGGGATAATCCACTGCCGTTAACTGCTCCCAGCCCCGCCTTGACCACTACTGCCCCAGGGATAATCCACTGCCGTTAACTGCTCCCAGCCCCGCCTTGACCACTACTGCCCCAGGGATAATCCACTGCCGTTAACTGCTCCCAGCCCCGCCTTGACCACTACTGCCCCAGGGATAATCCACTGCCGTTAACTGCTCCCAGCCCTGCATTGACCACTACTGCCCCAGGGATAATCCACTACTCTTAACTGTATCCAGCCCTGCCTTGACCACTACTGCCCCAGGGATAATCCACTGCCGTTAACTGCTCCCAGCCCCGCCTTGACCACTACTGCCCCAGGGATAATCCACTGCCGTTAACTGCTCCCAGCCCCGCCTTGACCACTACTGCCCCAGGGATAATCCACTGCCGTTAACTGCTCCCAGCCCCGCCTTGACCACTACTGCCCCAGGGATAATCCACTGCTGTTAACTGCTCCCAGCCCCGCCTTGACCACTACTGTTTCAGGGATAATCCACTGGCGTTAACTGCTCCCAGCCCCGCCTTGACCACTACTGCCCCAGGGATAATCCACTGCCGTTAACTGCTCCCAGCCCTGCCTTGACCACAACTGCCCCAGGGATAATCCACTGCCGTTAACTGCTCCCAGCCCTGCATAGACCACTACTGCCCCAGGGATAATCCACTGGCATTAACTGTATCCAGCCCTGCCTTGACCACTACTGCCCCAGGGATAATCCACTGCCGTTAACTGCTCCCAGCCCTGCCTTGACCACTACTGCCCCAGGGATAATCCACTGCCGTTAACTGCTCCCAGCCCTGCATAGACCACTACTGCCCCAGGGATAATCCACTGGCGTTAACTGCTCCCAGCTCTGCCTTGACCACTACTGCCCCAGGGATAATCCACTGCCGTTAACTGCTACCAGCCCTGCCTTGACCACTACTGCCCCAGGGATAATCCACTGCCGTTAACTGCTCCCAGCCCTGCCTTGACCACTACTGCCCCAGGGATAATCCACTGCCGTTAACTGCTCCCAGCCCTGCATTGACCACTACTGCCCCAGGGATAATCCACTAACGTTAACTGCTCCCAGCCCTGCATTGACCACTACTGCCCCAGGGATAATCCACTACTCTTAACTGTATCCAGCCCTGCCTTGACCACTACTGCCCCAGGGATAATCCACTGGCGTTAACTGCTCCCAGCCCCGCCTTGACCACTACTGCCCCAGGGATAATCCACTGCCGTTAACTGCTCCCAGCCCTGCCTTGACCACTACTGCCCCAGGGATAATCCACTGGCGTTAACTGCTCCCAGCCCCGCCTTGACCACTACTGCCCCAGGGATAATCCACCGGCGTTAACTGCTCCCAGCCCTGCCTTGACCACTACTGCCCCAGGGATAATCCACTGCTGTTAACTGCTCCCAGCCCCGCCTTGACCACTACTGCCCCAGGGATAATCCACTGCCGTTAACTGCTCCCAGCCCCGCCTTGACCACTACTGCCCCAGGGATAATCCACTGCTGTTAACTGCTCCCAGCCCCGCCTTGACCACTACTGTCTCAGGGATAATCCACTGGCGTTAACTGCTCCCAGCCCCGCCTTGACCACTACTGCCCCAGGGATAATCCACTGCCGTTAACTGCTCCCAGCCCCGCCTTGACCACTACTGCCCCAGGGATAATCCACTACTCTTAACTGTATCCAGCCCTGCCTTGACCACTACTGCCCCAGGGATAATCCACTGCCGTTAACTGCTCCCAGCCCTGCATTGACCACTACTGCCCCAGGGATAATCCACTACTCTTAACTGTATCCAGCCCTGCCTTGACCACTACTGCCCCAGGGATAATCCACTGCCGTTAACTGCTCCCAGCCCCGCCTTGACCACTACTGCCCCAGGGATAATCCACTGCCGTTAACTGCTCCCAGCCCCGCCTTGACCACTACTGTCCCAGGGATAATCCACTGCCGTTAACTGCTCCCAGCCCTGCCTTGACCACTACTGCCCCAGGGATAATCCACTGCCGTTAACTGCTCCCAGCCCCGCCTTGACCACTACTGCCCCAGGGATAATCCACTGGCGTTAACTGCTCCCAGACCCGCCTTGACCACTACTGTCCCAGGGATAATCCACGGCCGTTAACTGCTCCCAGCCCCGCCTTGACCACTACTGCCCCAGGGATAATCCACTGGCATTAACTGTATCCAGCCCTGCCTTGACCACTACTGCCCCAGGGATAATCCACTGCCGTTAACTGCTCCCAGCCCTGCCTTGACCACTACTGCCCCAGGGATAATCCACTGCCGTTAACTGCTCCCAGCCCTGCATAGACCACTACTGCCCCAGGGATAATCCACTGGCGTTAACTGCTCCCAGCCCTGCCTTGACCACTACTGCCCCAGGGATAATCCACTGCCGTTAACTGCTCCCAGCCCCGCCTTGACCACTACTGCCCCAGGGATAATCCACTGCCGTTAACTGCTCCCAGCCCTGCATTGACCACTACTGCCCCAGGGATAATCCACTGCCGTTAACTGCTCCCAGCCCCGCCTTGACCACTACTGCCCCAGGGATAATCCACTGCTGTTAACTGCTCCCAGCCCCGCCTTGACCACTACTGTCTCAGGGATAATCCACTGGCGTTAACTGCTCCCAGCCCCGCCTTGACCACTACTGCCCCAGGGATAATCCACTGCCGTTAACTGCTCCCAGCCCCGCCTTGACCACTACTGCCCCAGGGATAATCCACTACTCTTAACTGTATCCAGCCCTGCCTTGACCACTACTGCCCCAGGGATAATCCACTGCCGTTAACTGCTCCCAGCCCTGCATTGACCACTACTGCCCCAGGGATAATCCACTACTCTTAACTGTATCCAGCCCTGCCTTGACCACTACTGCCCCAGGGATAATCCACTGCCGTTAACTGCTCCCAGCCCCGCCTTGACCACTACTGCCCCAGGGATAATCCACTGCCGTTAACTGCTCCCAGCCCTGCATTGACCACTACTGCCCCAGGGATAATCCACTACTCTTAACTGTATCCAGCCCTGCCTTGACCACTACTGCCCCAGGGATAATCCACTGCCGTTAACTGCTCCCAGCCCCGCCTTGACCACTACTGCCCCAGGGATAATCCACTGCTGTTAACTGCTCCCAGCCCCGCCTTGACCACTACTGCCCCAGGGATAATCCACTGCCGTTAACTGCTCCCAGCCCCGCCTTGACCACTACTGCCCCAGGGATAATCCACTGCTGTTAACTGCTCCCAGCCCTGCCTTGACCACTACTGTCCCAGGGATAATCCACTGCCGTTAACTGCTCCCAGCCCCGCCTTGACCACTACTGCCCCAGGGATAATCCACTGGCGTTAACTGCTCCCAGCCCCGCCTTGACCACTACTGCCCCAGGGATAATCCACTGCCGTTAACTGCTCCCAGCCCCGCCTTGACCACTACTGCCCCAGGGATAATCCACTGGCGTTAACTGCTCCCAGCCCCGCCTTGACCACTACTGCCCCAGGGATAATCCACTGCCGTTAACTGCTCCCAGCCCTGGCTTGACCACTACTGCCCCAGGGATAATCCACTGCCGTTAACTGCTCCCAGCCCCGCCTTGACCACTACTGCCCCAGGGATAATCCACTACTCTTAACTGTATCCAGCCCTGCCTTGACCACTACTGCCCCAGGGATAATCCACTGCCGTTAACTGCTCCCAGCCCCGCCTTGACCACTACTGTCCCAGGGATAATCCACCGCTGTTAACTGCTCCCAGCCCTGCCTTGACCACTACTGTTTCAGGGATAATCCACTGGCGTTAACTGCTCCCAGCCCCGCCTTGACCACTACTGCCCCAGGGATAATCCACTGCCGTTAACTGCTCCCAGCCCTGCCTTGACCACTACTGCCCCAGGGATAATCCACTGCCGTTAACTGCTCCCAGCCCTGCATAGACCACTACTGCCCCAGGGATAATCCACTGGCATTAACTGTATCCAGCCCTGCCTTGACCACTACTGCCCCAGGGATAATCCACTGCCGTTAACTGCTCCCAGCCCTGCATAGACCACTACTGCCCCAGGGATAATCCACTGGCATTAACTGTATCCAGCCCTGCCTTGACCACTACTGCCCCAGGGATAATCCACTGCCGTTAACTGCTCCCAGCCCTGCCTTGACCACTACTGCCCCAGGGATAATCCACTGCCGTTAACTGCTCCCAGCCCTGCATAGACCACTACTGCCCCAGGGATAATCCACTGGCGTTAACTGCTCCCAGCTCTGCCTTGACCACTACTGCCCCAGGGATAATCCACTGCCGTTAACTGCTACCAGCCCTGCCTTGACCACTACTGCCCCAGGGATAATCCACTGCCGTTAACTGCTCCCAGCCCTGCCTTGACCACTACTGCCCCAGGGATAATCCACTGCCGTTAACTGCTCCCAGCCCTGCATTGACCACTACTGCCCCAGGGATAATCCACTAACGTTAACTGCTCCCAGCCCTGCATTGACCACTACTGCCCCAGGGATAATCCACTACTCTTAACTGTATCCAGCCCTGCCTTGACCACTACTGCCCCAGGGATAATCCACTGGCGTTAACTGCTCCCAGCCCCGCCTTGACCACTACTGCCCCAGGGATAATCCACTGCCGTTAACTGCTCCCAGCCCTGCCTTGACCACTACTGCCCCAGGGATAATCCACTGGCGTTAACTGCTCCCAGCCCCGCCTTGACCACTACTGCCCCAGGGATAATCCACCGGCGTTAACTGCTCCCAGCCCTGCCTTGACCACTACTGCCCCAGGGATAATCCACTGCTGTTAACTGCTCCCAGCCCCGCCTTGACCACTACTGCCCCAGGGATAATCCACTGCCGTTAACTGCTCCCAGCCCCGCCTTGACCACTACTGCCCCAGGGATAATCCACTGCTGTTAACTGCTCCCAGCCCCGCCTTGACCACTACTGTCTCAGGGATAATCCACTGGCGTTAACTGCTCCCAGCCCCGCCTTGACCACTACTGCCCCAGGGATAATCCACTGCCGTTAACTGCTCCCAGCCCCGCCTTGACCACTACTGCCCCAGGGATAATCCACTACTCTTAACTGTATCCAGCCCTGCCTTGACCACTACTGCCCCAGGGATAATCCACTGCCGTTAACTGCTCCCAGCCCTGCATTGACCACTACTGCCCCAGGGATAATCCACTACTCTTAACTGTATCCAGCCCTGCCTTGACCACTACTGCCCCAGGGATAATCCACTGCCGTTAACTGCTCCCAGCCCCGCCTTGACCACTACTGCCCCAGGGATAATCCACTGCCGTTAACTGCTCCCAGTCCCGCCTTGACCACTACTGCCCCAGGGATAATCCACTGCCGTTAACTGCTCCCAGCCCCGCCTTGACCACTACTGTCCCAGGGATAATCCACTGCCGTTAACTGCTCCCAGCCCTGCCTTGACCACTACTGCCCCAGGGATAATCCACTGCCGTTAACTGCTCCCAGCCCCGCCTTGACCACTACTGCCCCAGGGATAATCCACTGGCGTTAACTGCTCCCAGACCCGCCTTGACCACTACTGTCCCAGGGATAATCCACGGCCGTTAACTGCTCCCAGCCCCGCCTTGACCACTACTGCCCCAGGGATAATCCACTGGCATTAACTGTATCCAGCCCTGCCTTGACCACTACTGCCCCAGGGATAATCCACTGCCGTTAACTGCTCCCAGCCCTGCATAGACCACTACTGCCCCAGGGATAATCCACTGGCGTTAACTGCTCCCAGCCCTGCCTTGACCACTACTGCCCCAGGGATAATCCACTGCCGTTAACTGCTCCCAGCCCCGCCTTGACCACTACTGCCCCAGGGATAATCCACTGCCGTTAACTGCTCCCAGCCCTGCATTGACCACTACTGCCCCAGGGATAATCCACTGCCGTTAACTGCTCCCAGCCCCGCCTTGACCACTACTGCCCCAGGGATAATCCACTGCTGTTAACTGCTCCCAGCCCCGCCTTGACCACTACTGTCTCAGGGATAATCCACTGGCGTTAACTGCTCCCAGCCCCGCCTTGACCACTACTGCCCCAGGGATAATCCACTGCCGTTAACTGCTCCCAGCCCCGCCTTGACCACTACTGCCCCAGGGATAATCCACTACTCTTAACTGTATCCAGCCCTGCCTTGACCACTACTGCCCCAGGGATAATCCACTGCCGTTAACTGCTCCCAGCCCTGCATTGACCACTACTGCCCCAGGGATAATCCACTACTCTTAACTGTATCCAGCCCTGCCTTGACCACTACTGCCCCAGGGATAATCCACTGCCGTTAACTGCTCCCAGCCCCGCCTTGACCACTACTGCCCCAGGGATAATCCACTGCCGTTAACTGCTCCCAGCCCTGCATTGACCACTACTGCCCCAGGGATAATCCACTACTCTTAACTGTATCCAGCCCTGCCTTGACCACTACTGCCCCAGGGATAATCCACTGCCGTTAACTGCTCCCAGCCCCGCCTTGACCACTACTGCCCCAGGGATAATCCACTGCTGTTAACTGCTCCCAGCCCCGCCTTGACCACTACTGCCCCAGGGATAATCCACTGCCGTTAACTGCTCCCAGCCCCGCCTTGACCACTACTGCCCCAGGGATAATCCACTGCTGTTAACTGCTCCCAGCCCTGCCTTGACCACTACTGCCCCAGGGATAATCCACTGGCGTTAACTGCTCCCAGCCCCGCCTTGACCACTACTGTCCCAGGGATAATCCACTGCCGTTAACTGCTCCCAGCCCCGCCTTGACCACTACTGCCCCAGGGATAATCCACTGGCGTTAACTGCTCCCAGCCCCGCCTTGACCACTACTGCCCCAGGGATAATCCACTGCCGTTAACTGCTCCCAGCCCCGCCTTGACCACTACTGCCCCAGGGATAATCCACTGGCGTTAACTGCTCCCAGCCCCGCCTTGACCACTACTGCCCCAGGGATAATCCACTGCCGTTAACTGCTCCCAGCCCTGGCTTGACCACTACTGCCCCAGGGATAATCCACTGCCGTTAACTGCTCCCAGCCCCGCCTTGACCACTACTGCCCCAGGGATAATCCACTACTCTTAACTGTATCCAGCCCTGCCTTGACCACTACTGCCCCAGGGATAATCCACTGCCGTTAACTGCTCCCAGCCCCGCCTTGACCACTACTGTCCCAGGGATAATCCACCGCTGTTAACTGCTCCCAGCCCCGCCTTGACCACTACTGCCCCAGGGATAATCCACTGCCGTTAACTGCTCCCAGCCCCGCCTTGACCACTACTGCCCCAGGGATAATCCACTGCCGTTAACTGCTCCCAGCCCCGCCTTGACCACTACTGCCCCAGGGATAATCCACTGCCATTAACTGCTCCCAGCCCCGCCTTGACCACTACTGCCCCAGCGATAATCCACTGCCGTTAACTGCTCCCAGCCCCGCCTTGACCACTACTGCCCCAGGGATAATCCACTGCCGTTAACTGCTCCCAGCCCTGCCTTGACCACTACTGCCCCAGGGATAATCCACTGCCGTTAACTGCTACCAGCCCTGCCCTGACCACTACTGCCCCAGGGATAATCCACTGCCGTTAACTGCTCCCAGCTCTGCCTTGACCACTACTGCCCCAGGGATAATCCACTGCCGTTAACTGCTCCCAGCCCCGCCTTGACCACTACTGCCCCAGGGATAATCCACTGGCGTTAACTGCTCCCAGCCCCGCCTTGACCACTACTGCCCCAGGGATAATCCACTGGCGTTAACTGCTCCCAGCCCTGCCTTGACCACTACTGCCCCAGGGATAATCCACTGGTGTTAACTGCTCCCAGCCCCGCCTTGACTACTACTGCCCCAGGGATAATCCACTGCCGTTAACTGCTCCCAGCCCCGCCTTGACCACTACTGCCCCAGGGATAATCCACTGCCGTTAACTGCTCCCAGCCCCGCCTTGACCACTACTGTCCCAGGGATAATCCACTGGCGTTAACTGCTCCCAGCCCTGCCTTGACCACTACTGCCCCAGGGATAATCCACTGCCGTTAACTGCTCCCAGCCCTGCCTTGACTACTACTGCCCCAGGGATAATCCACTGGCGTTAACTGTATCCAGCCCTGCCTTGACCACTACTGCCCCAGGGATAATCCACTGCCGTTAACTGCTCCCAGCCCTGAATTGACCACTACTGCCCCAGGGATAATCCACTGGCGTTAACTGCTCCCAGCCCTGCCTTGACCACTACTGCCCCAGGGATATTTTTCTGCTAAGAAGAAGAAGAAGAAAAAAAGATCTGAATAGAAAAAGGAGCTTCATGTACAATACTCTGATGACCATGTCTTACATGTGTTAATGCGCTCTGCTTTATGCTTTAGTAACTGCCGGTTTGTGAAAGAAATGAACAGCTTTGCTACTGTTGGGACAGAAAGAAATATAGCTTAAGATACTGGAATGACAAGACCTTGGCTCCATATCCACTCTGAAAGATAGTTTTACCCAATGTCAGCGAAGGGTGAGCTGGAACTTAACCCAAATGTTTCCAAATCCAAGATAAGAGGGTTACCAGCTAAAGCAAGCTGTCAAAACTATGTGTACTGAGTCAATCACATCACATGAGAACTACACAGTAAATGTAAAACAAAATAATTCTTATCATTATTAAACATATAAATGTTAGAGCATAAAACATAGACTGTTACAGCCCTTCAGCTCACAATGGTGTGCTGAATTTTTAACCTACTCTAAGATCAATCTAATCTTTCCCTCCCACATAGCCCTCCATTTTTCTAATACCTGAAGTTCAAAGTTCAAAGTATATTGAATGGAACACCATGTTAGACCCTGTATTCTGATTCAGTAAATTCTGCCTTGTACCAATGGAGAAGTCACTCTGGCAATTGGAATGGAGACTGGAGACCACAGTAAACATCTAGTATTAGATCCAGGCTGCCAGATGGATAGAAGCAACCAGCGTAGAACACCTACCAGTACAAATTAGAAATACCCGAGACCCTCACACAACATTGATGCAAGTTCCAATCTTGACACTATCTTACATAACTAAAGAAGGAATCAGTATATGTTGAGCAGCATAGTGCCGTAGCAGCCAGTGTATAGCTTTATAGTGCCAGCTGTAAGAAAGGGGGTTCAATTCCTGCTGCTGACTGTTCTCCTCGTGACTGCATCGGTTTCCTCTCACATTTCATTGGTGTACGGTTTATGGTTGGTGAGTTGCGGGCATGGAAGCATAGCCAGTACAAGCTTCACTGATTTGATTTGGCATAAAGATTGCATTCACTCTATATTTTGATGCACATGTGACAATTAAAGCCAATCTAGATTTAACTTCATTGAAAGTCATGCTTACCTTGAATTCGCTTGTTTCTCAAGAATGAATTGGGAAAAAAACTACTGTTAGATATTTAAATGAAAGAGAACATTAAAATAGCAGAGCCAAAATGCTTCATGTGTTATATTGGTGTGTATTGGATGTTCAGGGAGGGGTAACAACTCCTGTGAAGGTCTTGTTGTGTCTGTTCTGGGGCAGTTCACTCACCTTTGATACACAGCTCTCTCCTGTGGACATGACGAGGCACAGATCAAATCATGGTCATCCCCTGCAACCAAGGAAGAGCCCAGTTTGTGACACTGGATCCAGAGTTCTGAGGT